>NC_080029.1:34452500-35077500 GCF_030020395.1 Manis pentadactyla
CTATCAAAAACATGTATTTCCTTTCCAAATTAAACTGTAAACTTAATTATCTTTTACCTACATTTTTGCATAATTTAAAAATCTTATTTTGTTTCATGTCTTTTCCCCATCTTTAAACAAAAATTTTTTTGTTATTGTCGAGTTTGAGAATTTTAAATATATTCCACATAGAGGGCTTATTTATTTAATTATAATTATTGTTTTTAATTTTTTTATTAAGGTATCATTGATATACATTCTAATGAAGGTTTCACAAGAAAAACAATGTGGTAACTACATTCACCCATATTGAGTGCCCCCCATTTCCCACTGCAGTCCCTGTTGATCAGTGTAGTAAGATGCCACAGAGTCACTACATGTGTTCTCTGTGTTACACTGTCATCCCCGTGACCTCCCAACACCACGTGTACTAATCATAATACCCCTCAATCCCCCTTTCTCCCTTCCTCCTCAACCACCCTCCTCCACCACTCCCCTTTGGTAAATGCTAGTCCCTTCTTGGAGTCTGTGAGTCTGATGCTGTTTTGTTCCTTCACTTTTGCTTCGCTGTTATACTCCACAAATGAGGAAAATCACTTGGTATTTGTCTTTCTCTGCCTGACTTATTTCACTGAGCATAATATCCTCTAGCTCCATACATGTTGTTGCAAATGGTAGGATTTGTTTCTTTCTTATGGCTGAATAGTATTCCACTGTGTATATGTACCACATCTTCTTTATCCATTCATCTACTGATGGACACTTAGGTTGCTTCCTTATATTGGCTATTGTAAATATGCTGCAATGAGCACGGGGGTGCATATGTCCTTTTGAATCTGAGAACTTGTTTTCTTTGGGTAAATTCCTAGGAGTGTAATTCCCAGGTCAAATGGTATTTCTATTTTTAGTTTTTTGAGGAACCTCCATATTGCTTTCCACAATGGTTGAACTAATTTACATTCCCACTATCAGTTTAGGAGGGTTCCCCTTTCTATGCATCCTCACCAGCTTTTGTTGTTCCTTGTCTTTTGGATGTTGGCCATCCTAACTGGTGTGAGGTGATATCTCATTGTGGTTTTAATTTGCATTTCTCTGATGATTAGCATTGTGGAGAATCTTTTCATGTGCCTGTTGACCATATGAATTTCTTCTTTGGAGAAGTGTCTCTTCATATCCTCCGCCCATTTTTTAATTGAGTTATTTGCTTTTTGGGTATTGAGGCATGTGAGTTCTTTATACATTTTGGATGTTAACCCTAGAGGGCTTTTTGTTGGATATGTGGTTTCCAAATGATTTCTCCTCATGCTTAGCTTGCCTGTTCATTTTCCCACAGGTTCTTTTGCAGAGCAAAATTTTTAAATTTTCATGAGTATCAATTTATAAAATATTCCTTTTATGGATTGTGCTTTTGGTGTGGAGTCTAAAACTCTTTGCCAAATCATAGGTCTGAACAATTTTCCTTTATTCTCTAACAGTTTAATGTTTTCCATTAAAGTCTATCATCCATTTTTAGCTAATTTTTGTTTAAGGTATGAGGTTCAGATTGAGGTTCATTCTTTTGCTTATGAATATCCAACTGTTGCAGCATAGTCCTCCAACTGTTGCTTATGAATATCCAACTGTTACAGCATAAATCCTCCAAATTAATTGAACTTATTATGTATATGAATTTCTTTGTAGATATTTTTCTACATAGACAACCATGTGACCTGCAAATTGGGAGTTTTATTTATTACTTTCTAATCTTTGTGCCTTTTAATACATTTTCTTGCCTTATTGTGCCTCTTAGAACTTCTGTGACTCAGTTGAATAAAAGTAGTAGTGCAAAACAACCTTGCTTTGTTGCTCATCTCAGGAGAAAAGTATTCATTCTTTCTCCATTAAGTATGATGTTAGCTATAAGTTTTTATAGATGCTTTTTATCAAGTTCAGGAAGTTCCTCCCTATTTCTAGTTTGCTAAGAGTTTTATCATGAATGTGTTTTAGATTTTGTCAATCACTTTTTCTGCATCAATTTATATGATCATGTAATTTTTCTACTTTAGCTTATGATATGGTGGATTATAATTATTGGTTTTCCAATGTTGAACAAGTTTTGCATACCTCAAATCAACCAAATTTGGTAGTGGTGTATAATTTTTTAATACATTGTTGAATTTGACTTGGAATATTTAGTAGAGTATTTTAGGTTCTTGATAGAGATAGTGGTTTGCAGTTCCCTATTTTTTGTACTGTCTCTGATTTTGGTATCAGTGTAATTCTAGATTCATAAAATAAGGTATGAAATGCCTCCTCTATTTTCTGGAAAAGACTGAGTAAAACTGATGTAAATTCTTATTTAATTTTTCATAGAGTTCAGTGAAACCATCTGAGCCTGGAAATTACTTTTTTTAGGAGCTTTTTCATTATGAATTTAATTTAACGGTTATAGGATTATTTATTTCATCTTGTTTAGTGTTGGTAGTTTGTAGGTTTTGAGGAAGTGGTCCATTTCTTCTAAGCTGTTCGATTGTGACTATAAAGTTTTTAATAGTATTCTCTAATTATTTTTTTAATGGATGGGTAACTGTAGTGATAGTCTTTGTTCAAAATCGATAATGGTGGGTGCCTTCTCCCCTTTATTTTTGTTAGTCTAGTAAGTGGCTTATCAATTTTATTGAGTTTTTAAAAGAACAGCTTTTTATTTCATTGATTTTTCCCTATTGTTTTTCTTTTATCAATATTATTGATTCCAATTCTTAAATATTTCCTGTGTACTTGCTTTGACTGTATTTGGCTCTTCTTTGTCTAATTTCTTGAGGAAGAAACATAAATCATTGACTTGAAAACTTTCCTTTTCTCTGATTTAATGTTTTCATGGTATATCTTGTTCTATCTTTTTCCTTTCAATCTGCCTATATCATTGTTTTTGAAATGAGTTTCATGAGAATGGCATATACTGGATCACTTCCAGATATCCATTATGTCAATTTATGTCTTTTAATTGGTATATTTAGATTATTTGTACTTAATTATTGATATCTTATGAATTTGCCATTTGATATTTATTGTCTTTTGTGTCTTCTGTTTCCTTATTCCTGTTTCTCTCTTCATGTCTTATGGATTACTTGGACACTTTTTAGGATCCCATCTTAATTTATTGTGCTTAAGTATATTGTTTTGATAAACTTCTTTTAGTGGTTGATCTGAGTATTACAATATACAGATGTAACATAAAATATCAATACCATTAAACTGTTATCATTTCAAGAGATGTGCAGATATTTTACTTCTACCTAGGCACCTTTATCCTCCCACATTTTAAATATAATTGTATTCATTATTTACTCTACATATACTGTACATCACATCATATGGTATTACAATTTTTATTTCAACCTTCAAATGTGATTTAAGAAAATCTTAAGGTAGTCTGTTATATTTACCCATTTTGCTATTATTCTTTTCATTTTGAAGTTTCAAGCCTTTTTCTGTTATTTCCTTTCTCTTTAGAGAACTTATTTAGCCATTCTTTCAGAGTAGATTTTCTAGTGACAAATTATGTTAGTTTTCTTATGTTTCAGTATGCCCTTATTTCCCCTTCACTCCTGAAGAATAACTTCACTGAATATAGACTTTGTGGCTGACAATTCTTTCTGCAATTAAAAAGTGTTCCACTTCCCTCTGGGTGCTCCCTTTTCCTGCCATGAGTCTTTTATATTGGTTGTACTTTTCAGTTCTATGATTTCCATTTGTTTCCTTTTAGTATTTTTTTCATTTGTTTCAAGGGCATTAGTAATTTTTTGTTGAAGTATTTTTATGATAGCTGCCTTAAAATCCTTGCCAGATAATTCCAACAACTGATTCATCTTCATGTTGTTATTTACCATTTTTTCTCATTCAAATTGATACATATATTCAGCTTCTTGCTGGGTCCCACTCATACCACTCTGGCAAATGTAAAATACTGCTTCACACTGCCTCATTGAAGAAAACAGAGCAGAAGTTTAGTTCCTCTCTTGGCCCTGCTGAAACCTTTCTGGCAAAAGTGTGCCATCACTTTGCTCAACACTGTTGATAGTAGGGATAGATGTTATCAACCTGCTAGGCCTTGGCAATGAGAGGGTAAGCAGACAGTTGACTTGTACAGTGAGAGGAGTCCAACTATCCCATCTCACTCAGGTAGGCATGGAGGCTCATTTCCCTTGTAGGTCTCATTGACACAGGAAAGGGAAGGTGAAGTACAATGTGACTAGACTCACTTTGCACTGCACCTTTAGTCTTACTCAGGGAAAGGTTCAGCTCTTCAATGGACTCCCTCTGACACTGGAGGAATCTGAGCACAGCGTTTCTCTCAGCTTGTGATGGAAGATCAATTCTGTACTTGTTTGCACCTATAATATCTTGGCAGGGAAATCAGAGTACTGCCTACTTACTCTGCCACATGGGAGACGGAAGAATAGCTCCCTGCTCAGCCCTGCTACCACCACCAGAAAGAGATCCAAAGCTCCGCCTCCTGCTTCTGTGGAGTGGCAAGGAGTGAGGTAGAAGATCAGCTCCCTGCTTAACTCTGCTGAAACTGTGGGAGAGCTAGGTAGTTTTCCCATTGAAATCTGGCCAGAGTAGGGCAAGTATCGCCAAAAAGGCTTTCTCTTTTGTTAGTCCACCCTTGTCCAGTTCCTTTGGCTAGAGGGAATAGGCTTTTCTAGGTGCTTTTTTGTCTGTATCTGTTAGTGGTTCCAGATTAGAGGCTGCATCAGTGCTGCCCAGATTAAATGGCAGACAAAAAGAAACCCGGTGACTTACTGCCATGTCATTCCTCAGTCTTAAGGCCCTTGTTGCAGTCTGATTTCTTCTTCCTTTCAGTCTTTCTATGTTTATTTATTTTGTAACATCTAGGGATTTTTAGTTGTAAGAAAAAAGATTTGGGAAGAATAGGGCTACTCCATTTTGACGGGAAGCAGAAGTCTCCTCAGTAGAAATACTTCTGAAACCTGACACTTATAATATTATCTGGAGCAATTAAAACATAAGCCAACAGAATGAAAAAGGAAAACAACACACGACGTTTCTTACTATGCTAAGAAAGCACTATAAAATAGTATGGTGCTAACAAAGGAATAAAAAAAATTGATCAATGAAACAAAAGCTCAGGAAAAGACAGACTAATATATGTGTGTGTGTGTGTGTGTGTGTGGGCATATTAAAATTTAGTATGTGACAAATGAGGACATTCTAACCAGTGGGGGAAAATACGGGATTTTCAATAAATTTGGGAAAATAAAGACACATTTGGAAAATATTATGTAAATTTAGTCATCCCATATATAAATAAAGGTAAATTTATACCAACATAAATTATATAGATTAAGAGTTAATATTTAAATATCTCTATTTAAAATAAACATGTCCAAGGTGGTAGTATAAACTGGCATAACTACCTTTGAAAACATGTGGAGGACACTTCATCTAGAAAACATACATTACTTAAAACCCAGGTATTCCACTCTTCAGTTTATACCTCTAAGAAACTCCTACATTAGATGCTTTTATAAGAATTTTATAGCATCATTTTTCATAATAGCTCCAAATGGAAACAAGCTGAATGTCCATCCACAGTAGGATTTCTCAATAATTTTGGCATAATGGAATATTTTACAGGAAAAAAACAAAACAAAAGCAGAAACTCCCCCTAAAATCTTACCTATAGACAACAATATGAAGAAATTTTACAATGTTGAAAAAAGAAGCAAGGCACAAAAGAGTGCATAAGTATGTGATTCAATCCATATAAAGTCCAGAGAAAAGCACAAAGAAATTGTATTATTAGGTATGTGTACATAGGTGGTAAAATTAAATAAAGGCAAGGAACAAATGATAAAAACTCAGGATACTGGGTTGAAGAGATAGCTGTGACTGCAACAGGAATGTATTTGCTCTTCAGCCGTTAAGCCTTTGGCCAAGTGTCTGCTCACTATAAGGTGATTTACTGTAATCAATAAATGTATGTTTAATTCAAACTATATATGAACTAAATAATGATATCTGGTGCTAGAAACATTATGAAAGATTACCATATCTGACAAAGACTGAATTATGTTTCATCAGTCAGTCATATGTTTGTAAGAGTAAAAATGCACATGAATATTTATACATGGTACACTGCAGACAGTATATTTCAAATTTAAACTAAATTGTACTATATAATCTAAAATTATTCAGTTATTAACCAACTGAAATGAATATTACAGCTAGATGTTTCACATTTCCTCCAATAAAAACAAAAAGATTATATCTGATTTCAGCTGAAAATGCTAATGGTGCCAACAGTGTTGATGAATGTTTTACAGTAATTTTTCTTCCAACACTTGTGAAAGCAAGTATCAATCAGGCTTCAAACTCTCTAAAGATGTTTTAGATATAATACCAGTAATTGATGGGAAAAAAATATATAAATGTCATCCATGAATCATGTTTATTTTCAAAGAATCTTTTAAGGGATAATTCAACTCCAGTATTTCAAAACAATAATGAAAAACTACTCGGTTAGCTAAAAGTCACTATTAAAAAATAGACACAGTTACTAATTAAACTAATAAAAGAATATACTAATCCTCTGATTCCAGGGTGGGTCTTGCCCAGGGCAACAGTTTTGGTCCACTGTTATTACCAAGTATAGTTTTTTCAGGCAATTCTATTCAGTAGCATGGCCTCAAGAAACTCTTGCATAATGATAAATTCCAGTATCAACTGAAAGAATTATATTCTGAGTTTCAGGATGATTTATCTAATGACTTAGTAGATATTTAGCTACCTGAGAGGGACCTCAAATTCAATACATCCAAAACTTATCCTTTGCTTGCAAACATATTGCTTCTCTATTATCTCTTTAACTTAGCAGCAACACAATCTACTAAGTTTCCAAAGCCAGAAACCTGAGTAAACCTTTCTACCTTTCCCTAAACAACAGAAAAATCATTGTATTGTTGGCTCTATTTTTTAAATAATATTTTCTTAAATTTTGAATCTGACTTTTTTCCTTCAGCCTCACTAACACTGCTTTACTTCAGGTTTTAATCATTTCAGGCCAATATTCCAGCAATCTGATCTCTTTCCTTCCAGACGGGACCTCTTCTCCTTCACTGAAATCGTTTTTCTCACTTATCACAGAACAACTTGAAAAAATTACCAAGCTGCATATGTTGTTTCTTAAAATCACACACAAATGGCACCTCATAATTTTCAGTATAAAATCCAAATTTCTTAACACAGTATAAAGGCCCACTGCAGTCCTATGTCTTAATAGTCTTAATTTTACACTGTGATCTGGTGCTGTATTATTTCATATTTGTGCTTTCACAAGTGCCTCTGCCTCTGTGTAGACTGCCAGTTTGCTGAGTCTGCCTCTTCAAAAGACTTTGCTGATTATTTTTTTCAAGTGCTCAAGTGCACTTCCTTTGTATTTCATAGAATACTTTCCTTTATTATGTAACACATATTGTAATTGTAACATAAGACAGAGCACCTTTAAGATAGATGGGTTTTAAATCTATATCGTTTATATAAATGCAGCGTATTTATATATACATTAATTGACTAAAGTTTCTAAAGTTTGACTTTTTTTGTCATTATGAAATGTATTTCAAGAAGTAATATACCCATGTCATTCTGAATCTTTAACAACACTTGATTATATTTTTAGAAGTAATTAATGACCTCAAACAATTTCAACTAGTTCACCTTTATTATTTTCCATGTTCTATGATTCCATGAAAAATGGGGAATCTGGGTTAGACCTAAGGTTCCTCCCAGCCAAACTATCTTATGAATTTATATCAAATTGGAATGAGTCTCTTGACACTTCTGTTTTTTTAAAATTCTAGAATATAGTTATTGTATTAATTCCTGGTGATTACACAGAATGCTTGATGTATTATGGTATATACATAATAAAGATCAATGAGCTCAAATGATTTAGAAAAAATATAAACAAATATAGAGAATTTTTACCTAGATTTGAATTTATTGAACTTGATTTTGAAAAGTTTGATAACATCTAGCCTAATAATTTGTTGAGATCTTTACATGTCATTATTAATAACAACTCAGTACTGTTATGCTTGGCTATTATTATCCAATTGTTAAACTTTATTTATGGAATATATAGTAAATTCAGTTCTCATTAGACTGTAAATTGCTTTTGGACAAGGGCCACATGTTATGCTAGAAGACTAATAGTCCATAGGATTTAATAAAATATTACAGACAGAAGAATATAGAAATGCTGTAATTTTCAAAGAGTAAGGTCAATTTTTCATTTATCATACTACAAATTTTAAAATAAAATGGTCATACTGTGTTTTCAAAGGAACCAGGAATTACTAAGAGACTGCTATTATTTGTAAGTGGTGAAAGTTTATAGGGAAGAAATTAAAACAAGATAAAAAGATAATCTATTATGTATATTAATGATTATATACAGTGCTATTTTAAAGTAAATTTGCAATGAATCCCACAGGAAAGGATTCCTTTTTGATTCTCTTAGTATTTTTCTTAGAAACACATTGATAATGGTAGATGAAATCTGATGGTGATTATCTAACATATGTTTTACTAAATTGAAGTAGGATAATTGAGAATTAATGAATGTCTTAACACACCCAAAGATTCAACAGTATAAAGAAAAAATTCTTTCCCCATCTTCCCACCAAGATACTAAGTCTTTGTAGAGGTGAAAAGTGCCATACTATACCTTGATTTCTTCTATTTCGTCTGGTACTATCTTGTATGCTGATATAGTACCACCCAACCTGAAATCAGGAGAAGAAAATATTCTCAAAACCAACAAAAGCGTACTAAAAAAATATGGATTATTTCTGCCATTAGCATTAGAGTGCCACCAATAATTGCCCATTGCCCACTCCAATAACCATGAAAGGGAAACAACTATTTGTGCTTACATTTTTTCATATATTAGTTAAGAGGAGGCAGAGAATGAATAACTACTTAAAGAGGAAACATTATTAGATTTTTAACCATAAGTTAACTGCTCTTATTGATGGTTTTTTTTTTTTTTGAGAGGGCATCTCTCATATTTATTGATCAAATGGTTGTTAACAGTTAACAACAATAAAATTCTGTACAGGGGACTCAATGCACAATCATTAATCCACCCCAAGACTAATTCTCATCAGTCTCCGATCTTCTGAAGCACAACGAAGAAGTTTTTACATGGTGAACAAATTCTTACATAGTGAATAAGTTCTTACATGGTGAACAGTGCAAGGGCAGTCATCACAGAAACTTTCGGTTTTGATCACGCCTTATGAACAATAAACAATCAGCTCAAATATGAATGTTTGTTTGATTTTTATACTTGATTTATATGTGAATCCCATATTTCTCCCTTATTATTGTTATTATTATTATTGTGTTTAATAAAATGCTGAAGTGGTAGGTAGATGCAAGATAAAGGCAGAAAACATAGTTTAGTGCTGTAAGAGGGCAAATGTAGATGATCAGGTGTGTGCCTATAGACTAAGTATTAATCCAAGCTAGACAAGGGCAACAAAACATCCATGGATGCAGAAGATTTCTCTCAAAACAGGGGGGGTGAGGTTCTAAGCCTCACCTCTGTTGATCCCCAATTTCTCACCTGATGGCCCCCCTGTGACTGTGCCTGTCTTAGGTTGTTCCTCCCTTGACAAATCTTACCCGTCTCTGGCTAACCAGTCATCTTCCGGGGCCATACAGGAAAATGTAAAGTTGGTAAGTGAGAGAGAAACAATATTCTTTGAAAAGGTTAGCTTTTTACTTCTTTGCAGATTTATGCCCTGTGGCTTTCATGCCCAGCATTTGTCTTGAGGTATCTTTACCACTTGGAAGAATTATGATACTTGGTAATTTCGATATGAGGCACGAATTCTACTTAAGGGTTATAATTAGGAAGGAAGAAGAAAAGCTATAGAAGTAGCAGACGGAAGAAAACATGGGAAGATTGATTATTTCTTTGACATATCTTCTTGTAGAGTAACATAAGCGTGTATAGGTTTTAAACTACTAATTAAATTGCGCACACACATTAACATAATAGGAATACAGCTACATAACAAAAGCAGACCTATAATTGCCAGCCATATCCAGTGAAACCAAGAAAACCAGTTAGGCACCCTAGGCATTTGTGAAAACTTATCAATGATATGATGGATATTGTCTAACTGAATTTGAATAGTTTGAGAAAAATCAGACAAATTAAAACAACACATTCCTGGGAACTGTTCACATCCCGTATGTTCTTTCAACTGTAGATAGTCTATAGTCGCACAATTTTGGGGCGCTGCAACTTGCACTTCTCCTAATTCTTGTTTGAGTTCCAACAGTATAGATCCATTCAAATTTGTTGTTTTACTGTATGCACAGTCCAATTTAGATATCTCCTTCTTCATTCCAATGGCAAGTCCAGGAACTGGTGGGATGAATGCAGCTACAACTGCAACAGCGCCAGGATCTTTGTTGAAGTTTTTTGATGATCATCTTCTGGAATGACTCTTCCAGAGAATGTTGATGTCGGAAGTTCTTCTTCATATCATATCTTAATTCGTTTTCTGGGTGGCCAAATTAGGCTTTGATCCTATGTATAAACACAAACAAACCCTTTGCCCACCCTTTGATATGCCCTTTATACGATTGTAAAGAACCTATTGGAGAACAACACACAGGAACTGCCTATTTTTCTTTTTTTTTAAGAGAAAGGAATATTATCAGAAAAATGTACTTCCATAGCAGATCATCTGACACCCTTTAAATGACCAACATTGAGGATATTTAAAGGATGCATTGATCGCTGATTTACAGTTAGTTTTATCCTACCAGGGAGTAATCCCCCTTTTCATTTTTTTTTTGTTATCTTTAATCGACAATTACATGAAGAATATTATGTTTACTAGGCTTCCCCTATACCAGGTGCCCCCCACAAACCCCTTTACAGTCACTGGCCATCAGCATAGCAAAATGTTGTAGAATCACTACTTCTCTTCTCTGTGTTGTACAGCCGTCCCCTTTATCCCACCCACCCCATTATGCATGCTAACCATAATACCCCCTTTCTCCTTCCCCCCCTTCTCCCTCCCTAACCACCCATCCTCCCCAGTCCCTTTCCCTTTGGTACCTGTTAGTCCATTCTTGGGTTCTTTGATTCTGCTGCTGCTTTGTTCCTTCAGTTTTTCCTTTGTTCTTATACTCCACAGACGAGTGAAATCATTTGGTATTTCTCTTTCTCTGCTTGGCTTATTTCACTGAGCATAATACCCTCTAGCTCCATCCATGTTGTTGCAAATGGTAGGATTTGTTTTCTTCTTATGGCTAGGAAATATTTCATTGTGTATATGTACAACATCTTCTTTATCCATTCATCTACTGATGGACACTTAGGTTGCTTCCAATTCTTGGCTACTGTAAATAGTGCTGCGATAAACATAGGGGTGCATATGTCTTTTTCAAACTTGAGAGCTGCGTTCTTAGGGTAAATTCCTAGGAGTGAAAATCCTGGGTCAAATGGTAAGTCTATTTTGAGCATTTTGAGGAACCTCCATACTGCTTTCCACAATGATTGAACGAATTTACATTCCCACCAGCAGTGTAGGAGGGTTCCCTTTCTCCACAACCTCGCAAACACCTGTTCTTGTTTGACTTTTGGATGGTAGCCATCCTTACTGGTGTGAGGTGATACCTCATTGTGGTTTTAATTTGCATTTCTCTGATAATTAGCGATGTGGAGCATCTTTTCATGTGTCTGCTGGCCATCTGTATTTCTTTTTTGGAGAACTGTCAAGTTCCTCTGCCCATTTTTTAATTGGATTATTATTTTTTGTTTGTTGAGGTGGGTGAGCTCTTTATATATTTTGGACGTCAAGCCTTTATTGGATCTGTCATTTACAAATATATTCTCCCATACTGTAGGGTACCTTTTTGTTCTATTGATGGTGTCTTTTGCTGTACAGAAGCTTTTCAGCTTAATATAGACCCACTTGTTCATTTTTGCTGTTGTTTTCCTTGCCCGGGGAGATATGTTCAAGAAGAGGTCACACATGTTTTTGTCTAAGAGGTTTTTGCCTATGTTTCTTTCTAAGAGTTTTAAGGTTTCATGACTTACATTCAGGACTTTGATCCATTTTGAATTTACTTTTGTGTATGGGGTTAGACAACGGTCCAGTTTCATTCTTATACATGTAGCTGTCCAGTTTGGCCAGCACCATCTGTTGAAGAGACTGTCATTTCACCATTGTATGTCAATGGCTCCTTTATCATATATTAATTGCCCATATATGTTTGGGTTAATGTCTGGAGTCTCTATTCTGTTCTACTGGTCTGTGGCTCTGTTCTTGTGCCAGTACCAAATTGTCTTGATTACTGTGGCTTTGTAGTAGAGCTTGAAGTTGGGGAGTGAGATCCCCTCCACTTTATTCTTCTTTCTCAGGATTGCTTTGGCTATTTGGGGTCTTTGGTGTTTCCATATGAATTTTTGAATTATTTGTTCCAGTTCATTGAAGAATGGTGCTGGTAATTTGATAGGGATTGCATCAAATCTGTATATTGCTTTGGGCAGGATGGCTATTTTGAGTATATTAAGTCTTCCTAGCCACGAGCATGGGATGAGTTTCCGTTTGTTAGTGTCCCCTTTAATTTCTCTTAAGAGTGACTTGTAGTTTTCAGGGTATAGGTCTTTCACTTCTTTGGTCAGGTTTATTCCTAGGTATTTTATTCTTTTTGATGCAATTGTGAATGGAATTGTTTTCCTGATTTCTCTTTCTATTGGTTCACTGTTAGTATATAGGAAAGCCACATATTTCTGAGTGTTAATTTTGTATCCTGCAACTTTGCTGTATTCTGATATCAGTTCTAGTAGTTTTGGAGTGGAGTCATTAGGGTTTTTTTATGTACAATATCATGTCATCTGCAAATTGTGACGGTTTAACTTCTTCTTTACCAATCTGGATTCCTTGTATTTCTTTGTTTTGTCTGATTGCCATGGCTAGGATCTCCAGTACTATGTTAAATAACAGTGGAGAGAGTGGGCATCCCTGTCTTATTCCCAATCTCAGAGGAAAAGCTTTCAGCTTCTCGCTATTCAGTATGATGTTGGCTGTGGGTTTACCATATAGGGCCTTTATTGTGTTGAGGTACTTGCCCTCTATACCCATTTTGCTGAGAGTTTTTAGCATGAATGGATGTTGAATTTTATCAAATGCTTTTTCAGCATCTATGGAGATGATCATGTGGTTTTTGTCTTTCTTTTGGTTGATGTGGTGGATGATGTTGATGGATTTTCGAATGTTGTACCATCCTTGCATCCCTGGGATGAATTCCACTTGGTCATGGTGTATGATCCTTTTGATATATTTTTGAATTCGGTTTGCTATTATTTTATTGAGTATTTTTGCATCTACGTTCATCAGGGATATTGATCTGTAATTTTCTTTTTTGGTGGGGTCTTTGCCTGGTTTTGGTATTAGGGTGATGTTGGCTTCATAGAATGAGTTTGGGAGTATTCCCTCTTTTATTTTTTGGAAAACTTTAAGGAGAATGGGTATTATGTCTTCTCTGTGTGTCTGATAAAATTCTGAGGTAAATCCATCCGGCCCGGGGGTTTTGTTCTTGGGTAGTTTTTGATTACCATTTCAATTTCTTTGCTTGTAATTGGTTTGTTTAACTTTTGTGTTTCTTCCTTGGTCAGTTTTGGAAGGTTGTATTTTTCTAGGAAGTTGTCCATTTCTTCTAGGTTTTCCAGCTTGTTAGCATATAGGTTTTCATAGTAGTCTTTAATAATTCTTTGTATTTCTGTGGAGTCTGTCGTGATTTTTCCATTCTCATCTCTGATTCTGTTGATTTGTGTTGATTCTATTTTACTCTTAATAAGTTTGGCTAGGGGCTTATCTATTTTGTTTATTTTCTCAAAGAACCAGCTCTTGGTTTCATTGATTTTTGCTATTGTTTTATTCTCAATTTTATTTCTTCTCTGATCTTTATTATGTCCCTCCTTCTGCTGACTTTATGCCTCATTTGTTCTTCTTTTTCCAGTTTTGATAATTGTGATGTTAGACTATTCATTTGGGATTGTTCCTCCTTCTTCAAGTGTGCCTGGATTGCTATATACTTTCCTCTTAAGACTGCTTTCGCTGTGTCCCACAGAAGTTGAGGCTTTGTGTTTTTGTTGTCATTTGTTTCCATATATTCCTTGATCTCTATTTTAATTTGTTCGCTGATCCATTGATTATTTAGGAGCATGTTGTTAAGCCTCCATGTGTTTGTGAGCCTTTTTGTTTTCTTTGTAGAATTTATTTCTAGTTTTATACCTTTGTGGTCTGAAAAGTTGGTTGGTAGAATTTCAATATTTTGGAATTTACTGAGGCTCTTTTTGTGGCGTAGTATGTGGTCTATTTTGGAGAATGTTCCATGTGCACTTGAGAAGAATGTGTATCCTGTTGCTTTTGGATGTAGAGTTCTATAGATGTCTATTAGGTCCGTCTGTTCTACTGTGTTGTTCAGTGACTCCATGTCCTTACTTATTTTCTGCCCAGTGGATCTATCCTTTGTGGTGAGTGGTGTGTTGAAGTCTCCTAAAATGACTGCATTGCAGTCTATTTCCCCCCTTAGTTCTGTTAGTATTTGTTTCACATATGCTGGTGCTCCTGTGTTGGGTGCATGTATATTTAGAATGGTTATATCCTCTTGTTGGACTGATCCCTTTATCATTATGTAGTTTTCTTCTTTATCTGTTGTTACTTTCTTTGTTTTGAAGTCTATTTTGTCTGAAATTAGTTCTGCAACCCCTGCTTTCTTCTCTCTGTTGTTTGCCTGAAATATGTTTTTTCATCCCTTGACTTTTAGTCTGTGAATGTCCTTGGGTTTGAGGTGAGTCTCTTGTAAGCAGCATAGAAATGGGTCTTGCTTTTTTATCCATTCTATTATTCTGTGTCTTTTGATCGGTGCATTAAGTCCAGTTACATTTAGGGTGACTATTGAAAGATATGTACTTATTGCCATTGCAGGCTTTAAATTCATGGTTATCAAAGGTTCAAGGTTAGCCTCTTTAGTATCTTACTGCCAAACCTAGCTCGCTTATTGAGCTGTCATATACCCTGTCTGGAGATTCTTTTCTTCTCTCCCTTTTCATTCCTCCTCCTCCATTCTTCATATGTTGGGTGTTTCGTTCTGTGCTCTTTTTAAGAGTGCTCCCATCTAGAGCAGTCCCTGTAAGATGCCCTGTAGAGGTGGTTTGTGGGAGGCAAATTCCCTCAGCTTTTGCTTGTCTGGGAATTGTTTAATCCCTCCATCATATTTAAATGATAATCGTGCTGGATACAGTATCCTTTGTTCAAGGTCTTTCTGTTTCATTGCATTAAATATATCATGCCATTCTCTTCTGGCCTGTAAGGTTTCTGTCCAGAAGTCTGATGATAGTTTGATGGGTTTTCCTTTATAGGTGACCTTTTTCTCTCTAGCTGACTTTAAAACTCTTTCCTTGTCCTTGACCTTTGCCATTGTAATTATTATGTGTCTTGGTGTTGTCATCCTTGGGTCCTTTCTGTTGGGAGTTCTGTGTATTTCCGTGGTCTGTTCGATTATTTCCTCCCCCAGTTTGGGGAAGTTTTCAGCAATTATTTCTTCAAAGACACTTTCTATCCCTTTTCCTCTCTCTTCTTAATCTGGTAACCCTGTAGTAAGGATATTGTTCCTTTTGGATTGGTCACACAGTTCTCTTAATATTGTTTCATTCCTGGACATCCTTTTATCTCTATGTCAGCTTCTATGCGTTCCTGTTCTCTGGTTTCTATTCCATCAATAGCCTCTTGCATCTTATCCATTCTGCTTATAAATCCTTCCATAGTTTGTTTCACTTCTGTAATCTCCTTCCTGGCATCTGTGATCTCCCTCCGGACTTCATCCCTTAGCTCTTGCATATTTCTCTGCATCTCTGTCAGCATGTTTATGATTTTTATTTTGAATTCTTTTTCAGGAAGACTGGTTAGGTCTGTCTCCTTCTCTGGTGTTGTGTCTGTGATGTTGGTTTGCTTGTAATTTTGCCTTTTCATGGTGATAGAAATTGTTTGCAGAGCTGGGACGAGTGACGGCTGCAAGAACTTCCCTTCTTATTGGTTTGTGGCCTTCGTCTCCTGGGAGAACAGCGACCTCTAGTGGCTTGTGCTGGGCAGCTGCACGCAGACAGGGCTTCCGATTCCTGCCTGGCTGCTATAGAGTTTATCTCCGCTATTGCTGTGGGCGTGAACTGTCTCAGGCTGTTGCTCCAAAATGGTGGAGCCGGGTTGGAAGGGGAGCGGCTGGGAGGCTATTTATCTCCGTAAGGGGCCTCCATGCTCCCTGCTGCCCAGGGGGTTAGAGTGCCACGAGATCCCCAGATTCCCTGCCTCTGGACTAGGTGTACCACCCTGTCCCTTTAAGACTTCCAAAAAGCTCTCGCCAAAACAAAATAAAACAAAACAAAACAAAAGCTGCTCGCTTTTCTTTGTCCTCAGGCGCCGGCCTCAGTGACCCGCTCACCGGTCTTGCTGCCCTGTTTCCCTAGTATTTGGATCCCTGTCACTTTAAGACTTCCAAAAAGCACTAGCCAAAAAAAAAAAAGTTCTCTGGCGCTGGCCTCAGGGACCCCCTCACCAGTCTTCCTGCCCTGTTTCCCTAGTATCTACGACCCCACGCATGCACTGTGTCTGCGCTCTGGTCCGGATGGGTGGGGCTGGGTGTTCAGCAGTCCTGGGCTACCTTCTCCCTCCCGGCTCCGACTGCTCTCCTCCCGCCGGGAGTTGGGGGGAGGGGCTCTTGGGTCCCGCCGGGCCGGGGCTTGCATCTTACCCCCTTCGCGAGGCGCTGGGTTCTTGCAGGTGTGGATGTGGTCTGGATGTTGTCCTGTGTCCTCTGGTCTCTATTCTAGGAAGAGTTGTCTTTGTTATATTTTCATGAATATATGTGGTTTTGGGAGGAGATTTCCGCTGGTCTACTCACGCCGCCATCTTGGCTCCACCTTGTTGATGGTTTTAATGATGCAGAAACTGCCATTTTTCTGATGAATTTCTATAACAACTAAGATGCATCAAGAACCAATAGCAGACATGGTGTTTTCTTGTTTTTGTTTTTAATCTGTAGGCTTCACTTTTTACAGTTTTCAGTTACACAAAAATTGAGCAGAAAGTGAAGAGATTTATTTCTTAGATTCCCCTACCAGTTTTCTGTTATTAACAACTTGCATTAGTATGGTACATTAGTCACAACTTGTGAACCAATAGATTTTGCTTATTTTTAAAAATAATTTAAACAAGGAATCAGAGAGATGTGTGTACAAAGCACTATCCAAGGTAAAAGAATGTTTGAGGGTTATAAATTTAATCTTTATGATGTTTGCTTCAGGCAGTGATGTCATTACAAGTCATGTTCACCTATTTGAAATACTATTTTTTAGAAAGTAGCTGAAGTTCATGTAACACTTATCACTTGCCACAGGCGTGTCACATATTACCTAATTTAATTCTTGCAACTGTCTCCATTTTAAAAGTGGGAAAGTTGAGACACAGTGAGATTCAGAAATTTTCCCAAGTAATTGAAGGAGTTAGTACATAAAGTAGCCAACTGAGATATACATTAGGTTTAAAATACATAACAGATTTCAAATACTTAGTATGAAAAAAAGATTAATTTTTAACATACTTATTACTTGTTAAAACAACATGGTGGATATACTGGGTTAAATAGGGAATATTATTAAAATTAGACCTTCACCTGCTTTTTATTTTTGAAATGTGTCTACTAAAATTTTTAAATTACATATATATAACTTGCATTTGCGGCTGCTATCATGCCTCTATCACACAGGTGGTTAGGCTCTTAAACTGCAAGATTACCTACTTACGTTTGCTCTAATTCAGTGTTTAATTTTAGTGTTTAAGAAAGAACTTTCTGATTGTTTATTTGACTTTATAAGTATCCCCAATATCAGAAAAGAGAGTATCATAAATAAAGCACTTACATATTCTAGATACTTTAGGATATCTCCTGTCTCAAATATAAATTAATAAAGGACATCCTGGTTTCCATTAAAAATTGACTTAATTCAGCCAAATGATTTTTGTTGAAAACTGTATTTAAATTCTTTAATATCATCATTTATCTTGTTAATGGAGCTAGTGTTCTGAATGAGAATTATCCTCTCGACTTAAAGGGTCATGACTGAATGATGAAACACTAATGAAGTTTAACTTAGTTCACATTATATAAGGTATATAGGTGACATACTAAATAGGACCACAGTAATATAACCAGCAAAAGAACAGCATGAGATGTTACTAAAATGAAAAATTATGTTGGTTAAAGTAGGAATTTAAAAAACGTGTTCACTGGCAATTATTAATGTTCTTAAATTAGAAGTTGAAATTGTTGGGTATCAGTGAAGACATTAGAGCTAAAAGACTACCGAAAAATAGAGGACTACAATTTATAGCCTTGTAAATAATGAGCTCATTATATTATTTATTGAGCTCATATTATGTATTGGACAATTCAGGTAATGAGGATGCCAAGAAATCAGTTTTGTAGGGAAGTAGATGAGTAAATAAGTATATGTAATGCATTAAGGTGTTAAAACAGAACGAGGCATAAGTTGAAAGTTTGAAAGTATTTCAAAATAAAAATTTCTTAGAAAGTACCTATCCTTGTAAAATATATAGCTGGTAATAATACAAGCAGTCCTCAACTGTTACATAAATGGAATAGTAGATTACAGAAGCAGTTTCAACTTGTTAGTACAATAATGATTCAAAGATGCCATAGTGATAATAGTTGACTTCTGAAAGAAAAATAAAAAAGTTGCTAGGGTAGACTTAAAAAGAAAACACATTTTCCTCTTGATTAATACTAACTAACAGTAACTCAAATATTGCTTTTCCTGGACTCTCAACCTAGGGAAGGTAGGATTTCAGGTAAGTATCCCCACACCAACTTCAAACTAATGATAATGATTTCAGCTATGAAAAACAGGTACAATATATGATTTAACATATTTCTACTTGGATTAAAATGGACATGTGACATACAAATATTATGCATATGAATAGTGTGTTGACAAAACAGTAGGATAATCATATGACAAAGCAGTTAAAAATGGAGGAAACTGTCGGGTGGAGCCAAGATGGCAGCATGAGTAGGACAGTGGGAATCTCCTCCCAAAAGCATATATATTTTTGAAAATACAACAAATACAACTAATCCTAAAAGGGAGACCAAAAGACACAGGACAACAGCCAGACTACATCCACACGGGCTAGAGCCCAGCGCCTGGTGAAAACGGTAAGATACAAGCCCCGGCCCAGCGGGACCCAAGCGCCCCTCACCCCAGCTCCTGGTGGGAGGAGAGGAGTCGGAGCGGGGAGGGAGATGGAGCCCAGGACTGCTAAACACCCAGCCCTAGCCATCCACACCAGAGCGCAGACACAGTGCATACGTGGAGGGCTGGAAACTAGGGAAACAGGACAGCAGGACCTCTGAGTGGGTCCCGAAGCTGATGCCCCTGTGACAAAGAAAAGCGAATGCTTTTTGAAAGTCTTAAAGGGACAGGGATGCCACAGCTGGACGGAAATATCCCAGGTCACAGTCCAGCAGCTGGAAATTCCAAGGAACTCTGGGTGCACTAACCCCCTGGGCAACAGCTCTGAGACCCCTCATGGAGGTAATCAGCCAAACAGCATCCAGTCCATTACCCCTCCGGGGCCCTGCCATAGCAGATTAGCAGCGTGATGCTGGCCACGCGCTAAGCAAGGGAGCTTCCTTCATACCAGCCGGGCAAGATACAAAGACCCAGTCTACACGCAATTGCCCAACACAAGCCACTAGGGGTTGCAGTTGTCCCAGTAAAGAAAGGCCAGGAGCCAAGTGGAAATTGAACAGCAACAAAATTGAAACAGTAACCAAAAAACTACCAAAGAACAAAACCCCCGGGCCGGATGGATTTACCTCAGAATTTTATCAGACACACAGAGAAGACATAATACCCATTCTCCTTAAAGTTTTCCAAAAAATAAAAGAGGGAATACTCCCAAACTCATTCTATGAAGCCAACATCACCCTAATACCAAAACCAGGCAAAGACCCCACCAAAAAAGAAAATTACAGACCAATATCCCTGATGAACGTAGATGCAAAAATACTCAATAAAATAATAGCAAACCGAATTCAAAAATATATCAAAAGGATCATACACCATGACCAAGTGGAATTCATCCCAGGGATGCAAGGATGGTACAACATTCGAAAATCCATCAACATCATCCACCACATCAACCAAAAGAAAGACAAAAACCACATGATCATCTCCATAGATGCTGAAAAAGCATTCGATAAAATTCAACATCCATTCATGATAAAAACTCCCAACAAAATGGGTATAGAGGGCAAGTACCTCAACATAATAAAGGCCATATATGATAAACCCACAGCCAACATAATACTGAACAGCAAAAAGCTGAAAGCTTTTCCTCTGGATCGGGAAAAAGACAGGGATGCCCACTCTCCCCACTGTTATTCAACAGAGTACTGGAGGTCCTAGCCATGGCAATCAGACAAAACAAAGAAATACAAGGAATCCAGATTGGTAAAGAAGAAGTTAAACTGTCACTATTTGCAGATGACATGATATTGTACATAAAAAACCCTAAAGACTCCACTCCAAAACTACTAGAGCTAATAGCGGAATTCAGCAAAGTTGCAGGATACAAAATTAACACACAGAAATCTGTGGCTTTCCTATATACTAACAATAAACTAATAGAAAGAGAAGTCAGGAAGACAATTCCATTCACAAAAGCATCAAAAAGAATAAAGTACCTAGGAATAAACCTAACCAAGGAAGTGAAAGACCTATACCCTGAAAAATATAAGACACTCTTAAGAAAAATTAAAGAAGTCACTAACAAATGGAAACTCATCCCATGTTCTTGGCTAGGAAGAATTAATATTGTCAAAATGGCCATCCTGCCCAAAGCAATATACAGATTCGATGCAATCCCTATCAAATTACCAACAGTTTACTTCCTCGAACTGGAACAAATAGTTCAAAAATTCATATGGAAACACCAAAGACCCTGAATAGCTAAAGCAATCCTGAGAAGGAAGAATGAAGTCGGCGGGGGGGGCGGATCTCACTCCCCACTTCAAGCTGTACTACAAAGCCACAGTAATCAAGACAATTTGGTAGTGGCACAAGAACAGAGCCACAGACCAATGGAACAGAATAGAGACTCCAAACATTAACCCAAACATATGTGGTCAACTAATATTCGATAAAGGGGCCATTGACATACAATGGGGGAAATGACAGTCTCTTCAACAGATGGTACTGGCAAAAGTGGACAGCTACATGTAAGAGAATGAAACTGGATCACTGTCTAACCCCATATACAAAATTAAATTCAAAATGGATCAAAGACTTGAATGTAAGTCATGAAACCATAAAACTCTTAGAAAAAAACAGGCAAAAATCTCTTAGACATTAACATGAGTGACCTCTTCTTGAACATATCTCCCCGGGCAATGGAAACAAATGCAAAAATGAACAAATGCGACTATATCAAGCTGAAAAGCTTCTGTACAGCAAAGGACACTATCAATAGAACAAAAAGGTATCCTACAGTATGGGAGAATATATTCGAAAATGACAGATCCGATAATGGGTTGACATCCAAAATATATAAAGAGCTCACACTCCTCAGCAAACATAAAGCAAATAATCCAATTAAAAAATGGGCAGAGGAGCTGAATAGACAGTTCTCTAAAGAAGAAATTCAGATGGCCAACAGACACATGAAAAGATGCTCCACATCCCTAATTATCAGAGAAATGCAAATTAAAACCACCATGAGATATCACCTCACACCAGTAAGGATGGCTACTATCCAAAAGACAAACAACAACAAGTGTTGGCGAGGTTGTGGAGAAAGGGGAACCCTCCTACACTGCTGGTGGGAATGTAAATTAGTTCAACCATTGTGGAAAGCAGTATGGAGGTTCCTCAAAAAACTAAAAATAGAAATACCATTTGACCCAGGAATTCCACTCTTAGGAATTTACCCTAAGAATGCAGCACTCCAGTTTGAAAAAGACAGATGCATCCCTATGTTTATCGCTGCACTATTTACAATAGCCAAGATATGGAAGCATCCTGAATGTCCGTCAGTAGATGATTGGATAAAGAAGATGTGGTACATATACACAATGGAATATTACGCAGCCCTAAGAAAAAAACAAATCCTACCATTCGCAACAACATGGATGGAGCTAGAGGGTATTATGCTCAGTGAAATAAGCCAGGCGGAGAAAGACAAGTACCAAATGACCTCACTCATACGTGGAGTAGAAGAACAAAAGAAAACTGAAGGAACAAAACAGCAGCAGAAGCACAGAACCCAAGAATTGACTAATAGTTAACAAAGGGAAAGGGACTGGGGAGGACGGGTGGGAAGGGAGGGATAAGGGCAGGAAGAAAAGAAAGGGGGCATTACGATTAGCATGTATAGTGTTGGGGGGCACAGGGAGGGCTGTGCAATACAGAGAAGACAAGTAGTGATTCAACAGCACTGTTGAAGGACAGTGACTGTGAAGTTGGTGACAAGTAGTGATTTTACAGCATCTTACTATGATGATGGACAGTGACTGTGAACGGGGATGTGGGGGGGACTTGGTGAAGGGGAAAGCCTAGTAAACATAATGTCCTTCATGTAATTGTAGATTAATGATACCAAAATAAAAAAAAAGGAGGAAACTTTGAGGGTCTCTGTACTATACCAGACAGAAATGAGAAAGGAGATTAAAGCTGATATAAACACCAGGAAAATATCCAATAGAGACAATGTAGATATAAGAAAAGATGCAAGTCATTAGCAAGTTAGTTAAAAAGAAAATTCAAGAATAAAGTTACTCAAACCATCTTTTTTTCCTATTTCCTTCCTACAACCAAATTAATGGAAACTTACGATCTATTAACTTTGTCTTTAAACTGCTTTTTGAAAGTGACATTTTAATTTTCTTGGTATCATGAAACAGAGCTAGATTTAAAATACCTATATGTTTAATATTTTATCAGCATCCCATAGTTAATGCACTTAGGCAGACTCATTCCAAATTTCATGTACTTTCCATTATAACACACTGTCTTCTTTGTTTAAGAAAGAATACACTTGGGAGGCAGAGTTCTATTTTACTCTAGACAATATTTTAAAATGTTTTTTTGTTGGCAGTGACAGTGTAAGTAATAGCAATACTACTACTAGTATTATAGTAATCATTTACTGTATACCAAGCATTATGTTAGGCCTTACAGATATTTTCTCACTTAACTATCATAACCTATAATGATTATGAAAAAAAAAAAGACAAGCAATTTATCAAAGGTCTTACAACTAGCAGCAGCAGAGCTGGGCTTAAAGACTCAGTTCCCAAAACTGGTAAGCAGATTCTAAAATTCAGATGGAAATCCAATGGACACAGAATAGTCAAACAATCTTAAAAAGAAGGAAGGTGGAAGATTCCCACTTCCTGATTTCAAGTTACTACAAAGCTACAGTAATCAAGACAGGGTGGTACTGGCAAAAGGAATAGAGAATAACTGAGACTCCAGAAATAAATATCACATTATAATCAATAGGTTTTTACTCCTTTTTATTTTATGGTGGCAAATATATTTAACAATTTTGCACTTAAACAATTTTTAAGTGTACAATTCAGTGACATTAATTACATTGAGAATGATGTGCATCCATCATTACTATCTATTTTCAAATCATCCATCATACAACCAGAAACTCTGTGACCATTAAGCAATAACTCCCCATGTTCCCCTCCCCCTGCCAACTCCTAAGAAATTTTGTTTTTATGAATTTCATTACTCTAGGAACCTCAAGTAAGTGTAAATCACACAATTTGTCCTTTTGTGAATGGCTAATTTCACTCAGCCATAGTGTTTTCAAGCTTCATCCACATTATAGCATGTATCTGAACTTCACTCCTTGTTATGACTAATATCCCATTGTATATAAATACATACTGTTTATCCATTCATCTATTAATGGGCAGTTTGTTCCCATTTTTTGCCTATTGTGAATAAGGTTGCAATACACATTGGTATACAAATATCTGAGACTCTCTTTTCAATTCTTTTATGTATATACTTAGGAAGTATATTGCTCAGTCATGTAGTAATTTTATGTTTAGCTTTTTTATGCCAGACAGTTTTTCCATAGTGGTTGTACCATTTTATATCCCAGCAGCAATATATGAGGGTTCCAATTTATTCACATCCTTATCAACACTTTGTTATTATTATTATTTGTTTTAATGGCCACCCTAATGGGTGTAAACTGGTAATTCAATGTGGGTTTGACTTGTATTTCCCCAGTAACTAGTGATATAGAGCATCTTTTCATGTGCTCCTTGGCCATTTGTATATCCTCTTTGGAGAAGTACCTGTTTAAGTTGTTTGGCCATTTTAAAATTAGGTTCTTTGTCCTTTTGTTATTGAGTTGTAGGAGTTCTTTATATATTCTGGATATTAAACCCTTTTCCAGTATACGATTTCCAATTATTTTCTTTTATTCTGTGGGACTGTCTTTTCACTTTCTTCTAGAGAACAAAAGCTTTTAATTTTGATTAAGCCACATTTATCTAATTTTTCCTTTGTTGCTCATGTTTTTGCTGTCATATATAAGAATCTATTGTCAAATCCAAAGTCATTAAGATTTATCCTTATATTTTCTTTTAAGATTTTCATGATTTTAGCTCTTCTATTCAGGACACTGATTGATTTTGAATTAACTTTAATATATGATATGAGATATGGGTTCAAGTTAATTTTTTTGCATGTGGAAACCCGAGAACACCATTTGTTCAAAAGACTTATTTCCCAAAGCTGTTATCATAGCTTTGATTTATCACCCTTGCCTAAAATTATTTTCCCATAGATATATGGGTTTATTTCTGGACCCTTAATTGTATTCTATTGGCCTATAGGTCTACCTTTATGCCAATGCCACACTGTTTTGATCATTGTCAGCTTTGTCTTAAGTTTTGAAATCAGGAAGTGTGAGCCCTCCAATTTTATTCATGTCTTACAAATTTTTTTGGCTATAATGGGACCCCTTGAATTTCACTTGAATTTTAGATTTCGAATTTCTTCCAAAGAAGAGCAGTTTGAATTCTAATAGATTCAATCTACACTGAATTTGTAGATTACATTGGGTAGTAGTGACCTTAACAATATTACATATGCCAATCCATGAACATGGGATGCCCTCCCATTTTTTTAGCTATTTAATTTCTTTCAGCAAAGTTTCCAAGTCTTTTACCTCTTTGGTTAAATTTATGCATGGGCATTTTATTTTTCAGATGCTATTTTAAATGGAGTTGCTTTTACTTTCCTTTTCAGACTTTATTTTTGGTGTACAGAAACAAATGATTCTTAGATGTTGACACTGTAACTTTGCTGAACTTGTCTATTTGCTCTATTAACTCTGTTGTGGATTCTCTAGGACTTTGAATATTTAGGATCATGTGATCAGCAAAGAGAGATAGACCAACTTTTTCCTTAACAGTTTGGATGCCTTTTCTGTCCTTTCATTTTTTTTTTTTTTTTTTGTCTAACTGCTCTGCCTAGAATTTCTAGTGCAATGTTAAGTATCAGTGGTAAAGTAGGTATCCCTGTTGTGTTCCTGATCTAAGGGGAAAGCTTTCAGTTTTTCATTATTGAGCATGATGTTAGCTATGGGTTTTCACAAATGCCTTTTATCACATTAAGTAAGTTCCCTTCTCTTCCTAGTTTTCTGAAAATTTTTTTCTTTATCATGAAAGGGTGTTGGGTTTTTGTTAAAAGTGTTTTCTGTGTTGAGTGAGGTGATCCTATAGGTTTTCTGGAAAATTCTATTAATCTGTTATATTATAGTGATTGATTTTATCTTCAATTAACCTTGAATTTCTGGCATAATCTTAGTTGATCATAGAGTATAATCCTTTTAATGTGTTGTTGGATCCAGTTTCTTAGTATTGTGCTGAGTATTTCTGCATCCATATTGATAAGGAATACTAGTCTATAATTTTTTTTATCTTGTGATGTCTTTATCTGGCATTGGTAGCAAGGTAATACTGGCCTCATAGAATGAGTTAGGAAAGGTTCTCTCCTATTCTGTTTTTTTGGAAGAGAAGGAGAAGATTAGTGTTAATTTCTCTTTAAAAATTTAGTAAAATTCACCAATGGAGTCATCTGGTCTTAGATTTTTCTTTGTTGGGAGGTTATGATTACTGATAAGTCACTTTATAAGTTTTAGTTCTGCTGAAATTTTCTATTTCCTCTGTGACTGTTTAGGTAATTTCTAGGAATCAGCCTACTTCATCTACATTATCTAATTTGTTAGTATATAATTACTGACAGTATCCTTTATAAGTCTATTCATTTCTGTATGGTCAGTGATAATAGTCCCACTTTCACTTCTGATTTTAGTTTTTGTATCTTCTCTTTTTCCTTAGTCAATCTAGCCAAAGGTTTGTCAATTTTATTAATTTTTTCAAAGAATAAACTTTTAGTTTCATTGATTCTCTACTGTTTTTCTATTTTCTATTTCATTTATCTCAACCATAATCTGCATTATTTTCTTCCTTCTTTTTTCACCCTTTCCTTCCCTGCATTATTATCTTTTCTTATATTAGCTGATTTTTTTTCTTTTTGTAGTGAATTATTTTGATTTCATGAAAAGTACATTTAACATCCTAAATTTATAATGATCTACTTAAATTGACAACAAGTTAACTTCAATAGCATACAAAACCTCTGCTACTGGTACAGCTCTATCCTCACATTTCTATGTTGTAGTTACAGGCATATTGACAAGTTTGGGGTTTAGTTTTTCCTTCTTTTATAGTTCCTCAAGGTATAAAGTTAGCTTATTGATTTGAAAGGTTTCTTCCTTTTTAATGTGAGCATTCATAGTTATAAATTTCCCTGTGAGCAGTGTTTTCATTGCATCCCATCATTTCATTTGTCTCAAGGTATTTTTTAAATTACCCTTGTGATTTCTTTTTGAATGACTGGTTAAGAGTGATTTGATATCTACATATTGTGGATTTCTCTTTTCTATCTGTTGTTGATTTCTACCTTCATTTCCACTGTAGTCAGAGAAAATACTCTGTACGATTTCAATCATTCAAACTTTACTGAGAGGTGTGTGTGTGTGTGTGTGTGTGTGTGTGTGCGCGCGCCCGCACATGACATGCTAAATTTGATTAACCCTGCAAAATATTACATGTCTTATTTTGCATATTATCAGCAATTCCCTATTGAAGCACGACTGTGCTTGGCTCTCCTACCTTATTGTATTAAGTGTGATAATACATTTATTTTCTTAATACAAGTTCCTTTGATAGACTTTTAATTATATGACTTCTGAATGAATTAATCTGTAGTAAAAATAAGTTTGTGAATAATGATTATTGCACTAGTGAACAACTAAAGAAAAAAAAACTGGCCCAAGTTCATTAGAAATTGTAATGTTTAACGGTAATTCAGAGAGGCTCAGAAATATTTTTATTCTCTCCCCCAACTCGAATCTGCTTCTCCTCCAGTTATCCCCATTTTTTATTGTAGTAAATCTTAATTGAGCCAAATAGTCCATGTCAGAAGTATGGAAATTTTTTTGGATGTGTCCCTACAACAATCAGAGACTGAGTCTTATATCTACTTGCCTTAATTTACCTGCAAATGTCTATTCTTCCATTTCCACTTTCTTTAAGATTTTATCATTTCTAACTACAGTTTTAGTAGTATCATCACAGCTGCACAAGTTGAACCTTTCTAAAATGTGATTTTTGTTATGTCACACCCTCAAGAAGATTGATGAGACATTTCCTTTTATAAACCTTATTCCTGATTCCATTTCTTGGCTCATTTCATATTGCCCTTTCAATGACCCTTCGTTCTAGCTATGCCCAATTATCAGTAGTTTCATATGCATCAGGTAAACCTTCAACTTTATGTCTTTATTTTAACTCCTATTCTGATGCACTTTTCTGTCCTAAAAACTTTCAATCACCCCTCATGAGTCAAATATCATTTCAGAAGGCTTATCTGAACTCTGGAAGCAAAGATAAGTACTTTCTTTACTATGACTAAATAGTGCCTTACTTAGATGTGCATTATAGTATTTGTCCCACTATTGTAATTATTTACTTAGAGATCAATGTCTTCCAAAAGACTATGAAGGTACAGACTAAGTTTTAAGTTATTTTGTTTATATGGCACACAGTGGGTACTTAAAGCTTGGTAAATCAGCACATGGGTGGAGTAATGAATGACATTAGGGGAGCTAGACATGAGAATTTTCACCAAGTCCTTTCTTAAAAGTAATATTTCTAAGGAGAGGGGGGAAAAGTATTGTGGAGTAAGAAGGCAAGGCAGAAAGCTATCGCACACACACATCAAGTAAGCAAGTACAGCAGATACAACTAACCCTGAAAACAACCTGAAGACTGCAGAACAGACCACCTACACTTGGTGAATAAAACCACAAAGAGAAGGGTAAAGTGGCAGAGTAATGATCAATTGGAACCCCAATACTTTCCCCATCCCAACTCACAAACAGGAGGTAGAGAAACTAAGCAGGGAGGGGATAAATACTCAGAAACTCTGCACAACTGGCCTGAAGATTTGCTCTAAGAACACCAGTCTACACTGCATCAGGTTCAGGTGATTAGTGGAGCTGGATACCAGGGAGAGTTGGTGCACTCTGGGATGCTAAGACTCCTGTTGCTATAGAGGACAGGCATGCTCTGTTTTGTTCAACCTGACACCCAAAACACAGGACACAGTTTGAAAGATTTACCAGAAGAAGAAAGGATGCCAGGGGCATGGGGGTTAATGGAGCTCTCTCAGCAGAAGAAAGGGCAGGTGGATGACACTACCCCAGACATCCCTCAGCCCAAACAGGTTGGGTACTTGTGGGGTCTGCAAAAGCTCCATCCTCCTTGATGGCAGCTCAGCCCTGAGGCACTGCTCTGCACACCTGCCAGCTCCCCTGTCCTGCATGTCTGGCTCAGCAGTGTCCATCTTTTCTACCTTTCTCAGCCATATGTCAGCCCAACTGAGGAGGCACCTAGAGGTGCCAGCCCAAAGTGTTCCAGCCCACACAACCCAATGATGTGCACCTGCCCAGAGCTGTGGGACTTCCCTGCCCAGAATTGCTGCCACCACTGCAGGGCATTCAGAGGGTGTCCCCACCCACAAAGATCCCAGCAGTAGTAATGATGCTCGATTCACAAAATGCTGGCTGAGGTGAACTGGCATCCACAGTGGACTGAGACAGATGACTGCAAGCAGACAGAAAGGTGGCCCCACCAATAACCCACCAACAGCAACTGGGACACCAACACAAAGGGGAACCAGGCACTGCTGGTTAAAGAGTCTTGAGCTTTTGTGCACCACAGGACACCTTCTTCATTAAGCCATTACTCTTTAGACAAGGAGGCATGGTGGATCCATCTAATACAAATAAAGAAACACAGAACCCTGAAAAAATGAGGAGGCAGAGAAGTATGTTCCAAACAAAACTACAGAATAAGACATCAGAAAAAGGGCAAAAGGAAATAGAGATTGCCAATCTTCTTGATAAAGATTTGAAATAACAGTCATAAATATGCCCACTGATCTGAGGAAAGAGGAAAAGTATTGATCTCAGGGAGGACTTCAACAAAGAGACACTAGAGCTGAAAAAGAACCACTCAGAGCTGAAGAATACAGTAACTGAAATGAAATATGCAATGGAGGGGAAGAATAATAAATTGCTGCAAGTAGAAGAAACAATCAGTGAGATGGATATTAGTGAAAAGGAACACAACAATGCTGAAGAACAGAGAGAAAAAAGACTCTCTAGAAATGAGAGGATGCTAAGAGAGGTGTGTGACAACTCAAAACAAAATATTCACATAGTTATAGTACCAGAAGTAGAGTGACTAAAGAGTAGAATGTCTCTTTGAATAAATAATTGATGAAAACTTCCCCACTAAGAAAATAAGACAACGAGGTCCTGGAAGCGCAGAGAGCCCCAAACAAAAGGAACTCCACAAAGGCAACACCAAGACATATAATAACTAAAATGACAAAGATTACAGACAAAGAGAGGCTTTTAAAAGCAGCTACAGAGAGATAAAAAAAATTTTTTATTTTTTATTTTCATTAAGGTATTATTGATATACACTCTTATGAAGGTTACACATGAAAAAAATATGGTTACTGCATTCACCCATACTATCAAGTCCCCCCATACCTGCAGTCACTGTCCATCAGTCTTATAAGATGCCACAGAGTCACTATTTGCCTTCTCTGTGCTTCACTGTCTTCCCCATGATCCCCCTCACACCATGTGTGCCAATCAAAATACCCCTCAATCCCCTTCTCCCCACCTCCTCACCTGCCCTCCTCCACCCCTCCCCTTTGGTAACCGCTAGTCCCTTTGTGGAGTCTGTGAGTCTGCTACTATTTTGTTCCTTCAGTTTTGCTTTGTTACACTCCAAAAATTAGGGAAATCATTTGCTACTTGTCCTCTGCCTGGCTTATTTCACTGAGCATAATACCCTCTAGCTCCATCCATGTTGTTGCTAATGGTATGATTTTTTTTCTTTCTATGGTCGAATAGTATTCCATTGTGTATATGTACCACTTCTTCTTTATCCATTCATCTGCTGATGGACACTTAGGTTGCTTCCATATCTTGGCTATTGTAAATAGTGCTGCAATGAACACAGGGGTGCATATGTCTTTTTGAATTTGAGAACTTACATTCTTTGGGTAAATTACTAGGAGTGTAATTTCCAGCTCAAATGCTACTTCTACTTTTAGTTTTTTGAGGAACGTCCATAATACTTTCCTCAATGATTGAACTAGCTTACATACCCACCTGCAGTGTAGGAGGGTTCCCCTTTCTTCACATCCTCACCAGCATTTGCTGTTCTTAGTCTTTTTGATGCTTGCCATCCTAACTGGTGTGAGGTGATATCTCATTGTGGTTTTAATTTGCATTTCCCTGATGATTAATGATGTGGTACATCTTTTCATGTGCTTGCTGGTCATATGAATTTTTTCTTTGGAGAAGTGTCTCTTCATAGCCTCTGCCCATTTTTTAATAGGGTTATTTGCTTTTTGGTTGTTGAGGCATGTGAGTTCTTTATATATTTTGGATGGTAAACCCTTGTCGGATATGTCACTCACAATTATATTCTCCCACCCTGTAGGATGCATTCTTGTTCTGCTGATGGTGTCCCTTGCTGTACAGAAGCTTTTTAGTTTGATGTAGTCCCATGTGTTCATTTTTGCTTTTGTTTCCCTTGCTCGAGGAGATGTGTTCAGGAAGAAGTTGCTCATGTTTATATTCAGGAGATTTTCACCTGCTGTCTTCTAAGAGTTTTATGGTTTCATGACTTACATTCAAGCCTTTGATCCATTTCAAGTTTACTTTTGTATGAGATTACACAATAATCCAGTTTCATTCTCTTGCATGCAGCTGTCCAGTTTTTCCAACACCAGTTGTTGAAGAGGCTGTTATTTCCCCATTGTATATCCATGGCTCCATTATCATATATTAATTGACCATATATGCTGGGGTTTACATCTGGGCTCTCTAGTATGTTCCATTGGTCCATGATTCTGTTCTTATGACTTTTTTTGTTTTGAAGTCTATTTTGTTTGATGCAAGTACTGCAACTCCTCCTTTTTTCTCCCTATTAGTTGCATGACATATCTTTTCCATCCCTTCTCTTTCAGTCTGTTTATGTCTTTGCTTTTGAAGTGAGCCTCTTGTAGGCAGCATATGGACAGTTCTTGTTTTTTTATCCTTTCAGTGACTATATGTCTTTTGATTGGGGCATTCAAACCATTTACACTTAGGGTGATTATTGATATGTGTGTATGTATTGCCATTGCAGGCTTTAGATTCATGGTTACCAAAGGTTCAATAGTAACTTCCTTACTAAGAGTCTAACTTAACTCACTTAGTATGCTATTACAACACAATCTAAAGGTTCTTTTCTTTTTCTCCTCCCTTTTCTTCCTCCTCCAGTCTTTATATATTAGGTATCATATTCTGTACTCTTTGTGTATCCTTGACTGAATTTGTGGGTAGTTGATTTAATTTTGCATTTGCTTAGTAATTGTTTTACCTTCTTTACTATGATTTTATTACCTCTGGTGATAGCTATTTAGCCTTAGTAACACTTCCATGTATAGCAGTACCTCCAAATTACACTATAGAGATGGTTTGTTGGAGCAAAATTCTCTCAGCATTTGCTTATCTGAAAATTGTTTAATCCCTCCTTCAAATTTAAGATAACATTGCCAGACAGAGTATTCTTGGTTCAAGGCCCTTCTGCTTCATTGCATTAAATATATCATACCACTCACTACTGTCCTGTAAGGTTTCTGCTGAGAAGTTTGATGATAGCTTAATGGGTTTTCCTTTGTATGTGATCTTTTTTCTCTCTCTGGCTGCTTTTAATAGTCTGTCCTTGTCCTTGATCTTTGCCATTTAAATTATTATACATCTTGGTGTTGTCTTCCATGGGTTCCTTGTGTTGGGAGATCTGTGCACCTCCATGGCCTGAGAGACTATCTCCTTCCCCAGATTGGAGAAGTTTTCAGCAACTACCTCCTATTCTCTCTTCTTCTTCTGGTACCCTTATAATACAAATATTGTTCTGTTCGGATTGGTTACACAGTTCTCTCAATATTCTTTCATTCTTAGAGATCCTTTTTTATCTCTGTGCCTCAGCTTCTTTGTATTCCTTTTCTCTAATTTCTATTTCATTTATCATTTCCTCCACCATATCTAATCTGCTTTTAAAACCCTCCACTGATTCCTTAAAGATTGGATCTCTGACCGGAATTCGTTCCTGAGTTCTTGGATATTTTTCTGTAACTCCATGAGCATGTTCATGATTTTTGTTTTGAAACCTCTTTCAGGAAGATTGATGAGATTGGTTTCATTTGATTCTTTTTCTGGTGTTTGTACGATTTTGGTTTGAATCAGATTCCTGTTACGTTTCATATTTGTATGTGGTGCCCTCTAGTGCCCAGAAGCTCTACTCTCTGGAGCTGCTCAGCCCTTAGAGTGTTGGTGCCTGGTGGGAGGGAAGAGCTGTTTCCTGCTTCCTGGCTGCTATGCCTTTCTCCACTGCCAGAACCAGTGGGCTGAACACACAGATGTAAGCCTCTATGCTTTGTAGTTGCTGTATGCAGGGCTTCCCTTTGGCTGGCCTGATGCCATGGCAGGGGCTGCAGGTTTGCAAGGCAGGTGAGGGCTGGCCGGGAGGAAGGGGCAGCAGGCTGTGTATCATGGTTGGGGGCCTTGGAGCTGAGTAGGCAGCTATTGGGTTGGAGTGCCTAAAGCTTCTGAAAGTTCCCAATCTGCTGTGCAGAGTTCACCTGGACAATTTTGTCTACCTGTCCTTTCTCTTGAGCGATAAGCTCCATGCAATTCTTGCCCCTTTAGCAGCCCTCTTTCTATTAGGAAGTTTTTCAGACTGCCTGCTTTTCTTTTGTCCCAGAGCAGTTGGATATGGATCCCTGTTTTCCACAAGCAGCTAGAATCTCAGTTTCCCCAGGTATTCTGCCTGTCTTACCTTTCCGACCCCACTAATCACCAGAGCACCATGCAATGCAGGTTCATGCTCCCAGAGAAGATCTCCAGGGCTAGGTGTTCAGCAGTTCCAGGCCTCTACTCCCTCCCCATTTCTCTCCATTTCTCTTCCTCGCACTGCTGAGTTGGGGTGGGGGAAGGGCTTGGGTCCTGCTGGATCATGGCTTTGGTACATTACCCTGTTACGTGAGGTCTGTTCTTTTTTTCAGGTGTATGCAGTCTGGGACAGCCTTCTTTCCTGTTGTTCTTTCAGGATTAGTTGTATTAATTATATTTTCATATTATATGTGGTTTTGGGAGGAGGCCTATGTCTCACCTCTCACACCACCAGCTTTTCGAGGCAAAAATTTTCCTAAAAGAAAAACCCCATCAGGCTGTCAGCATACTTCTCAGCAGATTTATAGGCCAAACTGGAGTGGCATGAAATAATTTATGTATTGAAAAAGAAGGACCTTAAATAAAGTATCCTCTGTCCAGAAAGATTATCATTCAAATATGATGGAGAGATTAAACATTTACCAGGTGAACAAAGGCTAAAAGATTTTACCACAACTCAACAGGCATTACAGGATATGTTAAAGGGACTTTTGTAGATGGAAATGGTCTTAAGCTGAAATAACTTTCACCAGTGAAAATAAACCCACAGTAAGGGTAGTATAGTAGACCAATTACTTACTAAGCAAGTACAAAATTAAAACAAAACAAAACTACTGAAAACCAAGTATATATGAAATCAGTCAAGGGATACACAAAAAATGCAGATTATGACATCTAATACGTAAATTGTGGAGGAGGAAGAAGACAAAAGTACTTTTAGATTGTGTTTGAAATAGCATAATCATCAACTTACTATAGACTGTTATATATAGTCAAGAAGCTATCCTTGAACCTTATGGTGACCAAAAACCTAAAGTCTAAAACAGATAGACAAAAAGTTAAGAAAGGGAAATACAATCACAAGACAAAGGAAAACCATCAAATAACAAGAGTATGAAAGAGGAATAAAGGAAGAGAGAGAACTATAAAAACAACCAGAAAACAATTAATAAAATGGTAATAAGTACATACCTATCAATAATTGCATTAACTATAAATGGACTGAATGCACCAATCAAACACAGGGTGGAAGAATGGATAAAGAAACAAGACCTATCTATATGTTGCCTATAAGAGTCTCATTTCAGAGCTAAAGATATACACAGACTGAAAGTGAAGGGATGGGAAAAGATTCTTGGTCAAATAATAGGGAGGAAAAAAGCAGGAGTAGCAGTATTTACATCAGACAAAATATACTTCAAAACAAAGAAAACAACAAGAGACAGAAAAGGACATTACATAATGATACAAGGATCAGTTTAACAAGAGGATATGACAATGATAAATACTTATGCATGTAATATAGGAGCAGTCACCTAAATTTAAAAAACAAATATGAACACAACTAAAGTGTAGCAACACAATCACATTAGGATATTTCAACACCCCACTTATATCAATGGAAAGATTATCCAGAGAGAAAGTAAGTAAGGAACAGAGGTGTTGAATGACCAAATGGACTTAAGAGCTTTACAGACCAGTATCCTTAATGAACATAGATTCAAAAATCTTCAACAAAATATCAGCAGACCAAATTCAAAAATACATCAAAAGAAACATTATTTATAAACAGCAGAATTTACTCCAGGGATTCAAGGATGGTACAATATTCATAAATCAATCAATGTGATACAAAAAAAGGATAAAAGCCATATACGGTTATCTCAATAGATGCTGAAAATCATTTCACAAAATTCAACATCTATTCATGATCAAAACTTTCAACAAAATGGGTACATAGGGAACATTCCTCAACACAATAAAGGCCATATATGAAAATCCCATGCTAATATCATACACAATGGACAGAAGCTGGAAACTTTTCCTCTAATATCAGGAACAAGGATGCCCATTCTCACCATTTTTACTCAACATAGAACTGGAGTTCCTAGCCATGGAAAACAGACAAGATAGAAATAAAAGTCACCAGAATTGGTAAGGAAGAAGTAAAATACTACAAAGACCCAGTAATCAAAACAGTATGATACTGTCACAAGAACAAACCCATAGACCAAGGGAATAGAATTGAGAGCCCAGGTAGAAACCCACTTATATATGGTCAATTAATATATGACAGGGAGCCATGACTATACAACAGGAAAAAGACAGTCTCTTCAATAAATGTTGCTGGGAAAACTGGACAGCTGCATGCAAGAAAATGAAAATGGATTACTATCTAACTCCACATATGAAAGTAAATTTGAAATGGAGTAAAGACCTAAATATAAGACATGAAAACATAAAGCTCTTATAGGAAAACAGAAGCAAAAGTCTCTTGAATATAGGCACAAGCAGTTTTTTTCTGGCATGTTTTCCTAGGCAAGGGAAACAAAATAACAAATGAGCAAGTGGGACCCTATCAAATTAAAAAGCTTCTGTACAGCAAAGGACACCATCAACAAACCAAAAAAAGCAATGTACAGTATCAGGTAATATACTCATAAAAGATTTATCCAGTAGGGTTTAACATCTAAAATATACAAAGAACTCATATACTTAACACCAAGAAAACAAATAACTCAATTAAAGAATGGGAAGAGGAAAAAACAAAAAACAAAAACAAACAAACAAAAAAAAAGAAAAAAAAAAAGAATGGGAAGAGGACCTGAACAGATGTTCTTTGAAAGAAGAAATACAGATGGCTGACAGGCACCTGAAAAGATGCTCCACACAGCTAACCAGTGAGATGCAAATCAAAAGTGGAATAAGATTATCACCTCACATCAGTCAGAATGGCCACTATATAAAAGACAAAATAACAAGTGTGGTGAGGATGTAGAGAAAAGGGAACACTTCTATACTGTTGGTAGCCACTAATGAAAGCAATATGAAAATACCACACAACCCAGTAATTCCACTTATAGGAATTAACCTGAAGAAAACAAAATCCCTGATTCAAAAGGATATATGCACCTCTATGTTTATTGCTGCGTTATTTCAATAGCCAAGATACAGAAACAACCAAAAAGCCCATCAATGAATGGATAAAGGAGATGAGTTACATACAATGTGTTATATACAATGGAGTATTATTCTACCACAGAAAAGAAACCCTGACATTTATGACAACATGGATGGACTTAGAGGGTATTATGCTAAGTGAAATAAGTCAGGCAGAGAAATACAAGTATCACATGATTTCATTTATATGTGGAATCTCAAAACAAAACAAAATGAACAAAACAGCAGTAGACTCATAGACAGAAGCGACTGGTGGTACCATGGTTGTACGGTTGGGATGGGTGGATAGAGTGAGTGAGTGAGTGGGGTGAAGAGCCACAAAAATCTCAATCATAATACAAGCTGGTCACAGGGATGGGAGTGAAATGTGGGGAACATAGCCAATAGTTCTGTAACCTCTTTCTTTGTCAACAGATAGTAACTGCATTAGTTGCAGTGAGGATTTAATAATGTGTGTAACTGCTGAATAACTGTGTTGTATACTTGAAATCAATGTAATATTGTGTATCAACTATACTTCAAAAAAAGAAAGAAAATATCTTGTCATGAATGAAAACAAAAATACAATATGCCAAAATTTATAGGAGGCATCAAAAATAGAAGAAGGAAATTTATAGCTGTGTATGCCTACATTAAAAGAAAAGAATGACGTCCAATCAATAACATACCATACACCTTAAGGAACTACAAAAAGGACAACTAAACCAAAGCTAGTAGAAGAAAGAAAAAATAAGATTTAGAGGTTAGATAAATACAACAGAGAAGAGAAAAACAATAGACGCAATCAAGGAAATTAAAAGCTCATTGTTTTAGCAATAGATCAATACAATTTAAAAACCTTTAGGTAGATTGATGCCTCCCCCCAATAAAAAGCAAATTAAGACCCAATTTATTAAAACCAGAAATGAAGTGAAACCTTACTGGGAAAAAAAAAAAGAATTTTAAGAAAATATTATTAATAGTTTGGTGCCAATAAATTTGATAATGTAGATGAAATGAACAAATTTCCAGAAACACGACTACCAAAAGGTGAATCAAGAAGAATTAGAAAGTATGAATAGACCAGTGACAAGTAAGCAGATTGGAGCAGTGAACAAAAACCTCTCAACAAAGACAAGCCCAGGATCAGATGACTTTGCTGATTATACCAAACATTTAAAGAAGTAACACCAATCCTTTTCAAACTCTACCAAATTAATGAAGAGAAGAGAACACTGCCAATTCATTTTTTTGAAGCCAGCATTATCTGATGCTAAAGCCAGACATGGACATCACAATAAATGTAAACTACAGGCAAATATCCCTTATGAATATAGATGGAAAAACCCTCAACAAAATACTAGTGAACTGAGTTCAGCAGTAAATTAAAATATTATATACCATGAAAAACGGAATTTATCCAGATATACAAGGGTATTCAATCTATGAAAACCAATCAATATAATAAACCACATTAATAAAATATATAACGTGTAATATGCCACATTAATATTAAAGAAAAAACCCATGTGATCATCTCTAATGATACAGAGAAGCATCTAACAAGGTCCAACATGCTTTCATGATAAAAACATGCCATAAATTAGGAATAAAAGAGAACTTCCTCAACATTGTAAAGCCCATACATGAAAAACCCACATGTAACATACTCAATGGTGAAGACAGATTTATCCCCAAGATCAGGAACAAGATAAGGATGTCTGTTTTCATCACTTCACCATATTACTGGGAGATCTAGTCAGTGCAATTAGGCAAGAAAATGAAATAAAATGCATCCAAATTATGAAAGGAAGAAGTAAAATGATCTCTATGCACAGATGACATGTTCTTATATGCAGAAACCCCTAAAGAATTAACAAAAACCATAACTAATAAGCAAATTCAGGGAAGATGCAGTATACAAAATCAACATGCATAAAACTGCTGTTATTTCTGTACATTAGCAATGTGCAATCTAAAAGGAAATTAAGAAATCCACTTACAACAGTATGAAAAATGTTAAAATACTTAGGAATAAATTTAACCAAGGAGATAAAAAACTTGCATACTGAAAACTACAAAACATGCTTTTGATAGTATCCTTTAAAGTGCAAAAAATTTTAATTTTGATGAAGTCCAAGTTATCTATTTATTGCTTGTTTCCCATGATTTTGCTGTCTGAGCTTAGAAAACATTGCTATATTCAAGGTCATGAATATTTCCCCCTATGTTTTCTTCAAAGAGTGTTATCATTTTAGCTTACAAGTTTGGGTCTTTAATCCATCTTAGTTAATTTTTGCATAAGGTGTAGGATAAGGGACCAAGTTCATTCTTAGCATGTGGATATCAGTTTTCCCAGCACTGTTCATTGAAGAGAGCATTCTTTTCCATTTGAACCTCATAAAAATAAATCAACTATATCTGAGAGCTTATTTCTGGTCTCCCAATTCTATAACATTTTTCTATATGTCTATCTTTATGCCAGTTCCATACCATTTTATTACTGGAGCTTTGTAGTAATTATGGGAATTGGGAAATGTGAGTCTTGTTCTTGCTATTGGGGGTCATTGGTGAATTTCAGGATGGGTTTTTCTATTTCTGAATACAGAAAATATTGGGATTTTGATAAGGATTCATTGACTCTGTAGATGACTTTGGGTATTATTATCTTAACAATATTATGTGTTTCAACCCATAAACATATGATGACTTCTATTTATTTAGGTCTTTAATTATTTGAGCATGGGCCCATATTCTTACATGACAACAATTAGCTAGAACTGGTCAGTGGCTATCCTCTTTAGATGGACAAAGAACTCTGGTTCACCACAGTCCTAGCCAACTTTTCAAGCTAAAACAAGACACACATCAGGGAGTGCAAATTTAGGTACAGGCACAGAACACCAACTGCTAGGACACACTATTTCATAACAAGCAAATCAGCCCTAACAAACTGAAATACACCTTTAAAAGTTATGCTCTTCCACTGACTACAATGGTTTAGGTTTAGTGTCCTCACTGCCACGAACACAGTCTCTGTTCAGAATCTAATCTTTAAGAGCAGACCAATTGCCAGCAGAAAGGACCAGCTCAGTGAAAATAAAACTCACAGAATGGGAGAAAATATTTGCAATCTTATATCTGAAAAGAGATGAATATCCAGAATATATAAAGAACTCCTATAAAATAATAACTGAATTCAAAATGGAAAAAGGACTTGAAATCATATTTTTTTAAAGAAGATAATACACACGGCCAAGAAGCACATGCAAAGATGTTCAACACTATTTGTCACTAGTGTAATGTAATAAAAACCACAATGAAATGTCACTTCATACCCATTAGGATGGCTACTACCAAAAAAATAAATAAATAAAAATAACTAGTGTGAGAGAGTATATGGAGAAACTGGAACACTCAAGGATTGCTAGTGGGAGTATGAAATGGAACATCCACTTTGGAAAAGTTTGACAATTTTTCAAAAAGTTAAACATAGAATTAACATATGACTGAGCAATTTCACTATTATGTATATACCAAATAGAATCTTAAAGTGGAGCACAAACAGGCACATTAACATTCATAGCAGCATTATTCACAATAGCCAAAAGGTAGAAGAACTCAAGTGTCTATCAACACATGAATAACAAATTGTTCTATGTGTGCACAATGGAATATTATTGAGTCATAAGAACAAATGAAGTTCTTACACATTACAATATGGGGGAATCTTGAAATCATTATGTCAAGTGAAATAAACCAGACACAAAAGGACAAATACTGTATTATTTCACTTATATGAGGTTCCTAGAGTAGTTAAATTTGTAGAGACAGAAAGTAGGTTGGGGGTTCCACCAGCAAGGATAAAAGGGAAATGGGGAATTATTGCTCAATATAGAGATTGTTTTGGATAATAGAAAATTTCTTGAAATAGATGGTGGTGATGGTTGTACAACATTGTGAATGTACTTAATGTCATTGAATTGTACTTAAAAATACTTGAAATGGAAAACTGTATGTTTTGTATATATTAGCACGATAAAGAAAAATTTTAAGTTCTCTTGCTCTCCATAATCTATGAAAACCTCTGAAGCCATATCTTACAATTCTACCATTACATCATTCAAACCAACTCAGTTTTCTTAAACGCTGTGATTTATTCACTATTTTCTACATTCTTTACCTCACCAATCTCCTCTCCTCCAATGTTGTTTCTCTTTGTTAGTACCTTTTCTTTGATCCTCTGTCTCTCACCTACCCCACACAATTAAACTGTACAATCATTAGTACTTCTTACACAGTCAGCTAAAGTATAGCTTTCTCCAAAAGCTTTTTGACATCCTTCTAACCTATTGTAACCATTTCCCTACCAATTCCTTCCAGCACACTTTGCTGATATAGGTAACATACTTCTTCATAGGAGAAAGTTCAGAATAGTACTTGAGTATAAGCTCTGGAACTAGATTGCCCAAGTTTGAATTTTTACTCTACAATTTCTTAGGTTTATGACCTTGGTTAAATTATTTAGCAGTTTGGAACTTACCTGTTCATTATGTGTGAAATCCTGATAATCATATTACCTACATCTCATAGAGCTGTGTTTATGAAGATTAAATAAGATATGCCCTGAAAAGAAAAATGACTTCTGCCTTGCAAATGCTTAATAAATGTTACCTCTTATCTTTATTTTTGGTTGAGCTCTTATCTTTATTTTTGGTTGAGTTTACTTTTAACATTTATTTATTTTAATTAAATCAATATCAAATCTTACATTCAGTACTATTAAACTTTTGGCATCAAAATAAAAAACAATACTAAAAACAAATCAACTTTATAGTCTTGAAGATATGCTGAACCTAGAACTCTGTATTAAATATTCTTAACCACCTTCCAAACTTTAAAATAGCAAGAATACTGGGTGTACTAATCCATTTTCATTTTAAAATGTTCCTCCTTATTCAGACATTCTATTAGATCACTAGTATCAAGGACCTCACACATTTATAATTGTAGAAAAAAAAAGACCATTCTTAAAAACATGTCAAAAGTAAATTAATTACAGAGTTTTTATTCTGATGAATCATTTCCTGGTCTCAGAAAATTTTAAAGTTTTAAAATTTTGATAAAATACAAAAAGCATAAACAATATGACAAACATCCTATATCCACTGCTTAAGTTATGAAATACAGCATTACTGATACAGTGGAAGGTCCCTGTGTAGCCCTTTCTAATCACATAATCACACTCAGTTCCCTAATCCAGAGAAGCATTCACTATATTAAACTTGGTCTAAATTTTTTCTTCATAGTTTTACCTCCTAGGGCCTGAAATAATAATTAGCACCATATTACATTTTTTAAAATTTTATTTTGGTATCATTAATCTACAATTACATGAAGGACATTATGTTTACTAGCCTCCCCCCTTCACCAAGTCCCCCTCACATACCCGTTCACAGTCACTGTTCATCAACATAGTAGGATGCTGTAAAATCACTACTTGTCTTCGCTGTGTTGCACAGCCCTCCCCAAGCCCCCCCCCATGCTATACATGTTAATCGTAATGTCCCCTTTCTTTTTTCCCGCCCTTGTCCCTCCCTTCCCATCCGTCCTCCCCAGTCCCTTTCCCTTTGGTAACTGTTAGTCCATTCTTGGGTTCTGTGCTTCTGCTGCTGTTTTGTTCCTTCAGTTTTCTTTTGTTCTTATACTCCACATATGAGTGAAATTATTTGGTACTTGTCTTTCTCTGCCTGGCTTATTTCACTGAGCATAATACCCTCTAGCTCCATCCATGTTGTTGCAAATGGTAGGATCTGTTTTTTCTTTTTATAGCTGAGTAATATTCCATTGTGTATATGTACCACATCTTCTTTATCCATTCATCTACTGACGGACATTTAGGTTGCTTCCATATCTTGGCTATTGTAAATAGTGCAGCGATAAACATAGGGGTGCATCTGTCTTTTTCAAACTGGAGTAGCACCATATTACATTATTAAATGATATTATAAGTATTCTTTGGCAATTTGCATTTTTCTCTCCCCATATTGTGATTTTGAAGTTCAGCCATGTTGATATGTGGAGCTCTGCTCATTCATTTTCCCTACTGTATAGTAATCAATTTTCTGAATATATTACTTATCTACTCACCTACTGATGTTCTTTCAGATTGTTTTTTATAATCTATTTTTACATATAAACACCAAATTCTTTACCTAGATATTAACCTCCCCTACTTCCTCAAACTTTTTATCTTTTAATCCCATGACATCATGTTTGATCTCCTCTGCTTAATACTCTTCACTTAAATCTTGGTGTTTCCTTTCATTCAACCTTTTTTTACCCTGTATACCCTCATTAGGTGTTCTCTCATTCACTCCCGTGGTACTAATAACCATCAACATGTGGACTATATCAAATCTGTATCTCCAACTCTTTATTCTTGTGAGTTGCTACTAAGACTAGAATAATAAAATGTTATATATCACATTACAATATATGGTAAAATAATATTATCTTTTTCCAGATTTTATATCCAAACAAATAAATATCTCTACCTGAGAGCCATAACTGAAGACAGAGGACATTCTGAATTGTTACCACATAATCTATGGCTTAAAGACCAAAATAATTTTTTTCCCATAATCCTAGATAAAATATGAGCTGCTATGGAAACCCGATTTTTTGCATATTCTTTCTTTCAAACTTGTCAAAACATCAAGGTTGGTGGTATTCTAATTTTTGGTCTCAGAACCCCTGTACTCTTAAACATTATTAAGAACCCAAATAGTGAAAAAGACAGTTACATCTTATTATTATGAAATTAGTTTTGACTTCAGGGTCTCCAAAGATATGCCTACAATATTTTGGGCACCACTGGTCTAGGAAAGTATTTTCAGAGATGTTTATGTTACACCAAAGAAGCAGTTGGAATTCTGGGTGAATAAAGGAAATCAAGAAATCAGTCCTAGAAATTCCTTATTAGCTACAGATTGATGTACACAGGGTCAGAGATCTTAAAACTTCCTGAGTTTTTCAAACTCAAACCAGGTTTGCTGTGGGGACATATCTGAAGGTAACAGAATAAAGATGAGTGAGTCAGAACAGACCAGAATAATTTGAAAAATGAATGTAGCTATCATTTTTAAATCTTGATTTTAAATGCTGTTGACTAGAACCCCTCACCCCCTTTAACATTGGTTACTAGAGCCAACCTCACTAGAGTTCCTCTTTATCTCATAATTCTCCATTCTATTATTTTGATAAAAGCAGAAGTCATACTTCTGAAAGGAGTCTCTGTTCCTACTTCCTCCAGGAATGAAAGAGAACAAAAATTTACTGAGTATTTATACTGGCCATTATGTTAGGTATTTTTTACATATACTATCTGAGTATTATCTCTTAAGGTTCAGAAAGGGTAATTTGCTCAAGCGATAGACAATCAGCAGAAAAGCTGTCATTTACCTAGAACTATCTCATTCAAAAGCCAAGACTTTTTTTTACCAAGTCATATGTTTCTGTGTTTTCTAGCATTAAGGTTTCATATATAAATGCTACACTAAAAATTGAGAATGTTCTTCAGACTTGTTTATTTATACCACAGGAATCTTAATTATCATTAGAACTATTAACTGTAGTATATTCTTAATTTCCAACAAATCTTATATAGGTTGGTCACTGTAATGAATATAATTAGTTTGTGCTATTTTGCCTTAGATACATTAAAAGAGAAGGAATTTAGAAAGAAGTTAGAAAATCTATTAAGAACTTTAACAATTTGACATAAACCATTAGTAATCAATATATTGGATAGAAGCCTTTATTTATAAGTATCGGGTTTCCCTTAGAGTTTTAATTTGTTTAGTCTTATTTTTAATGATTACTAATAAAATTTCATTGCATGTATTTCATATAATATTGTTACAGTAAGCATTAAGAAAACACAGAAGGAATGATAATTGGACCAGGACTCACCTAAATTAACCTCTTGTTGATATACAAAGACTACAATCCATAATTAAGTGAGAATGGAGGGTTGTATTTTAATCAGATGAAAAAGAAACATCAGCAGGTCTCTGAAGCCAATTTACAAAAAATATTTTGACAGGCTACTAAAATTTTGTTAATCTATTTACTAAAATAGCACTCCTAAATGTTTCTGTTCATTCATTCAATATTTATTGAGTACTTATTATGTGCTAGGTATTTCCTGTGCTAACAGATTAAGTGCTTGTACTCATGGATTTACCTTCTATCTGGGGAATACAAGTAAAAAACAAAATAAATACGAAAATTTCAAATGTAATAAGCGCTGTTCAGAAAATATAAAAACTAAGATGATGTGTTAGGATTTGCAGGAACTCCTTTATATTTGCTGGTACTATTTAAACTCTGAGAAAGTAATAAACTAAGGCCTATTATTAATTATCATAGTGACTATTTATTTAAAGTAATAAATCTATTCTAAAAATAAGCAAAAACTATAGTTTAAAGGTTTCTGTAATTTAAATTTCAATCTTGTCAGCATTTGATTTAAGTGAGAGTGTATTTCTGTATCTTCTGGTCTAGGCTAAAAGCAATCTTTAGTTATCTCTACCGTCTCCTTTCCTATTCTCTGCCTGTATCCTACTTTCCTACTCCTATATTACCCCATGATAAGATAAAGTTCAATTATATGGTCACCCTAGATATAACCTAAGTGCCTGAAGAAGGAAATACCAAAGACAAGGTGATTCACATAGAGAACTAAAATACTCTAGAATTAAAGGTACAAGGTCAAGAATTAAAACCTAGTAAGATAGCTTATATGTACATAAACACTCCTAGGTCCACAGTACAGGTAAACAATTACCTACTTTGATCTGGAAGGCAACTGTAGAGAGGTCTCTAGAAAAAAGTAGAAGTCAGATTATTAAAAGTGTTTGAACAAGTGGGAAAGAACATGGAGAGAGATTTCAAAGAGCTATAGAAGGAAGTGAGAAAACATAGGCAGAGACTAGGAAAAAAAATTTTTAACAAAAAATATGAGGTGATTTTGAATAATAGGAAAAACAAAAAATATGTAAGAAATGAAGTATACTATTTGGTTCAGCAGTTTATGTTTAGAAGGCCTAAATAATCAAAACACTGAATATAGAATTAATTAAAAATTGTGCCATTAACTATAACAGGACAATAGTTGAAAGTTATGAGAGTTTAAGAGAGCTAATAATATCTTTATATGTCATAAGGAAATATATAGTAGGTAGAATGAGACCTCTCCACCCTAAATCTTAATCTTATAACTCTGAATATGTTAGGTTACATGGTAGAGTGAAGTTAAAGTTGCAGAAGGAATTAAGGTTGTTAATCCACTGACCTTAAAATAGGGAATTTTTCTGAACTACCTTGGTGTTCTTCATGTAATTACAAGGGTCCTAAAAAGTGGAAGAAAAGGGAAAAAAGATGGTGGTGTGAGAAGTGAGGCAGAAACCTCCTCCCCAAACCAACTGTAACATGAAAATAGAGCAAATACAACTAATCCTGAAAGACTGACCAGAAAGAAGACTGCAGGAAATTGCTTACATCTGGGGAAAAGAGAAGACCTCACAAAAAAGGGTAAAGTAGCAAAGCCAGGATCTGGTGTGACCCAAGTCCTCCCCTAACCCCAGCTCACTTGTGGGAAGAAGAGAAATGGAGTGGGGTAGGAGTAGAAGCCCAGAACTGCTAAATACCCATGCCTGGACATCTACTCTGGGAGCAGGAACCCACATTACATACTGGTCTGGAGATTAGAGGGATTGGAAAACAAAGACAGGCAGAATACTCACAGAAACTGAGATTCCAGCCACTTGTGGAGAACAGATACCCAAAACCAGCCACTCTGGGAGAAAAGAAAGGTGGGCACTTCAAAAGATTTCTGAACAGCATTAGGGATGTGAAAGGGGCAAGGATTACATAGAACTTGCTGCTCAGGAGAAAGGACAAGTGGACAAAATTGTCCCAGCACACTCAGTCCAGCAGATTTGGAACTTTCAGGAGCTTCAGGCGATCCATTCCCCTCACTGGCAATGCAGTGCCGAGGAACCCACTGGGATACACAGCCCTCTGCTCCATCCTCCCACCTAGCACCTGCTCAAATCCTGTTATCCTCACCACTGCACCAGGTCAGCCAGAGGGCAGCCCTGCCTATGGCGACAACAGCGGAGTAACGCAGAGGTTCCTCCCTGTGTGCATGGCCCACTGGTCCTGGAAGGGGAGGCAGGCACTACAGCCAGAAAGCAGGAAAGAGCTCTTTCCTCCCAGAAGGGACAGGTGCTGCTCACCTGTGACCTCCACCATCGCTCCAGGTGCTGGGCAGCTCGAGAGAGTAGAGCTTCTGGACAATAGAGGGTGTCGCCTACACAAAGTTATTACTCCATATTATATATTAAGAATATGAGTGGCAAAAAAACCTTGTTCCAAACCAAAATCCCTCAAACACCAGAAAGAGGGCTCAGTGAATCTGAAATCACCAATATTATGGATCAAGATTTCAAAATGAAAATCATAAACATGCTCACAGAGCTACTGAAAAATATTCAATAACTCAGGGACAACTTCAAGAAAGACATAGAAACTATGAAAAATATACTATCTGAAATGAAACATAAAACAGAGGGATTTAAAAGCAGATTAGAAAAGGTAGAGGACATGGTAATTGGCTTTACTGAAGACAACACACGTATTAAATAAGCCCATGAAAAAATGTTCAACATCATTAGCCAATAAGGAAGTGAAATTAAAAACATTATAAAATACCACCACATATTATCAGAATGGCTAAAATAAAAAATACTGACAACACCAAGTGTTGGATACAGAACAACTAGAACACTCACATGTCGTTGGTGGGAATGTAAGATGGTATAGTAACTTAGAAAACAATTTGGCAATTTCTTAAAAGTTAAATAACACTTGTTCACAAAACAACTGGTACATGAATGGCTGTAGTTTCACTCATAATCTTTTAAAACAGGATATTTCACATAAAAACATGGTTTTCTGATTTTCATTAAAAAATGCACAAAACCCTATAAATAAAATATCTGTCAACATTGATCCCATCTTAGAACAACACTGGCTGACAACAAATAATAACTTCTCTGTTTGGGGCATGGAAAAGCTCTGCCATGCCCCGCTCTCCCCACTCCATATGGTGAACACATATGCATTGATATCTGGCCCATTTACCTTCTGTATATTACTTGCCTGGTCTCTTGTGGCAGAACTGACTATCTAAAATTTGTGTTCCTTGTACCACAGTGTTTAGTTTATTGCTGGATACTGGCTGCCTAGCTAGGGGTTGGATCCAGATGCAGCCACATGACTAGATCTCACTAACTGAATGTCAGCAGAGTGCTCTTTCTGACTTGTAGGCTGGGGTTTTCAAGAGGTGGACTTTTCTCTCCTTTTGCCATCTAGAAGCAAAGGTCTCCAAGGTCTTAAGGGATGAGGAAGTCACAAGATGAAGAAGCAAGACCTAGACTAGGCATACAGAAAGAGTCACATTAGACTATTAAATGAAAAATAAAACATTTGTTGGGTTCAGTCTTTCATATTTGGTTATTTGAAACTTTTATTTGTATGGAATACAGTGTTAACTCTAATTCTATACTGTCCAAATAGGGCAGCCATTAGCTACACATGGTTATTTAAATTTATTAAAATAAAATAATTTGGTTACTCAGTTATACTTGTCCATTTACAAGTGCTCAATAGTCACATATAACGAATGGTTACAGTATTGGACAGTAGATAGAATATTCCCATCTTCTCAGAAAGTTCTATTGCACAGAGCCACTGTAATACACTATTGCAGGAACTTAACTTTGTGACTCCTGATTTAGGACCTGAAGTAAATAGAAACATATTTGTCAGTTTTAAATAAAGTTATTCAAGAGAGAGTAATAAAAATACTATTAACATCTGTATGGCAGATTTAGTTAAGAAATACTTTCACACACAATGTCTAATTTGAGTCTCCTAAGACAATTTTTTGAGGTTGGCAAGCACAAATTTCACCTCTTTCATCCATACAAGTATTTTTCTTTCTTTCTTTCTTTCTTTCTTTTATTTTATTTTATTTTTTTATTGAAGGGTAGTTGACAACAGTATTACATTACATTAGTTTCAGGTGTACAACACAGTGATTCAACATTTATATAAATGATAATTCTAGGTACCAGCTATCACCATACCAAGTTGTTACAATACATTACATCCCGGTTACCTATTTATTTTACAATTGGAAGTGTGTTTATATATATATATATTTTCTGTGAGGGCATCTCTCATATTTATTGATCAAATAGTTGTTAACAACAATAAATTTCTGTATAGGGGGGTCAATACTCAATCCACCCCAAGCCTAATTTTCATCAGTCTCCAATCTTCTGATGCATAACGAACAAATTCTTACATGGAGTACAAATTCTTACATAGTGAATAAGTTACATGGTGAACAGTGCAAGGGCAGTCGTCACAGAAGCTTTCGGTTTTGTTCATGCATTATGAACTATAAACAGTTCAAATATGAATATTCATTTGATTTTTAAACTTGATTTATATGTGGATACCACATTTCTCTATTATTATTATTTTTAATAAAATGCTGAAGTGGTAGGTAGATACGAGATAAAGGTAGAAAACTGTTTAGTGTTGTAAGAGAGCAAATGTAGATGATCAGGTGTGTGCCTGTAGACTATGTGTTAATCCGAGCTAGACGAGGGCAATAAACATCCATGTATGCAGAAGATTTCTCTCAGAACATGAGGGGGGTCATACAAGTATTTTTCATCAACAGATCTTTCTTATTGTGAAGAAAAAATATAATATAAAAAATACACACTTGACATAAAAATATCAAGGAAAATATCACTGAGTCAAACTTAAAATATTCAGAAAAGTAAGGGTACAAAAGGTAGTGCTTTGCTATTATTCTTGCTCTCATTTCAACAAGTATTAATGATTTTAATTTCTTGTTATACAAAAAAAAAAACACCCCACCTCAGATAGGAAATGAGATTTTGAAATTCCCCTTTAGATCAATTTTGGCTTCTATAGGATGAAGACATATTTATGGTTTTGAAGGAAAAAATGCTTTGTGTAGCTGAGATTTTTTTCATTAGGTAAGTGGATATTGACTTCCAAAAATAGACCAAACTACTTGACCTCTAGATAATTAAAAGTACAAATTTATTAGGTTTTAAAATTCTCAACTACTGTCACTCTCTTTCCTTTCATCATCAAATTCACCTTGGAGTTGTAATGATTTTCTGAATGTTTGCTTATGTTCACAATCTGACTCAAAGAAGCTGCAGCCCATTTCCTCTTATTCTCTATTCACTCATTACCATGATTATTTAAGTTGCTGGTTACTATCAGTGGACATAAACGCTGTTCAGGCATTTATGATTACAGTATATGAATACTTAGAATCAACAGGGACGCAGCAATGGAAGGAGATAAAACTTTTCTCCTACAGAAAATCTGACCTGAGGTTAAATGACAAAGACAGCAAATATCTACAAGGATAATTCTAGGATTTCTATGAAAAGGCTTATCTTGACAGAGGCAGATTATTTTGCCTTCCAAATTAATGATAGTTTGAAATTACAAGAGTATCCGCACTTTTAAAAACTATCTATGAAATTTTCTTTTCATAATCCAGTGGTAAACAATGCTCACCAAAGATGCTAATTTTAAATGCAGTATAAAAATCTGATATTCTTTATTTTTACTTTTATTAATATTTCAATATGTTATGTAGAGAAAAAAGTTTTATTTTTCATGCACATTAAATCTTTTCTGTTAAGTGTTGCATATTTGGCTTATTTTCAGTATTTCATGATTTTTAAAAACTTACACAATATGATTAGGATTCAGTGACATGAGACAGCAAGAAGTTGGTGACTTTCAATGGAGTCAGCATAAGTACTCAAGCTAAGTAAGAAAAAGATAAAAATACACACAGGAATGTGATATAAAAGTAAGCATAAAGTCTTACAACAATACCGCTCCCCTGTGACCACCGACATTACTTCAGGGGCTGAGCAGCTCCAGAGTAGAGCTTCTGGACAAGAGAGGGTGCCATATACAAATATGAAACAGCAAAGAAACCTGGTCCAGAGTAAAATTATTAATACAACTCCTGAGAAAGATTTAAATGACACGGACCTTGTGACTTTTCCTGAAAGGGAGTTCAAAATAAAAATCATCAACATGCTAATGGAGGTACGGAACAACATGCTAACCGAGGTTCATTCCTCTAGCCTTCCAATAAGTTTTGTAAACTGCTAATTCTCTGTAGTTAAATAACTTCCTGCATAAAAAAGCTAGTGATTCTTTTTTTTCTGATTGAATCCTGCCTGACAAAAACTACCTAATCAAAACCCAGAAAAACTAACACCAACCTAAACTTCTCCAAAGTGGTAAGAAGAGAGAAAAAGGCAATAAAAGAAAAAATTGCACTAAGCAAAAAAGAGAAAATCTAATACAGAAAAGAAAAAATAAATTTCTAGGTAAAAACATAAGAAATCTCTGAGAGTTCTATTCTTTCAAAAATTTTACAATTTAATATTGATGGAGTAAAGATGGTGGCATGAGATGAGAGACAGAGGCTTCCTCCTAAAACCATATACAATTAGAAAATATAGTTGGTGCAACTAATTCTGAGAGAGCAATAGGAAAGAGGACTGTGCCAGACTGCACACACCTGGAAAAAAGAGCAGACCTCACAGAACAGGGTAATGTATCAGAGCTGTGTCCCAGCGGGACCCGAGCCTTTCCCCCACCCGAGCTCATCAGCAGGAGTAAGAGAAATGGAACAGGGAGGGAGTGGAAGGCCTGGGACTGCTGAATACCTAGCTCTGGAGATCTGCTCTGGGAGGAAAAACCTACATTTCATGGTGCTTTCATGATATTCGTGTGATTATGGGGTTGGAAACCTAATACAGGCAGAATTCCTGGAAAGACTGAGATTCCAGTTGCTTGTGGAAAGCAGGGATCCATATCTAGCTGCTCTGGGAGAAAAGCTTATACCTCTGTGCTCAGCCCACTGGTTCAGGCAATGGAGACAGGCATAGCAGCCAGGAAGCAGGAAACAGTTCTTTCGGTCCCCCCAGGCACCAATACCGCTCCCCTGCGACCACCGACATTGCTTCAGGGGCTGAGCAGCTCCAGAGTAGAGCTTCTGGACATGAGAGGACGCCATATACAAATATGAAACAGCAAAGAAACCTGGTCCAGAGTAAAATTATTAATACAACTGCCGAGAAAGATTTAAATGACATGGACCTCGTGACTCTTCCCGAAAGCGAGTTCAAAATAAAAATCATCAACATGCTAATGGAGGTATGGAAAGACATTCAAGAACTCAGGAATGAATTCAGATTGGCGATCAAATCATTGAAGATCATAGTGGAGGGTATTAAAAGCAGGTTGCATATGGTGGAGGAGACAATAAATGAAATAGAAACTAGAGAAGAGGAATACAAATAAGCTGAGGCAGAGAGAAAAAAGTTCTCTAAGAATGAAAGAATTTTGAGAGAACTGTGTGACCAATCAAAATGGAAAAATATTCACATTATAGGGATACCAGAAGAAGAAGTGAGAGAGAAAGGGATAGAAAGTGTCTTTGAGGAGGTAGTTGCTGAAAACTTCCCCAATCTGGGGAAGGAGATAGTCTCTCAGGCCATGGAGGTAAACAGATCTCCCAACACAAGGGACCCAAGGAAGACAACACCAAGACATATAATAATGAAATTGGCAAAGATCAAGAATAAGGACAGACTATTAAAAGCAGCCAGAGAGAGAAATAAGATGACATACAAAGGAAAGCCCATCAGGTTAACATCAGACTTCTCAGGAGAAATCTTACAGGCCTGAAGGGAGTGGCATGATGTATTTAATGCCATGAAGCAGAAGGGCCTGGAACCAAGATTACTTTATCCAGAAAGATTATCATTTCAATTTGAAGGACGGATTAAACAATTTTCAGATACGCAAAAGCTGAGAGAATTCACCTCAGACAAACCCTCTCTATAGTGTATTGGAGGGACTGCTTTAGATGAACGTGTTCCTAAGGTTTAATAGCTGTTAAAAGAGGTAATAAAACAAAAGTAAAAAAGTAGAATAGCTAACGACTAAGCAAATGCAAAATTAAAATAACTATCCACAAAGTCAATCAAGGGATAGACAAAGAATACAGAATATGATACCCAATATATAAAGAATGGAAGAGGAAGAACAAAGAGGAGAAAAAAAAAACCTTTAGATTGTGTTTGTAACAGCATATTAAGTGAATTAAGTAAGACTCTTAGATAGTAAGGAAATTAATCTTGAACCTTTAGTAACCACGAATCTAAAGCCTGCAATGGCAATAAGTACATATCTTTCAATAATCACCCTAAATGCACCAATCAAAAGACTCAGAGTAATAGAGTGGATAAAAAAGAAAGACCCATATATATGCTGCTTACAAGAGACTCACCTCAAACCCAAAGACATACACAGACTGAAAGTCAAGGGATGGAAAAAGATATTTCATGCAAAAAACAGGGAGGAAAAAGCAGGTGTTGCAGTACTTGTATCAGACAAAATAGACTTCAAAACAAAGAAAGTAACAAGAGATAAAGAAGGACATTACATATGATAAAGGGGCCAGTCTAACAAGAGGATAGAACCATTATAAATATATACGCACCCAATACAGGAACACCAACATATGTGAAACAAATTCTAACAGAATTAAAGGAGGAAATAGAATGTAATGCATTCATTTGGGAGACTTCAACACGACACTCAAGCCAAAGGATAGATCCACCAGACAGAAAATGAGTAAGGACACAGAGGCACTGAACAACACACTAGAACAGATGGACTTAATAGACATCTACAGAACTCTACATCCAAAAGCAACAGGATACACATTATTCTCAAGTGCACATGGAACACTCTCCAAAATAGACCACATACTAGGCCACAAAAAGAGCCTCAGTAAATTCCAAAAGATTGAAATTATACCAACCAACTTTTCAGACCACAAAGGTATGAAACTAGAAATAAATTGTACAAAGAAAGCAAAAAGGCTCGCAAACACATGGAGGCTTAACAACATGCTCCTAAATAATCAATGGATCAGCGAACAAATTAAAATAGAGATCAAGCAATATATGGAAACAAATGACAACAACAACACAAAGCCCCAACTTCTGTGGGATGCAGCAAAAGCAGTCTTAAGAGAAAAGTATATAGCAATCCAGGCATATTTAAAGAAGGAGGAACAATCCCAAATGAATAGTCTAACATCATATTATCGAAATTGGAAAAAGAAGAACAAATGAGGCCCAAAGTCAGCAGAAGGAGGGACATAATAAAGATCAGAGAAGAAATAAATAAAATTGAGAAGAATAAAAAATAGAAAAAATCAATGAAACCAAGAGCTGGTTCTTTGAGAAAATAAAATAGATAAGCCTCTATCCAGACTTCTTAAGAGAAAAAGAGAATCAACACACATCAACAGAATCAGAAATGAGAAAGGAAAAATCACGACAGAACCCAGAGAAATACAAAGAATCATTAGAGAATACTATGAGAATCTATATGCTAACAAGCTAGAAAACATAGAACAAATGGACAACTTCCTAGAAAAAAACGACCTTCCAAGACGACCAAGGAAGAAACAGAAAATCTAAACAGACCAATTACCAGCAACGACGTTGAAACGGTAATCGAGAAACTACCCAAGAGCAAAACCTCCAGGCCAGATGGATTTACCGCGGAATTTCATCAGACACACAGAGAAGACATAATACCCATTCTCCTTAAAGTTTTCCAAAAAAAGAGAAGAGAAAGGAATACTTCCAAACTCATTCTATGAAGCCAGCATCACTCTAATACCAGAACCAGGCAAAGACACCACAAAAAAAGAAAAATGCAGATGAATATCCCTGATGAACATAGATGCAAAAATACTCAACAAAATATTAGCAAACCGAATTTAAAAATACATCAAGAGGATCATACACCATGATCAAGAGGGATACATCCCAGGGATGCAAGGATGGTACAACATTTGAAAATCCATCAACATCATCAATCACATCAATAAAAAGGACAAAAACCACATGATCATTTCCATAGATGCTGAAAAATCATTTGACAAAATTCAGCATTCATTCGTGATTAAAACTCTCACCGAAATGGGTACAGAGGGCAAGAACCTTAACATAATAAAGGCCACATATGAAAAACCCACAGCCAACAACATACTTAACAGTGAGAAGCTGAAAGATTTTCCTCTGAGATTGGGAACAAGATAGGGATACCCCTCTCCCCACTGTTATTCAACATAGTACTGGCAGTCCTAGCCACTGCAATCAGATAACCCAAAGCAATACAAGGCATCCAGACTGGTAAAGAAGAAGTCAAACTGTCACTATTTGCAGATGACATGTTATTGTACATAAAAAACCCTAAAGACTCTACTCCAAAACTACTAGAACTAATATCTGAAATCAGCAAAGTTGCGGGATTTAAAATTAATACACAGAAATCTGTTGCTTTCCTGTACCCTGATGAAAAACTAGCAGAAAGAGAAATTAGGAAAACAGTTCCATTCACAATTGCATCAAAAAGAATAAAGTACCTAGGAATAAACCTAACCAAGGAAGTGAAAGACCTATACCCTGAAAACTACAAGACACTCTTAAGAGAAATTAAAGAGGACACTAACAAATGGAAACTCATCCCATGCTCTTGGCTAGGAATTAATATTGTCAAAATAGCCGTCCTGCCAATAGCAGTCTACACATTCAATGTAATCCTTATCAAAATACCAACAGCATTCTTCAATGAACTGGCACAAATAGTTCTAAAGTTCATATGGAACCACCAAAGACCCTGAATAGCCAAAGCAACCCTGAGAAGGAATAAAATGGGGGGGAATCTCACTCCCCAACTTCAAGCTCTACTATAAAGCCACAGTAATCAAGACAATTTGGTACTGGCACAAGAACAGAGCCACAGACCAGTGGAACAGAATAGAGACTCCAGACATTAACCCAAACATATATGGTCAATTAATATACGATAAAGGAGCCATGGACATACAATGGGGAAATGACAGTCTCTTCAACAGTTGGTGTTGGCAAAACTTGACAGCTACATGTAAGAGAATGAAACTGGATCACTGTCTAACCCCATACACAAAAGTAAATTCGAAGTAGATCAAAGACCTGAATGTAAGTCATGAAACCATAAAACTCTTAGAAAGAAACATAGGCAAAAATCTCTTGGACATAAACATGAGTGACTTCTTCATGAACATATCTCCCCGGGCAAGGGAAACAAAAGCAAAAATGAACAAGTGGGACTATATCCAGCTGAAAAGCTTCTGTACAGCAAAGGACACAATCAATAGAACAAAAAGGTACCCTACAGTATGGGAGAATATTTTCGTAAATGACAGATCCGATAAAGGCTTGACATCCAAAATATATAAAGAGCTCATGCACCTCAACAAACAAAAAGCAAATAATCCAATTAAAAAATGGTCAGAGGAGCTGAACAGACAGTTCTCCAAAGAAGAAATTCAGATGGACAACAGACACATGAAAAGATGCTCCACATCGCTAATCATCAGAGAAATGCAAATTGAAACCACAATGAGGTATCACCTCACACGAGTAAGGATGGCCACCATCCAAAAGACAAACAATAACAAATGTTGGCGAGGTTGCGGAGAAAGGGGAACCCTCCTACACTGCTGGTGGGAATGTAAATTAGTTCAACCATTGTGGAAAGCAGTATGGAGGTTCCTCAAAAAGCTCAAAATAGACATACCATTTGACCCAGGAATTCCACTTCTAGCAATCTATCCTAAGAATGCAGCAACCAAGTTTGAAAAAGACAGATGCACCCCTATGTTTATCACAGCACTATTTACAATAGCCAAGAAATGGAAGCAACCTAAGTGTCCATCCATAGATGAATGGATAAAGAAGATGTGGTACATATACGCAATGGAATATTATTCAGCCATAAGGAGAAAACAAATCCTACCATTTGCAGCAACATGGATGGAGTTAGAGGGTATTATGCTCAGTGAAATAAGCCAGGCGGAGAAACAAGTACCAAATGATTTCACTCATATGTGGAGTATAAGAACAAAGAAAAACTGAAGGAACAAAACAGCAGAAGAATCACAGAACCCAAGAATGGACTAACAGTTACCAAAGGGAAAGGGACTGGGGAGGATGGGTGGGAAGGGAGGGATAAGGGTGGGGAAAAAGAAAGGGGGCATTACAATTAGCATGTATAATGTGTGTGTGGGGGCACGGGAGGGCTGTGCAACACAGAGAAGACAAGTAGTGATTTTACAGCATCTTACTACACTGATGGACAGTGACTGTAATGGGGTTTCTGGGGGGAACTTGGTGATGGTGAGTGTAGTAAACATGTTCTTCATGTAATTGTAGATTAATGATACCAAAAAAATATAATAATAATAATACAATTAAAAAATAAATAAATAAAAAACAAAAAAAACTTACCATTTAAAGAAGTATAGTATTTAAATCTGGCCCCAAATATTGAAATTATGCAAGACGGAAGATGCACTTTTATAACAGCAATGGATTTTCCCCCCAGTTAGTCCAAAGTTTGATACTTTCACTAAACAAAATTTATGTGGCAATCATTCAGTAATAGTTTCTCATTCCTAGTCTCTTCTTTTATGGTTTTAAGGAAGAATAATGGAAACTATCTGCTACTATTGCAAAAATAAACCTGCAGCAGCTCCACCTTGTCTGGCTATTCTTATTGGAAAGGAAAAGATGGCTGTTGTCAAATGACAGCATTCCTGAAACATAGATAAACATTCTTCTCTAAACTATTTTATTTTAGTTATTAGAAATAATTGTATTTCCTTATAACTTATACAAAAATAAAATTTTAAAATTTAATTGTTCTTAGGTCAGATTTACATGATTATGCATTTTCCTGCTATTAAAACTGAAACTACATTTACATAAAGAACTATAATAAATTTCTTCTTCAAGATGCTGATATATATTTCTGAAGGCTGGTTTTAAAGTAATTTTCTGTGCACATAGTGTTGTATTCATTTAGTTGCCTAGCAAATAAAAATATAGAACAGTTCTTTGTTAGAGAAACTCAACAACACATTTTTAATTGAGAAATACATAATCAACAGAATACAAAGATTAAAAGTGTAAGCAATGGAAATTCACTTTAGCAATATTCAAGGTAACATTTTGTAGATTTGTAACAATTTGGAAAAACATTTTCTTTTCTTTAGCTTACTTTACTGTAAGAATACAAAATATGTGTTAATTGACTATATTATTGGTGAAGCTTCTTGTCAACAGTAGGCTACTAGTTTTGGGGGAGTCAGAAGTTATACACATATTTTCAAATGCATGGGGGATTGGTGCCCCTAACCCCTGCATTGTTCAAGGGCCAACTTTATATATGTGTGTGTGTGATTTATATATATACATATACATAAAAATATATAAATACATATATATATATACAGAACATATGTATATATAAAATACATATAAGTATGGCTTTTATATACTATATGTGTATATTTACTTATATACAATATATAAATATATATTAATATGTTATGTATTAATTCAATATTTTACACTATGTTTTATACATTCTATATTTTTCCTCATATATTTGTCATCTGTATGACAAATATATGAGAAAAATACCTACATGAGAAAATGAACAATTTTAAATGTAAAATATGTGACTGAGGGAATTATACTTCATATTCTCTGTATGTAGCCAAATTTCTTAAAAGCCCTTTTTGTCTATCTCTTAGGGAAGAGTCTTATGTCTCACTGAACTGTACTTTCTCTCTAAAACTCACTCAAAACTCAACTATGACCTTTTCATTTCCCCTTTAATTCCTCCTTCTCTGGCCACCTTTTCAGTATGGGAAACAAACAGTACACTTTTTGTGTTTTCAACTTGCCTCTCTACTTGTTGTCCAGAAAGGAAGTTGGAAGATATGGAGGGTATAAATGTTGTAAGTATTTTAATATATTTATGCCTCTATTACATATGACTAGATGAGAAAAAAGTAGGAGATAATACTGAAGGGAAGGGAAGTATGAACAAAAGCATGGAGGTAGAAGTTAGAATCATACATGTAAAAGAGAAAAAGGCAGAAAAAAAGGGAATTGTGCTAAAATTTAGTGGAAAATAAGTATATGTAAATAAGGATGGGATAAATTAAGCAAGTACTGGGAAACATTAAGACTTTTAAATAAAAAGAAAATAATTTTTACAAGAATAGTATGCAAAATGATTTAATTAGGGAGTAAAGCCAGAGAAGTCAGAAGGATAGTGAAATATTCCAATAAAATAGGTGATAAGGCACTGTACAAAGGTAGGGAAAGCCAACAGAAATTGAAAAAAAAGGATATAATATATATTTTCAAAATAAAAGCAAACATCTTCAATAAAAATCTAGCAAATTGAATTCACCAACACATTAAAAACATCATACAGCAGACTCACAGAAACCAAGAATGGACTAACAGTTACCAAAGGGAAAGGGACTGTGGAGGATGGGTGGGAAGGGAGGGATAAGGGGAAAAAGAGGTATTACAATTAGCATACATAATGTGTGTGTGGGGCATGGGGAAGGCAGTATAGCACAGAGAAGACAAGTAGTGATTTTATAGCATCTTCTATGCTGATGAACAGTGACTGTAATGGAGTATATGGTGGGGACTTGATAATGGGGGAATCTAGTAACTACAGTGTTGCTCATATAAGTGTATATTAATAATACCAAAAAAAAATCATACATCATGATTAAGTAGGATTCATCCCTGGGATACAAGGATGGTTTAATATACCCAAATTAATCACTGTGACGCACCACTCTTATAGGAATTACACAAAAGAATATAATAAAGAAGTCAAAGCATACTGATACCAAAGGTATCAAAATGAAAACAAAAAACAGTGGGCTAAGAAGCAAGGGATAATGGATCTACAAAACAACCAGGAAACAACTAAGAAAATGGCAACAGTAGGTCCTTACCTACCAACAGTTACTTTAAATGTGAACAGATTAAATTCTTCAGTCAAAAGACACAGAACATCAGAATAGACAAAAAAATCAAGAGCCAACAATATGCTGCTTCCAAGAGACTTTAGCCTCAATGATACATACAGAGAGTGAAGGAATAGAAAAAGACATCAAACAAATGATAATGAAAATAAGCAGGGGTAGCTATACTTATATCACATACTTTAAAAGTGATAAAAAGAGGCAAGGATCATTGTATAATGATAAAAGGGTCAGTACACCAAGACGATATAACAGGGTGAATACTTATGTACACATTATCAAAGCACCTAAGTTATAAAACAAAAACCAACAGAGCTATAAGAAGAAATAAACAATAATAAAGTAACAGTTGGGGACTTTAATACTCAACTCTCGACAAGGGATAGATCATCCAGAGACTCAATAAGGAAACAGCAGATTTGAACAACACTATGGACCAAATGGAACTAACAAACTAATACAGAACATTCTATCCAACAACAGCAGACTACACATTCTTAAGTGCACACACAACATTTCCACACAAAACAAGTCTCAGTAACTTTAAGATTGAAATCATACCAAGTATTTTCCCTGACCACAATGGCATGAAACTAGAAATCAATAACAAGAGAAAAATTGCAAAATTCATGAACACATGGAAATTATACAATACTTCTGAAAAATCAATGGATCAAAGAAATTAAAGGGGAAATCAAAAGTTTCTTTAAGCAAACAAAAATGGAGACATGACATGCCAGCACTTGGGGGATACAGCCAAAGCAGTTCTAAGAGGGAAATTCCTAGCAATAAATGCCTACATTAAGAAGAAAGATCACAAATAAATAACCTAATTCTATGTCTACAGGAACTAGAAAAAGAAAAACCTGTGTCTAAAGTTAGCAGAAGGAAATAATAAAGGTAAGAGCAAAAATAAATGGAATAGACAACAGAAAAACAACACAAAATATTAACCAAAGTTGGAGCTGGTTCTTTGAAAAGATAAACATAATTAACAAACCCTTAGGTAGTCTAATCAAGGAAAAAAGAAAAAGGACCCAAATCAACAAAACTGTAAGTGAAAAAGAAGGTAGTAAAAATGACACCATAGAAATTCAAAGAATCATAAAAGGCTATCTTGAACAACTGTATGCCAACAAACTAGGCAACATAGAAGAAATGGGAAATTCTTAGAAACATACAATTTACTAAGAATGAATCAGGGGGAAATAGGAAATGTGAATAGACCAATTGCTAGGGAGACTGAATCAATACAAATAAAATCTCCCAACAACAAAAAAAATCCCAGAACTAGATGGCTTCATTTGTAAATTTTACCAAATATTTAAAGAATTAATAGGAATCCCTCTCACACTCTTCCAAAAAATCAAAGAGGAGGGAATACTCCACAAATCATGTTCAAGACATGCATTATCCTGATATAAAAACCAGAGGAGGACACTACAAGAGAAGAAAAGTAGCTCAATATTCCTGAATATAGATGCAAAAAATCTCAATAAAATTCTAGCAAACCAAATTCAGCAGCACATTAAAAGGATTATTCACCACAACCAACTGGGATTTATCTCTGGGATGCAAGGATGTTCAACAAAGGCAAATTAATCAATGTGATACGTCACATTAATAGAACAAAAGAAAAAAATTGCATGATGATTTCAGCACAGAAAATCCATTAGACAAAATTCAACATTCGTTTGTGATAAAAGCTCCTAACAAATTAGGCATAGAGGGAGCATATCTCAACATGTCATAAACATATTATATGACAAGCCCATGGCTAAAAACATACTCAGTGGTAAAAAGGATAAAGTTTTTCCTCTAAGATCAGGAACAAGACAAGGGTGCCTACTGTTACTACTCTTATTCAACATAGTACTGTAAATCCTAGCTAGATCAACCAGTCAGGAAAAAGAAATAAAAGGTATCAGAACTGGAGAGGATGACATAAAATTGTCTCTATTTGCAGTTGACATGATTTTATATAGAGAAAATTCTGAAGACTCAAGCAAAAATCTGTTATATATAATCAATGAATTCAGTAAAGTTGTAGGATATAAAATTAACAACAATTTCAGTAGTATTTTTATACTATCAATCCCATTTACAATAGCATCAAAAAAAGTATTTAGGAATAAATTTAAGGAGGTAAAAGATCTCAATGCTGAAAACTATAAGAAACTGATGAAAGAAATCAGGGCAGTAACAAATAAATGAAAAGATATCTGTGTTCATGGATTAGAATACTTAACATTATTAAAATGTCAGTACTACCAAAAACTATTATAGATTCAAGCAATCCCCAATCAACATTCCAATCACATATTTTACAAAAGTAGAAAAATGCCCCTAAAATTTATATGGAACCACAAAGACTCTGAATAGACCAAAATAAAGAAAAACAAAGAAGGAAGTATCACACCCTCTGGTAACTATATATCAAAAGAGTATGGTACTGGCACTGAAAAAAAATTGACTAATGGAACAGAATTGATAGCCCAGAAACAAGCCCAATCATAAATGGTCAACTAATACTTGATAAGGGAGTCAAGAATACTCAATGCAGAGAAGACAGTCTCTTCAATAAATGGTGCTGGGTAACCTGGATATTCACATGTAAAAGTATTAGACATGTGACTACTCACAAAAAGTAACCCAAAATGGATTAGAGACTTAAATGGAAGACCTGAATCCATGAAACTCTCGGAAAAAACATGGGAACAAAGTTCTTTGACATTCTTGGTAATGATACGGATACCTAAAGCACAAGCTTTTTTTGAATATGACACCTAAAGCACAAGCAACAAAATAAAAATAAATGGAGCTCTACATCAAACCAAAAAGCTTCTGCACAGCAAAAGAAACCATCAATAAAGTGAAAAGACAACATATGAAATGGGAAAAAATATTTGCAAATCATATATCTGATAAAGGATTAATATCCTAAACATATATAGAGAACTCATAAAACTAAATCACATACACACACAAAAAAACCCAATTAAAAAAAAAGGCAAAGGACCTAAATAGATATTTACTCAAAAAAGATATATGATAGATGAACAGGTACATGAAAAGATGCTCGAAGGGGCGGAGCCAACATGGCGGCGTGAGTAGGACAGTGGGAATCTCCTCCCAAAAACATATATACTTTTGAAAATACAACAAACACAACTAGCCCTAAAAGAGAGACCAGAAGACGCAGGACAGTGGCCAGACTGCAGCTACACCAGCGAGAACCCAGCGACTGGTGAAAGGGGTAAGATACAAGCCCCGGCCTGGCGGGACCTGAGCGCCCCTCCCCCCAGCTCCCGGCGGGAGAAGAGCAGGCAGAGCGGGAGGGAGACGGAGCCCAGGACTGCTGAACACCCAGCCCCAGCCATCCGGGCCAGAGCGCAGACACAGTATGTGCCCAGGGGGCCCTGGATACTGGGGGAACAGGGAGTAAGACCTCTGAGCGGGTGCCGAAGCTGATGCCCCTGTGACAAAGAAAAGCGGGGGCTTTTTGAAAGTCTTAAAGGGACAGGGACTTAACAGCTTGACGGAAACAACCCAGGTCACAGTACAGCAGCTGGAAATTACAGGGAAAACCGGGTGTACTAACTCCCTGGGCAACAGCTCTGAGATCCCTCACGGAGGCAAAAAGTCAAGCAGCCCCCCCATCCATCACCCCACCAGGCGCTGCGAAAGCAGAGAAGCTGCCTGAGACAAATTCCGCACACAGAAAGGGAAATTTCTCCCTTCTGGCCAGGCAAGACACAAAGACCCATTCTACACGCAATTACCCAACACAAGCCACTAGGGGTCGCAGTTGTCCCAGTAAAGAAAGGCCAGTAGCAAGTGAAAATTTTGGCCCTCCCAGCTGACAGTCAATAGCACCTGTCAACATGAAAAGGCAAAAAAATATGATCCAGACAAGACTAACCCAGACAGCTTTGGCATCTGCTACATCTTCCCCTGAGAAGGAATCTGGGGAGATAGATTTAGCCAGTCTTCCTGAAAAAGAATTCAAAACAAAAGTCATAACCATGCTGATGGACTTGCAGAGAAATATGCAAGAACTAAGGAAGGAGAATTCAGAAATAAAACAAGCTCTGGAAGGACTTCAAAACAGAATGGACGAGATGCAAGAGACCATTAATGGACTAGAAAACAGAGAAAAGGAACGCAGAGAAGCTGATGCAGAGAGAGATAAAAGGATCTCCAGGAATGAAAGAATTTTAAGAGAGCTGAGTGATCAATCGAAAAGGAATAATATAAGAATCATAGGTATCCCAGAAGAAGTAGAGAGAGAAAAGGGGATAGAAAATGTCTTTGAAGAAATAATTGCTGAAAATTTCCCCAAACTAGGGGAAGAAATGGCCTCTCAGACCACAGAGGTACACAGAACTCCCATGACAAGGGATCCAAGGAGGGCAACACCAAGACACATAATAATTAAAATGGCAAAGATCAAAGACAAGGACAAAGTATTACAGGCAGCCAGAGAGAAAAAAAAGGTTACCTACAAAGGAAAACCCATCAGGCTATCATCAGACTTCTCAAGAGAAACCCTACAGGCCAGAAGAGAATGGCATGATATACTTAATGCAATGAAACAGAAGGGCCTCGAACCAAGACTACTGTATCCAGCACGAATATCATTTAAATATGAAGGAGGGATTAAACAATTCCCAGACAAGCAAAAGTTGAGGGAATTTGCCTCCCACAAACCACCTCTACAGGGCATCCTACAGGGACTGCTCTAGATGGGATCACCCCTAAAAAGAGCACACAACAAAACACCCAACATATGAAGAAGGGAGGAGGAGGAATAAGAAGGGAGAGAAATAAAGAATCATCAGACTGTGTTTATAATAGCTCAACAAGCGAGTTAAGTTAGACAGTAAGATAGTAAAGAAGATAACCCTAAACCTTTGGTAACCACAAACTTAAAGCCTGCAATGGCAATAAATTCATACCTTTCAATAATCACCCTAAATGTAAATGGACTGAATGCACCAATCAAAAGACACAGAGTAATAGAATGGATAAAAAAGCAAGATCCATCCATATGCTGCTTACAAGAGACTCACCTCAAACCCAAAGACGCGCACAGACTTAAAGTCAAGGGATGGAAAAAGATATTTCAAGCAAACAACAGAGAGAAGAAAGCAGGTGTTGCAATTCTGGTATCAGACAAAACAGACTTCAAAATAAAGAAAGTAACAAAAGACAAAGAAGGACATTACATAATGATAAAGGGCTCAGTCCATCAAGAGGATATAACCATTATAAATATATATGCACCCAATACAGGAGCACCAACATACCTGAAACAAATATTAACAGAACTAAAGGAGGAAATAGAATGCAATGCATTCATTCTAGGAGACTTCAACACACCACTCACTCCAAAGGACAGATCCACCAGACAGAAAATAAGTAAGGACACAGAGGCACTGAACAACACACTAGAACAGATGGACCTAATAGACATCTACAGAACTCTACATCCAAAAGCAACAGGATACACATTCTTCTCAAGTGCACATGGAACATTCTCCAGAATAGACCACATACTAGGACACAAAAAGAGCCTCAGTAAATTCCAAAAGATTGAAACCCTACCAACCAACTTTTCAGACCACAAAGGCATTAAACCAGAAATAAACTGTTCAAAGAAAGCAAAAAGGCTCACAAACACATGGAGGCTAAACAACACGCTCCTAAATAATCAATGGATCAATGACCAAATCAAAATGGAGATCCAGCAATATATGGAAACAAATGACAACAACAACACTAAGCCCCAACTTCAGTGTGACACAGCAAAAGCAGTCTTAAGAGGAAAGTATATAGCAATCCAAGCATATTTAAAAAAGGAAGAGGAATCCCAAATGAAAGGTCTAATGTCACAACTATCGAAATTGGAAAAAGAAGAACAAATGAGGCCTAAGGTCATCAGAAGGAGGGACATAATAAAGATCAGAGAAGAAATAAATAAAATTGAGAAGAATAAAACAATAGCAAAAATCAATGAAACCAAGAGCTGGTTCTTCGAGAAAATAAACAAAATAGATAAGCCTCTAGCCAGACTTATTAAGAGGAAAAGAGAGTCAACACACATCAACAAAATCAGAAATGAGAAAGGAAAAATCACGACGGACCCCGCAGAAATACAAAGAATTATTAGAGACTACTATGAAAACCTATATGCTAACAAGCTGGGAAACCTAGGAGAAACGGACAACTTCCTAGAAAAACACAACCTTCCAAGACTGAACCAAAAAGAAACAGAAAATCTAAACAGACCAATTACCAGCAACGAAATTGAAGCGGTAATCAAAAAACTACCAAAGAACAAAACCCCCGGGCCAGATGGATTTACCTCAGAATTTTATCAGACATACAGGAAAGACATAATACCCATTCTCCTTAAAGTTTTCCAAGAAATAGAAGAGGAGGGGATACTCCCAAACTCATTCTATGAAGCTAACATCACCCTAATACCAAAACCAGGCAAAGACACCACCAAAAAAGAAAACTACAGACCAATATCCCTGATGAACGTAGACGCAAAAATACTCAACAAAATTTTAGCAAACCGAATTCAAAAATACATCAAAACCATCGTACACCATGACCAAGTGGGATTCATCCCAGGGATGCAAGGATGGTACAACATTCGAAAGTCCATCAATATCATCCACCACATCAACAAAAAGAAAGACAAAAACCACATGATCATCTCCATAGATGCTGAAAAAGCATTTGACAAAGTTCAACATCCATTCATGATAAAAACTCTCAGCAAAATGGGAATAGAGGGCAAGTACCTCAACATAATAAAGGCCATCTATGAAAAACCCACAGCCAACATTATATTGAATAGCGAGAAGCTGAAAGCATTTCCGCTGAGATCGGGAACTAGACAGGGATGCCCACTCTCCCCACTGTTATTTAACATAGTACTGGAGGTCCTAGCCATGGCAATCAGACAAAACAAAAAAATACAAGGAATCCAGATTGGCAAAGAAGAAGTCAAACTGTCACTATTTGCAGATGACATGATACTGTACATAAAAAACCCTAAAGACTTCACCCCAGAACTACTAGAACTGATATCGGAATACAGCAAAGTTGCAGGATACAAAATCAACACACAGAAATCTGTGGCTTTCCTATATACCAACAATGAACCAACAGAAAGAGAAATCAGGAAAACAACTCCATTCACAATTGCATCAAAAAAAATAAAATACCTAGGAATAAACCTAACCAAAGAAGTGAAAGACTTATATGCTGAAAACTACAAGTCACTCTTCAAAGAAATTAAAGGGGACACTAACAGATGGAAACGCATCCCATGCTCATGGCTAGGAAGAATTAATATCGTCAAAATGGCCATCCTGCCCAAAGCAATATACAGATTTGATGCAATCCCTATGAAACTACCAGCAACATTCTTCAATGAACTGGAACAAATAATTCAAAAATTCATATGGAAGCACCAAAGACCCCGAATAGCCAAAGCAATCCTGAGAAAGAAGAATAAAGTAGGGGGGATCTCACTCTCCAACTTCAAGCTCTATTATAAAGCCATAGTAATCAAGACAATTTGGTACTGGCACAAGAACAGAGCCACAGACCAATGGAACAGACTAGACAATCCAGACATTAACCCAGACATATATGGTCAATTAATATTTGATAAAGGAGCCATGGACATACAATGGTGAAAGGACAGTCTCTTCAACAGATGGTGCTGGCAAAACTGGACAGCTACATGTAGGAGAATGAAACTGGACCATTGTCTAACCCCATATACAAAAGTAAACTCAAAATGGATCAAAGACCTGAATGTAAGTCACGAAACCATTAAACTCTTGGAAGAAAACATAGGCACAAACCTCTTAGACATAAACATGAGTGACCTCTTCTTGAACATATCTCCCCGGGCAAGGAAAACAACAGCAAAAATGAACAAGTGGGACTATATTAAGCTGAAAAGCTTCTGTACAGCAAAAGACACCATCAATAGAACAAAAAGGATCCCTACAGTATGGGAGAATATATTTGAAAATGACACATCCGATAAAGGCTCGACGTCCAGAATATATAAAGAGCTCACACGCCTCAACAAACAAAAAACAAATAACCCAATTAAAAAATGGGCACAGGAACTGAACAGACGGTTCTCCAAAAAAGAAATACAGATGGCCAACAGACACATGAAAAGATGCTCCACATTGCTAATTATCAGAGAAATGCAAATTAAAACTACAATGAGGTATCACCTCACACCAGTAAGGATGGCTGCTATCGAAAAGACAACAACAAATGTTGGCGAGGCTGTGGAGAAAGGGGAACCCTCCTACACTGCTGGTGGGAATGTAAACTTGTTCAACCATTGTGGACAGCAGTATGGAGGTACATCAAAATGCTCAAAACAGACATACCATTTGACCCAGGAATTGCACTCCTAGGAATTTACCCTAAGAACGCAGCAATCAAGTATGAGAAAGACCAATGTACCCCTATGTTTATCGCAGCACTATTTACAATAGCCAAGAATTGGAAGCAACCTAAATGTCCATCGATAGATGAATGGATAAAGAAGATGTGGTACATATACACAATGGAATACTACTCAGCCATAAGAAAAGGGCAAATCCAACCATTTGCAGCAACATGGATGGAGCTGGATGGTATTATGCTCAGTGAAACAAGCCAAGCAGAGAAAGAGAAATACCAAATGATTTCACTCATCTGTGGAATATAAGAACAAAGGAAAAACTGCAGGAACAAAACAGCAACAGAATCACAGAACTAAAGAATGGACTAACAGGTACCAAAGGGAAAGGGACTGGGGAGGATGGGTGGGCAGGGAGGGATAAGGGGGGGCAGAAAAAGAGGGGTATTAAGATTAGCATCCATAGCGGGGTGGGAGAAAGGGGAGGGCTGTACAACACAGAGAAGACAAGTAGTGATTCTACAACAGTTTGCTACGCTGATGGACAGTGACTGTAAAGGAGTATATAGGGGGGACCTGGTATAGGGGAGAGCCTAGTAAACAAAGTATTCGTCATGTAAGTGTAGATTAATGATTAAAAAAAAAAAAAAAAGCTGTTCCTATGTGGTGACCTCTAATGAGTTCTACACAATGATATAAAGGGCATATAAAAGTGTAGGCAAAGGGTCTGTTTGTGTTTATACAGAGGATCAAAGCCTAATTTGGCTACCCCGAAAATGAACTAAGACACGATATGAAAAAGAACTTCCAACATCAGCACTCTCGGGAAGACTCATGACAGAAGATGATCAGCAAAAAAAAAAAAAAAAAAAAAAAAAAACTCCAACAAAGATCCACGCACTGTCACAGGTGTAGATGCACTCATCCAACCAGTTCCTGGACTTGCCATGGGAATGATGGAGATATCTAAGCTGGCCTGTGCATACAGTAAAACAAAAATTGGACTGGATCTATACTGTTGGAACTCAACCAAGAATTAGGAGAAGTGCAAATTGTAGCACTCCAAAATCTTACAACCACAGACTATTTATCGTTAAAAGAACATACGGGATATGAACAGTCCCCAGGAATGGGTTGTTCTAGTTTATCTGAATTCTCTCAGACTGTTTAAGTTCAGTTGGACAATATCCACCATATCATAGATAAGTTTTCACAAATGCCTAAGGTGCCTAACTGGTTTTCTTGGTTTCACTGGAGATGGCTGGTATTTACAGGTATACTTTGGTTAGGTAACTATATTCCTATTATGTTAATGTGTGTGCACAATTTAATTAGTAGTTTAAAACCTATCCATGCTGAAGTTACTCTACAAGAAGATATGTCAAAGAAATAATCAATCTTCCCATGTTTTCTTCTGCCTGCTACTTCTATAGCTTTTCTTCTTCCTACCTAATCACAACCTTTAAATAGAACTCGTGCCACATGTCGAATTTACCGAGTATCATAATTCTTCCAAGTGGTAAAGACACCTCAAGACAAATGCTGGGCATAGAAGCCACAGGGCATAAATACGCAAAGAAGTAAAAAGCTAATCTTTTCAAACAATAAGGCTTCTCTCTCACTTACCAACTTAACATTTCCCTGTATGGCCCCGGAAGATGACTGGTTAGCCAGAGACGGGTAAGATTCCTCAAGGGAGGAACAACCTAAGACAGGCACAGTTGCAGGGGGCCATCTGGTGAGAAAATGGGGAGCAGCAGAGGTGAGGCTTAGAACCTCCCCTCTCATGTTCTGAGAGAAATCTTCTGCATACATGGATGTTTATTGCCCTCGTCTAGCTCGGATTAACACATAGTCTACAGGCACACACCTGATCATCTACATTTGCTCTCTTACAACACTAAACTCTGTTTTCTACCTTTATCTCGTATCTACCTACCACTTCAGCATTTTATTAAAAATAATAATAATAGAGAAATGTGGTATCCACATATAAATCAAGTTTAAAAATCAAATGAATAGTCATATTTGAACTGACTGTGTATAGTTCATAATGCATGAACAAAACTGAAAGCTTCTGTGATGACTGCCCTTGCACTGTTCACCATGTAACTTATTCACTATGTAAGAATTTGTACTCCATGTAAGAATTGTTCGTTATGCATCAGAAGATTGGAGACTGACGAAAATTAGGCTTGGGGTGGATTAATGATTGTGCATTGAGTATTGACCCCCCTATACAGAAATTTATTGTGGTTAACAACTATTTGATCAATAAATATGAGAGATGCCCTCACAAAATATATATATATATATATATATATATATATTTATATATATATATGTATATTTAAACACACTTCCAATTGTAAAATAAATAAGTAACCGGGATGTAATGTATAGCATAAGGAATATAGTCAAAATATTGTAACAACTTGGTATGGTGATAGCTGGTACCTAGAATTATCATGTATATAAATGTTGAATCACTGTGTTGTACATCTGAAACTAATGTAATGCAATACTGTTGTCAACTACCCTTCAATAAAAAAAAAAAAAAAAAGAGAAAAGATGCTCAACATCACTATTCATTATGAAAATGCATATTAAAACCACAATGAAATACTACCTCATGCCTGATAGAATGGCCATGATAAAAAAGATAAGAGATAACAAATGCTGGTTATGTGGAGAAAAGGGAACCCCTGTGCACTGCTGGTGGGACTGTAAATTGGTATAGCTACTATGGAAAACAGTATGGAGAAATCACAAAAAATTAAAAATAGAACTAACTATATCATTACCTTTGGAAATATATCCAAAGGTAACCAAAACACTAACTTGAAAAGATGTCTGTACCTCATGTTCATAGCACCATTATTTTAAAAAGCCAAGACATGGAAATAACCTAAGTGTACATACGGGCTTGAATGGATAAAGACATTGTGATATATACAACACACACAAAAACACATACACACACTGGAATATTATTCAGCCATAAAAATGAAATCCTACCATTTGCTACAACATGGATGGTCTCTGAATGAATTATGCTAAATGAAGTAAGTCAAAGACAAATACTGTATGATATTACTTATATGTGGAATCTAAAACAAGCATAAAAACACCAAACAAAATCAAGAAACAAAAAACCAAACTCGGAGAAAACGTCAGACTTGTAGTTACCAAAGGCAGGGAATAGAGGAAGGGGAAAGGAGGAAGGTGGTCAAAAGGTACAAACTTTCAGTTATAAAATAAATAAGTACTAGAGAAGCAAAATACAACATGATGACTATATCTAACAATGTTATATGTTACATAGAAAAGTTAAGAGTAAACTCTAAAAATTCTTATCACAAGGAGAAAAAAAATTTTCTTTACTTTTCTTCCTTTTCTTTTTATTGTATATATGAGATAATGGATGTTAGCTGAACCTGTTCTGGTAATCATTTCTCACAATATATCTTGCTGCATGCCTTAAATTAGACAGTGATGTGTGTCAATTATTTCTCAATAAAAATGTGAAAAAAAGGTAAGGAAATGGGCATAATTTCAAACATTTTTTACTATTAGCAAGTGGACTGCAACAGATTTACGAAAACATCACAGGTAGTATCAATTTGCTAATAACCAATTTAAAAGAATAAAATTCTCAGAGCAAATTAAATTGAAAATTTTAAGTTCTACATGTTTAAGTTTTCTTCCATCATGGAGAAGAATTAACTTGTTTCTAAGGAATAATTATTTTTCACTTAAATTATTTTTGGAATAAATTACTTCACATGGTAAAAAAGATCCAAACTTAGTAAAGTATAATGAAATGTCATCCTCCCTAATCTGACATAGTATTTTCCTATGTGTCCTTTGATGCATGTGAAAGCAATTGTATATAAATATTCATATAGATATATATATATATAGAGAGAGATCTCTTTTTTACACAAGTATACATACTTTATTGTTTATTTATTTATTTATCTATTTATTTTGGTATTATTAATCTACAATTACATGAGCAACATTATGGTTACTAGACTCACCCCAGCATCAGGTCCCCACCACATACCCCATTACAGTCACTGTCCATCAGCGTAGGAAGATGCTATAGAATCACTACTTATCTTTGTGTTGTACAGCCCTCCCCATGCCCCACCCCACATTATGTCATTAAGATAAGGTTTACATCTTCTTTAAAAAAACATATTTTATAATGAACACTTCTAGCTCTTAAAGATTCTATCTGTTCAAATAAAATATACTACTAAGTTTTGTATTTTTCATATGCTCATGGCTTTCCCTGGATTTCCCACCTCCATCTCATATATACCAACTACCAGCTAAAATATCTTGATCTACTTGGTTTTCATATCGTTTCACTTTTTGTATTACTGTTGATTGCGTTGGTTTAAAACAATAATAGAAAATTAATGAGCTGAACTCAAGTATTTGTAGGACAGGAAAAAAAATAATTTATATAATTCAAAGACCACTATGTGCTACATCATTAATTGCCATGGATTTCTATTCCCGCTTTGCAGAATTTAGAAATACAGCTGCTCTGTTTTCTGTCATGTGATTCAGATTAAATGAACACAACTTAGATTTATAACATTTCATGTTCATTATCAAAGATAACTACTATTCTCAGTACAAGTAAAATAATCAAAAGTACTTATTTACTTGTGTATCTTAAAGATAATACTATGTACCTTAATTTTATAACCATCCTTTAATTAAGAACCGGATATCTGATATAAAGTTAATGTACAACTCTAAGAGATAGCAAAAACAAATGATTCAAGTCCAGGATCTGTCATTTATAAATCCATGTGTCTTTACAGCAAATAATTTAGTATCTAAACTGCACACTATTAGCTTTTAAGCAAATAATATTATCATCATTTATCTCATAGGATTACTGTGACGATAAATAATTAAAAGTGTTGAGGCATTGTGTAAACTTTGTCAAACACTGACATGTAAACATAAAATGAACATTCATATTACATGCATACTAAAGGTACAAACTCCCCATAAGTACTTTTTAAGTTAATTTGTAAGTTAAACATTCAAATTCATTAACAAATACTTTTTTGAGCAACTATTACCATGTGCCAGACAATGTGCTGGGATTCGGGATAAATTTGGGAATAAGAGACAGCTTTGCACTTGTACAATTTAGAATAAAGAGAAAGGAAGATTTTAGTTTGTAACTGCACAAATATTAATTAATTATAATTGTAGTAAGGTAGTAGGGAGAAACTCCTGAAGGTCAGAACCTGAGATAAGGTCTGACAATTACTCTATACTTCTCTCATTCACCAGCCCAAGTTTTTTTCTTTTTTAGGTACCATTCTACAAGGCTCCTTTTTTAATGATTCTTTTCCTTTTACCCATTTTAGAGAATAATAGTACACTGTATTTAAATTAGTACCTTTCCAATCCTGACTCACACTTAAAATATAAGGAAGAAAAGCATGTTAATTCAGGTAGAGATAGATTTTATGTCAATCAATGTTTATAATGTTCATAGGTCATGAAATATTTTAGAAATTTTTTCATATTTCTTTTAAAAAAGTGACTAATTCAAGCTCCCCAAAAATGTAAGATTTTATAAAACTGGAGATCTGAAAGGACCATCAGAAAACAATAATAGTCAAATAGTTCTATAAAGTCGACTACACAAAGGGCAAGGATCACAGAAATTTTTCCAGTAAAAGAAGCATACTTTAAAAAGCTTCTTAGAAAAATGTCTATTTCATGAGTCACTTGCTAACTTTTATAAGGCTTCAAGCACTGAGACAGGCTTCAAAAGTTTCAAAGTTTAATATGAACTATGTTAGTGTCTTAAGTTTGGATAAGCAGCAAACTTTATTTAAAACCTATGTCATGCAGTTATACTCTAATAAATTAATATTAAGCAAATATAATCAGTAATGTCAAGCTAATAGCTACATGTAATTCCTACTGGGAAATACCACTGACATTTTTAAAGTACTTTGCTTGCATGAAACTCCCTAACATTCTATACCTCTGTATATACCATTAATATTCTTGGAAATTGATGTCACAGATGACTAGCATTAACTTTTGCACAAATCAGAGACAAAGATTTCTGATTCCTACTGAAGTTGAAAGACTCCAGAAGGACCAATTATATTCTTCTATTTAAGCTCTATCACTAATGTGTTACTTGGGAGCAGGCTTTTTTCATATAGCATTGTAGGTCAATATACTGCTTAAATATGGCCAAATGTTCCTTATATTCACCGTTAGAATTTAAGTTTCTACAAAAAGTATGAAAAAACAAATGTAAAAATACCCTCATAGGTTTCAAAATTGATTCTTAGTAAAGCGCACATTTCCAGTTACACCTGAGATATGATGACAACATTTCTAAATAAGAGAGCCTGTAAAGATAAAAAGTCTATTTTAATTTTCTTAAGGAGGGTTAGTATATTAGTATAATTTAATTTCTCTGTGGGCACAAAGTGAGTTCCAGTACACAAAAATGACTGTAGAAAACAACATTTAGTCCTTTAATAATTTCATATATTACTAGTAGAAAATAAGATCTTACTTATATTATAGTATTTATATTACTTTAGAAAACCCTGATAAAATTTAAGACTGTTTTTAAAGGCCAATCTCACATATTTCTTCAAACTTTGAGTAAGTTATGCATACTAGTGAATGCAGAGAAGGTACAGCAAAATTTTGAATAATCAATTTTTAATCAAGACCTTAGTGACAGTGCATTCTGTGCCCTATGGAACAGTTGGAGAAATTCTAATAAAAAGTATTAGTCATATATTAAACATATTTAGAGTTCCCATGTTCATCTCATGCTATGTTAAATAACAAACAAGTAGTCAGGTAAGTCAGACCAGTTAATTACCTAAAAACTATGAAAGGAACATTATCCCATCATTAGATAATCTTAAAGGTTTCAATTATGCTCTTATTAATTAAAGGCATGAAATAGATAGCATATTCAAACTCAGTAAGGGAAGAGAGTTTAATATAGATGTGGGATGAACTTAGGGAAACTACCAAGGGATAGGAAACTACCATGTAAGCTAGGAATGATGGTGAACCATTACACCTAGGACTAAAGAGGGAAGGGAAGGAAGCCTAATTAGAAGGCAGGGCAAGAGCTGTATATGGAGAAGGATTACCTGACAGAAGCCCTTGCAACCTGGTACTGAATTAGGAAAATAATTTTTTAAATTTTAAACCCAAGACTCAATTCCTAGTTCTTAGCTACCAACTGCCAAGCAAATTCTCTCCAGTTTTCCCATAGGCAGAAAATAAGGTTCACTTTAATAATGGAATCTACGGTAGTAATTTATCCATTCCATAAATATGTATTATAAGTGTATTCCATGAATTTCTTGAAGTCATTTTATTACTGTACATGTCATACCAATCACAAAATAGAGATGAGAGAAAATTATTCTAAATCTAGAGAAAAAAAAAGGGGTGGGGAGAACCAAGCTTTCTTGAACATATGACTTACAAACAGAAGGAAAAACAAACTGCTTACAAAGAATGCTGTTTTTCTGGCCATGAGTTTTAAAACCAAGATCAATTTATTTGTGATTACTATCTTTTATATATAGTTATTATCACTCTGTGTTATAATATTAAAGTCTTTAAGAGCATAAAATAAATATTTAACATGACTAAATTATTATTTTTCCCTCATAGATTTCCGGTGAGAATGTAAGTAGTACAGTTACTTTGGAAAACAGTTTGTCAGTGTCTTAAAATGTTAAACAAAGAAGGACCTTAAAACCCAGCAACTCTACTCCTGGGTATTTACCTAAGAGAAATTAAAACATATGTTCACACAAAAAAAGTATTATTGATAAATGCAAAAAGTGGAAATAACCCAAATATCCATTAACTGATGAAATGGATAAATAAAATGTGTTACATTCATACAATGGAATACTATTCAAAAATGAGAAGGAACTAAGTACTGATACATGCTACACTATAGATTATCTTCAAAATATGCTAAGTGAAAAAAATCATGTACACACATAAAACCACATGTATAATTCTATTCATGAGAAGTCCAGACTAAGCTAATCTGTAGAGAGAGGAAGGAGATTTGTGATTGCCAAGAGTGGGACTGGAGAGGTGGGGTGGGCAGTGTCTGGTAATAGAAACAAAGATTTCTTCTGGGATGATGGGAATGTTCAAAATTAGATTGTGGTGATGGTTGCACAATTCTGTAAATATACAAAAAACCTGTAAAAAAATTCTGTAAATATACTAAAAACTAAAAAAGTATTTAGTAAATATACTATACTAAAATTATGCACTTAAAATGAGTTAATTTTATGTAAAGCATATTTCAATAATGTTTAAAAAAATAAGTATTAGCTTTACTTTTTCCCTTTCTGTGTGATTCTGCTAAAATACTCTAATAAAAGCAATAATGCAGTTGTTTGTTTTTCTGTTGGAACAACAGATATACATCTTTTGTTTCTATATCAATTAATGATATAATAAGAAAAGATATCAGAATAGAACTTATCTTAAAATATTTTTTTCAGCAGAATAGACATATTTGCATCAGTTAGCTATTGATGTACCCTAAGACTCAGAGGATTAAAATAAATAACTTTTCTCCTAAATCTGTGGACTGGCTGAAGAATGTATTTTTTAGGATGGGCTCAACTAGGTTCACTCATGAATATGTAGTTAACAGGTGTTATCTGATCCAGATGGGACTTGGCTGCAGGGTGGCTTTTCTTAAAGTGTTCTCATTTTTCTGAGACAAATTGTCATTACACAGTAGATGTTTAAGAGAGAAAGCAGATAAATGGGGACTCATTCCATTGATAACTGCAAGTTAGGTGGTCAAAACCAAAGTCATAAGGCAAGGAATTGTGGGCAAGGCAGACTTCTTTGCCTTATGACTTTGAATCTGAGCACCTAACTTCCTTTTGGAATTAATGAAAGCTATAATGAAAATTACAGAACATAATGTGCAATTAAGACTTTTTTTTAAAGACAATAGAATAAATCCAAAGAAAGTAGAAGATAGGAGTTAATATATAAAAACAGAAATTAATAAAATTCTTCAAGAGAAGTTGGGGGCAGAATGGCCACCCATATGCAATGAATTCAATCGATTTGTGTGTACAGCTATACTTCTTAAAAAATACTTGGGATACTATCATGGCCCTCAAAGGAGGCGAAATTGGCTCTTTGCAGTTTCAGCTATAGCTCTTTGGCAGAAGTAAGTGACTGTGGCAACTTCAAACAACTTATATTGAATAGATAGATATAAAGCATACTGTGAGTATTACATTCAAAACTGCAACCTTAATAAATGATATACATAGTAAGTATATCTGATTGATGTACAGAAACATCATTTTCATTAAATCTGGACTTATTACTCTGGGCCCAAGCTGGCTGGTGGAAACTCAAAACACCCTTCTAACTTTCCGGCATATTAAACCCAATTATCTGGGTGTTTTGTAAACCATATATCTTCCTATCTGTTATTACAAGTAGATAATGGCAGAAGAAAGAAAAGTACTACTTCTGTAACTGAGATTGGCAACCACTTTCTGTCAACAATAAGAATACTAAGAGAAATGATGGCATATTTATGTGATTCATTATTAAAGGATTAAATTAACTCATTAAACAGATGTTAAATGCCTCTTAGGTACTCTATTAGATGATGAGGATATAAAACAAAGTTCAACAGATTTCATAGAATAGAATGATATGGAGTTCTCAGAACACAATACCACTAAATAAAAGTCAGTATGATAAACAGGAAAGTCATATTCATTTGGAAATTTAAAAACATTCCAAAAAAATTTCAACAACAAAAGAACAATAATGAAAAGGTTGCATATCAAATTCTGTAAGCTGAAATGTATAGTTATAAAAAAGCATTAACAGACAAGAGAAAGGATGAAAATTAAGGAGCTTAATGTGTGGCTTAAGATACAAAAAAAGAACAGGATAAACCCAAAGGATGTAGAAAAGATGATAAAGTATAAAAGTAAAATTTAATAAAATAGGAAATAAATATACAATAAAGTTCAGTAAAGTCAAAAAGTTGGATCTTTAAAAGATTAACAGACAATACTTTGATGAGATTGATACCCCCACACAAACAAAAATACTTAGAAAAGACAAATAATGTCAGTAATGGAAAAGGGACAGAGCTACCAATATAGCCAGTTTTAAAAGATAAGGGATTAGTATGAACAGTTTTATTATAATAAATTTAACCACCGGCAAAATTGGACACATTCCAATAACAATGTAACCCTTTGAAACTGACTTAAAATGAAAGAGTTGCTGAATAACACCATTAACAATGGATCAGTAGTTAAAAACCTTCTAAAAGCATGCAGAACAACTTTCATAGAATAAATCATTACAATCTTATGTAAAATCTACAAGAGAAAAAAAAGGAGGGGAGGGGAGGAGAGAGGAAGGAAGGAAGGAAGGAAGGAAGGAAGGAAGGAAGGAAGGAAGGAAGGAAGGAAGGAAGGAAGGAAGGAAGGAAGGAAGGAAGGAAGAAATTATATGAAAAAAAGTCCCAAACTCATTTCATTACACTAGTAAAACCTTTATACTAAAACTGAAACCAAGAGAAGTACACAAAGATGAATTACAGGCCAACATCACTTCTAAAGAGAGATGGAAACATTCAGAACTGAGTAAAAGCAAGGCAGCAATGTATAGAATACATAGAATGGATAAATAATACATCTGTTGACTCCAAAAAGAGAACAGAAAATATAGTAAGTGAAAAAAATCCAAGAAAATTTCCAAAAGCTGAAAGACAAATTCTTCAGACTGAAATGGCTTATTAATTGCCAAACTGTATGAACTAAAAAAGAGCCACATCTAGACACATCTTTACACATAATCATATGAAATTTCAGATAAGAAATGCTCTCTCAGAGATAGAAAAAGAAATAGTTACCTACAAAGGACTGAAAATCAGAAATCAAGCAACACTAGATGACAAGGGAGAACTGCTTTAAAGTTTTGAGTGAAGCTAATTTTGAATCTGAAATTCTATATCCAGCTATAATATCAATAAGAATATTGAAAATAAACCCTTTTTCAAGGATATAGGAACTCAGATATTTTTCCTCCTACATACATTTATTTAAGTGCTATCTTGAGGATATAATCCACAAAAGTTAAAAATTAATTCAAGAATCAACTGGACTCAGGAATGCAATGAAAATAAAGCCCACAATGACAGCTAGATAGCAGGCCTAGACAGCAAATGGTCTCTAGACAAATATCAGAATACTCTGGGAAAGATAAATTCAAAGATGAAAATATACAAGAGAATAATAGAGGAGAAAATGGAGAAACGATGATAGGGTAATAGCATATGCTATGAAGAAGGGAAAAGGCAATTAGAAATCTCTGAAAAAAACAAAGCTATCAAGAAAAAAAAGGCATGATCCAACCAGAAAGGAAATACAAATGAGTCATTATTTTGATCTCATGGAACATAGGAAGAGAGAATGCATTAGACTTTGATATTTTTCTTTGAGTAACACAGGGTTAAGTGACTAATATTGCAATTCCTTCCCTATTACGATTGCCTTATCACCTGGTTCTAAGGTGAAGAACATACACAAATTACAAAAATTTACATATAATTAATTTCAATTTTTTAAATCAATGCTTACACAAATACAGAAGACTAGATTACAAGCTCCCTGAAGGTAGATACTATGTGGCTAATTGTTTACCATGGTGTCCACAGCCAACAAGGTATCTGGCACTTCTAAAGTAATCAGCCAAAATTTATGGAATTAATTTTTAATATAGTTATAAAAAGTAATATAAAGTTTAGAACCTTTCACAATATGAAAGTAATGGCACAGCTGACAGAATTTTCTAAATTAAAAGAGGAGAAATAAAGGAATTGGGACATTGATATCCTCAACTTACAGAGAGGTAAATGAAGAGAAGGTGTCTAAACTTGATGTTTAAAAAAATGGATGCAGACTATGTGAAGTAAGAAGACTAACCCATAAAAGAACTAAAGCAACATAATTATCAACAGGGAGAGTGGGGGAGGCAGAGAGAGAATGGGATAATTTGAGTCAGTTCCTCACCTTTTATAGCAGGAATTCCATAAATATTCTCTAAATGTGACAAATGTAGAAACAAAGGAATAGGACTACCATTTTCAGATATGAAAGTAAGTATGAGAACTAAAATCAGAAACAGTTAAAGTGGACTACCTTTAGGGAATTGGTTTTAGGCTGGATGTGGAAAGAGTACCATCTTCCTTTTAATATTATGCTGTTTTCTTCTATATGAGTTAATTTACTATTTTGATAGGAAAAAAGAAATAGAGATTTCTTAGTTACAGAAATTTTAGAGATTGAATCACTTATCAAAAAACTCCAAACAAACCTTATTTCCCATCTATTCTCCTAAAGGTCTATTTATCTTTCCAGAATGTGATCTGTTATCCCATAAGTGACCTTCCTCCTCCCCTTCAAAAAAGTCCTTTGTTTCCCCTAAGTGCTCTTCTTCCCCTCCACTTCCCCTATTAAGGTAGCATATAAGCAAGAGCTCTAAATCTATCACTAGATGGCAGTCTTAGCAGAAAACTAGATTTAAAGGTGACAACTAGTGTGTCAAGATCAGAATTTATCAAACTTTAGCTAATGTGAAATTTGATGGGGTAGGGTCTGGTGTGGTACCTGAAATACTGTATTACTTACAAGGTTTTGTAATGCCAAGGCTGCTCGACCAAGGACCACAGCTACAACAGAAATCAGTTCTGCTTTCTGTAGGCTCATTTGTGATTATTCTAAGAAATTTCATAATTTGAGATTTTATAATTTGAATATTTACAATTTATAATATTAAATTAGGACAAAACCATTACTTGTCATTTAAAAGTGCATCTCTACTGAAAACATATGAAGATATAAATCATATAGATGGTAAAAACATTAAAGTCACTTTTAAATAATTTGTCTATAAATAAGTAAAAAGTAACTATTGTATATGAATTGATCTAAATTTGGGACAAATCCATAAACCCACTGAATAGACATATAGTGGCACATGATATTAAATTTAGACATTATTTTTAAAACCCCATTATTCTAACCATAAATTACAAATAAGCAATTATTTATGAATGTTATTACAATCAGCAGAATTACTCAAGTGTTGAGTAATCCTCTAAGACGTTCATATGGCAATATCATAAATGTTTAGTAAAAATCTAAATTTAAGGTCAAATTGGTTTAGAATAATTTTCAGTTATACTCATGGAAACATGTTAAAAGATAAACATATTTAAGTTCAGTAGCACTTAAAAGTTTCTTAGCAGGCTCCTAAAATCAACAATGACCTTCCCACTAATTTCACTACTTTGTGTTAACCTGTCCCAATGACATAAAATTCAGCAGTTCAGACTTCAGTTATATACTAAGTACTTAAGACATGTGCCACCATCATTAATCAGATGAATAAAGGAATACAGAGTAAGAACTGTGTGGGAAATTGAGAGCTGCTAATTCCCAAGTCAGTGCCTGTAAGCTTTAGACCAGTGCAGTCCAATGGAAATCTATGCTAGCTACACTGCAAGTTTTCTAGTAGCCACATTAAAAAAAAAAGAGCAAACACAGGGTAAAATTAATTTTAATAATGTTTTAACTAAATATAACAGAAATATTATCATTTAACAAGTAATCAATGTAATTATTAATGATATTTTATTTTTTTTCATATATAAATGTTCAAAATCTGATGTGTATTTTACATTTTTATCCCAATCTGCACTAGCCACCTTCAAACTGTTCAACAGCAACATCTGCCTTGTGGCTCCCGTAGAACATGCAGAAATCCAGACCAATGTTTTCCAAACATTTTTTATTGGGCATACCATTTGCAAAACCTTTTAGCATGTACTCCCAGTTTACATATGTGAATTTATATATATATATTCATATATTATCATTAGATAATAGTTTAAGATACAAAATATACTTAAGGTGAAGTCATTCACTGTTCAAGAAAATAAATATAAATCTTTATAATGGTTTTCTTAGTCATAATTTTTTGGCTGAACTTTGATTAGATTTGATTTTGAAAGCTTTAAAATAGAAGGCTCACAGTATCACTACAAAACACAGTCCTGCTAAAAGTCTAAGGCTCAGCACTTGTAATTTTCTTGTTTGTAGTATTAGTATTATCTACAATATCTGATATATTTGCAGGAATCTTGTAACGTCACTTAGCCATTTTGTGTGAATTAGTGTACTTAAAACTCTATAAATATAGAATATATAAATCCATTTAACCTGGGTATCTATAAACTACAAGCAAATGAAGTAGGCTAAGATGCTAGAATGCTACTACCGAAATTCAGTGGTAAGGTCTGTTTGCAACATATGGCTTCCAAGCTTATTGTAGTCATCACAATCCTCGTTAGCCAGAGTGAGAAAGAACATAAAAAATTATGCACAGAAGTTTATATAGGCCAGGTTAAGAAGGAGCAAACACATAATATAAGTTCACATTCCACTGGATGGCAGTCAGCTTGTGGCTACAGCTAACTGTAAACAAGGTTAGTTAGGAAGGAAGAAGGGGAGAGTGGATTTTGGTAGACAGGTTACAGTCTGCCACAACAGTCTCAAAAAGCTGTTATCTGGAGTACACACAACTTTAGAGACCACTATTCTATATTAAGTGGGCATGAGAATCACATGAGATCTTGTTAAAATACAGATTTCTGAATTACACTTCTGGAGATTCTGATTCAATAGGCTTTGGATGAGGGTCAGAAATAAGCATTTTAAACAAGCATTCTAGGTGATTCTGATGTATGTGGTCATACTTGGAAAAACACTGCGGTAGACCTGTTTCTCAATTTGATATTTATAAACACGCACAAAGGTAGGGAGGTGTCCTGATCTCTCCTCCAACCACAGTTTCTAGTATGAAAAGAAAAGAAGATAAAAAGAAAACAAGGATAGGTGTTATAAGATTAGTTTACTATAGAAACAATGCTTCTTTAGGAGACTTAAGAAGATCACAACTAAACTGTAAGTGCCACAAAATTTTCAATATCATTTACTGTTCTATTTATTTTTTAATTTCACAAACTTCTAGAAAAAAATACTATAAATACATATCTGACATTGATATCAAAGTAACATAATTAAATCTGATTCAAATAAAATAAAATTAGAAAATCAGCCAAATGATATCCCAACAGTACAAAAAATTCATTTTTAGGACAATTGCTCCAGCTTGCCTGGATTGCTGGAATCTAAGCCAAAGCTACCTTGCACAATTAGGACTAATAGTAACATGGGGAAATAAGAAGGATCAAAACGATTAAGTCTTATTAGAACACATTCAGTCCAGTCTCCTTTAAATTCATTTGTGGATTAAATCATCAGATTTTCTACATGGATAAAATATAAGAAGGTCAAAGACATTTAGAATTTTACTGACCCCTGATAAGCTTTTATACTGTTTCTGCTATCAAAAAAACAGGTACCTTATAAATCAACCTTACCTCTCTTTTTAAAAACATGTACTAAAACTATCCTCCCAACTCTTTCCACATTAAAATATTTTCTTTCTTTTTGGACACTTAAGATTATGGCTATGACTTTTGTGACAGTTCTTTACATATTTCCAGATGCAGGAAACAGAGTTATTGTTAAGCCTGATTTTATATGATTAGTGACACTTGCAGATTCAAGGAATCCTTTTGGAAAGAACTCATGATCTATAAAATGTATATTGGATTTGTTTGGGTTGATTTAAGGTTTATGAAGAAAAAGATTTCAGAAGTAATATAGTTTAAGTCTCCATTTTAAGATATCAAACATAAATAAGTGCCTTGTCCTGGATCACCCCAGCTAACAATGCACCCAGGCACAGAAATTATATCTCTTGGCTTGTTTCAGTATTCTACTTCCATGTGATGCTTTTGTTAACTGGTTACATGAAATGTAGAATACATATCAAATTTGAGAGATAATATTGGGGATATTTTTAACCTGTGATAAATTGTCTACAAAAGAATAAACAAAGCAATTGGGCTGTACATTAATGATTATTAGTATTGTAGAAAGTAAGTGCCAAACTTTGGATCCAAAAAGGTAGTAGTATGGGTCTTCTGATAGGAGTTGCCATCAGGTTTCTTTCATTATCCAAACCAATAACTAATTATCTATAAAATCTTATGGAACTATGATTAGAACAGATTTTTAAGATTTTTTCCCAAATATAATCTAATCATATCACATTTAAAAACAACTTTTAGTAACTCAACTTAATAATATTTCTAAAGTTTAGTTTTAATACACATGAATTTTTCACTCTTATTTCAACAGTCTTTAATATTTAATCAAATTATTACAAATACAAGCTCTATTAGCATAAACAGGTGTAAATGGCAATGGTTTACTATATTATGAATATCTGTCAGTACATATATCTAGCAATATTAGATAAATTAATCTACTGAATTGGTAAAGGGGAAGTCAATTGAATGGGCATGTTTCATATCTTGTGTTCCTTGTATTTGGTATTTATTTTATATCATCTTTTCATTATTTTGGCTTTCTACCTTACCACATAAGGTCTTTAAGATCAGGAAATATTTCATTGTATCTCCAAAGCCTAGAAATATGCCTAATGACAAAAGGAGCTTTATGTATACTTACTTTAAGAATGAAAGGGGTAAGATCTCTCAATAACCCATCAAATTGTCTAAATTTTTCATAAAATTTCCTTTACAAAATGACAATAAGAATATCCATAGCTTGTTATGAAATAAAATTGTTTGAGTAGAGAGAAGCCATTAAGTCAGAAATATTGGGAACTGCACCTTAGTAGTAGATACAGTAGGGTACAGTGAAGAAATGATACTGGGGAAAATGATCCTGGGAAAAGAAGGTAACTTAGGAAAGATCTGATGAATGTTCTTAGCCAAAGTCAGCAAATTCCAAAGTTGTCATTTAATTTAATTTTTATTTTAGAATTTTAAAAAGTCATCAGTAATACATTAAACACTTCTCAAAAGTCAAAAACAATCTTCAAATTTACAACTAATAATATTTTAGTTTGAGTTCAGTATCTGGTTTATTAATTCTAAATCTAAAATACTGATTTGAGAAAAGACTTTATGATTAATTTGAACTCAGAGTCATAATAGGGACTGGATATTAAACAACAGAAGGAAAAAAAGGGTAATGTACACATGATGTAAGATATTTATATCATGGGATTAAAGATAGTGGTGTGAGAGGTGAGACAGAGACCTCCTCCAAAAACCACATAAAATACGAAAATATAATTAATACAACTAAACTGGAAAGAACAACAGAAAAGAAGGCTGCACCAGGCTGAATACACCTGGAGAAAAGAACAGACCTCACGGAACAGGGTAGCGTATCAAAGCTGGGACCCAGCGGGACCCAAGCTCTCCCCCACCCCCAGCTCACTGGAAGGAGGAAGAGAAACGGAGAGGGGAGGGAGTGGAGGCCTGAGACTGCTGAACACCTAGCCCCTGGAGATCTGCTCTGGGAGCACGAACCTACATTGCATGGTGCTGTGGTGATTAGTGGGGTTGGAAAGGTCGTAAAGGCAGAATACATGGAGAGACTGAATTTCTAGCCTCTTGTGGAAAACAGGGATCCATATCCGGCAGATCTGAGTGGGCAGTATGAGAGACTTCCTAAAAGGGAGAGGGCTGCTAAAGGGGCAAGGATTGCACAGAGCTTACTATTCAGGAGAAAGGACAGGTAGACAAAATTATCTGGGTGCATTATGCTGAGCAGGATGGGAATTTTCATGATCTTCAGAAGCTGCATTACACTGGCTGGCCTAGCACCTGCAAGGCCATCCACTGTGATGTGCACCCTGCTGCACCTTCCTTGGGGCCAGCCCACACCTGGCTCGCAAACTGGCAAACATTGCCCTGGAGCCAGGCCAGCCAGAGGGAAGCCCCACCTACAGCAGCTACAAATGCAAAAGCACAGAGTCTTGCACCTGTGTGTTTGGCCCACTGGTTCTGGTAGTGGAGGCAGGCTCAGCAGCCGGGAAGCAGGAAACAGCTCTTTCCCCCTCCCAGGCACAAGCACCACTCCCCTGCGATCCCCGACATCTCTCTAGGGGATCAGCAGATCAAAAGAGTAGAGCTTCTGGGCACTGGAGGGCACCACATTACAAACATGAAATGTCAAAGGAACATGGTTCAAAGCAAAACCTCAATGACAGAAAAAGGCTCGAGTGAGACTGAAGTAATCAACCTTCCTGAAAGAGATTTCAAAATAAATATCATAAACATGCTCCTTGAGGTACAGAAAAATATTCAAGATAGGAATGAATTTAGGATGGAGATCCAATCATTTAGGAACACAATGGAGGGTTTTAAAAGCAGATTAGATATGGTGGAGGAAATTATAAATGAAACAGAAACTAGAGAAGAGGAATAAAAGGAGCTGAGGCATAGAGACAAAAAAGGATCTCTAGAAATGAAAGAATACTGAGAGAACTGGGTGACCAATCCAAAAGGAATAATATTCATATTATAGGAGTACCAGAAGAAGAAGAAGAGAGAGAAAAAGGGATGGAAATTGTCTTTGAGGAAGTAATTCCTGAAAACTTTCCCAATCTGGGGAAGGAGATAGTCTCTCAAGCCTTGTAGGTGCACAGATCTCTCAATACAAGGGACTCAAGGAGGAAGACGACAAGACACATAATAATTAAAATGGCAAAGATCAAGGAAAAGGACAGACTATTAAAAGCAGCCAGAGAGAGAAACAAGATCACATACAAAGGAAAGCTCGTCAGGCTATCATCAGTCTTCTCAGAAGAAACTTTTCAGTCAGAAGGGAGTGGCATGATCTATTTAATGCAATGAAGCAGAAGGGACTCAAACCAAGAATACTTTATCCGGCAAGATTATTATTTATATTTGAAGGAGGGATTAAACAATTTCCAGAAAAGCAAAAGCAGAGAGAATTTAGCTCCCACAAACCATCTCTACAGTGCACGCTGGAGGGACTGCTATAGGTGGAAGTGCTCCTAAGGTTAAATAGCTGTCACCAGAGGTAATAAAAAGGGATAGACAAAGAGTCCAGAATATGATACCTAATATATAAAGAAAGAAGGAGGAAGAAAAGGAGGGGAAAAAAAGAACCTTTAGATTGTGTTTGGAATAACATACTAAATGAGTTAAGTTAGACTCTTAGTAAGGAAGTTAACCTTGAACATTTGGTAACCATGAATCTAAAGCCTGCAATGATAATAAGAGCATACCTATCGATAATCACCCAAAACATAAATGGTCTGAATGCACCAATCAAAAGACTTAGAGTCAATTAATGGATGAAAAAACAAGACAAAACTATATGCTGCCTACAAGAGACTCACTTCAAACCAAAAGACATACACAGACTAAAAATGAAGGGATAGAAAAAGACATTTCATGCAACTAATATGGAGAAAAAAGCAGGTATAGCAATACTAGTATCAGGCAAAATAGACTTTTAAACAAAGAAAGTCACAAGAGATAAAGAAGGACATTACATAATGATAATGGGGTCAATCCAACAAGAGGATACGATGATTATAAATATCTACACACCCAACACAGGAGCACCTACATACATGCAAAAAATATGAACTGAAATAAAGGGGAAATTGAATGCAATACATTCATTCTAGGAGAATTCAAAACTCCAAACACTCCAAAGGATAGATCAACCAGACAGAAAATAAGTAAGGAAACAGAGGCACTGAACAACACATTAGAACAGATGGACCTACCTGACATCTACAGAACTCTACACCCAAAAGCAGCAGGACACACATTCTTCTCAAGTGCACATAGAACATTTTCAAGAATAGATCATATACTAGGCCACAAAAAGAGCCTCAGTAAATTCAAAAAGATTGAAATTGTACCAAACAGTTTCTCAGACTACAAAGGTATGAAATTAGAAATAACTAACATAAAGAAAATGAAAAAGCCCACAAACACATAGAGGATTAACAACATGCTCCATTAAATAATCAATGGATCAATGACCAAATAAAAACAGAGATCAAGCAATATATGAAGACAAATGACAACAATAATTCAACACCTCAAAATCTGTGGGATGCAGCAAAGGTGGCGCAAAAACAAAGAAAAAGGGAAGTACATTGCAAAACAGGCCAACCTCAGGAAAAAAGAAAAATCACAAATGAACAATCTAAACTCACAATTAATGAAACTAGAAAAAGAAGAACAAATGAGGCCCAAAGCCAGTAGAAGGAGGGACATAATAAAGATTAGAGGAGAAATAAATAAAATTGAGAAGAATAAAACAACAGAAAGAATCAATGAACACAGGAGCCAAATTCGACCAAACATTTAAAGAGCTAATACCCATCATTCTTAAAGTATTCCAAAAAGTAGAAGAGGAGATACTTCCAAACTCATTCTATGAGGCCAGCATCACTCTAATACCAAAACAAGGCAAAGACACCCACACACACAAAAGGAAAATTACAGACCAATATCCCTGATGAACATAGATGCAAAAATACTCAACAAAACATTAGCAAACCAAATTCAAAAATACAACAAAAAGATCATCCATCACGATGAAGTAGGATTTATTCCAGGGATGCAAGGATGGTACAACATTCGGAAATCCATCAACATCATCCACCACATCAACAAAAAGAAGGACAAAAACCACATGATCATCTCCATAGATGCTGAAAAAGCATTTGACAAAATTCAACATCCATTCACGATAAAAACTCTCAACAAAATGGGTATAGGTGGCAAGTACCTCAACATAATAAAGGACATATATGACAAACCCACAGTCAACATTATATGTAACAGTGAGAAGCTGAAAGCTTTTCCTTTAAGATCGGGATCAAGACAAGGATGCCTACTCTCCCCACTTCTATTCAACATAGTACTGGAGGTCCTAGCTACAGCAATCAAACACAAAGAAATAAAAGGCATCAAGATTGGCAAGGAAGAAGTTAAACGGTCACCATTTGTAGATGACATATTGTACATAAAAAACCCTAAAGAATCCACTCCAAAACTACTAGATCTAATATCTAAATTCAGCAAAGTGGCAGGATACAAAATTAATATGCAGAAATCTGTGGCATTCCTATACCCAAACAATGAACTAGCAGAAAGAGAAATCAGGAAAACAATTCCATTCACAGTTACATCAAAAAGAATAAAATACCTAGGAATAAACCTAACCAAGGAAGTGAAGGATTAATACTCTGAAAACTACAAGACACTCATGAGAGAAATTAAAGAAGATACCAATAAATGGAAACACATCCCATGCTCACAGATAGGAAGAATTAATACTGTCAAAGTGGCCATCCTGCCTAAAGCAATCTACAGATTCAATGCAATTCCTATCAAAATACCAACAGCATTCTTCAACAAACTAGAGAAAATCATTCTAAAATTCATATGGAACCACAAAAGACCCCGAATAGCCAAAGCAATCCTGAGAAGGAAGAATAATGCGGGGGCGGGGGTGATTAGGCTCCCCAACTTCAAGCTCTACTACAAAGCCACAGTAATCAAGACAATTTGTACTGGCACAAGAACAGACCCATAGACCAATGGAACAGACTAGAGTGCCCTGATATAAACCCAACCATATATGGTCAATTAATATATGATAAAGGAGCCATGGACATACAATGGGGAAATGACAGCCTCTGCAACAGTTGCTGCTGGCAAAACTGGACAGCTACATGCAAGAGAATGAAACTGTATTATTGTTTAACCCCACACACAAAAGTAAACTCGAAATGGATCAAAGACCTGAATGTAAGTCATGAAAACATAAAACTCTTAGAAGACAACATAGGCAAACAACTCCTGAATATAAGCATGAACAACTTCTTCCTGAATGCAGCTCCTCGAGCAAGGGAAACAAAAGCAAAAATGAACTCATGGGAGTACATCAAACTAAAAAGTTTCTGTACAGCAAAGGACACCATAAACAGAACAAAAAGGCATCCTACAGTATGGGAGAATATATTTGTAAATGACATACCTGACAAGGGGATAACATCCAACATATATAAAGAACTTACATGCCTCAACACCCAAAAAGCAAATAACTCAATTAACAAGTGGGCAGAGGATATGAAGAGACAGTTCTCCAAAGAAGAAATTCAGATGGCCAACAGACACATGAAAAGATGCTCCACATCACTAATCATCAGGGAAATGCAAAGTAAAACCACAATGAGATATCACCTCACACCAGTAAGGATGGCCAACATCGAAAAGACTAAGAACAACAATGCTGGCGAGGATGTGGGGAAAGGGGAACTCTCCTACACTGCTGGTGGGAATGTAAGCTGGGTCAACAATTGTGGAAAGCAAGAGCAATATGGAGGCTCCTCAAAAAACTCAATATAAAAATATCATTTGACCTGGGAATCCTACTCCTTGGAATTTATGCAAAGAATACAACTTCTCAGATTCAAAAAGACATATGCACCCGTATGTTCATTGAAGGACTTTTTACAATAGCCAAGATATGGAAGCAACCTAAATGTCCATCAGTAGACAAAAGGAGCATCATCAATTACGTCAGTAGATGAATGGATAAAGAAGATGTGGTACATATACACAATGGAATACTATTCAGCCATAAGAAAGAAACAAATCCTACCATTTGCAACAACATGGATGGAGCTGGAGGACATTATGCTCAGGGAAATAAGCCAGGTGGAGATAGACAAGTGCTAAATGATTTCCCTCATTTGTGGAGTATAACAACGAAGGAAAACTGAAGGAACAAAATAGCAGCAATCTCAGAGACTCCAAGAAGGTACTAGTGGTTACCAAAGGGGATGGGTGTGGGAGGGTGGGTGGGGAGGGAGGGATAAGGAGGTTGAGGGGTATTATGTTTAGTACACATGGTGTGGGGGATCACAGGGAGAAGAGTGTAGCACAGAGAAGGCACATAGTGAATCTGTGGCATCTTGCTGCACTGAGGGACAGTGACTCCATTGGGGTATGGGTGGGGATTTGATAATATGGGTAAATATAGTAATCACATTGATTTTTCATGTGAAACCTTCATAAGAGTGTATATCAATTATATCTTATTAAATAATTTTAAAAAATAAAAAAGAAAGAATGGCTGAAAACTTCCTAACTGAGTGTAGAAAGCAGACATCTAAGTCCAGGAAGCACAGATAGCCCCAAACAAGATAAACTCACGGAGGTCCACACAAAGACACATAATAACTAAAATGTCAAAATTCAAAAACAAAGAGAGAATCTTGAGAAGAACAAGAGAAAAGCAATGAGTAACCTAAAAGGGAAACCCCATAAAGCTAACTGCTGATTTTTTAGCAAAGGCTCTGCAGGCCAGAAGGGAGTGATATGATATATTCAAAGTGCTGAAAGACATAAACCAAGAAGAATACTCTACTCAGCAAGGTTATCATTCAGAATGGAAAGGGAGATAAAGCTTCACAGATACATACAGTAAGTTTACCACCACTAACCCAGACTTAGAAGAAATGTCAGAGTCTTATTTCAGATGAAAAGACCTTAACTAGAGGGAAGAAAAATATGAAAATGAAAATTTTACTGGTAAAAGCAAACATACCAGCAGTTGTAAATCAGTCTCTTGAAGGTCAAAAAGATAAAAGGAGCATAATCAATTACATATAAACATTTAGTTAAGGGAATCACTAAATAAAAAGGTATAAAGAAGGCATTATATTTATAAAATGTGGAGGGGAAAGTATAAAAAACATAGTGTTGCTAGAATGCATTTGAACATTAAGTAACCATCAACTTATCATTCATTGCTTTATATAGAGAGAGGATGATATGAACTCTATGGTAACCCCAAGCCAAAAACATATAATGGATACACACACAAAAAGAGAAGGGAATCCAAATGTAACATTAAAGAAAGTCATAATGCGCAAGTGGAGAGCAAGAGAGGAAAAAGGAAAACAGAACAAAAACAACCAGAAAATAATTATAACAAAATGGATATAATGACATACCCATCAAAAGTTACATTAAATGTAAATGGACTAAATGCTCTAATGTAAAGTCACAGGGTGACTAAATGAAAAAAAAAAAAAAAGACGCATCTATTTGCTGCCTAAAAGAGACTCATTTTAGACCTAAAGACACACACAGACTGAAACTGAAGGGATGGAAAAAGATATTTCATGCAAATAGGAATGAAAAAAAGGCTGGAGTAGCAATATTTAGATGAAATAGACTTTAAAGCAAAGACTGTAATGAGACAAAAAAGGCACAATTCAGCAAGAAAATAAAACAATTGTAAATATCTATGCATCCAACAGAGGAGTAAGTATAAACATATGTAAATGGAGAAATTGATAGCAATATAATAATAGGGGTCTTTGAAGCCCATTCAAATCAATGGATAATCACCCAGGAAGAAAATCAACAAAGAAACATTAGACTTCAATGACACATCAAACCAAATAGACTTAATAGATATATGCAGAACATTCCACCCAAAAGCAGCAGAATACACATTCTTCTCAACTACATACAGAACACTGTCCAGGATAGACCACATTAGGCTGTAAGACAAGTCTCAATAAATATAAGAAGAATGAAATCATACTAAACATCTTTTCCACCCATAATGGTATGAAATCAGAAATCAATTACAATAAGAAAACTGGAAAAACCACAAACATGTGGATATTAAATAACATGATATTGAACCACTGGGTGTCACTGAAGAAATAAAAGGATAAATTTAAAAATCCAGAGACAAATACAGAAACATGATAAACCAAAGTCTATGACATATAGCAAAATCAGTTCTAAGAGGAAAGTTTGTAGCAATACAGGACTACCTCAAGAAACAAGACAAATTTTAAATAAATAACTTAGCTTTACACATTAAGGAACTAGGAAAAGAAAAAATAGCCCAAAATTAGTAGAAGGAAGGAAATAATGAAGATCAGAGCAGAAATGAATAAAACAGAGACTAAAAAAGACAATAGAAAAGATCAATGAACAGCTGCTTCTCTGAAAAGATAAAACTGACAAACCTCAAGCTAGACTCACCAGGAAAAATAAGAGACAGGGTCCGAATAAAATCAGAAATGAAAGAGAAGTTACAAATGGTACCACAGAAATACAAAGGATCATAAGAGACTACAATGGAAAATTGTATGTCAACAAATTGGACAACCTAAAGCAAATGGATAAATTTCTAGAAATACATGCTCTTCTAAGACTGAATCAGGAATAGAAATTCTGAATAGAACAATTTCTAGTAAAGAGATTAAATTAGTAATCAAGAAACTCCCAACAAATAAAAGTCCAGGAACAGACAGTATTACTGATGAAGATTAAATTCAAAGAAGATTCAAAGAAGATTTAATATCTATTCTTCTAAACTTCTTCCAAAAAACTGAAGAGGTAGGAATGCTTTCAAACTCAATTTACCAGATGACCATTATCCTGTTACCAAAATTGACAAGGACATCTAATAAAAATAAAAAATCACAGTTTCATCCCTGATGAACATAGAGGTAAAATTCCTCAACAAAACATTAGCAAACTGAATTCAACAATACATTAAAAGGATCACATACCGTGATCAATTGGGATTTATTTCTGGAATGCAAGGGTGGTTCAACACCAGCAAATAAATGTGATATACCACATTAACAAAATGAAGGATAAAAATCATATGATCATCTCAATAGAGGCAGAAAAGTACTTGGTAAAATTCAACATCCATTCTTGATGAAAACACTCAATATGGGCATAAAGGGAAAATACCTGAACATAAGGCCATATATGACAAACCCACAGTAACATCATACTTTACCATGGAAAACTGAAACGCTTTTCCTCTAAGATTAGGAACAGATAAGGATGCCCATCATAACCACTTTTATTCAACATAGTATCAGAAGTTCTAGCCAGAGGAATTAGGTGAGATAAAGAAAGAAAAAAACATCCAAATTGGAATGGAAGTAAAACTGTCACTATTTCCCAATAACATGATACAATATATAAAAAATCCTAAAGACTCCACCAAAAACCTGTTAGAAATAATGAATGAATTTAGATATCTTCTCACCCAGTTAGAATGGCTAACAGGTTATAAAAATGACAAGAAACAACAAGTGTTAGTAAAGATGTGGAGAAACAAGAACACTTGTACACCGTTGGAATGGAAATTGGTGAGACCACCATTGAAAACAGTATTGAGGTTTCTCAAAAAATTGAAATTAGAACTGTCATATGATCCGGGTATTCTACTTCTGAGTATTTATCTAAAATACACAAAACACTAATTTGAAAAGATACATGCACCCCTATGTTCATAGCAACATTATTTATTGCAGCCAAGAGATGGAAAAAACCTACGTATCCATTGATGAATAAAGAAGATGTGGCAGATTTATACAACTGAATACTGCTTAGCCCGAAAAAAGAATGAAATCTTGCTATTTGTAACAACAGAGATGGACCTGAGTTATTATGCTATGTGATTTAGTTTGATAAGACAAATACTGCATGATCTCACTACACATGGAATGTAAAGAAAAAAAACCCCAAATTTATACAGATACATTGAACAAATTGGTAGTTGCCAGAGGGGATGTCGGGCTGGTGGGCAAAATGGGTGAAGGTGGTAATCTGTATGGTGAGGGATGGAACTAGATGAGCACTCTGGAGTGCATATAAAAGTCAAATTACTATGCTGTATACCTGAAATGAACATAATGTTATATACCAATTTAACCTCAATTAAAAAATAAAACCAGCCTCCCTTTACCTCTCACAAATTCTACTATAAAGCCTGGACAGAATCTATGGAGACCTATTTGTTAATTCTGAAAAGTAAATAGTAACAGGCAGATTAGGGAAGAACACCAGAATTCAAAATATCATTGAAACAGTGGTAAATTCAACGTTTATTTTCTTTCACTATCTCTAGCATGAACTTAATGAAGCTAGAAACCCAGAAGTGGGCACTGTGTGTTGTGAGATCCAGGTAAAATTCTCTAAAGTCTAAAAGTGAAGAGAGGAAGAGTAATCCCTAGGTTCTTTTTCTTTTCTTTCTCCTTTTTCTCATGCCCCAACCCCTGGGCAGTCCATAGTAGCTATAAGCAAGGACAGAAATGAGGGCCTACAGAAGCCAAAACTCTGAGGGATGTAGAACAAACTCTCAGAACAGCTCTGACATCAAAAAAGCAGGACTAAGTCCTGTAGGTTTTTTCCCCTTTTCACTGTCTTTTCACCACTCTGCCCCAGATGTAGTACAACTGCTAAAAGGGGCACTTTCTTCACCGAATAACAAAAATCAGACTCCAGGGAAGCAGAGTATTTGAGAAATAACTGAGAAGGGAGACCAGCCAAGTAAACCTATAAGCTGTTTTGAACTGCAGAACTCACTCTGGACCTGCCAAAGCATGGATCTCATCCTAATTAGCATGCCAGAGATTTAAAGACAACTTAAATTTTACCCAGATGTAATACTGCTTGGTCATGTGGTAGACATATACTTAATTTTATAAAAACCTACCAAACTGTTTTCCAACATTTGCATCACCTTGTCATTAGAGTTAGTTGATTGCTTTTTCCCATAGAAGTTTGTATCTTTTATTATTTTATAAGATCCTGAGTCTTACTTAGAGTCTAGGCATAATGTGGGTGTTTTGTTCCAGTCTTCTGCGAGCTATGGTTCTCATGTCAGCTCTGTTTTACAAGGCTTTGCCATGTCATTTGGATCTGTCCTGCATGTGCAGTGACTCATTTACCGGTGGCTTTTCATATTCATTGGGAAAAAATTTGTGGCATTTCTTTTAATTTTAGGATGAAGTATATTCAGAAAAAATTATGCCAGTGCTCAGAAGCACTATCAGTCATGGACTAATTTAAACTAAATTCACACATTTAAAGTTTTTTGTATAATCCAAATGATATGAATTTCACTTGTAAATTCATTCTAAGATCAGTTTATCATTACTTCTCAGGGGCTTTTCCTGAACTCCTGTTTCATTCAACTCCAGTGTATCTTTCCAGTTTCCAGTCCTCTGGGAATGTGTGTGTATGTGTGCACAAGCATGTGCATGCATGCACGTGTGTATCTGAATGATTGAGAAAGGGAGGAGTAAAGGGGAACTAACCTCCCTTTACATGTTTAGTGAAATGACTTCCAAAAAGGACGGATGAAACAAGCATTCAATAAAACATGTATTTAGAAAAATGTCTAATGAAGACATTAATTTTCTGAAGTTATAAAGACATTACTAAAATGATTTCATTGGGGGGAGTAATGAGCAAACTTTCCTCTTAACATTTCTAACAGGAATTTTTAACAAAAAGTTCATCGATAATCACCCTAAATATAAATGGTCTGAATGTACCAATCAATAGACATAGAGTCACTGAATGGATAAAAAAACAAGACCCACCTATATGCTGCCTACAAGAGACTACCTTCAAACCCAAAGATATACACAGACTGAAATTAAAGGAATGGAAAAAATATATTTCATGCTACTAATAGGGAGAAAAAAGCAGGAGTAGCAGAACTTGTATCAGACAAAATAGACTTCAAAACAAAGTAAGTCACAAGAGACAAAGAAGGACATTACATAATGATAAAGGGGTCAGTCCAACAAGAGGATATAACTATCATAAATATCTATGTACCCAACACAGGATCACCTACATAAGTGAAACAAATACTAACAGTATTAAAGGGGGAAATAGAATGAAATGCATTCATTTTAGGAGACTTCAACACACAACTCACCCCAAAGGACAGATCAACCAGACAGAAAATAAGTAAGGAAACGGAGGCACTGAAAAACATATTAGAAAAGATGTACCTAATGGACATCTACAGAACACTCCATACAAAAGCAACAGGATACACATTCTTCTCAAGTGCACACGGAACATTTTCAAGAATAGATCATATACTAGGCCATAAAATGAGCTTCAGTAAATTCAAAAAGATTGAAATTGTAACCAACCAGCTTCTCAGATCACAAAGGTATGAAACTAGAAATAAATTATGCAAAGAAAGTGAAAAAACCCACAAACACATGGAGGCTTAATAACATGCTCCTAAATAATCAGAGGACCGATGACCAAATAAAAACAGAGATCAAGCAATATATGGAGACAAATGACGACAATAATTAAACCCTGCAAAATCCGTGGGATGCAGCAAAGGCTGTGATAAGAGGGAAGTATATTGCAATACAGGCCTACCTCAGGAAAGGAAAACAATCCCAAATAAACAGTCTAAATTTACAATTAACAAAACTAGAAAAGGAAGAACAAATGAGGCCCAAAGTCAGTAGAAGTAGGGCCATAATAAAGATTAGGGCAGAAATAAATAAAGTCAAGAAGAATAAAACAATAGAAAAAATCAATGAAAGCCGGAGCTGGTTCTTCGAGAAAATAAACAAAACAGGAAAACCCCTAGCCACACTTAACAAGAAAAAAAGAGTCTATACACATAAACAGAATGAGAAATGAGAAAGGAAAAATTACTATGGACAACACAGAAATACAAAGAATTAGGAGAGAATAGTATGAAAAATTATATGGTAACAAACTGGATAACCTAGAAGAAATGAACAACTTTCTAGAAAAATACAACCTTCCAAGGCTAACCCAGGAAAAAACAGAAAACCTGAATAGACCAATTACCAGCAAGGAAATTGAATTGGTAATCAAATAACTACCTAAGCACAAAACCTCTGAACCAGATGACTTCATCACTGAATTTTATCAAACATTTAATGAAGACCTAATACCCATCCTCCTTAAAGTTTTCCAAAGAGTAGAAGAAGAGGAAATACTTCCAAACTCATTCTATGAGGCCAGCATCACTCTAATACCAAAACCAGGCAAGGACACCACAAAAAAAGAAAACTACAGACCAATATCCCTGATGAACATAGATGCAAAAAACACTCAACAAAATATTAGCAAACTGAATTAAAAAATACATAAAAAAGACCATCCATCATGATCAAGTAGGATTTATTCCAGGGATGCAAGTAAGGTACAACATTCGAAAATCCATCAACATCATCCACCACATCAACAAAAAGAAGGACAAAAATCACATGATCATCTCCATAGATGCTGAAAAAGCATTTGACAAACTCAACATCCATTCAGGATAAAAACTCTCAACAAAATGGGTATAGGGGACAAGCACCGCATAATAAAGGTCATATATGACAAACCCACAGTCAGCATTACACGTAACAGTGAGAAGCTGAAAGCTTTTCCTTTAAGATCAGGAACAGGACAGTTTCATTCTCTTACATGTAGCTGTTCAGTTTTGCCAACACCAGCTGTTGAAGAGGCTGTCATTTCCCCATTGTATGTCCATGGCTCCTTTATCGTATATTAATTGACCATATATGTTTGAGTTAATGTCTGGAGTCTCTATTCTGTTCCACTGGCCTGTGGCTCTGTTCTTGTGCCAGTACCAAATTGTCTTGATTACTGTGGCTTTATAGTAGAGCTTGACATTGGGGAGTGAGATCCCCCCACTTTATTATTCCTTCTCAGGGTTGCTTTGGCTATTCGGGGTCTTTGGTGGTTCCATATGAATTTTAGAACGATTTGTGCCAGTTTGTTGAAGAATGCTGTTGGTATTTTGATAGGGATTGCACTGAATGTGTAGATTGCTATTGGCAGGACGGCTATTTTGACAATATATATTCCTCCTAGCCAAGAGCATGGGATGGTTTCCATTTGTTAGTGTCCTCTTTAATTTCTCTTAAGAGCGTCTTATAGTTTTCAGGGTATAGGCCTTTCACTTTCTTGGTTAGGTTTACTCCTAGGTATTTTATTCTTTTTGATGCAATTATGAATGGAATTGTTTTCCTGATTTCTCTTTCTTTTAGTTCATCATTAGTGTATAGGAATGCAACAGATTTCTGTGTATTAATTTTGTATCCCGCAACTTTGCTGAATTCAGATATTAGATCTAGTAGTTTTGGAGTGGATTCTTTAGGGTTTTTTATGTACAATATCATGTCATCTGCAAACAGGGACAGTTTGACTTCTTCTTTGCCAATCTGGATGCCTTTTATTTCTTTGTGTTGTCTTGATTGCCATGGCTAGGACATCCAGAACTAGGTTGAATAAAAGTGGGAGAGTGGGCATTCTTGTATTGTTCCCGATTTTAAAGGAAAAGCTTTCAGCTTTTCACTATTAAGTATAATGTTGGCTGTAGGTTTGTCATATATGGCCTTGCCCTATATGTTGGGAATGTTGAGGTATTTGCCCTCTATACCCATTTTGTTGAGAGTTTTTATCATGAATGGATGTTGAATTTTGTCAAATGCTTTTTCAGCATCTATGGAGATGATCATGTGGTTTTTGTCCTTCTTTTTGTTGATGTAGTGGATGATGTTGATGGATTTTCAAATGTTGTACCATCGTTGCATCCTGGGATGAATCCCACTTGATCATGATGGATGATCTTTTTAGTGTATTGTTGAATTTGGTTTGCTAATATTTTGTTGAGTGTCTTTGCATCTATGTTTATCAGGGATATTGGCCTGTAGTTTTCTTTTTTTATGGTGTCTTTGCCTGGTTTTGGTATTAGAGTGATGTTCGCCTCGTAGAAACAGTTTGGGAGTATTCCCTCCTCTTCTACTTTTTGGAAAACTTTAAGGAGGATGGGTATTAGGTCTTCACTAAATGTTGGATAAAATTCAGCAGTGAAACCATCTGGTCTAGGCTTTTTGTTATTAGGTACTTTTTTGATTACCAATTCAATTTCTTTTCTGGTAATTGGTATAATCACATTTTCTGTTTCTTCTTGGGTTAGCTTTGGAAGATTGTATTTTTCTAGAAAGTCGTCCATTTCTTCTAGGTTATCCAGTTTGTTACCATATAATTTTTCATAGTATTCTCTCTATATTCTTTGTATTTCTGTGGTGTCCATGGTGATTTTTCATTTCTCATTTCTGATCATGTTTATGTGTGTAGACTCTCTTTTTTCCTTGATTAGTCTGGCTAGGGGTTTATCTATTTTATTTATTTTCTCAAAGAACCAGCTCCTGCTTCCACTGATTCTTTCTATTGTATTCTTCTCAATTTTATTTATTTCTGTTTTAATCTTTATTATGTCCCTCCTTCTACTGACTTTGGGCCTCATTTGTTCTTCCTTTTCTAGTTTCATTAATTATGAGTTTAGACTGTTCATTTGGGATTGTACTTCTTTCCTGGGGTACACCTCTATTGCAATATATTTCCCTCTTAGCACGGGCTTCGCTGCATCCCACAGATGTGTTGTTGAAGTATAGTTGTCATTTGTCTCCATATGTTGCTTGATCTCTGTTTTTATTTGGTCATCGGTCCTCTGATTATTTAGGAGCATTTTATTAAGCCTTCATGTGTTTGTGGGCTTTTTCATTTTCTTTGTGTAATTTATTTCTAGTTTCATAACTTTGTGATCTGAGAAGCTGGTTCATACAATTTCTTTTTGAATTTACTGAGGCTCTTTTTTGGCCTAGTACATGATCTATTCTTGAAAATGTTCCACGTACACTTGAGAAGAATGTGTATCCTGTTGCTTTTGGATGGGATGTTCTGTAGATGTCTGTTAGGCCTACGTGTTCTAATACGTTTTTCAGTGCCTCTGTCTCTTTCCTTATTTTCTGTCTGGTTGATCTGTCCTTTGGCGTGAGTGGTGTGTTGAAGTCTCCTAAAATGAATGCATTTCATTCTATTTCCCCCTTTAATACTGTTAGTATTTGTTTCACTTATGTAGGTGATCCTGTGTTGGGTACATAGATATTTATGATAGTTATATCCTCTTGTTGGACTGACCCCTTTATCATTATGTAATGTCCTTCTTTGTCTCTTGTGACTTACTTTGTTTTGAAGTCTATTTTGTCTGATACAAGTTCTGCTACTCCTGCTTTTTTCTCCCTATTAGTATCATGAAATATATTTTTCCATTCCTTTAATTTCAGTCTGTGTATATCTTTGGGTTTGAAGGTAGTCTCTTGTAGGCAGCATATAGATGGGTCTTGTTTATGTCTATTGATTGGTGCATTCAGACCATTTATACTTAGGGTGATTATTGATGGGTATTTACTTATTGCCACTGCAGGCTTTATATTCGTCGTTACCAAAGGTTGAAGGGTAATTCTCTTACTATCTAACAGTCTAATTTAACTCCCTTAGTATGCTATTATAAACACAACCTAAAGGGTTTTTTTTTTCCCCTCTTTTTTCTTCTTCCTCTATTCTTTATATGTTAGGTGTCACATTCTGTACTCTTTGTCTATCCCTTGATTGACTTTGGGGGTAGTTGGCTTGATTTTGCATTTGCTTAGTAATTAATTGTTCTACTTTTCTGTGGTTTTATTTCCCCTTGTAACAGCTATTTTGCCTTAGGGGCACTTCCACCTACAGCAGTCCCTCTAAAATGCACTGTACAGGTGGTTTGTGGGAGGTAAATTCTTTTAGCTTTTGCTTATCTGAAAATTGTTGAATTCCTCCTTCTAATCTAAATGATAACCTTGCAAGGTATAGTATTCTTGGTTCGAGGCTCTTCTGCTTCATTCCATTAAATATACCGTGCCTCTCCCGTCTGGCCTGTAAGGTTTCTCTTGAGAAATCTGATGATAGGCTTATGGGTTTTCCTCTGTATATGATCTTTTTTCTCTCTCTAGCTGCTTTTAAGTCAATCTTTATCCTTGATCTTTACCATTTTAATTATTATATGTCTTGATGTTGTCTTCCTTGGGTCCCTTGTGTTGGAAGATGTGTGCACCTCCATGATTACCTCCTGAATGACACTTTCTTAGCTTGAATTTAATATTACTACTTTGGGGTAATATTCAAGAATGAATACAGAACACCTAACAATTCGTTTCTACCACCACTCCTCCCCCAATATATTTTTTCAAGTTTTGCTACAGTTTTGTAAGAATCGTTTATACTTTTTAGGCAAATTTCACAATTTTAAATGTTCCATGGAGTATTAGGAGTTACTTGGCATTGGTCAGGGCAGTCACAGATTTCAAATTCTACCTCTGGGTAAAGTAGTGACAAATCCTCGATAGAAAGTTTCTTTGAAGAAATAATTGTTGAAAACTCCCCCAGTCTGGGAAAGGAAATAGTTTCTCAGGTCAGGGAAAGGGCACAGACCTCCCAACACAAGGGACCCTAGGAAGACAACACCAAGACTTATAATTAAAATGGAAACACTCAAGGACAAGGACAGAGTATTAAAAGCAGCCAGAGAGAGAAATCATGTACAAAGGAAAGCCCATCAGGCTATCAGCAGACTTCTCAGCAGAAACCTAAAGGCCAGAAGGGAGTGACATGATATATTTAATGCAATGAAACAGAAGGGCCTCCAACCAAGAAAACTCTACCTGGCAAGGTAATCATTTAAATTGGAAGCAGATATTAAACAATTTCCAGATAAGCAAAAGTTGAGGGAATTTACCTCCTACAAAACGTCACTACAGTGTATTTTAAAGGACTGCTATAGATGGAAGTGCTCCTAAGGCTAATTAGCTGTCACCAGAGGAAATAAAACCATAGTAAAGGAAGTAGACTAATTAATTAATAAGCAAATGGAAACTTAAATCAACTACCCACAAAGTTGGTCAAGTCATATACAAAGAATACAGAGTACGACACATAATATATACAGAGTGGAGGAAGAAGAAGGAGATATAAAAAACCTTTAGATTGTGTTTAAAATAGCATAATAAGTGAGTTTGATTAGATAGCAAGGAAGCTTCCCTTGAACCTTTTGTAACCACGAATCTAAATCCTGCAATGGCAATAAGCACATATCTACCGATAATCACCCTAAATGTAAATGGATTGAATGTACCAATCAAAAGACAAAGAGTTACAGTAATAAAAAACCAAGACCCTACAAGTATATACTGCCCAAAAGACACTCATGTCAAACCAAACACATACACAGACAAAAAGTGAAGGGATGGGAAAAGATATTTCATGCAATCTAAACAGACTAATTACCAGCAAAGAGATTGAATTGGTAGTCAAAAAACTACCTAAGAATAAAACACCTGACCAGATGGCTTCACTGCTGAATTTTCCCAAACATTAAGTGAAGACCTATTCCCATCTTCCTTAAAGTTTTCTAGAAAGTAAAAGAGGAGAAAATACTTCCAAACTCATTCTATGAGGCCAGCATCACTCTAATACCCAAACCAGGCAAAGACGCCACAAAAAAAGAAAAGTACAGACCAATATCCCTGATGAACATAGATGCAAAAATACTCAACAAAATATTAGCAAACTGAATTCAAAAATACATCAGAAAGATCATCCATCATGATCAAGTAAGACTTATTCCAGGGATGTAAGGATGGTACACTATTTGAAAATCCATCAACATCATCCACCACATCAACAAAAAGAGGGACAAAGACCACATGATTATCTCCATAGATGCTGAAGAAGCATTTGACAAAATTCAACATCCATTCATGGTAAAAACTCTCAATAAAATGAGTATAGAGGGCAAGTACCTCAACATTGTAACGGTCATACATGAAAAACTCTTAGCCAACATTATACTTAGCAGTGAAAAGCTGAGTTTCCTTTAAGATCAGGAAAAAGACAAGGATGCCCACTCTCCCCCCCTTTTTAAAAATTAATTAATTAATTAATTAACACTCTCTCCAGTTTTATTCAACATAGTGCTGGAGGTCCTAACCATGGCAATAAGACATCACAAAGAAATAAAAAGTATCTTGATTGGTAAGGAAGAAGTTAAATTATCACTTTTTGCAAATGACATGATACTGTGTATAAAAACCCTAAAGTATCTACTCCAAAACTACTATATCTAATATCTGAATTCAGTAAAGTTGCAGGATACAAAATTAATACATAGAAATCTGTTGCATTCCCATATACAATGAATGACATACATACAATTCATAATGATGAACTAGCAGAATGAGAAATCAGGAAACCAACACCATTTAAAATTGCATCAAAAAGAATGAAATACCTAGGAGTAAATCTAACCAAGGAGGTAAAAGATCTATACCCTGAAAACTACAAGACACTCATGGGAGAAATTAAAGAAGATACCAAGAAAAGGAAATGCATCCTCTGCTTATGGATAGGAATAATTGATAATGTCAAAATGGCCATCCTGCCTAAAGCAGTCTACAGATTCAATGCAATCCCTATCAAAATACCTAAATTCAGTGAAGTACGACAATAGTTCTAAAATTCACAGGAAACCAAAAAAGACCCCAAATATCCAAAGCAATCCTGAGAAGGAAGAACAAAGCAAGGTGGATTATTCTCCCTAAGTTCAAGTTCTACCACAAAGCCACAGTAATCAGTACAATTTGGTACTGGCACAAGAACAGGTCCACTATTTATAATAGCCAAGATATGGAAGCAATTGAAATGTCCATCAGCAGATGAATTGATAACGAAGTGGTACATATACACATAGAGAGCCCAGATATAAACCCACACATATATAGCCAATTAATATGTGGTAAAAGAGCAATGGACATAAAATGGGGAAATGAAAACCTCTTCAACAACTAGTGTTGGCAAAAATAGACAGCTACATGTAAGACAATGAAACTACATTATTGTCTAACTGCATACACAAAAGTAAACTCAAAATGGATCAAAGACCTGAATGTAAGTCATGAAGCCATAAAACTCTTAGAAGAAAACAGGTAAAACTCTTGACTATAAACATGATCAACTTTTTCCTGAACATATCTCCTCAGGCAAGAGAAACAAAAGCAAAAATGAACAAATGGAACTACATCAAGCTAAAAAGCTTCTGCACAGCAAAGGACACCATCATTGGAACAAAAAGGCATCCTTCAGTATAGAAGAATATATTCATAAATGAGTTATCCATATGGGGTAAACATCTATATATTTTAGAGGTCACATGCCTCAACATCCAAAAAACAAATAACTTGATTAAAAAATGGGCAGAGGATCTGAACAGACAATTCTCCAAAGAATAAATTCAGATGGCCAAAAGCACATGAAAAGATGCTCCATGTTGCTGATTATCAGAGCAATGCAAATTAAAATCTCAATGAGCTATCACCTCACACAAGTTAGGATGGCCAATATCCAAAAGACTAGGAACAACAAATGCTGGCGAGGATGCGTAGAAAGGCGAACCCTCCTACACTGCTGGTGGGAATGTAAATTAGTTCAACCATTGTAGAAAGCAATATGGAGGTTCTTCAAAAAAATAAAAATAAAAATACCATTTGACCCAGGAATTCCATTCTTAGGAATTTTCCTGAAGAAAAGAAGATCTCAGATTCAAAAAGACATATGCACCCCTATGTTTATTGCAGCGCTATTTACAGTAGGCAAGATATGGAAGCAATTGAAATGCCCATCAACAGATGAATTTATAAAGAAGTGGTACATATACAGAATGGAATATTATTCAGCCATAAAAAGAAAACAAATTCTACCGTTTGTGACAACATGGACGGAGCTAGAGGGTATTCTGCTCAGTGAAATAAGCCCCGCGAAGAAAGACAACTACCAAATGATTTCACTCATTTGTGGAGTATAACAACAAAGCAAAACCGAAGGAACAAAACAGCAGCCGACTGACAGCCTGCAAGAAGGGATTAGTGGTTACCAGATGGAAAGTGTTGGCAAGTTGGGTTGGGAGGGAGGGAGAATGGGAGTAATGGGCATTATGATTAGCACACACAATAGAGGTAGGTCATGGGAAAGGCACTATAGCACAAAGAAGACTAGTAATGACTCCATAGCATCTTACTAAGGTCATGGAGAATGACTGCAATAGGGTGTGGGGGGAATTTGATAATATGGGTGAATGTTGAAACCACAATGTTGCTCACGTGCAACCTTCATTAGATTGTAGATAAATGATACCTAAATTTAAAAAATGTAAGGTAAAAAGTAAATATAAATAAAGCTCTTACACAGAAACATTAAAAAGTCCACATATAGTCAATAATTCTCAAAATTGTTTTGTATTAGAAACAAACAAATGAAAACCCAAACAGGGAACTGACAGAGATACATGTCTGTCTGCCTTGGATCTGTGTAGAAAAGAAAATATAAAGCAGAAAAAAAAATGACAGTCCATGAGGATTAATAACCACAAATCCACACTTATGTAGGTTTATGTTCCAAATAAACACCACCGAAAAATTTAGCGGTTACAGATTGGTACAATGCCATATGTATGGGAAAATCACATTTCTCATAAAGGAATGAACTCCACACAGTCAAAAGTTACCAAACAAATTAAACAGAAAACTACCACATTCATGTGGAAACAGTATACTACCAAATCTGACCTAAGAATATGATAAATATTAGGATTATTAGATAAATAACATACTTAATATGCCTAGGGAAAGTACTAAATATAATAAAATTGACTAGGCAGAGTTGAAAATCAGCAACTAGGACATCTATGAATAAAATATATAATAATATGTTAGGAATGGGTAACAAACTATGCAGGAGATCAGGCATAGTCGAAAAAATAATTCATAAATTGGAAGACAGGTAACAAGAAATAACAAAATGCAGCAAGAGTCAAAAATACAGAAAATAAAAAAACAAAGGTTAAGAGAGATGGAGAATGGTTGAGATAATTCAAAATACTGTAGCAGTTTCAGGAGGAGATAACAGAGAACAAATAATAAAAGGCCTTTTGTGGGTGCCAGAAATATCTTTATGCTCTGAAAGCAAAAAGGCAAGAACACATTCGAAATGAAAAATTCACAATGAAGTGCTAACTCTGTAGTATTTGACTTCTATGGACTATTAAATTGTACATGACCAAATTTAACTATGTGTACACTAATACAAGATTTACTGACTGTCTATTAGAGAAATAAGGCTACCAAATTAACAAATCTAATAATACAGAGAATAATACCAAAAGCTAGCAGATACAATAGGGACTAATAATTAACATAAAATCTAATCTTTATTGTTTATTTCCAAACCTAAGATCTGCAACACAGTAGAACTTTGTTCCCTTGATTCTCTATCAAATTAACTTCCATAATATCTTAAATATAATAATTCCTTAAAAGTTTCATCTCACGAAGCCTTCATTACAGGGTTCCCATAAAGAGAACAATCACTTGTTCTCTATCATGAAAATAGCTCAAGCTTTGGAAATAATTGGATGGCTTTGCCTGTTGAACCGTGAACATATTCTAAAACCTTGGAATTAAATTGAATAATTGCTGCCCTCATTTCCTTTTCCATGCTGATTTTCCTCCAGTATCTGGTTTTTATCACAGTAACTGCTGGTATCATCACAAAGACATGACATATTTGAATCTAATGTTGGAAATGTGAACTACCTTGAGCCAGTACTTTTGTGGCCACTACCAAATGTTGCTGGGTTTCCCTCAGAATTTTTTACTATCCTGTATAGTGCCCCTAAGAGTTTGCTATGACTGCAACCTGAGGCACCGAGGTTCAGAGTTTGGAAGATGTGGGTCTATATATTGGCTTCTTGCAGAAAATAACTACTAACACTACTTGAATTTCATGGATTTTGACAATAATGAGTTTCACTCAAATTATACACCAGATCCTAATTACCTGACACATTGAAGTGGATACTGAGGACATTTACTGTACTTTAGCCTAGATAGCTTGCCTAACACAAATGCCAAACAGTAAATACTGAATTCAAATATTGCTGAATTGAATTAGCAGCAACTTTAGACTTCTGAATGTATATCAATTCTTACCTTTTACTTTATTTCTCTGAAAATTAGAGTTTTTTCAGCATTAATCCAAAATGCTCACTAATTTAAACTGTCAACATGGATTATAATTTTCAGAAATTATTAATTTGATTAATTTAAAGGATGCTCTGTTACTGTTTTCTGCATTTATGATCTTACATTAATAATTCAGACTTTACTGAGAAGATTGAGGAAACACCCATGTGAAAAATAAATTTAGTAAGCACCTAAGTATTAATGTTCTTCTAGCTAAAACAAATATAAACAATAAAATTGCAGTTCTCACAGAATTTAGGTAGATAAAAATTAAGTAAGAAAGCAGATAAGTTATTAGATAATTTCAGGTCAATGACGTAAAATTACAGTGAGAGACCATGGTAAGTAAGCTTATCTGAAAAAGTCTGAGAAGGTGACATGAGTTAAAATCTGAGATAGCCAATGTAGAGGACAGCAATAAGTAAAAGGCAACAAAACAGAAGAGAGCTTGCAATTAAAAGAAAAGTGTCGAAATAAAAAGGAAGTTGGCATAGCTTGATTGAAGAGAGAGAGAGAAAAAATGAATTTTTACATGAATAACCTCATGAAGCCTCACAATAATCTTATGTGGTAGGTCAGATTACTATTCCAATTTTAAAGATGTGGAAACTGAGACACAGTGGGTTAAGAAGCTCTGTTAAGTGGACAATGTAATATTTCAATCTGGGTTGTCAAGTTCTTAATTTTCGTACTATACTGCCTTTCTAATGGCAATTATTTTCCCAGATTCTACTCCACCATACATCATTTATTCCCTTAACAGATGTTCTACCTAAGGGCATTGGAACAAATCTGATTAAGTTGCCTACAGAAAATAAATATAAAGGAGTATAAAATAAAGAAAGTAAAATAAAAGTATAAAATACAGGTAAAAATCATACTTGTCAAGTACCATAAAAAGCAATTTATACAGACAGTGCTTTTATATTCATATATATATGTGAAGAAAGAAATATCATGACCTGGATAACTAGCAGCTTCTGAAAGGTGATGATGCTAAGACCGGATCCAGAGTTCATATATATATTTATCCTGTTCAAAAGTTTTCTTCCTTCATTCAAGTCCCTTCCTTCAACAAAATTTCCCATTACTTTCTTAACATATTTAATGCTAGGACATTCATTATTCCTCATATAATTCCCATTCTTTTTACACAACTGTGCTCCTGTAATCCAACTATCTCTGGACATTGGTAACTCAAATACTCTCTCCTTAATGAAGCCTCTGGCCAACAGAAGATATACTCTAACTTTGAAATACTTTATGCTTCTTTTTTTATTTTTTATTATCAAGGTATCATTGATGTACAGTCCCATGAACAAAACTGTGGTTACTAGATTCTCCCCATTATCAAGTCCCGACCACATACCCCATTACAGTTACTGTTCATCAGCAGAGCTAGATGCTATAGAGTCACTACTTGTCTTCTCAGTGCTATACTTCCTTCCCCGTGCCACCGGCTATATTATGTGTGCTAATAATGATGCCGCTGAATCCCCTTCTTCCTCCCTGCCCACCCAACCTCCCACATCCCTCCCCTTTGGTAACTGCTAGTCCCTTCTTGGAGTCTATGAGTCTATTCTGTTTTGTTCCTTAAGTTTTGCTTCATTGTTACACTCCACAAATGAGGGAAGTCATTTGGTACTTGTCTTACTCTGCCTGGCTTATTTCACTGAGCATAGTATCCTCCAGCTCCATTCATGTTGTTGCAAATGGTAGGATTTGTTTCTTTCTTATGGCTGAATAGTATTCCATTGCATATATGTACCACCTCTTCTTTACCCATTCATCTACTGATGGACTCTTAGGTTGCTTCAATATCGTGGCTATTGCAAATAGCGCTGCGATAAATATAGGGGTGCATGTCTTTTTGAATCTGAGAAATTATATTCTTTGGATAAATTTCTAGGAGTGGAATTTCTGGGTCAAATGGTATTTCTATTTTTAGTTTTTTGAGGAACCTCCATATTGTTTTCCACAATGGTTGAACTAGTGTACATTCCCACCAGCAATGTAGGAGGGTTCCCCTTTCTCAACATCCTCACCAGCATCTGTTCTTAGTCTTTTTGATACTGGCCATCCTAACTGGTGTGAGGTGATATCTCATTGTGGTTTTTATTTAAATTTCCCTGATAATTAGTGATGTGGAGCATCTTTTCATGAGCCTGTTGGCCATCTGAATTTCTTCTTTGGAGATTGTTCAAATCCTCTGCCCGTTTTTTAATCGGGTTATTTGCTTTTTGGTTGTTGAGGCATGTGAGCTCTTTATATATTATGGATGTCAACCCCTTATTGGACATGTCATTTACCAATATATTCTCCCATACTGTAGGATACCTTTTTGTTCTATTGATTGTGTCCTTAGCTGTACAGAAGGTTTTTGTTTGATATAGTCCCACTTGTTCATTTTTGTTTTTGTTTCCCTTGCCCGGGGAGACATGTTCATGAAAAAGTTGCTCATGTTTATATTCAAGAGTTTTGCATGTTTTCTTCTAAGAGTTTTATGGTTTCATGACTTACATTCAGGTCTTTGATCCATTTCGAGTTTATGGATGTCAAACTTCTTTAAATAGGCCTGGAATGCTGTATACTTTCCTCTTTTTGTGTATGGAGTTAGACAGTAATCCAGTTTCATTCTCTTGCATGTAGCTCTCCAGTTATGCCAACACCAGTTGTTGAAGAGGCTGTTATTTCCCCATTGTATATCCATGGCTCCTTTACCATATATTAATTGACCATATATGCTTGGATTAATATCTGGACTCTCTAGTCTGTTCCATTGGTCTATGGGCCTGTTCTTCTGCCATTACCAAATTATCTTGATTACTGTGGCTTTGTAGTAGAGCTTGAAGTTGGGGAGCGTAATCTTCCCTGCTTTATACTACCTTCTCAGGATTGCCTTGGCTATTTGGGGTCTTTTGTGGTTCCATATGAATTTTAGAACTATTTGTTCCAGTTCGTTCAAGAATGATGTTGGTATTTTGATAGGGATTGCATTGAATCTGTAGATTGCTTTAGGCAGGATGGCCATTTTGACAATATTAATTCTTTCTACCCAAGAAAATGGGATGAATTTCCATTTATTAGTGTCCTCTTTAATATCTCTCAAGAGTGTCTTGTAGTTTTCAGGATATAGGTCTTTCACTTCCTTGGTTAGGTTTATTCCTAAGTATTTTATTCTTTTTTGGTACAATTGTGAATGGAACTGTTTTCCTGATTTCTCTTTCTGCTAGTTCATTGTCAGTGTATAGGAATGCAACAGATTCCCGTGTATTAATTTTGTATCCTGCAACTTCGCTGAATTCAGATATTAGATCTAGTAGTTTTGGAGTGGATTCTTCAGGCTTTTTTATGTACAATATCATGTCATCTGCAAACAGTGACAATACGACTTCTTCCTTACTAATCTGGATGCCTTTTATTTTTTTGTGTTGTCTGATTACTGTGGCTATGACCTCCAGTACTTTGTTGAATAAAAGTGGAGAGAGTGGGCATACTTGTCTTGTTCCCGATCATAGAGGAAAGGCTTTAGCTTCTGACTGTTAAGTATGATATTGGCTGTGGATTTGTCCTATATGGCCTTTATTGTGTTGAGGTACTTGTCCGCTCTACCCATTTTGTTGACATTTTTACCATGATTAGTGTTAAATTTTGTCAAATGATTTTAAGCATCTATGGAGATGATCATGAAATTTTTGTCCTTTTTATTGATATAGTGGATGATGTTGATGGATTTTTGAATGTTGTACCATCCTTGCATCCCTGGGATGAATCCTTGTGTTGGTCATGATGTACGATCCTCTTGATGTTGATGGATTTTCTAATGTTGTACCATTCTTCCATCCCTGGGATGAATCCGTGTGTTGGTCATGATGTATGATCCTCTTGATGCATTTTTGAATTCAGTTTGCTAATATTTTGTTGAGTGTTTTTGCATTTTTGTTCAGCAGGGATATTGGTCTGTAATTTTCTATTTTTGTGGGGTCTCTGCCTGGTTTTGGTATTAAGAGTGATGCTGGCTTCATAGAATGAGTTTGGAAGTATTTCCTCCTCTTCTATTTTTTGGAAAACTTTAAGGAGAAAGGGTATTATGTCTTCTCTAAATGTTTTGTAAAATTCAGTGAAGCCATCTGGTCCAGAGGTTTTGTTCTTGTGTAGTTATTTGATTACCAATTCAATTTCATTGCTGGTAATTGGTCTGTTCAGATGTTCTGTTTCTTCTTGGGTTAGCCTTGGAAGGTTGTATTTTTCTAGAAAGTTGTCCATTTCTTCTAGGTTATCCATTTTGTTACCATATAATTTTTCATAGTATTCTCTAATAATTCTTTGTATTTCTGTGGTGTCTGTAGTAATTTTTCCTTTCTCATTTCTGATTATTTAAGTGTGTAGATTTTCTTGATAAGTCTGGCTGAAGGTTTGTCTATTTTGTTAATTTTTTCAAAGAGCCAGCTTTTGGATTCATTAATTTTTTCTATTGTTTTATTCCTCTCAATTTTATTTATTTCTCCTTTGATCATTATTATGTCCCTCCTTCTACTGATTTTTGGCCTCAATTGTTCTTCTTTTTCCAGTTTCAATAATTGTGAATTTAGAATATTCATTTAGGATTGTTCTTCCTTCTTTAAATAGGCCTGGATTCCTATATACTTGCCTCTTAGAACTGTCTTCACTGCATCCCACAGTAGTTGGCGCATTTCACTGTTCTTTTCATTTGGCTCCATATATTCCTTGATCTCTGTTTCAATTTGGCCATTGATCCATTGATTGTGTAGGAGCATATTGTTATGTCTCCATGTGTTTGTGAGCCTTTTTGTTTTCTTTGTACAATTAATTTCTATTTTCATACCTTTGTGATCTGAGAAGTTGGTTGATACAATTTCAATCATTTTGAATTTGCTGAGGCTCTTTTTGTGGCATAATATGTGCTCTATTCTGAAAATGTTCCATGTGCACTTGTGAAGAATGTGTATCCTGCTTCTTTTGGGTGTAGAGTTCTGTAGATGTCAGTTAGGTCCATCTGTTCTAATGTGTTGTTCAAGGACTCTGCCTCCTTACTTCTTTTCTGTCTGGTTGATCTGACCTTTGGAGTGAGTGAGGGTTGAAGTCTCCTAAAATGAATGCATTGAATTCTATTCCCTCTTTTAATTCTGGTAATATTTGTTTCACATATGTAGGTCCTCCTGTGTTGGGTGCATAGATATTTATAATGGTTATATCCTCTTGTTGAACTGACCCCTTTATCAATATGTAATGGCTTTCTTTTTCTCTTGTTGCTTTCTTTGTTTTGAAGTCTATTTTGTCTGATACAAATACTGCAACTCCTGCTTTTTTCTCCCTATTGTTTGCATGAAATATCTTTTTCCATCCCTTCACTTTTAAGTCTGTGTATGTCTTGGGTTTGAAGTGAGTCTCTTGTAGGCAGCATATAGAAGGGTTTTGCTTTTTTATTCCATTCTGTAACTCTGTGTCTTTTGATTGGTGCACTCATTCCATTTACATTCAGGGTGATTATTGATAGGAATGTACTTACTACCATTGCAGGCTTTGGATTTGTGGTTACCAGAGGTTCAAGGGCATGTTCTTTAATATCTAACGTTCTAACTTAACTCACTTATTATGCTATTATAAACACAGTCTGATGATTCTTTATTTCTTTCCCTTCTTTTTCCTCCTCTTCCCCTCTTTATAGGTTAGGTGTCATATTCTGTACTTTTTGTGTATATCATGACTGACTTTGTGGGTAACTGATTTAAATTTGCATTTGGTTAGTATCTAGTTGGTCTACTTCCTTTGCTGTGGTTTTATTTTCTCTGGTGACAGCTATTCAGTCTTAGGCACACTGACATCTAGAGCAGTCCCTTTAAAATACACTTAGAGATGGTCTGTGGGTAGTAAATGCCCTCAACTTTTGCTTATCTTGGAATTATTTAATCCCATCTTCAAATTTAAATGATAATCATAGCGGATAAAGTATTCTTGGTTTGAGACCCTGCTGTTTCATTGCATTGAATATATCATGCCACTCCCTTCTGGCCTGTAAGGTTTCTGCTGAGAAGTCTGATGATAGCCTGATGGGTTTTCCTTTGTAGGTCATCTTTTTTCTCTCTCTGGCTGCTTTTAATAGTCTATTCTTTTCCTTGATCTTTGCCATCTTAATTGTTATATGTCTTGGTGTTGTCCTCCTTGGGTCCCTTGTGTTGGGAGATCTGTGGACTTCCACGGCCTGAGAGTCTATTTCCTTCTCCAGATGGCAGACGTTTTCAGCAATAACTTCTTCAAAGACACTTTCTATTCCTTTTTATCTCTCTTCTCCTTCTGGTACCCCTATCTTGCGAATATTGTTCCATTTGGATTAGTCACACAATTCTCAATATTTTTTCATTTCTAGAGATCCTTTTGTCTCTCTCTGCCTCAGCTCTTCTGTATTCTTGTTGATTTCTATTCCATTCACTGCCTCCTCTACCTCAACTAACCTGCTTTTAAATCCCTCCACTGTTTGTTTTATTTCAGTTACCTCCCTCCTGAATTAATCCCTTAGCTCTTGAATATTTTTCTGTAGCTCCATTAGCAAGCTTATGGCTTTTATTTTGAATTCCTTTTCCAGAAGTCTGGTGATTTCAATCTCACCGAGCCCTCTGTGTGGTGTTTGAGGGATTTGGGATTAAACAAGGTTCTTCTGCCTTTTCATAGTCCTGGAGGTATGGGAGTGGTCACTGGTGAGTGGTGTAGGTGTCAGATGGGAGGACAAAGTCCCTTCCTGCTTGCTGGTCTCCGTGCCTGTCTCTGCTGTCTATGCCAGTTAACCACTCGCAGGGAGCAGACTCGGAGTTAATCCCCTAATCTGCTGCAGGTGGGGTGGCCCTTGGGATGACCTAGGGTGATGGCAGGTGTTGCAGGTGAGCGGCGTGGGTTCTGCCATGAAAACAAAGCACCTTTGTGGTTCCCAGTTTCAGGGCCTGTCTCCGCTGTCTCTGCCAGTTAATAGCATGCAGGCAGAGGCCTCTGGGTTAATTCCCTAAAGTACCATGGGCGGTGTGGACCTTGGGATGGCCTAGGGTGATGGCAGGGGTCGTAAGCGAGTGGCACGGGTTCCACCACAATAACAAAGCCCCTTCGTGGCTCCTGGTCTCAGTGCTCATCTCCCCTGTCTGTGTCAGCCAACTGCACACAGGGAGCAGCCCGTGTCTGGGCTGGTTAGCCGTGCACAGGGAGAAGCCTCTGTGTTAAGCTGTGTAGTTGCTGTAGGTGGGGGTACCCTGCGGCTGGTCTGCAGCAATGACGGGGACAGCCAGTTTGCATGTAGGTGCCGGTCGGGAGGAAGGAGCGACAGGCTGCTTATCTTGGTGAAGGGCCTTGAGTCTGTGTTGCCAACCAGGGGGATAGGGAGCCTGAAGCTCCTGAAAGTTCACAGCCTGCTGGGCTGAGTGTGCCAGGACGATTTCGTCCACCTGTTCCTTCTCCCGAACCCTTGCCCCCCTAGCCAACCCTCTGACCATTGAGAGGTCCCTTAAAGCACTTGCTTTTCTTTTGTCTCAGGGCAGCCAGTTGTGGGAACCTGTTTGAAGTCTTAGTCCGCCTTTCAGTCCCTCCAATCTCCAGAGCACCATGCATGTGGGTCCATGCTCTTGGGGCAGATTTCTAGGACTGGTTATTTAGCAGTCCTGTGCTTCCATTCTTCCTTGCTCTGATTCTTTTCCTTCTGCCACAGAGCTGGGTTGGGGGGTAGTGCTTGGGTCCCGCCAGGTTGTGGCTTTCTACCTTAATAGATGAGATGTCTTTTTTCCTTTTCCATGAGATGCTGACTTCTCCCAGATACAGACTGGCTGGCATACTGTTACTTCTGGTCACTCTTTTAGGAATAGTTGTATTTGCTGTATTTTCAAAATAAATGTGGTTTTGGGAGGAGATTTCTGCCTCACTACTCATGCTGCCATCTTTTTCTCATTATCTCTCTACTTTTTGATACACATTTTATATGTGGGAGGAGACTTGAAATTAGGTATTCTCACATCATCAATATGGAAATTACTTGTGCATTGTGAGGGACTGTAAAGCAATGAAGAAACAAGTTGAATGGGATATATGAGGTTCCTCCCTTCATAGTGTTTTCAGTCTTATAGTGAGTTTTAATACTGCTTTATAGTGTTATTTCCTTTTATTTTTTCAAGAATGTTCTTTAGAAAAGCTTGCTAACCTTTCATTAATCTAAATCTGTAGGAGCACCATTCAGACCATAAGGCCATAACAAGAACTTTATTGATACAATGAGAGATTATAAATTATTCCCCTAGACAAATCAGCTAAGAAATAAGCATATTTAAGTGAAGATTTCTGAGAGATTTTAACATTGTACTGTTATTTTTAATACATTTGGATCCATTTTATAAACTATGTTTTGATCCCTAAGTATAAGAGATTATTGAGAGTTCTTCAGATAGTCAACTTTCATTAATTTAAAAGTTTTTATTAAAACTTAATAAAAAATTAAAAAAGTTAACATTTTATTAAAATCACTAGGAAGGCTGACTCAGTATGAAATACTGATCGTGATTTTTCATATAAATTCTACTGGAAGAAAAACAGATAACCAGTAGTTTACCAGTAAAAGTAGGTCCATACAATTATATGAAAACTACCTATTTAGACCTACTTACTTTAACTCTTTAAAATATAAAATAACATTCTGGCTTTCTTCTGAATAAGGAAGTATGAGGAAATTCTAGAAAATCTGGCAGGCTCTCTCACTCAACTGAAGGGGTCCAGAAAATGCCAATGTGGCATAAAAATGATTTTCAGCGGAAAGCACTTAAGATCATGAAATCACTTCTCTGTCTAAAAGCACAGCCTCCCAAAGAACACAAAAAGAACAACTGACATAAGGGGAATAACTTTAATCTTCTCAGTGGAGAAGTAGGCATCACACCAAAATAAATATTGACATAAAAATAGCTTATCTCCCTGCATCCCTATGTTTATCGCAGCACCATTTACAATAGCCAAGAATTGGAAGCAACCTAAGTGTCCATCAGTAGATGAATGGATAAAGAAGATGTGGTACATATACACAATGGAATATTATTCAGCCATAAGAAGAAAACAAATCCTACCATTTGCAACAACATGGATGGAGCTAGAGGGTATTATGCTCATTGAAATAAGCGAAGCAGAGAAAGAGAAATACCAAATGATTTCACTCATCTGTGGAGTATAAGAACAAAGGAAAACTGAAGGAACAAAACAGCAGCAGAATCACAGAACCCAAGAATGGACTAACAGGTACCAAAGGGAAAGGGACTGGGGAGGATGGGTGGGTGGGTAGGGAGGGAGAAGGGGGGAAGAAGAAAGGGGGTATTATGATTAGCATGCATAATGGGGGGGTGGGAGAAAGGGGAGGGCTGTACAACACAGAGAAGACAAGTAGTGATTATACAACATTTTGCTATGCTGATGGACAGTGACTGTAAGGGTGTTTGTGAGGGGGACCTGGTATAGGGGAGAGCCTAGTAAACATAATGTTCTTCATGTAATTGTAGATGAATGATAACAAACAAAAAAAAAGAAAGAAAGAAAGAAAAGGGGGATTACTCCCTGATAGGATAAAACTAACTGCAAATCACCGATTAATGCATGCTTTAAATATCCTTAATTTTTATCATTTAAAGGGTGTCAGATGATCAGCTACGGAAGTACATTTTTCTGATAATATTCTTTTCCTTAAAAAAAAAAAAAAAGAAAGCAGTTCCTGTGTGGTGATCTCCAATAAATTCTTCACAATGGTATAAAGGGCATATCAAAGTGTGGGCAAATGGTTTGTGTTTATACAGAGGATCAAAGCCTAATTTGGCTACCCAGAAAACGAATTAAGATACGATATGAAGAAGAACTTCCCACATCAACATTCTCTGGAAGAGTCATTCCAGAAGATGATCATCAAAAAACTTCAACAAAGATCCTGGTGCTGTTGCAGTTGTAGCTGCATTCATCCCTCCGGTTCATCACTCCAAAATCTTGCGACTATAGACTATCTACTGTTAAAAGAACATATGGGATGTGAACAGTTCCCAGGAATGTGTTGTTTTAATTTGTCTGATTTTTCTCAAACTATTCAAATTCAGTTAGAGAATATCCATCATATCATTGATAAGTTTTCACAAATGCCTAAGTGGTTTTCTTGGTTTCACTGGATATGGCTGGTAATTGTAGGTCTGCTTTGGTTATGTAGCTGTATTCCTATTATGTTAATGTGTGCACACAATTTAATTAGTAATTTAAAACCTATACACGCTTATGTTACACTACAAGAAGATATGTCAAAGAAATAATCAATCTTCCCATGTTTTCTTCCATCTGCTACTTCTATAGCTTCTCTTTTTCCTTCATAATTACAACCCCTAAGTAGAATTCGTGCCTCATATCGAAATTACCAAGTATCATAATTCTTCCAAGTGGTTAAGATACCTCAAGACAAATGCTGGGCATAGAAGCCACAGGGCATAAATCTGCAAAGAAGTAAAAAGCTAACCTTTTCAAAGAATATTGCTTCTCTCTCACTTACCAACTTTACATTTCCCTGTATGGCCCCGGAAGATGACTGGTTAGCCAGAGACGGGTAAGATTCCTCAAGGGAGGAACAACCTAAGACAGGCACAGTCGCAGGGGGCCATCAGGTGAGAAATTGGGGATCAACAGAGGTGAGGCTTAGTACCTTACCCCCTCTGTTTTGAGAGAAATCTTCTGCATCCATGGATGTTTTGTTGCCCTTGTCTAGCTAGGATTAATACTTAGTCTATAGGCACACACCTGATCATCTACATTTGCCCTCTTACAGCACTAAACTATGTTTTCTACCTTTATCTTGCATCTACCTACCACTTCAGCATTTTATTAAAAAAATAATAGTAATAATAATAATAAGGGAGAAATGTGGGATTCACATATAAATCAAGTATAAAAATAAAACGAATAATCATAATTGACCTGATTGTTTATAGTTCATGATGCATGATCAAAACTGAAAGTTTCTGTGATGACTGCCCTTGCACTGTTCACCATGTAAGAACTTATTCACCATGTAAGAAGTTGTTCACCATGTAAAAACTTGTTCGTTATGCTTCAGAAGATTGGAGACTGTTGAGAATTAGGCTTGGGGTTGATTAATGATTGTGCATTGAGTCCCCTATACAGAATTTTATTGTTGTTAACAACCATATGATCAATAAATATGAGAGATGCCCTCTCAAAAAAAAATGACATGTGAAATATTAGTACACTGATCCTACACGTGTGTCATGGTATTGCCATCATGATCTAAAAGGGTGTGAAGTCATAATCTCAATTTTTGTGCATATCATTTGAAGTCTAATTTGAAGCACATATGGACAATAATCTATATTTTCTAGAGCAATGAGCTAACCTCCACTGTATCAATACCCAGGAAATATGTGCTATAATCCTAATAAAATTTAACAACTATGAAAAAAAAAAAGTGCTGAGAGTGGGCATCCTTGTCTTATTCCTAATCTTAGGGGGAAAGCTTTCAGCTGTTCACCATTGAGTATGATGTCAGCTGTGGTTTTGTCATATATTTCCTTTATTGTGTTGAGGTATGTCCCTTTATATTCAGATTGTTGAGAGTTTTTATCATGATGGATGTTGAATTTTGTCAAATGCTTTCTCAGCATTTATTGATATATTCATATGGCTTTAATATTTTCTTTTTTTAAAGTGGTATATCACACCAATTAACTTACAAATACTGTACAGTCCTTGCAACCCTGGAATAAATTGCAGTTGGTCATGAAAAAAAAATTTAGTGTTTCAATATACACATAATCTAGAAATGTGTAAAAATTAAAGACTAAATTCATAACCACCCCCCAAAAAAATACCTTATCTCCCATCTATTCTTCTAAAGGTCCATTTATCCTTCCAGAATGTGATCTGTTATCCCATAAGTGACATTCCTCCTCCCCTTCAAAAAAGTCCTGTGTTTCCCGAAAGTGCTCTTCTTCCCCTCCCCTTCCCCTATAAGATAGTATATAAGCCCCAAATTCTAACACCTGTTTTAGTCACATTTCTTTGTGTGTTACATTCCTATGTAATTGAATCTTTTTTTTTTCTTGCTAATCTGCCTTTGCCAGTTTAATTCACAGGCTCTCAAATACTAAATGAAAGGGGTAGAGGAAAAGCTTTTCCTTCCTGAAATCACAAATTATAGCTATAAATTTAGAAAGCTTTATATTTCTTATGTATTGTTACATACTGAAATTGTTAAACATTTCCAACTCAGAGACTGAAAACCATTACAGGCTTTTCCCTTTTGTCTCTTAAGTTCTACAGTCTCCCATTACTAGACAACAAAGAAGAAAGGCAGAAAGACAGCTAGGAAGGATAAACTTAACTCTGTCGGGCTCAATGTTTTCTAAAGAAAGTCACAAAGAAGCTTTGAGATTCCTATAAACTAAAGAGAGCAAAACAGCTTAACCCTTCAGGAATTATTCTGTAAATCAACTTAAATGCCCTACAAAGTCACTTAGCACTTCTATAAATGAATTACCTACACTTGGGTGAATGTTTTTCAAAATCAGTTGGATATCTTTAATCAAAGTGCCCATGAGTGGAGCACTAAAACTTCAGCATTTGAAACTTCTTAGTGAATTGTAATCATTGAAAACAAAGATTGGAAAAGAGAAAATGTTGAATTTATCCTTTCAAAGGCAAAGGAGGAATTAGATAACTTAAAGAATAAAAGGATATACAGGATACAAGATTTAATTTTGGATTTGTAGTTGTATCTTGACTTGTGAGCAGAGTCTTTTTGATGGAGTTCACATTTCAAGTGAAATTAATGAATCTATATTTTTTACAGAACTTAATAAAATTGAAAACTACACATTTCCAACATCTTACTATGGTGAAACATTCCAAAGAATCATAGACACAAGTTACTTTTAAAGAGTTTAATCTTCTAAAAATATTTGTCAAAGGAAGAAATTCTGAGTGAAGCAAAAAAAGGCATCACCTGTTAAAATGCTTCGGATAAAATACTTAAACAGCCCAAACCTTTCAAATCAGATTATTGGCATTTTTAAAATTTGAAGATATAAGACTTTAAAAATTATATTTTTAAATAAAATATCAATGACACAGTATGACATGGCTAAAAAAACTGCTCAAATGAATATGTACAAAAAAATAATTATTCTGCCTTTGGGACTTCTTATGTTAGGATGATCAATAGAAATAAAATTAACTGTTACTTCGAAGTGCATGCATATGGTTATTTTTTTAAGACATACTTTTATTTCTGAAAATAGTTTTTCAAAATATTGATTTTGATTGGTTTTGATAAACCAGTTTTTCAAAAGACTGGTTTATGGGTTCACCAATATTAAGTCCAATTTCTTGGCCAATAAATATTTCAAAACACATAATTGTTTCAATGTCCCCTTTCTCTCTAACATGATGTTGTTAAGATTGATAAATTATATGTTTAGCCTACAGATAAATTACCTGACACCCACTTGACCCCCAGTTCACTGACCAATTGGACAGAGATACAGCCCAAACTTTCACTGGTGGAGACTATGGTAAATAGAACAGAACTCGCTTAATGCTGAATGAGATGTTGCTTTCCAAGAAATAACATCCTGTCCCTTCTAAGATGAACTGAGGGAAAAACTAGAATTCGGGAAAGGACTCAGTTATGATAATTACCTTAACCTTTCAAAAGACATTTTACTTACATATTCTCTATGTCACAAGCTGTTTTCAGGAATACCTTATAGTCCCATAGTAGCACATGGGAAAAACATGGCATTTGAAAAAATATTTTTATTACATCAATATCTGAGTAGCAAAAGACTGAACATAGCCAAATGACCATCAATAGAGGACTGCTTAATTGAATTATGGCATCTCCATAGAATGAAAAGCAATGTAGCTATTAAAAGAGGTCTAATTATGCTGATATTGAAAAATCTTTGAAATGTGTTGAACAGAAAGAATAAATGCAGAAAAGTGTACATTTATTATAAGTATGTGTGTATTTTTACTGAACATACCTTGTGTGAATATACATAAGTATAAACATATGTGCATTTGTACACGCCTGTGTGTTGGCTGGGCAGGATGGAGCAGAGGCCTTCTGTGTGTGCATACCCTTTGGTAGCCTCATGAGCACATATTACATACTACAAAAAAACTGAAATAAAAGTATTTGAAAAATAATAAAGATCTTTAAGTGCACATTTGTTCTATTCTAGGATAAATAATTAAATGCAAGGACAATAGCAGAAGTGCCAATTTAAAAAAGTAGTAAAAAGTCTGTAGGCAAGCAAGAATCCAGGAGAGCTGTACAAGAGCAATAATTTACTAAAATAAAAAACAAATACAAATCATATTATAATGGAGAAATGCAATCAAAACAAGATGAAATGGCTACCGTATTAGTCAGATTTATTTCTGCCTAAATCTAAATTACAAATACACTTGTTTAATGGAATTTTAACTGTAAAATTATTTTACTTCTAGTTCTATGTGGAAATCTTAATAATTATGGCAAAAAATTAAAATATTAGTGGAATTTATAGAAGCTAAGTGTCTCTCTCTTTGAAAGTTTACAGTTGCATTCAACTAAATCATCTCATTCTCTCATCGCCTCCCCTAAAGACCAAGACAGTATTGTGAGGTTTTCTATTTGCTGAGAGCAAGAATTTTCATGATTTCTTTCAAAGGAAATTGCTCTAAGTGTAGCTGTGGATTCAGTGTGTCCAGGGGATGAAGTGAGTTCAGAGTCCTATGCTAATATCTTGGATTAAACTCCAGAAACCCAGAGGGACATTTTTTTTTTATCAAGACTCAGACCTTGCAGTACTGAATCACAATGCAGTTATCCCAAATGGTAACACAGAAGTTTCCTGATTTCACTACCTCCTGTGGACACAATGAATCTGCAGCTACAAAGAGAGCAACTCCCTCTGAAAGAAACCTAGAAACTAGCTAAGCAAATCCTACACATCAGGCAAACAAGAAAGTAACTACAGCACCTACACTGATGTGGGTCTCAGCACATCCTCAACTATTGGAAGCCACTAAAATCAAAGATGGTCCCTTGCATAATCACAGAGGTTTGAGAGAAAACCAAGAGCTCAATCTGCACTGATTAATAAGGATCATTTCCTATACAAGACCACTATATCAAACTGGGAGAGGTGGCTATTTATTCTAATGCATCAAAACCAAGATAGAGAGGGAAAGGGTAATACCAATTTTTCTCAGACTGCTCCAAAAATTAGAATTCACTTTATGAGACCAACATTATTCTAATACCAAAACCAGACAAGAATGCCACAGGTAAAGAAAATAACAGGCCAAAATCACTGATAAACATAGATTCAGAAATTTTCAACAAACTATTAGTAAACCAAATTAAAAAATACATTAAAAGGAGTATACACCATGATGAAGTAGGATTTATCCCAGGGATACAAGGATGGTTCAACATCAGCAAATCAGTCAATGTGATACACCACATTAAAAAACTAAATATCATATGACCATCTCAATAGAGGCAGAGAAGTATTTGATAAAACTGAATATCCATTTATGATGAAAACTCTCAACAAAGTGGGTATACAGGAACCATACCTCAACATAACAAAGGCCATATATGACAAACCCACAGCTAATAGCATAGTCAACAGTGAACAGATGAAAACGTTTCCTCTAAGATCAGAAAAAAGACAAGGATGTCCACTCTCCCCACTTTTATTCAACACAGTATTATCAGTCCTAGCCAGAGCAATTAGGTACAAAAAAGAATTAAAAGGCATCCAAATTAGAAAGGAAGCAAAGAAACAGTCAGTATTTACAGATGGCATGTTATATATAGAAACCTCTAAAGACTACATCAAAAAAACTGTCAAAACTAAAATGAATTCCGTGGAGGTACAGGATACAAAATCAATATGCAAAATTCTGTTGCATATTTATATACTAATAATGAACTGTCAAATAGAAATTAAGGAAACAATTCTATTTGTAACTGCATCAAAAGGAATAAAATACCTAGGAATAAATACCTAACCAAGGAAATGAAAGACCTGTATATTGAAAACTAGGAGACCTTATAGAAATAGAAAACAACACAAATAAATGGAAAGACATTCCATGTTCATGGATTGTAATAATACTCTTAAAATGTCTATATTACCCAAAGCAATCTACAGATTCAATGTTATCCCTATCAAAACTCCAATGGCTTTTTTTTCATACAAATAGAAGTTATAAAATCTGTATAGAACCACAACAGACTCTAAATAGCCAAAGCAATCTTAAGTAAGAAGAACTAAGCTGGAGGCATCATGTCCCTTGTTTCAATCTATACTGCAAAGCAATAGAAATAAAAGCAGTATGGTACTGGCATAGAAACAGACACACAAATTCAGTGCAACAGAATAGAAAGCCCAGAAATAAACTCACATACATGAGGTCAATTAATTTACCACAAAGGAGCCAGGAATATACAGAGGGGTAAGTGTCTTCAATAAATGATGCTGGGAAAACTGGACTGACACATGCTAAACAATGAAACTGAGTCATTATCTTATATCATATACAAGAATTAATTCAAGGCAGAGCCAAGATGGCGGACATGAGTAGGACATTGGGAATCTCCTCCCAAAAACATATATACTTTGGAAAATACAACAAATACAACTATCCCTAAAAGAGAGACCAGAAGATACAGGACAACAGCCAGACTGCATACACACCCATGAGAACCCAGTGCCTCGCGAAGGGGGTAAGATACAAGCCGCGGCCCGGTGGGACCCAAGCGCCCCTCATGCCAGCTCCCGGCGGGAGGAAAGGAGTCAGAGCGGGGAGGGAGAGTGAGCCCAGGACTGCTAATCACCCAGCCCTAGCCATCCGCACCCACAGTGCAGACACACAGTGTTAGGAGAGTGGGAAACTAGCAAAATGGGACAGTAAAAACCTGCAAGTGGGTCTCTGCAGCCAGCACCCCAGGGACAAAAAAAAGCTGGTGCTTTTTGAAAGTCTTAAAGGGACAGGGACCCAACAGCTGGGTGGAAGCGTCCCGGGACACTTAGCCCAGCAGCTGGGAATCCCAGGGAACTCTGGGCACCCTAACTCCCTGGGCAGAAGCTCTAAGACCCCTCATGGCAATAAAAAGCACCCCGCCCATTCCCCTTCTGGCGAAGCACGCCATAGCAGAGGAGCAGCCTGAGGCTGGCCACAACCACAGCAAGGGAGCTTCTTCCATAGTGGCTGGGTAACAAACAGAGATCCAGTCTATGCTCAACTGCCCAACACAAGCCGCAAGGGGTTGCCGTTGTCCCAGTAAAGAAAGGTCAGGAGCAAGTGGAAAGGGTCTTGGTTCTTCCAGCTGAAAAATGAGTCAACAGCATACCACTGTATCTGCCAACAAGAAAAGGCAAAAAACTTTGATCCAGACCAGACTAACCCAGACATTTTCCATATCCTCACCTGAGAAGGAATCTGGGGAGATAGATTTAACCAATCTTCCTGAAAAAGAATTCAAAACAAAAGTCATAACCATGCTGATGGACTTGCAGAGAAATATGCAAGAACTAAGGAGGGAGAATACAGAAATAAAACAATCTCTGGAAGGACTTCAAAGCAGAATGGACGAGATGCAAGATACCATTAATGGACTAGAAATCAGAGATCAGGAATGCAGAGAAGCTGACACAGAGAGAGATAAAAGGATCTCCAGGAATGAAACAATATTAACAGAACTGTGTGACAAATCGAAACAGGACAATATTCGCATCACAGGAGTACCAGAAGAAGAAGAGAGAGAAAAAGTGATAGAAAGTGTCTTTGAAGAAATAATCGCTGAAAATTTCCATAAACTGTGGGAGAAAATGGCCTCCGAGACCACAGAAGCACACAGACCTCCCATGACAAGGGACCCAAGGAGGACAACACCAAGACACATAATAATTAAAATGTCAAAGTTCAAAGACCAGGACAGAGTATTAAAGGCAGCCAGAGAGAAAAAAAAGGTCACCTACAAAGGAAAACCCATCAGGCTATCATCAGACTTCTCAACAGAAACCATACAGGCCAGAAGAGAATGGCATGATATATTTAATGAAATGAAACAGAAGGGCCTAGAACCAAGAATACTCTATCAAGAACGATTATCATTTAAATATGAAGGAGGTATTAAACAATTCCCAGACAAGCAAAAGTTGAGGGAATTTGCCTTCCACAAACCACATCTACAGGGTATCTTAGAGGGACGGAATGCACCAATCAAAAGACACAGAGTAACAGAATGGATAAAAAAGCAAGACCCATCTATATGTAGCTTACAAGAGACTCATCTCAACCCCAAAGACATGCACAGATAAAAAGTCAAGGTATGGAAAAAGATATTTCATGCAAACAACAGGGAGAAAAAAGCAGGTGTTGCAATACTAGAATCAGACAAAATACACTTCAAAATAAAGAAAGTAACAAGAGATAAAGAAGGATATTACATAATGATAAAGGGCTCAGTCCAACAAGATGATATAACCATTATAAATATATATGCACCCAGTAGAGGAGCACCAATATATGTGAAACAAATACTAACAGAATTAAAGGAGGAAATAGAATGCAATTCATTCATTTTGGGAGACTTCAACACACCACTCACTCCAAAGGACAGCAACACCAGACAGAAAATAAGTTAGGACACAGAGGCACTGAATAACACAGTAGAACTGACGGAACTAACAGACATCTATAGAACTCTACATCCAAAAGAAACAGCATACACATTCTTCTCAAGTGCACATGCAAGATTGTTCAGAATAGACCACATCTAGGTGACAAAAAGAGCCTCAGTAAATTGAAAAAGACTGAAATCCTACAAACCAACTTTTCAGACCACAAAGGTGTAAAATTAGAAATAGTACAAAGGAAGCAAAAAGGCTCACAAACACATGGAGGATTAACAACATGCTCCTAAATAATCAATGGATAAACGACCAAATTAAAATGGAGATCCAGCAATATATGGAAACAAATAACAACAGCACAAAGCCCCAACTACTGTGGGATACAGAGAAAGCAGTCTTAAGAGGAAAGTATATAGCAATCCAGGCATACTTAAAGAAGGAAGAACAATCCCAAATGAATAGTCTAACATCACAATTATCGAAATTGGAAAAAGAGGAACAAATGAGGCCTAAGGTCAGCAGAAGGAGGGATATAATAAAGATCAGAGAAGAAATAAATAAAATTGAGAAGACTAAAACAATAGAAAAAAATCAATGAAAAAAAGAGCTGGTTTTTCAAGAAAATAAACAAAATAGATAAGCCTCTAGCAAGACTTATTAAGAGAAAAAGAGAATAAACACACATCAACAGAATCAGAAACGAGAAAGGAAAAATCAGGACGGACCCCACAGAAATACAAAGAATTATTAGAGAATACTATGAAAACCTATATGCTAACAAGCTGGAAAACCTAGGAGAAATGGATAACTTACTAGAAAAATACAACCTTCCAAGACTGACCCAGAAAGAAACAGAAAATCTAAACAGACCAATTACCAGCAATGAAATTGAAGCAGTAAACAAAAAACTACCCAAGAACAAAACCCTGGGCCAGATGGATTTACCTCAGAATTTTATAAGACATACAGAGAAGGCATAATACCCATTCTCCTTAAAGTTTTCCAAAAAAGTAGAAGAGGAGGGAATACTCCCAAACTCATTCTATGAAGCTAACATCACCCTAATACCAAAACCAGGCGAAGACTCCACCTAAAAGGAAAATTACAGACCAATATCCCTGATGAACGTAGATGCAAAAATACTCAACAAAATATTAGCAAACCGAATTTAAAAATACATCAAAAGGATCATACACCATGAACAAGTGGGATTCATCCCAGGGATGCAAGGATGGTACAACATTCGGAAATCCATCAACATCATCCACCACATCAACAAAAAGAAGGACAAAAACCACACAATCATCTCCATAGATGCTGAAAAAGCATTCGACAAAATTCAACATTCATTCATGATAAGAACTCTCAACAAAATGGGTATAGAGGGCAAGTACTTCAACATAATAAAGACCATATATGATAAACCCACAGCCAACATCATACTGAAAAGCGAGAAGCTGAAAGCTTTTCCTCTGAGATCGGGAACAAGGCAGGGATGCCCACTCTCCCCACTGTTATTCAACATAGTACTGAAGGTCCTAGCCACGGCAGTTAGACAAAGCAAAGAAATACAAGGAATCCAGAATGGTAAAGAAGAAGTCAAACTGTCACTATTTGCAGATGACATGATATTGTACATAAAAAACCCAAAAGACTCCACTCCAAAAGTACGAGAACTAATATCTGACTTCAGCAAAGTTGCAGGACACGAAAGTAACACACAGAAATCTGTGGCATTCCTATACACTAACAGGGAACTAATATAAAGAGGAATCAGGAAAACAATTCCATTCTCAATTGCATCAAAAAGAATAAAATACCTAGGAATAAACCTAACCAAGGAAGTGAAAGACCTATACCCTGAAAAGTATAAGACACTCTTAAGAGAAATTAAAGAGGTCACTAACAAATGGAAACTCATCCCATGCTCCTGGTTGGAAGAATTAATATTGTCAAAAAGGCCATCCTGCACAGAACAATATACACATTTGATGCAATCCCTATCAAATTACCAACAACATTCTTCAATGAAATGGAACAAATAGTTCAAAAATTCATATGGAAACACCAAAGACCCTGAATAGCTAAAGCAATCTTGAGAAGGAAGAATAAAGCCGGGGGGATATCACTCCCCAACTTCAAGCTCTACTACAAAGCCACAATAATCAAGACAATTTGGTACTGGCACAAGAACAGAGCCACAGACCAATGGAACAGAATAGAGACTCCAAACATTTATGGTCAATTAATATATGATAAAGGAGCCATGGACATACAGTGGGGAAATGACAGTCTCTTCAATAGATGGTGCTTGCAAAACTGGACAGCTACATGTAAGAGAATGAAACTGGATCACTGTCTAACCCCATACACAAAAGTAAATTTGAAATGGATCAAAGACTTGAATGTAAGTCATGAAGCCATAAAACTCTTAGGAAAAAACAGGCAAAAATCTCTTAGATGTAAACATGAGTGACCTCTTCTTGAACATATTTCCTGGGGCAAGGGAAACAAAAGCAAAAATGAACAAGTGGCACTATATCAAGCTGAAAAGCTTCTGTACAGCAAAAGACACCATCAATAGAACAAAAAGGTATCCTACAGTATGGGAGAATATATTCATAAATGACAGATCCGATAAAGGGTTGTCATCCAAAAAATATAAAGAGCTCACACACCTGAACAAACAAAAAGCAAATAATCCAATTAAAAATGGGCAGAGAAGCTGAATAGACAGTTCTCTAAAGAAGAAATTCAGATGGCCAACAGCCACATGAAAAGATGCTCCACATCGCTTGTCATCAGAGAAATGCAAATTAAAACCACAATGAGATATTACCTCACACCAATAAGGATCGCCATCATCGAAAAGACAAACAACAACAAATGTTGGCAAGGTTGTGGAGAAAGGGGAACCCTCCTACACTGCTGGTGGGAATGTAAATTAGTTCAACCATTGCGGAAAGCAGTATCCTCAAAATGCTCAAGACAGAAATACTATCTGACCCAGGAATTCCACTTCTAGGAATTAACCCTAAGAATGCAGCACTCCAGTTTGAAAAAGACAGATGCACCCCTATGTTTATCGCTGCAGTATTTGCGATAGCTAAGATACGGAAGCAACCTAAGTGTCCATCAGTGGATGAATGGATAAAGAAGATGTGGTACATATACACAATGGAATATTACTCAGCCATAAGAAAAAAACAGATCCTACCATTTGCAACAACATGGATGGAGCTAGAGGGTATTATGCTCAGTGAAATAAGCCAGGTGGAGAAAGACAAATACCAAATGATTTCCCTCATCTGTGGAGTATAAGAACAAAGGAAAACTGAAGGAACAAAACAGCAGCAGAATCACAGAACCCAAGAATGGACTAACAGTTACCAAAGGGAAAAGGACTGGGGAGGATGGGTGGGAAGGGACAGATAATGGCGGGGAAGAAAGGGGGTATTACGATTAGCATGTATAGTGTGGGGGGTGCACGGGGAGGGCTGTGCAACATAGAGAAGACAAGTAGTGATTTTACAGCATTTTACTACGCTGATGGACAGTGATTGCGAAGGGGTATGTGGGGAGTACTTGGTGAAGGGGGTAGCCTAGTAAACATAATGTCCTTCATGTAATTGTAGATTAATGATACCAAAAAAAAAAACAAACCTGGATGCTGGTAAAAAGGACTTCAAGGCTTGCCAGTGCACTAAGCCCTATTTAGCAGTTTCATTTCAAGGTTGGTTAGCAGCATGAACATTCAGGTGCATAATTCCTTTCCAGAATTATTGTGTTATTATGGACTATTAAATAAAGGTTCATTAAAAAAAAGAATTAATTCAAAATGGATTAAAGACTTGAAATGCAAGACCTGAAACCATAAACGCCTAGAGGAAAACACAGAAAATAAGTTCCTTGACACTAGTCTTGGCAATGATTTTTTAAATTTGATATCAAAAGCATAGGCAAGAAAAGCAAAAACAAACAAAAAGGACTACATGAAACTGCAAAGCTTCTCAACAGCAAGCTTAACCATCCACAAAATAAAAAGGCAACTGATGAAAACATATGCAAATCATATATCTGATAAAGGGTTAATATCCAAAATAGATAAAGAAGTCAGAGAAATCAAGAGCAAAGGCAATCCAATTAACACATGGCCAGGAGAACTGAACTGACATTTTTCCAAAGAAGACATACAAGTAGTACTTTAGAACATGTTCAATCGCACTAGTCATCACAGAAATGAAAACCACAACCACAAGGAGACATCACCTCATACTTGTTAGAATGCCTACAAGATTATAAAAAAGACAAGAAACAAAAAGTATTGGTGAGGATGTAGAGAAACAAGAGCCCTCATCCACTACTGGCAGGAATGTAAATTGGTGCAGCCACTATGGAAAACAGTATGGAGGGTCCTCAAAAAACTAAAAATAGAACTACCATATGCCCCAGCAATTCCACTTCTATGCATGCAACAGAAACGAAATCACTATGTTGAAGAGATACACAGAACCCCCAACAGAAAGGATCCAAGGAGGACAACGCCAAGACCCATAATAATTAAAATGGCAAAGACCAAGAACAAGGAAAGAGTTTTAAAGACAGCTAGAGAGAAAAAGGTCACCTATAAAGGAAAACCCATCAGGCTAGCATCAGACTTCTTGACAGAAACCCTACAGGCCAGAAGAGAATGGCATGATATATTTAATGCAATGAAACAGAAGGGCCTAGAATCAAGGATACTGTATCCAGCACAATTATCATTTAAATATGAAGGAGGGATTAAAGAATTCCCAGACAAGCAAAAGTTGAGGGAATTTGCCTCCCACAAACCACATCTACAGGTTACCTTAGAGGAACTGCTCTAGATGGGAGCACTCCTAAAAAGAGCACAGAACAAAACACCCAACATATGAAGAATGCAGGAGGAGGAAAAAGAAGGGAAAGAAATAATCATCAGACTGTGTTTATAACAGCTCAATAAGCGAGTGAGGTCAGACAGTAAGGTAGTAAACAAGCTAACCTTGAACCTTTGGTAACCACAAATCTAAAGCCTGCAAAGGCAATAAGTACATATCTTTCAATAATCACCCTAAATGTAAATGGACTGAATGCACCAATCAAAAGACACAGAGTAATAGAATGGATAAAAAAGCAAGACCCATCTCTATGCTGCTTACAAGAGACTCACCTCAAACCCAAAAACATGCACAGATTAAAAGTCAAGGGTTGGAGAAAGATATTTCATACAAACAACAGAGAGAAAAAAGCAGGTGTTGCAATACTAGTATCAGACAAAACAGACTTCAAAATAAAGAAAGTAACAAAAGATAAAGAAGGACATTACATAATGATAAAGGGCTCAGTCCAACAAGAGGATATAACCATTATAAATATATATGCACCCAATACAGGAGCACCAACATATGTGAAACAAATACTAACAAAACTAAAGGAGAAAATAGAATGCAATGCATTCATTCTGGGAGACTTCAACACACCACTCACTCCAAAGGACAGATCCACCAGACTGAAAATAAGTTAGGACACAGAGGCACTGAACAATACGCTAGAACAGATGGACCTAATAGACATCTATAGAACTCTACATTCAAAAGCAACAGGATACACATCCTTCTCAAGTGCACATGAAACTTTCCCCAGAATAGACCACATACTAGGCCACAAAAAGAACCTCATTAAATTCCAAAAGATGGAAATCCTATCAACCGACTTTTCAGATCACAAATGTATAAAACTAGAAATAGATTGTACAAAGAAAACAAAAGGCTCACAAACACATGGAGGCTTAACAACATGCTCCTAAATAATCAATGGATCAATGACCAAATTATAATGGAGATCCAGCAATATATGGAAACAAATGACAACAATAACACAAAGCCCCAACTTCTGTGGGACACAGCAACAGCAGTCTTAAGAGGAAAGTATATAGCAATTAAGGCATATTTAAGGAAGGAAGAACAATCCCAAATGAATGGTCTAATGTCACAATTATCGAAACTGGAAAAAGAAGAACAAATGAGGCCTAAGGTCAGCAGACGGAGGGATATAATAAAGATCAGAGAAGAAATAAATAAAATTAAGAAGAATAAAACAATAGAAAAAAATCAATGAAACCAAGAGCTGGTTTTTTGAGAAAATAAACAAAATAGATAAGCCTCTAGCCAGACTTATTAAGAGAAAAAGAGAGTCAACACACATCAACAGAATTAGAAATGAGAAACGAAAAATCTTGACGGACCACAAAGAAATACAAAGAATTATTAGAGAATACTATGAAAACCTATATGCTAACAAGCTGGAAAACCTAGGAGAAATGGACAACTTCTTAGAAAAATACAACCTTCCAAGATTGACTCAGAAAGAAACAGAAAATCTAAACAGACCAATTACCAGCAACGAAATTGAATCAGTAAACAAAAAACTACCCAAGAACAAAACCCCCGGGCCAGATGGATTTACCTCGGAATTTTATCAAACATACAGAGAAGACATACCACCCATTGTCCTTAACGTTTTCCAAAAAATAGAAGAGGAGGGGATACTCCCAAACTCATTCTATGAAGCCAACATCACCCTAATACCAAAACCAGGCAAAGACCCCACCAAAAAAGAAAACTACAGACCAATATCCCTGATGAACGTAGATGCAAAAATACTCAGCAAAATATTAGCAAACAGAATTCAAAAATACATCAAGAGGATCATAAACCATGACCAAGTGGGATTCATCCCAGGGATGCAAGGATGTTATAACATCCGAAAATCCATCAGCATCATCCACCACATCAACAAAAAGGACAAAAACCACATGATCATATCCATAGATGCTGAAAAAGCATTCGACAAAATTCAACATCCATTCATGATAAAAACTCTCAACAAAATGGGCATAGAGGGCAAGTACCTCAACATAATAAAGACCATATATGATAAACCCACAGCTAACATCATACTGTACAGCAAGAAGCGGAAAGCTTTTCTTCTGAGATCGGGAACAAGGCAGGGATGCCCACTCTCCCCACTGTTATTCAACGTGGTACTGGCGGTCCTAGCCACGGCAATCAGACAAAACAAAGAAATACAAGGAATCCAGATTGGTAAAGACGAAGTCAAACTGTCACTATTTGCAGATGACCTGATATTGTACGTAAAAAACCTTAAAGACTCCACTTCAAAACTACTAGAACTAATATCAGAATTCAGCAAAGTTGCAGGATACAAAATTAACACACAGAAATCTGTAGCTTTCCTATACACTAACAGTGAACTAATAGAAAGAGACAACAGGAAAACAATTCCATTCACAATAGCATCAAAAAGAATAAAATACCTAGGAATAAACCTAACCAAGGAAGTGAAAGACCTATACCCTGAAAACTACAAGACACTCTTAAGAGAAATTAAAGAGGACACTAAAAAATGGAAACTCATCCCATGCCCCTGGCTAGGAAGAATTAATATTGTCAAAATGGCCATCCTGCCCAAAGCAATATACAGATTCGATGAAATCCCTATCAAATTACCAACAGCATTCTTCAATGAACTGGAACAAATAGTTCAAAAATTCATATGGAACTGTCAAAGACCCCTAATAGCCAATGCAATCCTCAGAAGGAAGAATAAAGTGGGGAGGGGATCTTGTTCCCCAACTTCAAGCTCTACTACAAAGCCACAGTAATCAAGACAATTTGGTACTGGCACAAGAACAGAGCCACAGACCAATGGAACAGCATAGAGACTCCAGACATTAACCCAAACATAAATGGCCAATTAATATTTGATAAAGGAGCCATGGACATACAATGGGGAAATGCCAGTCTCTTCAACAGATGGTGCTGGCAAAACTGGACAGCTACATGTAAGAGAATGAAACTGGATCACTGTCTAACTCCATACACAAAAGTAAACTCCAAATGGATCAAAGACCTGAATGTAAGTCATGAAACCATAAAACTCTTAGAAAAAAACATAGGCAAAAATCTCATGGACATAAACATGAGTGATTTCTTCATGAAAATATCACCCCGCGCAAGGGAAACAAAGGCAAAAATGAACAAGTGGGACTATATCAAGCTAAAAAGCTTCTGTACAGCAAAGGACACCATTAATAGAACAAAAATGTATCCTACAGTATGGGCGAACATTTTCATAAATTACAGATCCGATAAAGGATTGACATCCAAAATATATAAAGAGCTCACACGCCTCAATAAACAAAAAGCAAATAATCCAATTATAAAATGGCAGAGGAGCTGAATAGACAGTTCTCTCAAGTAGAAATCCAGATGGCCAACAGGCACATGAAAAGATGCTCCACATCGCTTGTCATCAGAGAAATGCAAATTAAAACCACAATGAGATATCACCTCACCTCACACCAGTAAGGATCCCACCATACAAAAGACAAACAACAACAAATGTTGGTGAGGTTGTGGAGAAAGGGGAACCCTCCTACACTGCTGGTGGGAATGTAAACTAGTTCAACCATTGTGGAAAGCAGTATGGAGGTTTCTCAGAATGCTCAAAATAGAAATACCATTTGACCCAGGAATTCCACTTCTAGGAATTAACCCTAAGAATGCAGCACTCCAGTTTGAAAAAGACAGATGCACCCCTATGTTTATTAGTACACTGTTTACAATAGCCAAGATAATGGAGCAACCTAGATGTCCATCAGTAGATGAATGGATAAAGAAGATGTGGCACATATGCACAATGGAATATTTAGGCAGCCATAAGAAAAAAACAGATCCTACCATTTGCAACAACATGGATGGAGCTAGAGGGTATTACGCTCAGTGAAATAAGCCAAGCGGAGAAGGACATTTACCAAATGATTTCACTCATATGTGGAGTATAAGAACAAAGGAAAACTGAAGGAACAAAACAGCAGCAGAATCACAGAACCCAAGAATGGACTAACAGTTACCAAAGGGAAAGGGACTGGGGACGATGGGTGGGAAGGGAGGGATAAGGGTGGGGAAAAAGAAAGAGGGCATCACGATTAGCATGTATAGTGCATGGGGGGCACGGGGAGGGCTATGCAACACATAGAAGACAAGTAATGATTTTACAGCATCTTACTATGCAGATGGACAGTGACTGTGAGGGGGCATGTGGGGGGGACTTGGTGAAGGGGGGAACCTAGTAAACATAATGTTCTTTCTATAACTGTAGATTAATGATACCAAAAAAAAAAAAAAGCCAGACACAAAAATAAAGAATAAAAAAAATACCAAAAATCTTTCACGGCTGAAAGCAAATTATATCAGATAGTAATTAAAATACAGACACACACACATATACACACACACACAAACACACACTCACAAAATGAAGAGAAAAAATTATATAGGTAATTTTAAGAGTCATTATAATTGCATTTCTCTTTTTCTTAACTTATTTAAAAAGTCATTGCATAAAACAGTCCATATATGTGATATGTATATATACATATAATTTTATTCTTGGGCATGTAACATAGAAATAATATAATTGAAAAAATAGCACAAGAGACTGGGCAGGGAGAAAGCTGTGAGGATATACTTTAGAGATATTGCTGATTTGGTTTTAGCCTACCACAATAAAGCAAATATTAAAATAAAGTGAGTCAAATTAGGTTTCACAATGGATATAAAAGTCCTGTTTACACAACACCATAGTCTACTAAGTGTGCATTAGCATTATGCTAAAAAAGTACATACTTTAATTTAAAAATTGCTAGAAATGCTAACCATTATCTGACCTTTCAGTGAATTATAATCACTGATCACAGAGCATCATAATATATATAATAATAATGAAAAAAGCTTGAAATATAGCAAGAATTATCAAAACACAACAAGGAGACACAAAGTTGAGCAAATGCTGTTGGACAAATAGTGCTAATAGATTTCCTCAATGGAAAGTTGTTATAAACTTTCAATTTGTAAAAAATACAATACTTGCAATGTACAATAAAGTGAAGCACAACAAAATGAGGTATGTGTGTATCGGGTTAGAAAATAGACTTGATTGTAACTCAAATGCACAAGAACAAATGAAAAGACCCAAAAATGGTAAATGAGAATATTAATTTAATGCATACTATTATATAAACACATATTCTTTTTCTCCTAGTTTCTTGGGAAGACATAAAGTTATATAAAGTACTAATTATAACGATGTATGTATTATTGGGTTGGTAGCATGTACAGAGTAAATATGTACAATAACAATTGTAAAATTGGGAGAAGAATAGAGCTCTAGAGGATTAATATTCTACATCTCATTGGAATTAAGTTATCATAAATATGAAGTAGAAACTGATAACTTAAAATATTTGTTATAAGCCCTAGAGTAACCACTAAGAAAATAGTCAAAACATACAGTGAAAAACTGTTAAAGGAATTAAAATGTTACACTACTGGAAAACTGGATGTCCATATACAAAAGAATGACTTGGCTCCTCGCCTTACACCTTACATAAAATTAATTAAAAATGGACCCCAAACCTAAATGTAAGACATAAAATTATAAAACTCTTAAAAGTAATCATTGAACAAAAGCTTCATAACATTTCTTGGATATGACACACAGGCAACAACAACAACAAAAAGATTGGATTTCATTTAAATTTTTAAAATTTGTACATCAAAAAACAGTGTCAACAGAATTTAAAGAGAATTCACAGAATGGGAGAAAACATTATGGGATTAATACCCAGAATATATACCAAAAGCTCCTAAAACTCAACAACAACAAAACTAAACTATCCAGTTAAAAACTCGGCAACGGACTTGAATAGATAGTTCTCCAAAGAAGATACACAAATGGCCAATACTCACATGAAAACCTGTTTAACATCACTAATCATTAGAAAAATGATAATCAAACCTCAATGAGATGCCATTTTATACCCATTAGGATGGCTACTATAAAAAACAAACAAACAAAATAATAAGTGTTGGTGAGAATGTGGAGATTTTGGACCCCTTGTACATTATTTGTGCAAATTTAAAATGGTACAGCCACTGTGGAAAAGAGTATGATGGTTCCTCAAAAAATTGGAATTACCACAGGATCCAGTATTTTTACTTCAGGTATATATCCAAAAGAAGTGAAAGCAGAATATTGAAGACATATTTTACACCAGTGTTCACAGCAGCAGCATTATTCACAACAGCTAAAAGGTGGAAGTAACCCAAGTGTCCATCAACTGATGAACTGATTTTTTAATGTGATATATACATAGAATTGAATATTATTCAGCCCTAAAAAGGAAGGAAGTTTTGACAGATGCTACATGGATGAGTTCTGAAGACATTATGCTAAGTGAAGTAGGCCATTCACAAAAGAACAAATTGTATGATTCTACTTAAATGAGGTTTCTGGAGTAGTCAAATTCATAGAGACAGAAAGTAGAACTCTAGTTGCCAGAAGCAATTCATGGGAACTGGAGGAAAGCACTGAATGGGAGTCAGTGCTTAATAAATACAGACTTTCATCTGAGGAAGATGAAAACATTCTGGAGATAGATGGTAGCAATAACTGCATAGTAATATGAATGTACTTAATATCACTGAATTACATACTTAAAAATTGTTACAATGGAAATATTTGTTACGTGAATTTTACCATTATTTTTTAAAGTGGGTGAACGACAGGGTATCAGCCATTTTTTATATCGTTCTGGGTCTTCCTTGAAATATTAAACATGAAGTTTAATATGATCTAGCAATTCGACTCCTAGTTATGTGTCAAGAAAAGAAAACATATCTCCACACAAAAACTTCACATGAATGTTCACAGCAGTATTATTCATAATAGCAAAAAGTGGGAAAATCCCAATGCCTATTAACTGATGAATAGATAAACAAAATATGGTATAGCCATTCTAGAATACTATTTGGTAGTAAAAATAATGAAATACTGGTTATGCTACAACATGAATGAAATTTGACAATACTATGATCAGTGAAAGAAGCTAATCACAAAGGAATATATTTGTTAATTGATGTAAAATATCCAAAATAAGAAAATATATAGAGATGATGAATAGATTAATGGTTGATTGAGAAAGGGAGGTTGGGAGTGCTTCCTGGGGAGATAAAATATTCTAAAAAATTCACAGTAGTGATTATCACACAACTCTAAGTATACTAAAAACTACTGAAGTGTAAACTTTATATGGGTGAATTATATGATATATCATTTACATGTCAATAAAGAATTGTTTAAAAATAAAAGATTCCTAGGAAAGAAAGGCTCCTACCCCCACTCCCTAGCCCCCTGAAAAAAAGTTAAACTAAATTCACTAAGAATTAGAACAAATAAAACAACTTCATTAAGTCTCAATCTTCTCAACTGACAGTCAAATCTGAACTAAAATACTGGATTTAGTTCTTCCTGTTACATTTTAAGGCAAGCACTGGCAAACCACAGCTTACTCAGGGTGGTTTTTTCAAATTCAGTATCTTGACTAAGCCATTTATCTGAATGAATCATTAAATAACTAAATGTAAAAGTTATAAATAATGTATATAATAAATTATCTAATTTCACCTTTCCTAGAATGTAATATACTTTACCAGGACCACAAATGAGCTTTGCATTAAAATTTTTTTAGCAGTATCTGACACCTTCCAAAGCCACTGGCTTTTATAGAGGCATCCTGGAAGCAAAAATAGTAACCTGAAATCCATTTTTTATTAAGTCATCCCCAAAATAATGGCAAGGACAGTATCTAGTTTATTTACCATTATTTTCCAGGTCCTACTCTATTAAAAACATATAGTAGGTACTTAATAAATATCCACTAGCTATTTTTCAAAGTTCCCCTATATTCATGACTTAATGACAGAAAATAATGTTTTGAACTAAGTAAAGTACCCTAATTGCATTTCATCCATTTGTGTTACAAAATATCAAGACAATATTCTGTTGCTTCCAATCCAAGTAAACTATAAGAATTTGTACTCAATGCCAGGTGGCTAAGTAAAACTCTGGCCAGAATAAAATTGTCACCCTGCAACTCACATATTTTTCTAGTCTATGCTCTTAATTACTTATAAAAGAGGGAGAGATAAGATAGAACTTTAAATGGAAAAAAGAAAAATAATATCTTAACATACTTTTCAAATAATTGTCTGCTAAGAAACAAGTTAATTTAGGAATAAATTACTCAAAATACATTTTTTCTATCAATTAGTTTTTCTCACAATGAATCTCTCAGAAATACATTCAACTTTTAAAATGTTTTTGGGGTTCTTCCTTGATTTTATCAGGAAAGAATGGAGTCCTTTTTGGCTGTATTTGCTCTCTGTATTCTGAGCAGCAAATGCCTATAAATCAAAACTATAGGGATGAGTGAGGTCATCATTTCATTTTGCTCCTGGAGTTAGGTCTCTCTTCTCATACACACTTACAAATATGCTGAGGTTGCAGTGGGAACCAGTGTTGATCAAAATTTAAAAACAGCTATCAGGTCACCACACAGTAAATTTTTGTATTGAACACCAACAAAGGGCTGAAAGTTAGACTCAGGACTGCCTGAAGAATGGAGAAAATGCAGGTTTTGCTAATGTATATTCACTATATATATTGAGTCTTACTCTCTTACTCCCTCCATTATCCATATTTTCACTTAGTCACTAAATCACTTGCACATACATTCCCTCATTCATCTATTTAAGGAATATTTCTGGTGGGCCTTCAGTGCACTAAAACACAATAGTGAGTGACAGCAATATAATGTTAAACACAAACACACTATCTGCCCTTAAGGAGGTCACAAACCACTCATAAATACAGACAGTACACAGACATTAATAACAGTGTAAAAAGCTGTGAGAGGTGCTTAGATAACACACTGGAGAAGTACATAAAGGAGATCATAGAGGGTTCCAGGAAGAATAAATCCAAGCTCAATAAGCTCAACCAGCCTTCCTTCATAAATGGATTACTCTAAATTTAAAAATTAGGCTTCCCTATAAACTTAACTTTCATTTAATTTCTCTCAGAGGGCAAAAAAAAAAAAAAGGTTAATTATCATATACTACACTGCAGGTAGGAGTGGAAAGGACCACCAAGAGCTGATCTTGAAAGTGCTGCCCAATCATATAGTATTAGGCATATTTTCTCAGCTGAGTAGAGGTAATTTAATTTTCTATAATCTCTCAAAGAATAGTATTTAAAATCCCAGAACATTCAGAAAAGAAACAAATGGGAGCCTCCTAGGTTTTTGGGTTGGTTTTTTTTTTGGTCATTTTCTTCCTAATTTGGGCTGAGTCACAAGCAGGTGTTTCTTAGGAAGCTCATTAGGAAAGCATACTTATGCAGACTTTTGATTTACCTGCCTGTTAGCTTGTCTTTCCAACCCACCGCCAGTAATCTTCCACTGAAAAACCCAAGAAAGGAGTTCATATGCAGGACTCAACTGTCATTATTCCATTAAGGCTTCCTTTTGCAGGTGTCAAATCACACTTTCAGCCTCACTTTTAGTCTCTGTAGTCCCACTCTTCAGTTACCAACATAATCCAAACTCAAAGGAAAAAAATTTCTGTTTTCCTCCTAACAAAAAGTGGGAAATCATGTATCTACAGTCCATATAGAAGAAATATTTTCAAATATTTCATCATCAGTGCCTAGGTGGCCAATGCTTAGATGTAGTCCTAATATTTTTAATGAACTGACCAACACAAATTAAAACCAAATATTAAGTACAGCCATTATTCTGAACACCTCAAATTTATACAGTACTGTATATAAGTTATAATTCAATAAAACTTAAAAACTGTTTTAAAATGTGATAACAAAACCAGGAAAGTCAAAACTAAGGCTGGGAGGATGCCTGGCTGTCAGGTGGCCCAAAAGACCCTAAGGTGATCTCTAAAAATCCCCATCTCTAGGTGTTCACACTTCTATATAATCCTCTCTCCCTTTGAGTGTGGGTGGAACATGTGACTTGCTTCTAACCAATAGAATATAGTAAAAGTGATACATCATTCCCTTGATTAGGCAATAATTACATGGCAAAGATAATGGGAGCTGCGGATGGAAACTAGCCAACACCCAGCAAAAAGCAGGACATTCAGACATACAACACAAGAAAATGAATTCTGCCAACAAGCTGAATTAGCATGGAGCTATTCTTCCCAAGGTTAGCCTCTAGATGAAAATACAACTCAGCTAACACCAAGATTCCCAAGTAATCTTGGGAAATGCTGAGCAGAGGACCCAGTTAAAATGTGTCCTAAGTCCTGACTCATGGAAACTGAGATAGTAGATGTGTGTTGTTTTAAGCCAGTAAATTTGTGATAATTTGTTACACAGCAATATAAAACCAATAGAAGTAGACAATGCAATCATCCATGTTGTTCACTCTGACCATTAGTGTCAGATGTGTTCATATATTCTGGATAAATGAAATACATGGATATCAAAACTTTGTTTTAATCATTAGTTTTAACCTCTTAGACTCTTTCTCCTTCAGCCAAACTGAGTTTCTAAACAGCATAACATACTCATGGAGTTTCCATTCTTTCTCATAATGAATCTCTCTCCCCGCCCCTCTCTTCTTTCTTCCTTTTGAGTGATACTTCAGTCATATTTTCAGCTTACAACTGAAACTCTAGGAATTCAAAGTTAACATTCTTGCCTGTGAGCTTGTTACAGGCACCACAAAAAGTTTCAACCTTGTGCTCCATATTGTTCTGCTCTTTGTCCAAATGAACCTTTGTGAGCCAGCTGCCATCCAGTTTCACTCAGATTTTCTTGCCGTCAATTTCACTTGGGAAAACCAAGTCCTCTAGGATCGTATCATGCATGGCTATCAGAGTACAGCTCCTGGGACACTTTTGCTTATTTTTTGTATGGCTTTTTCAAGCTGGCTTAGGCAGAATTCTCCTCTAAGCAATAAAGACAAAATGTTTCCTGCTGAACTTTTTCTCCAGTTCACGTACTATTTGGACTTGGATTTTCTGGAAAGATTTCAGTTGAGGAGGGGGAACAAATATTGTAATAGCTTTCGGACCACAAGCAACTTCATTTTCCTTGTCTGCTGTCATAGTCGGCTCCCACAACTGGGCCTTGAGGTCTGAGTTCATCTCCAGCTTGAGGAGGGCCTGGGAGATGCCCAACTCGAACTCATCCACCTTCTCACCATGGGGCTTCAGGATCTTTGCATTATAACTGAACATGGCCTTGCCAAGAGAGCCAACGTATGCTGGCTAGCACCAGCCTAGGAACAGCTTCCTTTTTCTATTTTAACAACAGTTTCATTTCATGAATCACTTCTTGAAATACTTCACTGTTGTTCACATTAAACTTTTATATGCCTCTATAGTAATATTTCATAGTCAAGGTATTATAATGGAATGGTTAATGAGAATATTTGACTACTTTTAGATTTATAGTGGTGAGGTTCCTTCTTTTAAGAAAGAAGAGTATGGAAAAACAGAAATGATCTGTTATTCCACCTGCCATGTGGCCAGTTGTAATTAAAGTAATAAATCCATCTGAGTAATTTCACACTTATATGTATATGTGTGTCCTATAGTTAACAGTATCAGCAAATAGGGAACTATTATTAATTAAACTCTAAACAGTTTATATATTATAAATATTTAAAAACATTAATTATTAAAATTATTTAAAATTATTACAGCTATACTACCAATACCTACCTAATTGAGATACTATGTGCAGGTAAGCAAAATGTTCTATTTTAAAGTAATAACAATTCTTGACAATGTGTTAATTCTTCCTTAAGTTAACAACTAAGAATCAATGTAGTAGACATCATTTAGTTTTGTCATTCTTTTTTCTGGGACTATCTTCTCACTCATTTAGTTGGGGTATCCCAACATTCTGCCCAAAGGCATCTGTTCCATGAATGATCAATCAAGAGAGTCTGTATCCCTGGCTATAGGGACTGGCTGAGGTGTGGACACATGTCCACATTAACAAAATCAGACTCTTCTACAGGATTTTACATTTTAGAGCTGGAAGTGAACAGAGACCATGGAGCTAGAAGGAAGGGAATTAAGAGTAAGTTGGCAGCAATTTTCCCGGTTTCATGGAAAATGCCTGACTGATATAAGTGAGACTAAAGAAAAGAAAAACCAGAAGAGATGATGGCAGAAGGTAAGAGAAACAAACCCAGTTGCATAAGCTCCCTAATTCTATTCTTTGAGGTTGCTACATCTACCTGGTTTCTGAAGCTCTTTTTTGATTCCATGATAACTATTCAGTTATATAAGCCAATCAAGTCATATTTTGCTTAAGCTAGTTTGACTTAGGTTTCTGTGCCATGAAAATGAAAAAAAAATCAGCTCTTAAAGTGTATTTATTTCACTGAAAATATTAACACTGGGTTGCTTATCTATATGCCTCAGGCAGACAACTGAGACATTGTCCATCTTTAGTCATATGTTCCTTGATTACAAGAACAATGTCTGTTAAACATAATTGCTGAATAACTTAAGATAGGCAACTGCTATGGCTTTTCGATTAAATAAATTTTAAAACAAATGAACCCACCCCCTCCAAAATTGAACATACAATTTCAGGAACATATGGTATGATGTAATTAGGGAAAGTCCTCTAAAAACAAAGTAAAACTCAAAGCGTTCAAATTTGCAGTTCTGATATAGACCAGTGTACCATAGTGCTATAGCACCAGCCTAGACTGAGCTAGATTGTCAGAATATACACTTTATAGGCCAATAAATATATAATCCATAAAGCAAACTGATTAAAAATGGTAAAAACTTACAGTTAGAGATATTGTTACAAACAAAACAGCTTTGGTATATGTCTTTCATGTAACAGAACTATTGTCAGTAGAGTAAACAAATGAACCCACCCCCTCCAAAATTGAACATACATTTTCAGGAACATATGGTATGATGTAATTAGTTAAAATGCTGCCACTGGAAAAGTATATTTCCATATCAAATAAAATTCATCTTCAGTAATACAAAGGGTAATTATAAAAACTTTAATTTTTTTAGTAAGTGTTAAAGGTCTCAAAGATACTCTAAAATTGAAATCTAATAAACAGACTATAAAAAAACATTAAACTCATCTATCTGAAAATGCAGTATGAGAATGTATAGCTCTATGGAAAATAACCACTTCAAAAACCACTGTTTATCCTCTGCTGACTGGCATTTTTAAGAAATTCAATTCACCATAGCAACCTATCTTAACGCCAGCAGATAAGTACAGGCTATATTTAGATATGATTGCTTTCCAGATAGCAATCCTGCCTTTACTTTATATTTAATGTCGTGATCCAAGGAACCAAAATATCATTCCATCAGAGTGTAGAATGAAGACAAGTATACTCAGGGGGATGAGGCTGTGTTTTAGAAACACGAAAAGAACAGTTTCTATCAAAGATGGTGAGATTTGTGAAGAAGTATGTAAAGGTAAATAAAATGTTCATGTGTAGTACAGTCACATACAACTCTTTTGTCCAAATTTATCTTTGTTCTTAAACATCAAAGGCCATTATGAAGTACTAATGATCTATAATATAAAAATACATTTCAACTAACAGGTTGTTATTTTTTAATTAGTATATTGCACTTCCAATCTGGCATCTTCTAACTAAAAAGGAAATTTCTTTTACCTAAAAGCAATCCTTTAAGATGAAATACAACAAGAGCAGTAGTAATATAAGACAAGTGATACAATACAAAATAAGGAAGATAAATTGATTAAAATGCTATTGTTACAAAATTACTATGGATAGATTTATACTTTTTAGTCCTTGTAATAATAGTGAAAAGGATTTCTATTTTACTAAATAAGTAACTGCTTTAAACAGCTTACTTCACATCATACCAAAATATCACAATAATCAAACTAGATAATACCATTTATTTTTCTTTGCTTTCTAGATTGGGTTGCATCAAAATCATTATTAAACACAAGATGTAAGGAAGTAAAGTGAAGTTCGATTAAAAATACCAAGAACGTATCACCTCACACCCATTAAGATGGCAACTGTCAAAAATAAACAGAAGATAATGACAGTTGGTAAGGTGTAGAGACTGGAACCTTAATGCACTGTTGGTGGGAATATAAAATGGTATAGTCACTATGGAAAACAGTACAGCAGTTCATCAAAAAATTAAAAATAGAATTACCATATGACACAGCAATGCCATTTCAAGGTATACATCCAAAAGGATTGAAAGCAGGGTCTCAAAAAGATATTTGCACACCCATGATCACAGCATCATTATCCATAATACCTAAAAGGTAGAAGCAACCCAATGTCCATTAACAGATGCATAGATAAAATGTGGTATGTATATATACATCAGAATATTATTCAATCTTAAAAAAGAAGGAAGTTCTAACACATGCTATGACATGGATTCACTCCCTTAAGACTATTATACTAAGTAAAATAAACTGGTGACAAAGACAAATACTATATGATTCCACTTAATATGAGATTCCTAGAGTAGTCTAAATCATAGAAACTGTAAGTAAAATAGTGGTTGCCCGAGTCTGGTGGGAGATGAAATGGGGAGCTACTGTTTAATGGGTATAGAATTGCAGTTCTGCAATATGAAAAGAATTCCAGGGATTGGTTGCAGAGCAACCGGTATATACTTAACACGATTAAACTGTCGCTTAAAATTGGTTAAGCATGTATAGTGGTGGTGGGGGGCACGGGGAGGGCTGTGCAACACAGAGAAGACAAGTAGTGATTTTACAGCATCTTACTATGCTGACGGATAGTGACTGTGAAGGGGTATGTGGGGGGGACTTGGTGAGAGGGGGAGCCTAGTAAACATAATGTTCTTCATGTAATTGTAGATTAATAATACCAAAAATAAATTGGTTAAGATGCTAAATTTTATGTTATATTTACCACAACTTTTAAAAATATCAAGAACAGTGACAAGAAGTATCTCCTCACTCTTAATATAATTTATCCAGAATTTAGGATTAAGATCTCTTCTATTTTAATGAGTCATTCTTTTTAATTAATCACAAGAGATTATACCTTGGTAGCATCTTTTGCAAAATCTTGACATCACTGAAACAATTGATAATATATCCTGAGTACCATAAGGAAAAACAACAAAGACTTTCCCTACTCGAGTATAAAGAAAATCACGAGCATCCAGTGATTTTTTGTATTAAGGTATCATTGACATACACTCTTATGAAGGTTTCACAAGAAAAACAATGTGGTTATTACATTCACCCATATTATCGAGTCTCCACCCCACCCCCAGATACCCCATTGCAGTCATTGTCCATCAGTGTGGTAAGATGCCATAGAGTCACTACTTGTCCTCTCTGTGCTACACTGTCTTCCCCGTGACCTCCCACGCACCATGTGTACTAATCATAATACCCCTCAGTCACCTTCTCCCTCCCTCCTCACCCGCTCTCCACACCCCTCCCCTTTGGTAACCGCTAGTCCCTTCTTGGAGTCTCTGAGTCTGCTGCTGTTTTGTTCCTTCAGTTTTGCTTTGTTGTTATGCTCCACAAATGAGGGAAATTATTTGGTACTTGTCTTTCTCTGCCTGGCTTATTTCACGGAGCATAGTATCCTCCAGCTCCATCCATGTTGTTGCAAATTGTAGGATTTGTTTCTTTCTTATGGCTGAATAGTATTCCACTGTGTATATGTACCACTTCTTCTTTATCCATTCATCTACTGATGGACACATAAGTTGCATCCATATCTTGGCTATTGTGAATAGTGCTGGAGTAAACATAGGAGTGCATATGTCTTTTTGAATCTGAGAACTTGTTTTCTTTGGGTAAATTCCTAGGAGTGGAATTCCTGGGTCAAATGGTATTTCTATTTTTAGTTTTTTTGAGGAACCTCTATATTGCTTTCCACAATGGTTGAACTAGTTTACATTCCCACCAGCAGTGTAGAAGGGTTCCCCTCTGCATCCTCACTAGCATTTGTTGTTCCTAGTCTTTTTGATGTTGGCCATCCTAACTGGTGTGAGGTGATATCTCATTGTGGTTTTAGTTTGCATTTCCCTGATAATTAGCAATGTGGAGCATCTTTTCATGGGCTGTTGGCCACCTCAATTTCTTCTTTGGAGAACTGTCTGTTCATATCCTCCACCCATTTTTTAATCAGGTTATTTGCTTTTGAATTTGAGGCATGTGAGTTCTTTATGTATTTTGGAGCATCCAGTGGTTTTATATTATAATGGAAATATAACCCATTATGAATTATATTTCTGGTATTCAAAGATGGCCAGTTCTTCTATGAATTAAATAATTCTTCTTCTACCTGATTTACATAATGCACATCTGGGATGGTCCTAAATCTCTGTTTTAAGAACTTCTGCAAATTAAATAAAACAAGACACACCCACCTATACTCCCTTACCCCACCACACACACAATCAGCATCAATACAATGAATGATAATAACAAAGGTGTTCAGTTTGTTAGTCCTTTTCATTCTTACTGTTTTTCCTCTTTTGTTTCTTAAACAGTTTTTACTAATTTCTATAAATAAATCTGAATTCAAATATTTATGACAGTTTACAAGTAAGCAATAATATCAAGCAAAAAGATGGTAATGTTTTATCTTTCATCTTCAGCACATAGTAAATGAGGATCTGAAAATATTTTTGAAAATTAGCTCTATAGAGAACACAACTAAATATAACTTAAAGTATGTTACATATAGTACCTTTTTGTATAGAATAGTCACCTTTCTGGCATAGATGAAATAAACTGCATAAATGACATTTTGTAACTTAAACAGCATGTGTCCCTCCACTTAAAGAAAACAAAAATTAATTATATCATGCTAATAACTTCTCATATGTATGAAATTTATCACATTAGAAATATTTCTAATATGATATTAACATTAAATTAAATTTGACAACACTTTGTAATGTGCCATTAAGAGACCACAACTAAAACAAGAGGTCTCACAACACAACTCAAATGAACAAATTATACATATAGCAGAGAAAATCAACTTAAAATATTTATAATCATAAATAGAAGATAAGCTACTAAAACAAATTGTTTATCCCAAAACTTAACATCAAATTACTAATTACTAATTCAAACAAACCCTTAAGCCTACGCATCAGCAAAAAGTGAACACCAAGTTCCACTACTTGATCTTAATTTTTAATAGAAAAAAGTATTCTTAGTGTAACTAGAAGAGAGCTTCTGAGGCACCTCAACATTGCACAGGTCAAATTTTGCTTTCATTATGACAGATCAAAAGTTAGTAATAAGACCAGAAAGTCTTGTTTAGGGATTCACAACTTTCTCATCTTTCTTTTCTACCATGGCATCATTCCTTTGTCATAGTCACACTACAGAGTTCACTCAGTTCATTCCAATGATTAGTTTTACTACAATGGAAACAAAACCTTGGAGAGTATACTATACACAGTTTAGATAAATTACACAGGCTTACCATATTAATAGATTAGTTTGGCACAGATTTAAGAGTAGTTACATTTCACTTTGCCCTTTGATACTTCTCTTAGGCAGTAAACTCCTCAAACTTCATTCATTCACTTACACACACACACACACACACACACACACACACACTCACACACACACTTGATTCAATTTTGTTTCTGCATGTTGTCCACAGAAATTCTGTACCTGCTCATTTAAGTAAGTTAGACATACTGCACACTGATCTGAGTGTCAGCATTGACCAGACCACCTGGGTTCTTCTCAGCCCATTTTTTCCTTCTCTTTATTCTGTCTTCCTTTCTAATAGCATTACTGATTGAAATACTTAAATTTTTTTTTACACATTAACTCTTTTCAGAATCACCAGTTCAAGTAGGTGGATCATAATTCTGCCATACATATTAACACATAAAGATCCATTCAATACACATACGTTATTCTAAGAATGTTTTTGGAACATTAAAATAACATATGTATGCAATTTTAGCAACCCTTACATTAGTCTGGAGAACTCATCTTTCTCACTAAAATCTTCCATTCTAGACTAATGCCAAGAGACAAATGCCAAGTTAAAAGAATGATGCTAAATTAAGATACCTGGCTACTTTAAAACAGACTCAGAATTATTTTGTCCATCCAATGCAGCAGTTATCTAATTTCTCTTAGAATACTTAATTTTTTTTGTGGTTTTTCATTATTGTGAATTTTTTAATTGAAGTATTGATATACAATCTTATGTTGGTTTCAAATCAACAGTTACCCATATTTAAATCCTCATCCCCTCTAGTGCAGTTACTATGAACACTGAAATATGTTACAGAATGACTGTATTCTCCATGCTGTCCTACCATCCCTTGACCAACTTATATTGTGACTGAGAATTACTGTTCCCCTTTATCCCCCTCACCCTCTCCCCCACCTGCCCTAACCCCTTCCACTTGGTAACCACTAGTCACTTCTCAGTATCTATGAGTCTACTGCTGTTTTTTTCTTTCTGTTTTGTTTTGTTTTTATATTCCACCAGTAAGTGAAATCATATGGCATGTGTGTTTCTCTGCTTGGCTTATTTCATTGAGCATAATACTTTCTAGATCCATCTGTGTTGCTGCAAATGGAGATTAAATATTTTCCAATTTCAGTGATGTGCTTTATGATGAATATTATTCTGCATGCTGGGAAGATGTACAGTCATACCTCAGAGATATTGTGAGCCCAGTTTCAGACCACTGTGATAAAGTGAGTATTACTGTAATGTGTCAAATGAATTTTAGGTTTTCTCGGTGCATATAAAAGTTGTATTGATATTATACTATAGTCTATTAAGTATGCAATAGCAAGTCTAAAAAATAGTACATACCTTAATTTAAAAAAATAGTTTATTGCTAAAAGATGCTAACTATCATCTGAGCTTTCAGTGTGTGTGATCTTTTGTTGGTAAAGGGTCTTAACTCAATGCTGGTGGCTGCACTGATCAGAGTGGTGGTTGCTGAAGGCTGGGGTGGCTGTTACAATTTCTTAAATAAGACAACAATTAAGTATGCCACATGGTTTGACTCTTCCATACACCTGAATACTTTAGAGGTCATTGAAGGGTTAATAATTGGCCTAATTTCAATATTGTTGTGTCTTAAGGAATAGGAAGGTCCTAGGAGAGGGAAAGATACAGGGAATGGAGAATAACTGGAGCATTCAGAACACAAATATTTATTGATACAGTTCACCTTCTCATACACGTGAGGGTCGTGGCACACAAAATAATTACAATAGTAACATCAAAGATCACTGATCACAGATCACTATAACAAATATAATAATAGTGAAATTAAAGGTTTAAAATATTGTGAGAATTACAAAAATATGACAAGAAACACAAAGTGAGCAAATGCTTTTGGACAAATTGTGCCAATAGCCTTACTTGATGTAAGGTTGCCATAAACCTTCTATTTGTAAAAACCACAGTATCTGCGAACCCCAGTAATGTGCAGCATAATTAAATGAGGCACTCCTGTAATACATTCCCTCGAAACACTACAACTCATTATTATACTTCATTATTCAACCACAATTCTCCACAGCTTTTATATTATAAAAGTCTGTATGAACATATTTTTTCAACAAAGACTGCATTAAACAGATTTAATCCTACTGTAACAAAAATAACCTTACAAATGACATAATAAATTTTATTCATTCAAATGGATAAAATCTTTCAAAGAAATTACAAAGTTTCCTTCCACAACCATAAGGAAAATACAACTCTTAATGCAAATAAATGTTATTTAATTTATTTACTAGAAATGTTTACATCCACATAAAATGATTATATTCTTGATTAAATATTTATAGGACTGAAAGGACAACTGTCATCCTTCATTGGAATAAAACTCATGTAGAAAGAATACTGACAACCCTTTTGTGTAAGGAAAAGAGAGACAGAAAAAAATTTAGACAGTTGGATTTGAAAACTCATTTTGAACTCATTACATTATAAACCTCAATATTCAATCCTTTTCAGCATTCTGTGTCTTTGGACTGTATCTTTTTAAAATGCTGGAAAAATCATTAAGGAATCAATAACCTTCAGGTTCAACACATTCTTGTTTTTTCTTCCTCACAAAATTTTCAGCGGATTACTAGCAAAACTTGTGGGAGTGTAGAATACATGTTATGTGGAAGACTCATATCCCATTATAATACAGTTTTTAAAAAATTACTTCAATGGAAGTACAGTTGATACACAATATTGGTTGCAGGTATCAACATAGTGATTTGACAGTACTCTACCTTATTAAATGCTCACCCCAGGTGGTGAAGCTACTGTCAACATAGAACGATGTTACAAAACTATTGCCTGTGTTCTCTATGATCTACTTTCAAGTCAGGGACTAATTTATGTATGATTGAGATTTTGTGTCTCTTTATCCCCTTCACCTATTTCTCACACCCATCCCAAACCCTTCCCCATGATAACCACCAGTCACTTCTCAGTGTATATGAGTCTATTACTGTTTTGTTTAATTTGTTTTGTTTTGTTTAGGTTCCACATATAAGTGAAATCACATGGTATTTATCTTTCTCTGGCTTATTTCTGTCTTAGCATAATATCCTCTAGGTCCACAAATGGTGGTGCAAATGGCAAAATTCTTTCTTTTTTGTGGCTGAATAATATTCAGTCGGATATATGTACTGTATCTTCTTTATCCATTCACCAATGATGGACACTTAGGTTGCTTCTGTATCTTGGCTATTGTAAATAATGCAGCAACAAACATAGGAGTGCATATATTTTCAAATCAGAAATTTTGTTTTTTCTGGATAAATTTTTTGAAATGCAGTTACCGGGTCATACAGTATCTCTATTTCGTTTTCTGAGGAACCACCATACTGCTTTCCATAGTGCTGCACCAATGTATATGCTGTTTAGGAGGGTTCCCTTTTCTCCACATCTCATTAGCACTTGTTACTTCTTGTCCTTTGGGAAGTGGCCATTCTGACTGGTGTGAGGTGATATCTCATTGTGGTTTTGATTTGCATTTCCCTGATGATTAGTGATGTGGAGCATCTTTTCCTGTGCCTCTTGGCCATCTGTGTGTCTTCTTTGTAAAAATGTGTCTTCAGGTCCTCCTCTCATTTTTTCAATTGGGTTATGTGTCTTTCTGGTGTTGAGGCATATGAGTTCTTTATATATTTTGAATGTTCACCCCTTATTGGATATATCATTGATGAATATATTCTCCCATTCTGTAGGTTGCCTTTTTGTAGAAGCTTTTTAGATTGATATAATCCCACTTGTTTACTTTTGCTTTTGTTCCCTTGCCTGGAGAGACATGTCCAGAAGAAAATTATTCATGCCAGTGTTCATGAGATTTCTGCCTGTCGTCTTCTTATATATAGGTCTTTAATCCATTTTGAGTTTACTTTTGCTTATGGTGTTAGACAGTGATCCAGTTTCATTCTCTTGCATATAGCAGTCCAGTTTTCCCAATTTATTGAAGAGACTGTCTTTTCCCCAATTTATATTTTTGCCTCCTTTGTCATACATTAATTGCCTATGTATGTGTGGTTTTACCTCTGGGCTCTCTATTCTGTTCCATTGTTCTATGTGTCTATTCTTGTTCAAGTACCATACTGTTTTAATCAGTGTAGCTTTGTAGTATAGCTTCAAACCAGCCAGCATGATGTCCCCAGCTTTGTTCTTCTTCAGACTGTTTTGGCTATTCAGGGTCTTTCGTGGTTCTTTGTAAATTTTAGGATTATTTACTACAATTCATTGAAAAAATGCCATTGTTATTTTGATGGTGATTGCACTGAATTTGTAAATTGCTTTGGGCAAGATGGCCATATAATATAGTTTTCTAAATGCATTATGTATCATTAAAGAAGGAAAGTACCTATTGAAGGGCCCCCACCCATAAGATGGCAAACTTCCTGCTTCTCTTCCGAGTACTTGGTTCCCGCCGGCACCACCTGAAGCCCAATCACCTCTCTCCCCCCTCCCAATCCCAGCACCTAGCCAATAGCCACCAGCCCCGTAGAAGTAACACCACAATCACCCCATGCCCCTTCCTATATAACCCAGCACCTTTCCCTAATAAAGCGGAATTCTCCGGTGAATTGCTGCTGCATGTCACTCCTTCCTTTCATTGGTGCCGAAAACTGGGAGACGGGACACCCCAACTGGGCCCCGACTTTCCCCCGACACCAGCAGCAGCTTGCCCTTGTCCTCTTTTTCCGGTGTTGGCTCATCACACTCACCACTCCTCTCTGGCCTTTGGGTAAGTTTTCCCCTGGAGTGGGCCACTCTTCCCTGACGAGGAGGGAACTCTCCCTGCCTTAGGCATTCATGGCTGTGGCGGACCCTCAGACCCCTCCTCCAACAGCCATAAATGAGGTGACTCCTTTGCGGATGAGAACACTCCCTTCTCCCCCACCCCCACTCCTTCCGTTCCTTCTGCCGAAAATTCCTAGTACTAGGTTCCTCATGACTCCGGCACTCTGCCTCCTTAGAGAAGTTTGGGTGATGACCCACACTTCCTAAGAAATTCCGACTCGTATACGAGTTTCCGCAGACCACCAAGGATCATCGGGGACGCCCTTTGTCTCCTTGCGGTCTGCTCCCAGTCCAAGGATCTCCGTTCGTCTTCCCCTGTTTGTCTCCTTCTCTGTCATTTAGCCATGGGAGCCTCCTCATCCCTTCCTGAAAGTTCACCTCTTGAATGCCTGCTCAAGCATCTAACTACCCTCTCCCTGACACCTGATATAAAACCAAAACTTCTCCGTAAATACTGCTCCCAAGATTGGCTGACATACCCCCTAAACAATAACAACCAATGGCCTGCAGGGGGAACTCTTGATCCTAACATCACTTGCGATCTTTTTAACTACTGCCAACGCCTGAAAAAATGGAAGGAGATTCCCTATATCGAAGCTTTCCACCTCCTCCTCCCGCCTCCCTTGCCGCCACCGCCTACTCTTCCCCCCGCCTCCCCCCAAGTTCTCCTAGCCTGCAAGCCGTCTCTCCCGCAGAAGCCTCCCGTTCACTCCCTTCCCCCTCCTCTCCTACAACAGCCCCTCCCCCTTCCTCCACCACCATTTCCTCCCCCACCTCACCCCCCCTGCAGATCAAGCCTGAGCCTTTCAGCATCCCTCTAACTAAGTCCCAGGAGCCTCCTCTGTCTTTGCCCCCATCACCTGTTTCTCCCCCACAGACTGAGCCAGAACCCTTCAGTCCCCCACCGCCATGGGTCTCCGCTCTCGAGATATCTTTGCCTGCTGCTTAAGAGCAGGTCTGAAAAAGGCAGCTCGTAAAGTAGTCAATTTTCAAAAGCTCCAAGACATAATTCAAAGGAGGGAGGAAACTCCCTCCGAGTTCTTAGACAGACTCACTCAAGCCCTATTACAGTTACCAGCCTGGACCCAGAAACGCCTGACGGGAGACATGTCCTTATGACATACTTCCTAGCTCAAAGCTACCCCGACATTGAAGCTAAACTCAAAAAGTTAGAACAGGGCCCCGCTACCCCACAGACAGAGAACCTAACAGTGGCCTTTAAAGTCTTCCATAACCAGGAGGAGAAGAAAGAATGCTGTAAACAAAAGGCTGATCAGGCCAATATTCAAATGATGGCCCAGCTGATAAAACCACAACCTGGGCGCCCCTCTACAAACAAGCCCTCCCCAGGAGCTTGTTTCAAGTGCGGAAAAGAAGGACATTGGACAAGGGCGTGCCCCTCCCCCAGATCTCCTACCACCCCACGCCCCAGATGCGACAAAAAGGGCCACTGGGGGTCTGATTGCCCGACCACCTGAAGGGGAGGCTGGACGAACAACCCCCATCCTAAGCCCTCCGTAGTGGGGCTGGCAGAAGAAGATTGACGGGGCCTGGGGGCTTCTCGCCTGACCATTTCCATCACCAAACAGGAGCCCAGGGCTACTTTGATAGTAGACGGTCGCCCCATCTACTTCCTCCTAGATGAAGGAGCCACCTTATCAGTCTTGCGAGAATACCGGGGCCCTACCACGCCTGCCATTACTCCTATAGTCGGGGTAGGAGGTAAACAGATTTTCCCATTAAAACCCCCCCCTTTTATGCACAATCCAGGACAATCCCATACCTATCTCCCACTCCTTCCTGGTTATGCCCCAGTGTCCCATCCCTTTACTAGGACGGGACATCCTTTCTCTCCTCCATGTTTCCATAACTATATGCACTCCCACAGCCCCCAGTACTCCCCTTCTGATGGCCCTCATAGCCGACGACCCCCCTCTACCCAATGAAAGCTCCAGTTCCGCCCTCATATACCCTGTAAATCCCAAAGTTTGGGACATTACAAGCCCCTCCGTGGCTCTATGTCCTCCTGCCTCTATCAAATTACGTGACCCCTCTCAGTATATCTGTCAGGCCCAATACCCCCTAACCACTTCAGCCCTCATAGGCCTTCAACCCATCATTCAAGATCTTTTAAACAAAAATTACCTCAGACCCACTCACTCCCCGTTTAATACCCCCATATTAGCTGTTATAAAAAACCAACGGATCTTTCCGCCTTGTCCAAGACCTTCGCCTCGTCAACATGGCTGTCGTCCCTATCCATCCCTTAGTTCCAAATCCATACACCCTTTTACCGCGGATCCCTGCCTCGGCCTCCCACTTCTCAGTCCTAGATGTCAAGGACGCATTTTTTTTTTCTATCCCTCTGGACCCCTCCCAAGATTTTTTTTACAGAAAATGGCTCCTCTCTGACCTGCCTGTTCCCAAAACCAAGACAGAAATCCTTTCCTTTCTAGGCCTGGCTGGGTATTTTAGAGCGTGGATCCCTAACTTCTCCCTGCTGGCAAGACCCCTATACGACCTCAGCAAGGGCCCCCCTGAAGAACCATTATCCTCCTCACCCCAACACTCCTTCATTAAGCTCCATCGAGCCCTTGTGGAAGCCCCAGCTCTCCATCTTCCTGATTTGTCAAAGCCCTTCTCATTAGACATTCATGAGAGGTCCAGTCAAGCTCTAGGAGTCCTAGGCCAACATTATGGCCCATCCTTTGCCCCAGTAGCTTATCTTTCCAAGCAATTAGACCCCACCGTTCGGGGATGGACCCCTGCCTACGGGCATTGGCCGCTGGACAGCTCTTGCAGAAGGAAGCTCATAAACTGACATTCAGGACGCCCCTTACATTTCTGTCCCCATATCACCTAAAGGATCTCTTAACCTACAAAAGTTTACAGACTCTCCCTCCCTCCAGACTCCTGACCTTACTGTCCTCTTTCCTCCAAAATCCCTTTCACCCCCTTTGCCATCCATACCCAAATCATGACTTTTTCCTCCTTTACTGCTCCCTCGCTCTCTCTCGCTTTTTTTCCTCATTCCTATTGTCTTCTCTGCCACCCAAGCCTCCTTTGTATGGCGATTCAAAGTCAGACAGACTTACACACAGCATCAAACAAAAATTACTGCCCTCATTGCCACATCAGACTGCCCTCTGAAAGGCTGCTCCAAGCCTTTATACCTCCACTTTCCTCCCTCCACTGAAGTGTTCACTAGCAGCTACCTTTATTCTCCCTACCTCTGCTTCCTCTATGACCAAAAACAAGTCTATTGCAGGTGATGGCCAGACACCTACGGGGGATGTCCCTACTGGTCTTGTGCCATTCACTACATGGGTAACTCCCGGTACCCACAGTATTACTCCTCTAACCGTTTCATAAAATATCCCAACAGCTCATTCTCCTTATCAATCCCAGATCCCTGGGACTCTCGATGAGCCACCAGAGTCACAGCCTCAGTTTACTATGGGGGGTCTTCGACCTCCCACGGTACCCTTCATATCTCTCGAGAGTATGTTCCCTCTCATTCCCAGATCTCTCAAGTTGCATCAGATATCGGACATTCTGAAAAAGTCATTGTCCAAACTCTTGACGGTGCCTCTTCATCTTCTTATCCCCGCCCCTCTTCTAATTTCTCCTACTCTTGGTTACAGCTCATTCAAGACACCACCATCTTTCTCAACCACACCCTCAACACTGCTAATTGTTTCTTGTGTGCATCACTACAGCGCCCACTGTTGGCCGCCGTGCCCCTTAATATTTCCAACTACTCCTTCCATGCAGAAGGACAACCCCTCCGCCCCCTGGCAGACATACCCCTATGGGAACCCGAATACGCAAGCAATCTCACCATCCACCACTGTGTAGGCCCAACTCCACCCCCCTCCAGCACACTTCACTGCCTCTCTATCTACACCCCTACCTTCGGCTCTAAGACTTTTATGCAACCGGGACACTTCTTTTGGTGTAATGGCAGTCTTTTCAACTCACTGCCTCCCAACTCCAGCACAACCTGCATTCTCGTCACCCTAATCCCACAGCTTAAACTTTACAGCATGGCAGAATTACTTGAGCTCCAACCTCCCTTGCCCTTGCCCACAAGAAGGGCTGCTTTCCTTCCCATTATGGTCGGTATTTCCCTAGCCACCTCAGCCTTGGAGCAGGATTTTCAGGGGGAGCCTTGGGTCACTTTCTATAGGCAATTAGAGATCTCAACGCCAAACGTGAGGGAGCCCTGACATCCACTGCCGATTCCCTGGCCTCTCTCCAAAGACAGGTCACTTCGCTAGCTAAGGTCACCCTTCGAAACCGGCGGGCCTTAGATCTGCTTACAGCCGAAAAGGGCGGCACCTGCGTCTTCCTTCGAGAAGAGTGCTGCTATTACATCAACGAATCCGGCATTGTAGAAACTGACATTACCAAACTCACCGACCTTGCCTCCAGCCTCCACTCTGCTTCCAATTCCAAGCCATTCTCTTCAATACTAACAAACCCCTTCCTCACCTGGCTGTGGCCCATTGCAGGCCCTATAATAATCATTCTCCTCGCCTGTCTCTTCTTGCCTTGTATAGTAAAGTTTATCAAATCCCAAGTTGGTAAAATCTCTAATCAAACTTTCAACCAGCTTTTACTCAGGAACTACCAGCTTTTAGCCACAGAAGATCCCTCACCCTCACGTAACTTCCTCACCACATGCTGAGATGGACCCCTCTCTCCGCTGGAAACTGTTCCTGGAAACAATGGCCGCAGACACCTGGCTTCTGGCACCCGTATCCTCTTGGCACCATTAGAATCAACAAGTCCTCAACCTATGGTTACAGGGAACCTTCATTGATTTCCAACCTGAAGAAGTCCACACCTACTCGTCCTTACTGTGGGGAGTCCTATCAACCCTTTCCCCCCAGTCCTCAAGCCCTCACTCCCTTCAGGAGGAAGCAGTTCAGCAGGAAGCAGTCAGAGAGAAAGCAACGTCCACAACCCCATAGAGGAGAAAGGGGGGAATGAAGGGCCCCCACCCATAAGATGGCGAACTTCCTGCTTCTCTTCCGAGTCCTCGGTTCCCGCCGGCGCCACCTGAAGCCCAATCACCTCTCTCCCCCCTCACAATCCCAGCATCTAGCCAATAGCCACCAGCCCCGTAGAAGTAACACCACAATCACCTCATGCCCCTTCCTATATAACCCAGCACCTTTCACTAATAAAGCGGAATTCTCCAGTGAATTGCTGCTGTGTGTCGCTCCTTCCTTTCACCTATCAGCACTCAATTTTCTTTTGTCTGCTGCCCAGGGCTTAACTAGACTTAAATGTTTGTTTGTTTGTTTTAAATAAAAGGTGATCTTAGTGTGAGAGTATGTTCATACAGGATAGAGAACACATAATTTGTAGTAAATATAAAAAAGCAAAAAACTTAATTAATTTTTGAAATAGAAATAGAAAATGACATTATAGTAAAGTATATGGTGATAAAGAAAGGGATTGACTCATGAGCAAGAATGTTAAAATTGAGAACTATAAAGCTTTTCAATAATTTTGTGCTATATACAGCTTTCTAATGTAAAACATTAAAAATATATGCAATATATTCAAATATATTATTACAGTGATTTTATGTATGTAGTCATTTTTATAAATAATTATATTATTCAAAAAAGCTTAAAATTGATGTGAACAAATTCAGTCTCACCTTCCCATGCAAGTAAATAATCATCTCCCCTGCCTAGTATCTACTGTCACATTGGCAAGACATCACCATTAGTAGGGACTCCTTGGAATTCAATCATTAATCATAACACTACCTCTTTGTCTCAAAGAAATGGTTCCATAGCTTCACTTCTGTTAAAACTGTTCCATGTGCTTCACTATATGTAATACATATTAGAAAAAAAAATTCACATTTAAATTCTCAGTAAAACTCTTTTGAAAAAAGGCACACCAACCATAAAGTTTTAAATTATACCTAGTACTGAAAATCAAATACTCACAAAGAAGGATCTTGTATGAGATCTTTTAGATTTATCCCACTGCGATCTTCTGCAAGATTCCTGAAGCAACTATCACTCACTAAACAGGAAAGGGAGAAAGAAAAAAAATTAACTTTTTGTTCACATTTCATTATAATACTACTAACCAAAAGGAATTTTTAAATTAAAATTGGCTCTCAAGATAGGGTGTTTCCAAACATCAATACTGATCAATTTCTGAGCCTGGCAGATTTAGTAACTAATATTAATATTCAATAACAAGCCACCAATATAAGCATAAAGACTATATATAAATGCACTATATAAAAGACTAGACATTTAGGACCAAATTTTATTCTTATAAAACTCATTTACTAGAACATAGTGGCAAGTCACTGCTTCCACAACTAGGGAAAAAAAAGATAAATTATCCACCAAAATCATGTTTTTAAAGATACTGGAAAGCAATGGGAGCAAAAAGCATAAACTAGGAAAGAGTGGTATCTCTTCTTAGGTAAGCTTAGCCTTATACTTGTTTTCATTTCTGAAAGGATTTGCCATCTACACATGAACTAAAAATTAGAAAGAGGGACACCACTAGGGAAGAGAACCTGGTATGCTCCTGGTTCATGGGCTGGCATGACAGATTGGGATCCTATGGAACCCCCAAAACATAAACCATTTTCTCCTGGGAGATGTGCTGAGGGCTGGGATTGCACAAAAGGATTTGCAGGGAGGAGGAAAGAATGGGCGGGAGGACAAATAACGTTTTCGGTAGTGTTGTGGTGATTAGGAGTACAATGTAACAGGTGGAACTTATTGCTTTCAGTGTAGAATTTCAACAGGCCTCTTCTCAAGACACTTGCTCTCAACAAAAAGCACACCTACCTTGACAGAGGGGATGAGTAAAAGCAGGAAGAATTCAAAAGGTAGAGTAAAATCTCCCAAATTTCAAAGTATATAAGTACAAAGTCACACCAGAGAGAAATACCTGCAACAGAACAGGTCTTGCCCTTAGACATTTAAAACCAGAAATAGACTAAATAGATCTAAAACTGTCATTCAAACCACCCAGCTCAATTTATGGTAGAATTGAGGTGATTAGCACTTAGTCATTTCTTTCTAATACAGAATTGAGAGAAAATAGCATGTACATCAGTTTCTATGATACTCTAATAAACACTATATGACAAAAAATTACAAAATATGGAGGAGCCAAGATGGCAGCATGAGTAAGAAAGTGAAAATCTCTTCCCAAAAACATATATATTTTTGAAAATACAACAAATACAACTATTCCTAAAAGAGAGACCAGAAGATACAGGACAACAGCGAGGCTACATCTACATCTGCGAGAACCCAGCGCCTCACAATGGAGGTAAGATACAAGCCGCAGCCCGGTGGGACCTGAGCGACATCCCTACCCCAACTGCCTGGCAGGAGGAGAGGAGTTGGAGTAGAGAGGGAGAGGGAGCCCAGGACTGCTAAATATCCAGCCCTAGACATCCACACTGGGAGCACAGACACACAGTGTGTGATGTGCTGGATACTAGGGTAACAGGACAGTAAAATCTACAAGCGGGTCCATGCAGCCGGCACCCCTAGGACAAAAGAAAAGCAAGTGCATTTTGAAAGTCTTAAAGGGACAGGGGCCTCAAAGCTGGACAGAAGTATCCCAGAGCACACAGCCCAGCAGCTGGGAATCCCGGGGAACTCCAGACGGCCTAACCCCCAAAGCGGCAGGGCAGCTCTGAGGCCCCTCACAGCGATGAACAGCCTCCCGCCAGTTCCCCGTCCAGCACGGCCGCCATAGTGGAGCAGCAGCCTGAGGCCTGCCACGTCTACAGCAGCTGCGTGGAGCTCCACAGTAGCCTGGGCAAGAATCAGAGACCCCATCTGTACACAAATGCCCAACACAAGTCGCTAGGGGTCGCTGTTCTCCCAGGAGACGAACGCAAGGAACAAACAGGAAGGGATTTTGTTCTCCTAGCTGACACAGGTGCCATCTGCCCATCACCATGAAAAGGCAGAAGAATTTGATTCAGACCACAATCACACAGACATCCTCCACTGAGAGGGAACCTGGGGAGATGGACCTAACCAATCTTCCAGAAAAAGAATTCAAAATGAAGGTCATAACCATGCTGATGGAATTTCAGAGAAATATGCAAGAACTAAGGAGGGAGAATACAGAAATGAAACAATCTCTGCAAGGACTTCAAAGTAGAATGGAAGCGATGAAAGAGGCCATTGATGGAATAAAAATCAGAGAACAGGAGCGCAGAGAATCTGACGCAGAGAGAGATAAAAGGATCTCCAGGAAGGAAAGAATATTAAGAGAACTGTGTGACCAATCAAAACAGAACAATATCTGCATTATAGGGGTACCAGAAGAAGAAGAGAGAGAAAAAGGGATAGAAAGTGTCTTTGAAGAAATAATTGCTCAAAACTTCCTCAGACTGGGGGACAAAATAGTCTCTCAGATCACAGAAGCACACAGAACCCCCAACACAAGGGACCCAAGGAGGACAACACCAAGACACATAATAACTAAAATGGCAAAGAGCAAAGACAAGGACAGAGTATTAAAGGCAGCCAGAGAGAGACAAAAGGTCACCTACAAAGGAAAACCCATCAGGTTATCATCAGACATTTCAACAGAAACCTTACATGCCAGAAGAGAATGGCATATATTTAATGCAATGAAACAAAAGGGCCTTGAACCAAGGATACTGTATCCAGCATGATTATTATTTAAATATGAAGGAGGGATTAAACAATTCCCAGACAAGCAAAAGTTGAGGGAATTTGCCTCCAACAAACCACCTCTACAGGGTATTTTAGAGGGACTGCTCTAGATGGAAGCACTCCTAAGGCTAAACAGATGTCACCAGAGAAAATAAATCACAGCAAAGAAACTGGAACAATCAAATACTAACTAAAGGCAAAAAATAAAATCAACTACCCACAAAAACAGTCAAAGGAAACACGAAAGAGCACAGAATAAAAGAACCAACATATAAAGAATGGAGGAGGAGGAATAAGAAGGGAGAGAAATAAAGAATAATCAGACTGTGTTTATAATAGCTCAATAAGCGAGTTAAGTTAGACTGTAAGATAGTAAAGAAGCTAACCTTGAACCTTTGGTAACCACGAACCTAAAGCCTGCAATGGCAATAAGTACATATCTTTCAATAATCACCCTAAATGTAAATGGACTGAATGCACCAATCAAAAGACACAGAGTAACAGAATGGATAAAAAAGCACGACTCGTCTATATGCTGCTTACAAGAGACCTACCTCAAACCCAAAGACATGCAGAGACTAAAAGTCAAGGGATGGAAAAAGATATTTCTTGCAAACAACGAGGAGAAAAAAGCAGGTGTTGCAGTACTAGTATCAGACAAAATAGACTTCAAAACAAAGAAAGTAACAAGAGATAAAGAAGGACATTATATAATGATAAAGGGGTCAATCCAACAAGAGGATATAACCATTATAAACATATATGCACCGAATACAGGCGCACCAACATATGTGAAACAAATACTAACAGAATTAAAGGAGGAAATAGGATGCAATGCATTTATTTTAGGAGACTTCAACAAACCACTCACTCCAAAGGACAGATAAACCAGACAGAAAATAAGTAAGGACACAGAGGCACTGAACAACACATTAGAAAAGATGGACCTAATAGACATCTATAGAACTCTACACCCAAAGCAACAGGATACACATTCTTCTCAAGTGCACATGTAACATTCTCCAGAATAGACCATATACTAGGCCACAAAAAGAGCCTCAGTAAATTCAAAAAGATTGAAATTCTACCAACCAACTTTTCAGAACACAAAGGTATAAAACTAGAAATAAATTGTACAAAGAAAGCAAAAAGGCTCACAAACACATGGAGGCTTAACAACATGCTCCTAAATAATCAATGGATTAATGACCAAATCAAAATAGAGATCAAGGAATATATGGAAACAAATGACAACAACAACAAAAAGCCCCAACTTCTATGGGAAGCACCGAAAGCAGTCTTAAGAGGAAAGTATATAGCAATCCAGGCATATTTAAAGAAGGAAGAACAATCCCAAATGAATAGTCTAAAGACACAATTATTGAAATTGGAAAAAGAAGAACAAATGAGGCCTAAAGTCAGCAGAAGGAGGACATAATAAAGATCAGAGAAGAAATAAATAAAATTGAGAAGAATAAAACAATAGAAAAAAATCAATGAAACCGAGAGCTGGTTCTTTAAGAAAATAAACAAAACAGATAAGCCCCTAGCCAGACTTCTAAAAAGAAAAAGAGAATCTACACACACCAACAGAATCAGAAATGAGAAAGGAAAATATCATGACAGACCCCACAGCAATACAAAGAATTATTAGAGAATACTACATAAAACTATATGCCAAAAAGCTGGAAAACCTAGAAGAAATGGACAACATCCTAGAAAAACACAACCTTCCAAGACTGACCAAGGAAGAAACAGAAAATCTAAACAGACCAATTACCAGCAACAAAATTGAATCGGTAATAAAAAAAACTAACCAAGACCAAAACTCCCGGACCAGATGAATTTACTGCGCAGTTTTATCAGACATACAGAGAAGACATAATACCATTCTCCTTAAAGGTTTCCAAAAAATAGAAGAAGAGGGAATACCTTCAGACTCATTCTATGGAGCCAGCATCACCCTAATACCAAAACCAGGCAAAGATCCCACCTAAAAAGAAAATTACAGACCAATATCCTTGATGAACATAGATGCAAAAATTCTCAACAAAATATTAGCAAACAGAATTCAAAAATACATCAAGAGGATCATACACCATGATCAAGTGGAATTCATCTCAGGGATGCAAAGATGGTACAACATTCGAAAATCCATCAACATCATCCACTATATAAACAAAAAGAAGGACAAAAATCACATGATCATCTCCATAGATGCAGAAAGAGCATTCTACAAAATTCAACATCCATTCAAGATAAAAAGTCTCAGCAAAATGGGTACAGACGGAAAGTACCTAAACATAATAAAGGCCATATATGAAAAACCCACAGCCAACATCATACTGAACAGTGAGAAGCTGAAAGCATTTCCTCTAAGTTCGGAAACAAGACAGGGATGCCCACTCTCCCCACTGTTATTCAACATAGTACTGGAGGTCCTAGCCATGGCAATTAGACAAAACAAAGAAATACAAGGAATCCAGATTGGTAAAGAAGAAGTCAAACTGTCACTATTTGCAGATGACATGATATTGTATATAAAAACCCCTAAGGACTCCACTCCAAAACTACTAGAACTGATATCAGAATACAGCAAATTTGCAGGATACAAAATTAATACACAGAAATCTGAGGCTTTCCTATACAGTAACAATGAACTAATAGAAAGAGAAACCAGGAAAACAATTCATTTCATAACTACATCAAAGAGAATAAAATACCTAGGAATAAACCTAACCAAGGAATTGAAAGACCTATACTCTGAAAACTATAAGACATTCTTAAGAAAAATTAAAGAGGACACTAACAAATGGAAACTCATCCCATGATCTTGGCTAGGAAGAATTAATATTGTCAAAATGGCCATCCTGCCCAAAGCAATCTACAGATTTAATGCAATCCCTATCAAACTACCAACAGCATTCTTCAATGAAGTGGAACAAATAATTCTAAAATTCATATGGAACCACCAAAGACCCAGAATAGCCAAAGCAATCCTGAGAAGGAAGAATAAAGTGGGAGGGATCTTGCTCCCCAACTTAAAGCTCTACTACAAAGCCACAGTAATCAAGACAATTTGGTACTGGCACAAGAACAGAGCCACAGACCAGTGGAACAGAATAGAGTCTCCAGACATTAACCCAAACATATATGGTCAATCAATATACGATAAAGGAGCCATGGACATACAATGGGGAAATGACAGCCTCTTCAACAGCTGATGTTGGCAAGACTGGACAACTACATGTAAGAGAATGAAACTGGATCATTGTCTGACCCCATACACAAAAGTAAATTTAAAATGGATCAAAGACTTGAATGTAAGTCATGAAACCATAAAACTCTAAGAAAAAGACATAGGCAAAAAAAAAGAGCAACTTCTTCATGAACATATCTCCCTGGGCAAGGGAAATAAAAGCAAAAATGAAGAAGTGGGACTATATCAAACTGAAAAGCTTCTGTACAGCAAAAGATACCATCAATAGAACAAAAAGCCATCCTACGGTATGGGAGAATATATTCATAAATGACAGATCTGATAAAGGGTTGACATCCAAAATATATAAAGAGCTCACGCACCTCAACTAACAAAAAGTGAACAATCCAATTAAAAAATGGGCAGAGGAGCTGAATAGACCATTCTCTAAAGAAGAAATTCAGATGGCCAACAAACACATGAAAAGATGCTCCACATCGCTAGTCATCAGAGAAATGCAAATTTAAACCACAATGAGATATCACCTCACACCAGTAAGGATTGTCACCATCCAAAAGACAAACAACAACAAATATTGATGAGGGTGTGGAGAAAGGGGAACCCTCCTACACTGCTGGTGGGAATGTAAATTAGTTCAACCATTGTGGAAAGCAGTATGGAGGTCCCTCAAAATGCTCAAAATAGAAATACTATTTGACCCAGGAATCCCACTTCTAGGAATTTACCCTAAGAATACAGCAGCCCAATTTGAAAAAGACATATGCACCCCTGTGTTTATTGCAGCGCTATTTACAATAGCCAAGAAATGGAAGCAACCTAAGTGTCCATCAGTAGATGAATGGATAAAGAAGATGTGGTACATATACACAATGGAATATTATTCAGCTATAAGAAGAAAACAAATCCTACCATTTGCAACAACATGGATGGAGTTAGAGGGTATTATGCTCAGTGAAATAAGCCAGGCAGAGAAAGACAAGTACCAAATGATTTCACTCATCTGTGGAGTATAAGGACAAAGGAAAAACTGAAGGAACAAAACAGCAGCAGAATCACAGAACCCAAGAAAGGACTAACAGTTACCAAAGGGAAAGGGACTGGGGAGGATGGGTGGGAAGGGAGGGTGAAGTGGGGGAAGAAGAAAGGGGGCATTACAATTAGCATGTATAATGTGGTGGTGGGGGCACGGGGAGGGCTGTGCAATACAGGGAAGACAAATAGTGATTTTACAGCATTTTACTACGCTGATGGACCGTGACTAATGGGGTATGTGAAGGGGACTTGGTGAAGGGGGGAGTCTAGTAAACATAATGTTCCTTATGTAATTGTAGAGTAATGATAGCAGCAAATAAATAAATAAATAAATAAATAAATAACAAAGTATGGGAATTGGCACAAAATGTGACTAATAATCAAGAAAAAATTGCATATATAAACCATTTTACCGATGATACAAAATTAGAAGATAAGGATTTTTAAAAAACTTAAACTTTAAGAAAACTTATTTAACCTAAGAAAACACAGAAAAATGTTTACAGTAGATGAAAAGAGGAAAATTACAGAAGAAAATTCGTATCTATGTAAAGAATCAAATAGTAATTGTATAAATGCAAAATATCTGAAATTAAGAAATCAGAGGGTGAGTTTTATAGCTGATTCAATATAGCAATATATAGGATTAGTTAACTTGAAGAGATCAGTAGAAAATATCCAAACTGAAGGAAGAGGAAAAAGAAAGAACAATGGAACAGAGCATAAGACCTGAGAAAAAACTGAGACCTCAATGAATTCTTTATGCACAACCAAGGATAAAGAGACCACATAAAACCCAGCAGGAGAGATGGAGACATGGTAACAGAAGGAGTCCCAATGCCAGTGTGGCCCTGCAGTAGGGAAGAATGTAATTGAGCTATTAAAGCACAAACTCACCTGCCCTGGGTCACACAGAAAACAGCCTTGAGTTGGAGGATTTAAAGCCAACCATGACTATAATTGAAGGAAGTTGATTTTTAGAACTCAAGCACCTGCCAGATGGCAAGGAAATTGCCAGAGCTCTCTCTGGGACCAAAGGTGCTGGCATTGTTTGCATTTCCCCAAGACAATGCTAGTGCCTACCGGAGCAGAGTGCCATTGTTTACACCCTTCTCCCTCAACCAAACACTGCTAGCTCAGATGGGAGCAGGGTGAGTGCCACTGTTTACATTCCCTGAACATTGTTAGTGCAGATGGGAACAGGGTGAGTGAGCTTCATCATTTTGTTATCTATGCATGCAGGAGCACATTAAGTGCCATTGTTTATGTTCCCCACACACTCTGATACTAGGAAGGGGCCTGGGTCAGGATGAACACACCAGATCCAGATATAAGGAAGGTGGCTTCCCAGCCTACACCCAACCCCAACACATCGGTAAGAAATCCAGCAGTACTACCAAGGCAGTACTAGAGTGACACTCGCATGGATTCAACCTGCCCATGCCCCTACCATCCCTGGCAGCCCCCTTTGCACAGCCCTGGCCCACTGTCAACCCGGCAGACACCTTCACAATGCAAGCATTCAATAGTGGGGGAGAGAGCCCTTTCGTTTAATTCACAGAAACAAACACTGAAAGTCAAACAAAATGAAGCGAGGCAGAGATATGCCTGAAACAAAGGAACATAACAAAACTTCAGGAAAAAAACCTAAATGAAACAGAAGTAAACAATCTACCTGTCAAAGAGTTAAATTACTGGTTACAAAGATGCTCACTAAAGAAGAGTGGAGTGGATGAACTCAGTGAGAACATCAACAGAGATAGGAAACAAAAAAGAATTTATCACAGATGAAGACTACAATAAATGAAATGACAAACACATTAGAGGGAATCAACAGTATTTTAGAGGATGCAGAAGAATAGGTCAGCAAATTGGAAGACAGAAAAGCACTCAAGTAAAACAGCAGAAAGAAAAAAGAATGAAAAGAAAGAAGAGACGTCTAGGCCATGTATGTACCTCAACATAAAAAATTAAATTTAAAAGAAAAGACATTTGGGAATCAAACAGCCCAACGTAATTGTTGTTGAGAATAGGAGACAGAGGGTGGGGACGAAGCAATAGTTTCAGAAAATAATAGCTGAGACTATTCCAAAACTCCACACTGACTAAGGAAGTATAGCCAACTCCACATAGGGAAAAGGGAAAGAAAATCACACCCAGCAGTCAAACCGCTGAAAATAAAAGATAATAAGAAAATGTTAAAAACAGCTGGTGGAAGAAAATGGACACATCATCTTCAAAGGAAAAACCATAGAACTTACAGCTAAGTATTCAACTTAAATTAAAGAATCCAGAAGACAAAGGAACAATGGTTAAAAGGCTTGGAAGGAGAACAGAATCTAAAAGTCTGTACCTTGATAAAATATCACCTTAAAATTAGAGGCAAAATAAAACTTCACTTAAAATATTTTATATTTCTTAGCATGAACATTAAGCAATTATTTTCTATTTCAGTTTAACAGATTTATTATATGTGTTTGTGTGTATATATATATCTTATGTATTTATCTTTGCCATTTCTAATCTACATAAGGAACAAGAAGAATACAACACTTGTCTTGTTCCTTTCAAAGATTCAAAGATAATCACCCAGTATTTTATTTGGATTTTATATTTCCTTTTTTTATAGAGAATCCCTCAAAATTACAAGCTTTAAGCCTTCTAAATTTGGATCTTCATCTGCTATAAATGATTAGTACATATAAAAAATGACACACTAACAACTCTGCAGAAAAAGTTTGGATTCCTTTATATTATTTGCAAAAAGATACCCCCACCTTTTTTTTGCAATAAATAAAGTAATTGTGATAAATATATAATTTTCATTTCATATTTAATACTGACTCAACCTGTGGAGTTGAGAAAATTCTTCTGCTTTTCATAATTTTAACACAAATGCTCTTCATTATACCATTTCCTGAGTAGGGCCAAAAGCAAAATAATACAATGTTGGCACATTGTAAGAAAAACTGGATCCCAGCTGAGTTGAACTAAAACTGAAGATATATTATAAAATTTGTTCTCATAAAGTTGTACACCTGAAACTAATGTAATGTAATACTGTGTGTCAACTACCCTTCAATAAAAAATAATTATCTAAAAAAAAAAAAAAGAAAAAAGTTTCTTACCGAATTTGGCAAATATGAGAGTTTATTACAAACTCAGGAACCTGAAAGTTTTGGAGGCTCAATTAAAATGGAATAAACCTTTGCTCCTTTAAAGGCTTGCTAGTCTGTTATCTGTGAAGTGAGTTTTGCTAAAGGCACTTTTCTAAAATTCATGTCTCAATCCAAATTTTAAGTTAAAAACAGAGCAAGAAATCTAAAGAAACAGTTTCTTAGCAAAAGTTCTGAAACTCTGGCTGCCTAACAAAATATATTGCTTTTAGTTAAGGTTTTTTTCACCAAGGCAACAAATTTTGTTTTTGAATTTCAAATTAAGAATATGGCACATTTTAAGAAACTAGTGAACATACTGTCTGATGTATAAATCACACCAGAATCAATCAGTTTTGGTCATTATATTTTTTTGTCATCTTTTTCCTCAGTATATACTAACTAAAGGAATTACTCTATTCTTTATTCCACTGATAAACAAAGAGTTCTTCAATATGTCATCATAAAAGTCAGATAAAATAGGAGAAATCATAATAAAAACTTGTTACTAACATGAAAACCATAAACTTGCATCTCAGTCTGGTTTATATTGATATAATAATTAACTTATAAAGGAACAAAGTAAAATTAATTCAAAATATTTGTAAAATGGTCTCTAACACAGTTTATCCAATCATATGCATTTTTTCCTACAAATGTTCATCTTTCAGATCTATAATCAAGATAATATTGCCACTATGTGCTAAGCATTTCATATTCATTATCTTACTTAATCTTCATAATCATTTGATGACTGAACTATTTGTATCCCCATCTTACAAATGAGGACACTGAAGCATGGGGAGATTAAGCATCCTGCTAGAATTCATATAGCTAATAAATAGCAGTACTGGGAAAATCTACATTAACTCCAGAGCCTACACTGTCAAACACTGTGCCATAATGACCATCATTCTGATCGATTTCTCACATATTCCAGATTCCACATTTCCACAACTTTAAAGCAATAAAAGATACACAATTAAAATTCATTATGAGATGACAAATGCTAAATCAGAGCATTATTAAAGCATTACAGTTTTCAAAGTTGAATGAAACACTGGAGATCTTCTAGTTAAGTGGATATTCTAGTTAAGCGGTTAGTTAACTGTGCTTTGTATCTGATGGGTTCTGTGGAGGTATCTCAGATCAATGACATCCCAGCTCTTTCAGCTAAAGAGCTCTGTTTCTGTTTTATATATTAGATTGCTTCAAAAATTATATTTGAAGAAATTCACTAAAGAAAATTTTATAGAAGTGGAAACACACATATACACATACATACACACCTTAGAACAAACTGTATTAGTTCCACTCTCCATTATTTTATAGATGAAAATCATGGTTTGCCTATGATCAACAAATGTCAGCATTCAAACTCAATACACTTAGAAATATTTGTAAAATAAACCCCTAGCAGGGTTCTTAGTCAATCATGCACCTTTTTCTGTATGTATTCACCTTTCTGGCCTATAATCAAGTAACAGTTGTCATTAATTATGTGCTAAGCATTTCATGTGCATTTTCTCATTTTTAAGAAGTATAATATGAATAATGAATATAATCTTTGATAAAAGATCTTCATAATGTATTTTCTAAGTCCTGTTATTATGAATTATGCCATCTTATTATTAGGAACTATATTATGAAAGACCTAGCCATCTCTTTCTTACTTCTAGGATGACATTTATATTCTATCTTACACTGGTCAAGAAGGATTTTGCTGTAACAAGAAAATTTCTATTTTCACAAATTCATGTTTAAAATATAGCACAGGAGGAATCAAATGATTATAAAACAGATTGTATTGTCCCATGTGTAAGAATATAAAAATAGAGCACCATTTGAAAATTACTAAGGTGACAGTAAAAACATATTCAACTCAAAATTTATTCATTCTGTAGTTTCTAAACATCCAATGAAATAAAATCCCAAATGGCCCTGTGAAAACAACTGGTAATTAAAATAAAATATGCATTTATGCTATAGAGAGAGTCCAATGAATTTTTTCAGTGTATACTGGGTAAATGAGACAATAGTTTAAAATCAAAGGAAAGGATAAGGATATTGATATAAGTGTTTCCAAAGACAAATATTTGACAAAAAGAGCTAGTTTTGGAATACTACATGTTTTCCCAAAAATATCCCTTTCTGTTATGAAAGTTACATGTTTAGTGGAAAGTGTCAGTATGCTATAATTCTAAAATACTGCCAAAAATTCAGCACTTAATCTATTCTGAAAACATATTAGATAGCTTAATAACTGAAATAAGAAAAATTAGACTGACTCCATAATCTCTGGTTTCATTTTTCAAGATAAATCTGTATTTTGTTATTTAAGCAAAAATGCACATATCTCAAAATTAACCATTTTAAAGTACACAGTTCAGTGACATTTAGTATATTCATAATATGCAACCACCACCCCTAATTCCAAAACATTTTCATCATCCCAAGAGAAACCCATTACCCATTAATCAGAGAGTCTCCATTCCTCCCTTTCCCAGTCCCTCACAACCACTTTCTATCTGCTTTCCATCTCTATGGAGTTAACCATTCTGGACACCTCATACAAATTGAAGCATAGAATATATGACTTTTTGTGGCTGGATTCTTTCCCTTACCATCATGTTTTCAAGGTGCATCCATGTTGTAGCACACTATCAGTTCTTCATTCCTCTTTATTGCTGAATAAAATTTCATTGTCTGTATTACCACTTTAGTTTATCAGTTCAATCTTTGTTGGCCATTTGGGCTGTTTCTACCTTTTGGTTATTGTAAACAGTGCTGAATGAGCATGGGTGTACAAGTATTTGTTTGAGTACATTTCCAATCTTACAAAAGTTAAAACAAGAAGCAAAATCTACTTTCCTGATGAATTTGCACAGATTTGTTTTCTGAGTTCAAACTACAGTTATAGTAGCATATTTTTGGACCTGATACATTACAAAGAAAAATGTCATTATTTCAAAATCCATTTAACTCCGTAACTGAGGAGACCCCACCGTACCTTTGGGGTACATACCCAGAAATGAAATCGCTGAATCATCTGGTAATCCCAAGTTTAATATTTTGAGGTGCCACAAAATTGTTTTTCAAAGCAATTGCACTATTTTATAATCCACCAGCAATGTATCACATCCACCGTATCCACAGTTCCTTTGTCTGTTTTTTGTAATATAGTCATAATAGTGAGTATGAAGTATAATCTCTTTATTTTGATTACATTTCTGTAATGAAAAATGATGTTGACCATCTTTTCTTGGGCTTCTTGGCCATTTGTATATCTTCTTTGAGGAAATGACTGTTCAAGTCCTTTACACACTTTTGCTTATCTTTCTGTTGTTAAGGTGAAAGATGTCTTTATATATATTCTAGACACTAGATCCTTATCAGACTTATGATTTGCAAATATTTTCTTCCATTCTGTGAATTGGCCTTATGTTTGCTTGATAGTGTCCTTTTATGTGCAAATTCTTAATTTTGCTAAAGTTCAATTTATTATTTTTTCTTTGGTAGCTTGTGTCTTTGGTGTCATGTTTAAGAAACCATTGCCAAATCCAAGATCATGTGGAATTTTCCCTATTTTTTTGTAAAATTTTATATTTTCACTCTTATATTAAGGTCTTTTATCCATTTTGAGTTAATGTTTGTGCGTGGTGTGAGGGTAAGAATCTAACTTCATTCTTCTACATTTGGTTATATAATTGGTCTGGTACCATTGTTTGAAGAGGCTGTTATTTTATATTGAATGGTCTTGGCGCTCTTTTAAAAAATCAACCATAGATATGTGTTGGGTTACTTCTGGATTGAATTCTATTGCATTGATCTATACTACTTCTACCCTTATATTAATATTACATTGTTTTGATTACTATATCTGTGTGGTAAGCTTTTGAACTGGAACTGTGATTCTCCCAACATTTTACTCAATATATTTTGGGGTACACATCATCCCATGCAATTCCATATAAATATTAGGATTCTAATCCACTTTTTATACCAAATTTGAGTCCCTATTTTAAGCAGATTGATTTTAAGAAACATTTACTGATACAAATTATCTACTCTTTGATATCACTTTTTTCTGATACTTAAATCCTACAATTTTCTGCTAGGAGGAAAGTTCCCTGAATTCTTCCTAAAACGATGTAAACTAAGTACAAAGAACTATTACAAAGCAAACTGAAAGAAGCACATGAACAATAAAAGAAGTTAAACTGTTGTGACAGATATTTCATAATTTTCTAATGTATTCAGTCTAAAATCACAAGCAAAAAAATGCTTATGTGCAAAAGTTATAATATGATAGTCATTTTAAAGCTATCAATGTTTAATTTTAAGTAATTTCAAGCTGCTTTATGCACTTGTGTGCTGTCATAAGGTAACACATTTCCATTCTGACAAAAGTTAAAAAAAGAACCAAAATCTACTTTCCTGACAAATTTGCAACAGATTTGTTTTCTGAGTTCAAACTACAGTTCCAGCAGCATTTTTTGGACCTCATACAAGTACAAAGAAAACTTTCCTATTTCAAAACCCACTTAACTGTAACTGAGGAGCTTCCACCATATCTTCAGTTGGAATGGATCATTCTGCAATATAATGACATGCAAAAAGGCAATAAAACCTAATAGAATTCTAAAAATGCATTCCAAATAATTAATGTGCTCAATTAAAATCATAAAATCATATATTGCTATAATTATTTGCCAGTAACTATCCATGTGAAAAGACATTTGCAAAGATAAAAACTCTATACAAATCAGCATTAACAAATTAACATTTGTAATAGATTTTGATGACAGGAAATAGTAACTATAAGCTCTAATTCTCATCCCCACCCAATCCCATTCTTTAAATTGGTAAACATGTATGACAAATATTACACTCAATTATTATTGTAATACTTGATTTTGTAAATACTAAAAATTGTGGAAATCTATATTCTTTCTTGCTTGCTATAGTAGTATATACATAATATCCGCAATTTGCCTCTTGGTTGACAAAACCTAGAAAAATTTACTATTGGGCTCTTTATGGAAAAAAGTTTACTGATCTGGTTTATAGGAACATGGTAGAAATACCACATACTCTTCAGAGCTAGTTGATAGAATTCCTAGCAGATGCATTAGTATAACATATGCCTATGAATCTGCACAGAAGGTGCTAATTTATGCTCTTCTGTATTCCTTTATATCTCTGGCCAAAGCCCGTATTATAACTCAAGTTATCAAGTTATAGCTTCATCCATCCCCATACAGATTATCTTAACCAATCAATCTTAGACAATGAGGGATCAATGAAGACAGTGTTGAGCCACAACTATCATGCCCACCCTGAAGTACCATGGAGATCCCACCTGATGTACCAAAAACCAAATGGAGTTCTTGAAATCTCCTCCAACCTGTCAGTAAAGAGGCAGTGTCTACCTCCCTTAACATGGCTGCATGGTAACTGAATAAACCAGCTAGAAGAGAAAGTTTAAATAAGATCCACAGTTCATAACATAATACCCAGCATGTCAGGTCTCAATCAAAAATCAATTGTCATAACAAGAACCAGAAAGATATCACAATGAATGAAAGAAAGACAACTGATAGGTCCAACATCAAAACGGTACAGATGTTAGAATCATCTGACAAAAATGTTAAAAATCAGAGAAAAAGTAACTGAAAAAACAAAACAAAACACAACCAAAGCCTCAGTGACCTATGGGACAATAACAAGAGACCTAACTTTTCTATCCTCTGAGCCTCAAGGTAGAGAACAAAGAGTGCAGGGCTGAAAAAGAATTTGAGAGAATAATGGCTTGAAACTTCTTGAACTTGGCAAAAGACATAAACATACATATTCAAGAAAAGTTATGAACATACATATTCAAGCAAACCTCAAACGTGATAAATTTAATGAAATCTATACCAAGACAAATCATGGTCGAATTTCTGAATGGAAGACAATCTTCAAAACAGTGAAAGAGAAACTACACCTTAGCAACATGGGAAAAACAATTTAAGTGACAGTAGGTATCTTACAGAGATTAAGTTTCCCAGATAAATGAAGGTTAAAATAATTCATCACCATTAAACTAGCCTTACAGGACATGTTAAAGAGACTTCTTTAGATGGACATGTTCTTAAGACTAAGTATTTTTCATCAGTGAAAATAAACCTACAGTTAATGGTAGTAGACCAATTACTAAGCAAGTACGAAGTTTAAAAAACAAAAATAGTAAAATAAACTACACACAAAATTAGCCAAGGGATATACAAAAGATGGGGTTTATGACATACATAAAGGGTAGAGGAAGAAGAACAAAAAATTGTACTTTCAGAATGTGCTCAAAATAGAATGACTATCAACAATATAGACTGTTACATATTTAGTAAATGATTTCTGAATCTTATAGTAACCACAGGTTATAAAGAAGACCATGTAAAGCCTATAATAGATACACAAGAAGTTTAAAAAAGGAATCCAAGCATAACACTAAAGAAAAACATCAAACAACAAGAGAAGAGCATAAGAGAGGAAGAACATAGAAGAAGTACAAAACAACCAGAAAACAATAAAATGGCAATAAGCACATACCTATCAATAATTACATTAAATGTAAATGGACTAAATGCACCAATCAAAAGGCATAAGGTGGCAAGTTGGATAAAGAAACAAGACCCATGTATATGCTGCCTACAAGAGACTAATTTTAGGCTAAAGACATAAGAAGACTAAAAGTAAAGGGATGGAAAACTACATTTCATTTAAATAACAGGGTGAAAAAACCAGAAGTAGCAATACTTATACCAGACAAAATAAGACTTGAAAACAAAGAATGTAAACAGAGACAAAGAAGGACATTACATAATGATAAAAGGGATCAATCCAACAAGAGGATATAACAATTATAAATATCTATGCACCCAACATAAAAGTACCTAAATACATAAAACTAATACTAACAAAGAGAAATGGACAGCAACAAAATCATATTAAATGATGTTAATACACCACTAATATCAATGGGACAGTGGATTGGCTGCTTCTCACAGTATTAAGAAATGTCTATGGATGAGAAGAACATGCTCCTGAAAGAGATGCAAGAAATGGCAGCATGAGAACATGAGCTGCAAACTACTGTGGATTCAAGAAGAATGAAATGGCATTAATACAAGAGAAAGCAGCACAAGAATACTGGCTGGGAGGTGCCATTGAGGAGGTAAAAAATTTGTTGGTGACTGAAATGGCATCACTATGGGTACTGTGGAAGAGGTAAAGGCCCTGAAGGAAAAGGACAGAACACTGCAAAAATCACAAAAGGCAGTGCGAGAATGTGAACTGTGAGGTCCAGTGAAAGAGGTAAAAGATTCCTTACAGAATGAGATAGCAGTGTCACCAAGTGCTCTGAAGGAGGAAAAGGACATACTCCTGAGGGAAGCACAGGAAGAGGCAGCAGAAGAATGCCAGCTTCGAGGAATGGAGGTGAAGGTAAGAGAGTTGCTGAAGATCGAGCTAGCACTGCTGCAAGGCACTGTAAGAAAGGTAAAGGATGTAGCATAGGAGGCACTTGGGGGAGTGGAGAGAAAGGTGCCATCAGTCCCGGAAATGGAGCAGCTGGGGAAGGATGAGGGGGTGATGCCGGGGGCACTGATCCCTCCTCTACTGAAACACGCCAGTGGTTGTAAAGAAAATAAAGATGCAGCAACCAAGGGTTCCCCCAGGAGAGGTGTAGACCCCTCCCCGGTCATGGGGCACTCTATACTCCACCCCTATACTCAGGCTGAGCTGGTAGATTTGGGCTCCTGGTTTAAGCAAAAGCCCTTGGAGTCAATATTAGCTTGGCTCCTGCATCTGTGGGATTTAGGAGTGGATGGAATTGTTCTGTCTGCATCCGAGATGGGAAAGCTGGCTTCCCTGACAGTTTAGCCTGCCTTGAGGCAGTGATTACAAAATGCACATAAGACCCCAAGAAATAACTCCCTCCTTGATTGGCTTATGGCTGCATTTTGTGCTGTGTGGCACAAACAGGGTGATTTACCATCCTCCCCTCCTAGATGGCATACATATGCTGAGCTCCAACAGGTGTTATAGCAGCTAGGCATAAAAAATGCCATCTATAGTCCAGAGAATTATGGCCAAGATGAGGAGCCTTTTACTGTAGGGATGAGAAATGTTGTGCTTCAAATGGCTTCCATGTCCCTCTTTCGGTCTCTAGTGGCCATTCTTGCCCCTCACTTAGGGCAGCCCATAAGCGAGGTTACCCATACAGTAGCAGACTTAGGATAGGCTGAAGCAATGACAGCATGGAAATAAATAAGGTTTGCTACTCACAAGAAGAATTTAAAGGGCCCCATGAAGGTTACGAGGACCCAGATGTGGGTTGATTTAATAAGGGCAGGAGTAGACAGAAGGAAATTAGATGAGAAGTCAAATAGAATCTTACTGGAGCTATGGCAACAACTGAAACCAGAACAGCAGTTCCAGCCATTAAGACCAAAGAGGCAGAGGTCAGAGACAGAGCCACAAATCTGGCCTGTATGTTTGCAAGACTTCCTGCTGGAGAGTGAGCCAACCTCACTTGAGCCCACACAGTAAGATGATTAGGGAACACAGTTCGACTGAGGGGAAGGTGGTGTTACCTCCTCTGAGGGATCGGGGGTCCAGAGGCCACATGTTGAAATAGCTATCCATTGGACCCCAGTGAACATACAACATGTCCTGGCTCTTGTGAACACAGGGGCTGAATGTTCACTGATACATGGTAACCCTGAGTGGTTCCCCAGGAACCCCACAATTACAGATGGATACAGGCATAAGGCTATCAGAGTGAAACAAGCCCAAATCCCTTTGGGAATAGGTTGTCTACCCCCAAAAAAGTATACTGTGCATATATCTCCTATCCCTGAATATATTTTGGGGATTTATATCCTTCAGGGTCTATGGTTGCAGACCACTGCAGGTGAGTTCAGACTGAGAGTACGTGTGTTGAAGGCAGTTCTGAGGGGACATGTTGGCACCCTACAATTGCTTTGCTTGTGCCTTGGTGGGTGACTAATACCAAACAATACAAACTGCCTGGAGGGTATAAAGAGATTGGAGAAACCCTCCAGGAACTGGAAAAGGTGAGTATTATAAAACCCACCTATAGACCTTTCAATTCCCCAGTGTGGCCAGTAAAAAAGCTGGATGGCTCCTGACGTATGATAGTGGATTACAGAGAATTGGATAAAGTCATATCCCCTATGCATGCTGCTGTCCCCTCAATTGCAGATCTGATGGATACCCTCAGTCATGAATTAGAAAAATACCATTATGTGGTATATCTTGCTAATGCCTTCTTTTCCATTGACATTGAGCAGGAAGTCAGGAACAGTTTGCCTTCACATGGGAAGGATGGCAATGGACTTTCACCATACTTACACATAGATTCCTCTGCAGCCTGACCATCTGTCATGGACTTGTAGCCCAGGAGTTGACTACATGGGGGAAATCGCCAACGGTGCAGCTGTACCATTATATTGATGATATCATGCTCACATCTGATTCTCTTTCAGATCTAGGTGCAGCACCTAGACTGCTGCAACATCTACGGGAGAAAGGATGGGCTCTGAACAGCACCACGGTTCAGAGACCTGGTCTGTCAGTAAAATCTGTGGGGGTAGTCTGGTTCAGCAAGACTGAAGTTATTACAAAAGCAGTCATTAAGTCCAGGCCTTTCATAACCCTACAACTGTGGCATTGTTACAATTTATGGGTCTTCTAGGCTACTAGAGAGTGTTTATCCTGCACTTGGCACAAATTCTGAAGCCCTTATGCTGGTTGCTATGAAAGGACGTCAGGTGGGACTCAGCTGACATATGTGCATCTGCCTTTACTACAGTAAAATGGGCAGTCAAAGCTGTGCAGGCTGTGAGTGTGAAAGACCTATCAAGGCCCTGTGAGCTGGATGTTCATGTGACTGAAGACGGTTTTAAGTCTGGGATCTCTGGCAGCAGTTTGAACAAACATGCCAACATATTGGATTGTGGTCACAACTCTGGAAAGGGGTAGAGTATGATACACTTTGGTAGGAAAACAATTGGTTGCGGTGTATCACACCTTACTAACTACAGAACCCATTACTGGAATGGCCCCAAATAAAGGTAATAACCACCTACCCATCTTGGGGTGGGTATGAGACTGGACCAAAAAGCCAGAGAGTGGTATGGCACAAACACCTATACTGGCCAAGTGAGGTGCTTACCTACAGCAGCATAGCATCCTCTCTAGTAGCCCCTTGAGTGAAGAACTCCAATGCTTATTGGGGCCAGTGAGATATACTAGTGAAAAGTAGGAAGAATTTACCTTAGAACCATTAGTAGCAGAGATTCCTTATTGGGAAGGAAGAGCCCCTGTACCCAAAGATGCATGGTAGACAGACAGGTCCAGCCATGGGCAGCCACCAAAATGGAGGGCCATAGCTTTCCGTCTTAAGACTGTGACAATATGGCTGGAAGATGGTGAGGGGAAGAGCAGTCAATGGGCAGAGTTATGGGCAGTGTGGCTTGTGATCAGCCAGGAGCCCTCCCCAATATTTATCTGCACTGACAGGTGGGCTGCTATCAGGGCTTGACCCTGTGACGACCAACATGGTACCATGCCAACTGGTTGGTTGGTCACTGACCCCTTTGTGGACAAGAATTGTGACAAGATTTATGGGCCTGTGGTCAGACTAAAATAATTACAGTATACCATGTGACAGGTCCTTTGCCACTGGCATTCCCAGGAAATGATGAAGCAGATAAATTGGCCAATATACGTTGGCTAGAAGGAAAGCCTGCCTCTGATGTAGCCCAATGGTTACATCAGCATTTGTTGCATGTGGGGCAAAAACTAATGTGGGCTGTAGACCATTGGTGGCGCTTGCCTTTGACCTTTAAAGAAGTCAGGAGAGCCTGGTCAGAGTGCATCCTATGTTCTAAAAGAGACTTACACTGCGTTCCACAGCAACATGGGACAATAGCTAAGGGGCTGATACCCCTCGTCAGGTGGCAGATAAACTATATGGGGCCTCTGCCAGTGTAAGAAGGGTACCAATATGCCATGACTTCTGTGGACACAGCTACTGGAGTTCTGGTTAATTTTCCTACATGTTGTGCAGACCAACAGACAACCAAAAGAGGCCTGGAGCATCTCTTTGCAGCCTATCGCCTACCACAGGTAATTGAGAGCCATCAGGGCACCCATTTTACTGGACATGCACTATAAGAATGGGTGCAACAGTTGGGAATCAAATGGAAGTTTCATGTGCTATACAATCCTACCACAACTGGCATGATAGAAAGGTACAATGGTTTGTTAAAATCTGGACTGAAGTCAGATACCAATAGTCTGCAGGGATGGTCAGTCCACTTATAGATAGTGCTATGGTGTTTGCACAAGAAACCCTGAAAGGAAGTCCTGAGCACCATAGACATGCTAACACATATTGCTGCCTCCCCTATACAACTCCAAGTACAAACCAAGGAAGAATCATTGAAGCCGAGGTTCGGCCACCAGAATAATATCTTACTGCCAGCACCAACTGCACTAAACCCTAGAGACTTCATTGAGTGGACACGGCCTTGGAACTTTCAACACATGGACCAATGATGGCTGACCCTTCTGGAACCTAGGGGACAAGGCCTGGGAGTTGGACTCCTGTGTATTCCTGGAGTAACACCAAAGTGGCCCCCAAACATCACAGTAGTATATCCTGTACAGCCAGAAGGTAGGAGCATCTTACCAGGAAGTTTTGTTTTATCATTATGGCCAGTGCATGCACCTCCAGTAGCACTATATATAGAGCCCTCAGTAACCCACACAGGGAGAGGAGTAAAGGTATGGTATACTAGGCCTGGAAGGGACCCGCTTCCTGCCACAGTCCTATCACAGGATCACTCTCTTGCATGCATCCTATCTGATGGACAAGATATGCCTATGTTGGTGTTGTTAAAACATGTGTCTTATAGCCCCTAAGGTCTTTGTAGATTGGGCACACACCCTACCAAAAAAACTGCTGCTCACTGGGGTGCATGGAGCTCCCTATCTGCACCATTACTGTGAGTTATGAACTCATCTGAGCAGAACTGATTTTGAATATAGATGAAATAAACTCCTCAGGCTTGAGGATTATTATAATTTTTGTTGCCAGTAGCAAAATCTTGTTGTATCTTAATTTTTGTTATTATCTCTATGTTGCTGTTATCCTCTGGTACTGTTGTGGAATCTGATTACAATGCTCTGTTTCTCTAGCACAGGGACCATTGCAGAAGATTGAGGGCATGTAGATTGTGATGCAAGAATCCTGGAGGGATGGAGTGTGAATAAAATGAAGGCTCCTATGGCCAAGTTCCTCACCTGAACCTAAACTACTTGATGATGTAACTGGCCTACGGCTAGGCTACTGCTTCTACACCCTAGGCAATTAGCTATTATTGACTGAGTCACTACATAAAGAGCTATGCCCAGTGCTCTGGGTGGAGGCAGAGACAAAGGAGGATTATAGACCTGCCGACTGTTAGAAGCAGACGTAATTCTAGTGCTCTACCTTTTGCCAGGAGGACAAGCTGGGTAATAAACCCTTTCACCCCAAGAATGTTCCATTGTCATTTGTTGGTCTCACTGAATCCATAGTGAACTTACCAGGGGTTGAAACCCACTGGCAAGACAGGATGAACCCTCTTAGGGTTTGTGAGATTCAAGCAGAGATGTTTAGGGGATTCTGCAAAAGAAGCCTATTCACTCTAAAGGAGTGAACAGAAGAGCCTGCTCTTCCTCTCTTCTCATTGGTGGCTTAATTGAGTTGAAACTTGGAACTGCACAGACCCTGGGCCACAATATGTAAAGACAGTTTTAGAATGAAGCTGACACCCAGCTGCTGAATCAAACCACCAGTGAAACTCACACTGTATCCCTCAGTCCTACAGTTGCATAAGCAAACAAATCCATTAGCAAAACTGGCTTGTGGTAGGTTTTTCTCTTATCTACTGTATACCGAATCATCCATATTAGACACCTAGAGGTAGGTGCTTCCCTGTTGTTCACCTACAGTATCCATTTGGCACTAGGTAACTTATTAATTCATTCATTCAATTGTTGAGTGCTTATGTGCCAGTCCCTCACTTAGGGTCCACTAATAGAGCCATTACCAAGGCAGATAAGGTCCCTGTCCTTGTGTTATTCCCATGTCAGAGTGCAAGATGGGAAATAAAAACACCTCGATATATTTTATAAAGGCAAGTAGTGAATTAAGATAAGATGATTTGACATAGTTGTGGAATGGCACCTTTAAGTTGTAAGGTCAGGAAATGCCTGTGTAGGCAGGGATGCTGAAATTAAACTTGAAATGAGAAGATCTAAGGTGAAAGCAATTAAGGCTGAGGGAACAGTGACTGCAAAGGTCCTGAGGAAGAAAGAAGCACCATAAGTGGCAGTTATAATCTCCCAGTAGCTAAAAATCTCAGTCATTTCTGACTCTTCTCTTTCACATTCTGTATCCAAATCATCAGTAAACTCTTAGATTCTTCATCAAAAAACATCCATCACTGTGGCTACATTCATGAGATGCCATTATCTGTTACCAACACAATGGTGAAAGACCCTTAACCAGTTCCTTCTTTCTACACCTTGCACCCTGGCCCTGTTCACTATATTTCTACACAGCAGTTGTGGGTGAATTGTGTCCTCCTCAAAATTCATATGCCAGAACGTGATGTGTATCTCTTTGATGAGTTACTCCTAACTTGTAACAGACTATGCTAGTTTTCTCCAATATTCATACTTCCGTTCTTTTATAATAATTAGATATGTAAATTTTACCTATGCACATGGCTGCCTAAAATACTGCTATCCAACTTTTCTTGAACTTAGATGGTTTGATTAGCTAAAGAAATATAAAAGGAAATGATGTATAAAGGAACTTATAAAATCATAAAAGGAACTTAATTTCTGATACCTGAATATAGAGACATACCAGCACTGGATTTACAATCTCCATACTTCTCAAAAATCAAAACAAAAAACAAAAGAAAATAAATAACCTTTATAACTTATATAAACTCATTTTATGATTTTGTTAGTAATAGCCAACACTAATCATAATATAATCCCTCTTTTCCTGTTTTATATTTCTGTATGTATAATCTGCCTTTCTATACTAAAATGTAGCATCCCATATGTCTACAGCCTGGACTAATGCTTAGAAAACAATTTGAGGTAAAAAAAAACATTAAAGAAGAAAAGAAAAAAAAAAGGACACAAACAAAATCAGTAATATAAAAGGAGAAGTTACTGGGAGAATATATTTCTAAATGACATATCCAAAAAGGGGTTAACATCCAAAATAAATAAAGAACTTACATGCCTCAACACCCAAAAAGTAAATAGCCTGATTAACAAATGGGCAGAGGATAGATATGAAGAGACAGATCTCCAAAGAAATTCAGATGGTGAACAGACACATGAAAAGATGCTCCACATCACTAATCATCAGGGAAATGCAAAGTAAAACCACAATGAGATATCACCTCACACCAGTAAGGATGGCCAACATCGAAAAGACTAAGAACAACAATGCTGGCGAGTCTGTGAAGAAAGGGGAACCCTCCTACATTGCTGGTGGGAATGTAAGCTAGTTCAACAATTATAGAAAGCAATAGCAATATGGAGGTTCTTCAAAAAACTCAAAATAAAAATACCATTTGACCCAGGAATCCCATTCCTTGGAATTTACCCAAAGAATACAACTTCTCAGATTCAAAAAGACATATGCACCCCTATGTTCATTGCAGGACTTTTTACAATAGCCAAGATATGGAAGCAACCTAAGTGTCCTTCAGTAGATGAATGGATAAAGAAGATGTGGTACATATACACAATGGAATACTATTCAGCCATAAGAAAGAAACAAACCATTTGCAACAACATGGATGGAGCTGGAGGACATTATGCTCAGTGCAATAAGCCAGGTAGAGAAAAACAAATGCCAAATGATTTCCCTCATTTGTGGAGTAAAACAATGAAGCAAAACTGAAGGAACAAAATAGCAGCAAACTCAGAGACTCCAAGAATGAACTAGTGGATACCAAAGGGGAGGGGTATGGGAGGGCGAAAGGTATTGAGGGGCATTATGTTTAGTACACATGCATGGTGTGTGGGATTACAGGGAAAACAGTGTAGCACAGAGAAGGCACATAGTGGATCTGTGGCATCTTACTACACAGATGGACAGTGACTACCTTGAGGTATGGGTGGGGACTTGATAATATGGGTAAATGTAGTAACCACATTGTTCATGTTGAAATCTTCATAAGAGCGTATACCAATCATACCTTAATATAAAAAAATAAAATAAAATAAATTAAAAGCAATTTTTAGAAACACAAAAAATTACTAGAGGATTCTTTAAAAATTTATATGCCAATAAATTGGAAAACCTAGAAGAAATGGATAAATTCCTAAAAAAATGCAACCATCCAAAACTGACCCAGTAAGAAACAGAAAATCTAAATTGACTGACTACCAGTAATGACATTAAACTCATAATAAAAAAACTCCCAACAAACTAAAGTCCAGAACCAGATGGTTTCACAGCTGAATATTACCAAACATTTAAAGAGGAGCAAAGACTCATCCTTCTTAAAGTTTTCCAAAAAAGTAGAAGAAGAGGGAAAATGAAAAATCCCACAAACACATGGAGGCACAACATGCTCCTAAATAACCAATGGATCAATAACCAAATAAAAACAGAAATCAAGCAATACATTGAGACAAATGACAACAATGATTCAACACCGCAAAATCTTTGGGATGCAGAGAAGGCCATGCTATGTGGAAAGTATATTACAATACAGGCCTACCTCAGGAAAGAACAATCCCATATTAACAGTGGAAACACACAATTAATGAAACTAGAAAAAGAACAAATGAACTCAAAAGTCAGTAGAAGGAGGGACATAATAAAGATCAGAACATAAATAAATAAAATAGAGAAGAATAAAACTATAGAAATAATCAATGAAAGCAAGAGCTGGTTATTTGAGAATATAAACAAAATAGATAAACCCATAGCCAGACTAACCAACCAGTCTACACACATAAACAAAATGAGAAATGAGAAAGGAAAAATCACTACAGACACCACAGAAATATAAACAATTATTAGAGAATACTATGAAAAATTAAATGCCAAGAAACTGGATAACCTAGAGGAAAAGGACAACTTTCTAGAAAAATACAACCTTCCAAGGCTGACCCAGAAAGAAATAGAAATTCTGAACAGACCAATTACCAGCAATGAAATTGAGCTGGTAATCAAAACACTACCTAAGAACAAAATCCCTGCCCTGGAACAGATGCTTCACTGCTGAATTTTGTCACACATTTAGTGAAGACCTAATACCCATCCTCCTTAAAGTTTTCCAAAAAGTAGAAGTGGGAATACTCCCAAACTCATTATACAAGGCCACCATCACTCTAATAGGAAAACCAGGCAAAAACACCACAAAAAAAGGAAATTATGGACCAATATGCCTGATGAACACAGATGCAAACATATTCAACAAAATATTAGCAAACTGAATTCAAACACACATTATCCACCATGATCAAGTAGGATTTATTCCAGGGATGCAAGGATGGTACAACATTCGAAAATTCATCAACATCATCCACCACATTAACAAAAAGAAGGAAAAAAACCATGTGATCATCACCATAGATACAGAAAAAACATTAGAAAAAAATTCAACATCCTTTCATGATAAGAACTCAACAAAATGGGTATAGAGGGCAAGTACCTTAACATAATAAAGGCCATATATGACAAACCGACAGCCAACATCATACTTAACAGTGAGAAGCTGAAAGCCTTTCCTTTAAGATTGGGAATAAGACATGGGCATCCTTGGATGCCATCCAAGGATGCCCACGCTCTCCACTTTTATTCAACATAGTTCTGGAGGTCCTCGCTGGAGCAATTATTAAACAACACAAAGAAATAAAGGCATTGAGATTGGTAAAGAAGAAGTTAAACTGTTAACTGTTTGCAGATCACATGGTATTGTACATAAAAAACTGTAAAGAATCAACCCCAAAACTACAAGATCTAATATTTGAATTCAGCAATGTGGAGTGATACAAAATTTATACACACAAATTTGTTGTATTCCTATACATGACTGATGAACTAGCAGAAAGACAAATCAGAAAAACAATTCCACTCGCAATAGCATCAAAAAGAATAAAACACCTAGGACTAAACCTAACCAAGGAAGTGAAGGACCTATACTTTCAAAACTATAAGACACTCATGAGAGAAATTTAATAAGATGCCAATAAGTGGGAACACATCCCATGTCATGGATAGGAAGAATTAATATTGTTAAAATGGCCATCCTGCCTAAAGCAATCAACAGACTTAATGCAATTCCTATCAAAATATCAACAGCATTCTTCAATGAACTGGAGCAAATCGCTCTAAAATTCATATGGAACAACAAAAGACCCTGAATAGCCAAAGCAATCTTGAGAAGGAAGACTAAAGCTGGGAGGATTACACTCCCCAACTTTAGGCTCTACTACAAAGCCACAGTAATCAACACAATTTGGTACTGGCACAAGAACAGAACAATTGGTCAATGGAACAGACTAGAGAGCTCAGATATAAACCCAAACATATATGGTCAATTAATATATGATAAAGGAGTCATGGACATACAATGGGGAAATGACAGCCTCTTTAACAGCTTGTGTTGGCAAAACTGACACCTACATGCAAGAGAATGAAACTGGATTATTGTCTATCCCCATACACAAAACTAAACTCAAAATGAATCAAAGACCTGAATATAAGTCAAGAAACCATAAAACTCTTAGAAGACAACATAGGCAGAAATGTCCTGAATATAAACATGAGCAACTTCTCCTGAACACATCTCCTCGAGCAAGGGAAACAAAAACAAAAATGAACACATGGGACTACATCAAACTAAAAAGCTTCTGTATGGGAAAGGATACCATCAGCAGAACAAAAAGGTATCCTACAGTATGGGAGAATATATTTGTAAATGACATATCCCACAAGGGGTTAACATCCAAAATATATAAAGAACTCACATACCTCAACACCCAAAAAACAAATAACCCGAATAAAACATAGGCAGAGGATATGAAAAGACAACTGTCCAAAGAAGAAATTCAGATGGCCAACAGGCACATGAACAGATGCTCCACATCACTAATCAACAGGGAAATGCAAATTAAAACCACAATGAGATATCACCTTACACCAGTTAGGATGGCCAGCACAGAAAAGACTAAGAACAGCAAATGCTGGTGAGGTTGCAGAGAAAGGGGAACACTCCTACAACAGAATGTAAGCTAGCTCAACCATTGTGGAAAGCAATATGGAGGTTCCTCAAAGGACTAAAAATAGAAATATCATTTGACCCAAGAATTCCACTTCTAGGAATTTACCCAAGGAAAGCAAGATTTTAGATTCAAAAAGACATATGCACCCCTATGTTTATCGCAGCACTATTTACAATAGCCAAGATATGGAAGAAACCTAAGTGTCCATCAGTAGATGAATGGATAAAGAATATGTGGTACAGATACACAATGGAATACTATTCAGCCATAAGAAAGAAACAAATCCTGCAATTTGCAACAACATGGATGGAACTGGAGGATATTTTGCTCCATGAAATAAGCCAGGCAGAGAAAGCCAAGTGCCAACTGATTTCCCTCATTTGTGGAGTATAACAATGACACAAAACTGAAGGAACAAAATAGCAGCAGACTCACAGACTCTAAGAAGGGACTAACAGTTACCAAAGGAGAGGGGTGTGGGAGAATGGGTGGGGAGGAGGGAGGGAGAAGGGGACTTAGGGGTACTATGATTAGTTCACATGCTGTGTGTGGGGTCATGGGGAAGACAGTGTAGTACAGAGAGGATAAGCAGTGACTCTGCATCATCTTACTACAGTGATGGACAGTGACTGCAATGGGTTATGGAGGAGGGACTAGATAATATGGGTAAATGGAGTAACCACATTGTTTTTCTTGCGAAACCTTCATAAGAGTGTATGTCAATGATACCTTATTTAAAAAAAACACAGCAACAAAAACCATCCTTTTAGAAGTTTTACAAGCAATTTCTTAAAAATTCTGATGGATTATAAATAAAGAATTCTGAGTGAAATTTTAATCTTATGTTCTATAACTAATAAAAATAACTGTTCCCTAATAAAAAAATGATATCTCAAAAAAAAGTAGAAGAGGGAATACTTAAAAACTTGTTTTATGATGCCAGCATCACTGTAATTTCAAAAGCAGAAGAGAAACTAGAAAACAAGAAAATTTTAAACCAATATCCTTTATGAACATAGATGCCAACAACCCCCAGCAAACATTAGCAAATTGAATTAAAAAATACATCAAAAGAATCATCAGTCACAACCAAGTGGGATGTATTCCAGTAACATAAGAATAATACAGTGTTTATAAATCAATCAAAGTGACACAAACACACTTTTATTCACTATAGACCTGGAAGTCCTACCTACAGCATTCAGACACGATAAAGAGATAGAAGGCATGCAAACTGGTAAAAAAGAAGTAAAACTGTCACTATTTGCAGATGACATGATCCCAATATAGAAAATGCTAAAGACCTCAGCAAAACACTATTAAAACTAATAAGTGGATTCAGCAAAGTTTCAAGATAACAAATCGACATAAAGAAATCTGTTACATTCCTATATACTAACAATGAACTAGCGTACAGTGAAACCAAGAAGATATGCCATTTACAATTGCATCAAAAAGAATAAAATACTTAGAAATAAACCTAACCAAGGGGGTGACCTGTACTCTGAAAATATAAGACATTGATGAAAGAAACTGGAGAAAACACAAAGAAATGGAAATCTATCCCATGCTCATGGAAAGGAAGAATTAATATTGTAAAAGTGCCTTCCTGCCCAAAACAATTTATGGATTTAATGCAATTCCTATCAGAATAACAAAGGCAGAGACTGGATTAGAGATGGCGGCATGAGAGGTGAGAAAGAGTCCTCCTCCTAAAACCACATATAATAGAAACATATAATACAATGAATCCTGAAAGAGAACAGGAAAGAAGGCTGCAGGAGACTGCATACACCTGGAGAAAAGAGCAGACCTCATGGAACACAGCAACATATCAAAGCTATGACCTGGTAGAGCCCAAGCCTGTCCTTACCCCATCTCACTGGCAGGAGGAAGAAAAACAGAGCAGGGATGGAGTGGAAGCCTGGGACAGCTGAACACCTATCCCTGGAGATCTGTTTTGGGAGCACGAACCTACATTGCATGGTGCTCTGATGAGTAGTGGGATTTGAAAGCTAAGACAGGCAGAATACCTGGAGAGATGGAGATTCCAGAAGCTTGTGGAAAACAGGGATTCATATCTGGATGATCTGGGTGGGCAGTCTGAGAGAATTCCTAACAGCAAGAGGGCTGCTAAAGGGGCAAGAATGGAACAGAACTTACTACTAAGGAGAAAGGACAGGTAGACAAAATTGTCCGGGAGCACTCTGCCCAGCAGGTTGGGAGCTTAAACGATCTTCAGGTGCACCATTCTCCTGGCTGGCTACATAGCTCCAAGACCCCCCACCCTGATATGCAGTCTGTGATATCTTCCTCCCAGATAGCCTGCACCTGGCTCACAAACCAGCAAGCCATGCCCTGGCGTCGGGCCAGCCAGAGGGAAACCCCACCTACAACACCTATGAACACAAAGCATAGAGGCTTATACCTGTGTTTTCGGCTCACTGGTTCTGGCAGAGGAGACAGACATGACAGCCAGGAAGCAGGAAACAGCTCTTTCCTCCCTCCAGGCACCAACAATGCTCTCCTGTGAACCCCAACATTGCTCCAGGTACTGAGCAGTTCCAAAAAGTTGAGCTTCTGAGCACTAGAGGCACCACATACAAATATGAAACATCAAAGGAACATGGTTCAAAGCAAAATTATGAATACATCTGAGAAAGATTCTAATGAAATAAACCTCATGAATCTTCCTGAGATTTCAAAATAAAAATCATTAACATGCTTATGGAGATACAGAAAAATATTCAAGAACTCGGGAACCAATTTAGGATGGAGACCCAATCACTGAAGAACACAAAGGAGGGTATTAAAGCAGATTAGATGCAGTGGAGGACATGATAAATGTAATAGGAATTAGGGAAGAGGAATACAGAGAAGCTGAGGCACAAACAGAAAAAAGGGTCTCTAAGAATGAAAGAATATTGAGAGAACTGTGTGAACAACTCAAATGGAACAATACTCATATTATATGGGTACAAGAAGAAGAGAGAGAAAAGAGATAGAGAGTGTCTTTCAGGATGAAATTGCTGAAAACTTCAAAAATCTGGGTAAGGAGATAGTCTTTCAGCCAATGTATGTGCACAGATCTCCCAACATAAGAGACCCAAGGAGGACAACACCAATACATGTAATATTTAAAATGGAAAAGATCAAGGATAAGGACAGACTACTAAAAGCAGCCAGAGAAAGAAATAACATCACATACAAAGGAAAACCCATCAGGCTATCATCAGAGTTCTCAGCAGAAACCTTACAGGCCAAAAGGGAGTGGCATGATATTTAATGCAATGAAGCAGAAGGGCCTTGAATCAAGAATACCTTATTCAGCAACATTATCATTTAAATTTGAAGGAGGGATTAAACAATTTCCATATAAGCAAAAGCTGAGAGAACTTAGTTCCCACAAACCATCTCTACACTGTATTTTGGAGGGACTGCTCTAGATGGAAGTGTTCCTAAGGTTAAATAACTGTCACCAGAGGTAAAAAAAAAAAAAAAAAGGAATAGACAAAGAGTAAAGAATATGATACCTAATATATAAAGAATGGAGGAGGAAGAAAAGGAGGAAGAAAAAAAAAGAATCTGTGTTTGTAATAGCATACTAAGTGGGTGAAATTAGACTCCTAGATAGTAAGGAAGTTACCCTTGACCTCGGGTAACCACAAATCTAAAGCCTAAAATGGCAATAAGCACATACCTATCTATAATCACCCTAAATGTAAATGATGTGAATGCACCAATCGTAAGACACAGAGTCACTGAATGGATAAAAAAACAAGACCCATCTATATGCTGCCTACAAGAGACTCACTTCAAACCCAAAGACATACACAGACTAAAAGTGAAGGGATGGAAAAAGATGTATCATGCAACTAATATGGAGAAAAGAGCAGGTGTAGCAGTACTTGCATCAGATGAAATAGAATTCAAAACAAAGAAGGTCACGAGAGACAAAGAAGGACATTATGTAATGATAAAGGTGGTCTATCCAACAAGAGGATATAACTATTATAAGTATCTGTGAACCCAACACAGGAACACTTACATATGTGAAACAAATACTGACAGAATTAGACAGGGAAATAGAATGTTATGCATTAATTCTAGGAACCTTCAAGACTCCACTCACTCCAAAGGACAGATCAATCAGACAGACAGTAAGTATGGAGACAGAGGCATTGAACAACACATTAGAAAATATGTACCTAACAGACATCTACAGAACTCTCCACCCAAAAGCAGCAGGATACACATTCTTTCCAAGTACACACAGAACATTTTCCAAAATAGATCACAAAATAGGCCACAAAAAGAACGTGAGTAAATAAAAAATATTGAAATTGTGTCAACCAGCCTCTCAGATAACAAGGGTATAAAACTAGAAATAAATTCTACAAAGAAAATGAAAAGGCTCACAAACACATGGAGGTTTAATAACATGATCCTAATTAATCAATGGATAAATGACCAAATTAAAACAGAGATCAAGCAATATATGGAGACAAATGAAAACAACAGCGCAACACCACAACTTCTGTGGGATGCAGCAAAGGCAGTTCTAAGAGGGAAGTATATAGCAATCCAGGCCTATTTAATGAAGGAAGAACAATCCCAAATGAGGCTCAAAGTCAGTAGAAGGACGGACATAATAAAGATCAGGAAAGAAATAAATAAAATTGAGAAGAAAAAAACAATAGAAAAATCAATGAAAGCAAGAGCTGGTTCTTTGAGAAAATAAACAAAATAGATAAACCCATAGCCAGACTTATTAAGAAAAAAAGAGAATTCACACACATAAACAGAATAAGAAATGAGAACTGAAAAATCAAGACAGACACCACAGAAATACAAAGAATTATTAGAGAATACTATGAAAATCTATATGCTAACAAACTGGATAACCTAGAGGAAATGGACAACTTTCTAGAAAAATACAACCATCCAAGACTGACCAAGAAAGAAACACAAAATCTAAACAGACCAATTACCAGCAATGAAATTAAACTGGCAATCAAAGAACTACCCACAAAAATACCATGTCCAGATGGATTCAGCACTGAATTTTATCAGACATTTACAGAAGACATAATACCCATTCTCCTTAAAATTTTCCAAAAAACAGAAGAGAAGGGAATACTTTCAAACTCATTCTAAGAAACCAGCATCACTCTAATACCAGAACCAGGCAAAGACACCACAAAAAAAGAAAAGTACAGATGAATATCCCTGCTGAACATAAACGCAAAAATTCTCAAAAACATATAAGCAAACCGAATTAAAAAATACATCAAGAGGATCGCACACCATGATAAAGTGGGATACATCCCAGGGATGCAAGGATGGCACAACATTTGAAAATCCATCAACATAATCGACCACATCAATAAAAAGGCAAAAAACACATGATCATTTCCATAGATGCTGAAAAATCATTTGACAAAATTCAACATCCATTCATGATTAAAACTCTCACCCAAATGGGTATAGACAGCAAGTACCTTAACATAATAAAGGCCATATAGGACAAACCCAAAGCCAACATCATACTTAACAGTGAGAAGTTGAAAGCTTTTCCTCTAAGATCGGGAACAAAGACAAAGATGCTCACTCACCCCACTTTTATTCAACATAGTACTGGAGGAGGTCCTAGCCATGGCAATCGGACAACACAAAAAAATAAACGGGATCCAGATTGGTAAGGAAGAAGCCAAACTGTCCCTGTTTGCAGATGACATGATACTGTACATAAAAAAATCTAAAGAATCCACTCCAAAACTACTAGATCTAATATCTAAATTCAGCAAAGTGGCAGGATACAAAATTAATACGCAGATATCTGTGGCATTCCTATACACTAACAATGAACTAGCAGAAAGAGAAATCAGGAAAACAATTCCATTCAGTTACTTCAAAAAGAATAAAATACCTAGGAATAAACCTAACCAAGGAAGTGAAGGATTATTACTCTGAAAACTACAAGACACTCATGAGAGATATTAAAGAAGATACCAATGAATGGAAACACATCCCGTGCTCAAGGACAGGAAGAATTAAAATTGTTAAAATGGCCATCCTGCCTAAAGCAATCAACAGATTCAATGCAATTCCTATCAAAATATCAACAGCATTTTTCAATGAACTAGAGCAAATCATTCTAAAATTCATATAGAACCACAAAAGACTGTGAATAGCCAAAGCAATCTTGAGAAGGAAGTCTAAAGTTGGAGGGATTACACTCCCCAACTTCAGGCTCTACTACAAAGCCACAGTAATCAAGACAATTTGGTACTGGCACAAGAACAGAATAGGCCAATGGAACAGACTAGAGAGCTCAGATATAAACCCAACCTTATATGGTCAGTTAATATATGATAAAGGAGTCATGGACATACAATGGGGAAATAACAGCCTCTTCAATAGCTGGTGTTGGCAAAACTGGACAGCTACATGTAAGAGAATTAAACTGGATTACTGTCTAACCCCATACACAAAAATAAAGTCGAAATGGATCAAATACATAAATGTATATCATGAAACCATAAAACTCTTAGAAGAAAATATGTGCAAAACTCTCTTGAATATAAATACACACAACTTCTTCATGAACATATCTCCTAGGGCAAGGGAAACAAAAGAAAAAATGAACAAGTGGGATTATATCAAACTAAAAAGCTTCTGCATAGCAGAGGACACCATCAGTACAACAAAAAGGCAACCTACAGTATGGGAGAATATATTTGTAAATGATAAATCCAGCAAGGGGTTAACATCCAAAATATATAAAGAACTCAAAAGCCTCAACACCCAAAAACCAAATAAACGAATTAAAAAATGGGCGGTTGATATGAACAGACACTTCTCCAAAGAATAAATTCAGATGGTCAACAGACACATGAAAAGATGCTCCACATCACTAATCATCAGGAAAATGCAAATTAAAACCACAATGAGATATCACCTCACACCAGTAAGGATGGCCAACATTGAAAAGACTAAGAACAACAAACGCTGGTGAGGATGTGGGGAAAGGGGAACCCTCCTACACTGCTGGTGGGAATGTAAGCTAGTTCAACCACGGTGGAAAGCAATATGGAGGTTCCTCAAAAAACTAAAAACAGAAATACCATTTGACCCAGGATCCCTACTCCTAGGAATGTACCCAAAAAATACAAGTTCTCAGATTCAAAAAGAAATATGCACCCCAATGTTTATCACAGCACTATTTACAATAGCCAAGATATGGAAGCAACCTAAGTGTCCATCAGTAGTTGAATGGATAAAGAAGATGTGGTATATATACACAGTGGAATACTATTTAGCCATAAGAAAGAAACAAATCCTATCATTTGCAACAACATGGATTGAGCTGGAGGACATTATGCTCAGTGAAATAAGCCAGGTGGAGAAAGACAAGTGCCAAATCATTTCTGTCATTTGAGGAGTATAACAACGAAGCAAAACTGAAGGTACAAAACAGCAGCAGACTCACAGACTCCAACAAGGGACTAGCAGTTACCGAAGGGGAGGGGTGTGGGAGGGCATGTCAGGATGAAGGGAGATGGGGATTGAGGGGTATTATGTTTAGAACACATGATATGAGGGATCATGGGGAAAACAGTGTAGCACAGAGAAGGCAAATAGTGACTCTATGGCATTTTACTACACTGATGGACAGTGACTGCAATGGTGTATGGGTGGGCACTTGATAATATGGGTAAATATAGTAACCACATGGTTTTTTAAGTGAAAGCTTCATAAAGGTGTATATCAATAATATCTTAATAAAAAATTTTTTTTAAAAGATTGAAAATCTATAGGTATTAAAAGAACTATATATTCAACTAATTTATGAAAGGAAGAAAAATAAACTTTTGCAAGGCAAAAGTTCTCCATGAACTAATTCAGGAGACAAATAACAAATCAGAATAAAATATTTTATAAACACATTATTATGATTAAGGGCTACTATCCATAATGTATAAATTACCCTTAAAAATCAAAGAGAAAAAAAAATAAAAACATGACCAGTGTTCAAAATAAGATATTCAAATAGCACCTTAATATATGAAACAATGTTCAACTTTACTTACAAAAGATAAATGCAATTTTAAAATAAACTGACATAGAATTATTCACTCACCAAATTAGCAAAAAATTCTAATGCCTGACAATGTTACTTTGCTCCCTTGGCTATAAGGAAAGAACTCTCATAAATTGTTCGTGGCAGTAAAAATATTACAACTCTTGTGATGTAAGATTTAACTATATACAACAAAAGTATATAAGCATTTGTCATTTGACCCAATAATCTCACTTTGTGGAAATTTACCCAGAAGATTCACTCCCACCAATAAAGAAAAACTTATATGTAAGACTATTATTCACTTATTTGTGAAACTAAAATACTGGGTGTAGGGAATGTTAAATGATCACACATATTCATATAAGATTAGTTAAATTAATTATCATACTTCCACACAATGGCATTTTATACAACTGTCAAATATAGGGAAGATCTCTATAAAGTGATTGGAGTGATTTATAGGATACATAAATAAGTGAAATAAGCAAGGTGCAAAAGATTATTGATGCTATTATCAAATAAGAAGCAAAAGGAAATTAGAAATTATGTTTACTTCTGCAAAAAATAAAAAGATAAACCAGAAAATGAAATTATTTCCCTATAGATATATAAGAACAAGATGGAATGAATAACAATTGAGATGTCTCTAAGTATATTTTGATACACTTTTGACATTTAAACCATGTTAAAGTTGTATATTCAAAAAGTTAAAATTAAGATGAAAAAACGTAATGTAGACACAAATTAAACCAACTATATATCAAATTAGCAACCTAACAGCACAAAAGAAAAAAATTTAATTACTCCAAGCAATTCATGAACACATTTTTCCAACTTTGCACCCTTAGTGGCAAATATACTAAGCTCACAAAAAAACTACAAAGAATTCTTGAATTTTTATTAGTAAGTTTATTAGAGATACAGTAACAATGAAATTATTTTCTATGTTTTGTAGGTTTGAACAAATAAGTAATTATATTGATTTTCTGATTTTCTATCTGTGGAAGATGGGAGACGAGAGAAATACATGGTGATTCTGGATTGTATTTTAGGTTTCAGTATGAATTCATGATTTTTATATTCCTTTTAGTCTTTCCATTTTTTTGCTAGCTATACCTACTGAAATAGTGAAAGTTTCAGGAGACCCAGTAACAATGAAGACATCTAGTACCCTGGAAAAATGTTTAATTCCAGGGATAAGGCAGGAAAACAAAAGTGAGTGAAATCAATTATCGTCCTGTGGCAAGAAGATAAAAAGTGCTCAAACACTATGGAGAACGTGTCAAAATGATGCAGTATCCAACTTGAAGGACTGCCCACTGAACAGCTTGGAGTAATTTAATATCAGAATGAACAATGATGTAATAGATTATAAAATATCTAGTTTTAGAAAAGAAAAATTCATGGCCTAAACGCTGATATTTAAATTATTTTAAAAGGGGAAGGGGGGGCAAGACAACATATCACCCCTCATAGAAAAGTGCTAGTTACTGTAAAAAGAATAATAGACATAGAAAATTACCAGTTTACAACCTCCAAAGTAGTAACGGATACAAGGAAGAGTTTTCAATGGATGCTAAAGTAGTGGGTGAAAAGCTGTAAGGGGACCAACATTCTTAAACTGTTATCCTAGAAATTATTTATGAATAACTTGTAATAGAAAATAGATGTTATACTGGGGAAATCAAGTGGACATCATTTTAAAGAAATGATCAGATTTAATGGAATTGATGATATTTAATATAACAAACTTATATCATGTGGTATCATTACTGTCAAAACTGTTTAACCTGATTCTAATGCAAGGGGCAGGGGAATTAATCCAAACTATGAAAGTCTACAAAACTAGAAAAGTGCTAGTTACTGTAAAAAGAATAATACACATAGAAAATTACAACTAAAAGCAATGCATTATCCTTAACCAGATCTTGGATTCAGAGAAGACAAGTAATGATTTTACAGCATCTTACTACACTGATGGACAGTGACTGTGAAGGGGTATGTGGGGGGTACTTGGTGAAGGGGGGAGCCTAGTAAACATAATGTTCCTCATGTAATTGTAGATTAATGATACCAAAAATAAAATAAAATAAAATAATGATGGGTCACAGAATTAAACATAAAGTTTCTAGGAAAAAAACGTTAAATTTCACAGAAGACTACAGTCATAAAAGAAAAAAGTTAATAAATTAGACTTCATCAAAACTTCAATCATTGAAAAAGATAACATTAAGAAAATGAAGAGGTGGAGCCAAGATGGTGGCATGAGTGGAGCAGTGGAAATCTCCTCCCAAAACCACATATATCTATGAAAATACAACAAAGACAACTCTTCCTAGAATAAAGACAAGAGGACACAGGACAACATCCAGACCACATCCACATCTGCGAGAACCCAGCGCCTCACGAAGGGGGTAAGATACAAGCCCCGGCCAGGCGGGACCCAAGCTCCGGTCCACCCAGCTACTGGCGGAAGAAGAGTAGGCAGAGTGGGAGGGAGACGGAGCCCAGGACTCTTGAACACCCAGCCCCCACCATCCGGACCAGAGCGCAGACACAGTGCATGCAAGGGGCCCTGGATACTAGGGAAATAGGGCAGCAAGAACGGTGAGAGGGTACTGGAAGCCTGGCGCCGGAGGACATAAGAAAAGCGAGCAGCCATTTCTTTTCCTTTTTTCTGTTTTGTTTTGGCAAGTGCTTTTTGGAAGTCTGAAAGGTATAGGGACCCCAATACTAGGGAAATAGGGCAGCAAGACCGGTGAGCAGATGCCTGAGGCTGGTGACAGAGAAAAAGAAAAACAAGCGGCCATTATTTATTTATTTATTTATTTTTTAATTTTTAAATTTTTCTTTTCTTTTTTTGTGATCTTTGTTTGCTTTCGCGGCTGCTTTTTGGAAGTCTTAAAGGGGCAGGGCGGGACACTTAATCCAGAGGTAGGGAATCCGGGGATCTCTGGGTACCCTAATCCCCTGGGCAGCAGGGAGCACGGAGAACCTTTATGGAGATAAAGAGCCTAACGGCCGCTCCTCCTCCAACGCGACTCGACCCCTTTGGAGCAGCAGCCCGAGCCAGGCCACACCCACAGCAACAGCGGAGATAAACTCCATTGCAGCCGGGCAGGAAGCAGAAGCCCTGTCTGCGTGCAGCTAAACAGCACAAGCCACTAGAGGTCGCTGTTCTCCCAGGAGAGGAAGGCCACAAACCAACAAGAAGGGAAGTTCTTCCAGCCGTCACTCGTCCCAGCTCTGCAAACTATTCCTATCACCATGAAAAGGCAAAGCTACAGGCAGACAAAGATCACAGAGACAACACCAGAGAAGGAGACAGACCTAACCAGTCTTCCTGACAAAGAATTCAAAATAAAAATCATAAACATGCTGACAGAGACGCAGAGAAATAAGCAAGAGATATGGGATGAAGTCCGGAGGGAGAAAACAGATGCCAGAAAGGATATTACAGAAATGAAACAAACTCTGGAAGGGATTATAAGCAGAATGGAGAGGATGCAAGAGGCCATTGATGGAATGGAAACCAGAGAACAGGAATGCATAGAAGCTGACAGAGAGAGAGATAAAAGGATCTACAAGAATGAAACAATATTAAGAGAACTGTGTGACCAATCCAAAAGGAACAATATCCATATTACAGGGGTACCAGAAGAAGAAGGGAGAGGAAAAGGGATGGAAAGTATCTTGGAAGAAATAATTGCTCAGAACTTCCCCACACTGGGGGAGGAAATAATCGAACAGACCACAGAAATACACAGAACCCCAACAGAAAGGATCCAAGGAGGACAACACCAAGACACATAATAATTAAAATGGCAAAGAAAAAGGACAAGGAGAGTTTTAAAGGTAGCTAGAGAGAAAAAGGTCACCTATAAAGGAAAACCCATCAGGCTAACGTCAGACTTCTCAACAGAAACCCTACAGGCCAGAAGAGAATGGCATGATATATTTAATGTAACGAAACAGAAGGGCCTTGAACCATGGATACTCTATCCAGCATGACTATCATTTAAATATGATGGTGGGATTAAACAATTCCCAGACAAACAAAAGCTGAGGAATTGTGCTTCCCACAAACCACCCCTACAGGACATCTTACAGGGACTGCTCTAGATGGTAGCACTCCTAGGAAGAGCACAGACCAAAACACCCAACATATGAAGAATGGAGGAGGAGGAATAAGAAGGTAGAGAAGAAAAGAATCTCCAGACAGTGTATAAAACAGATCAATAAGCGAGCTAAGTTAGGCAGTAAGATACTAAAGAGGCAAACTCTGAACATTTGGTAACCACGAATCTAAAGCCTGCAATGGCAATAAGTACATATCTTTCAATAGTCACCCTAAATGTTAATGGACTGAATGCACCAATCAAAAGACACAGAGTAATAGAATGGATAAAAAAGCAAGACCCATCTATATGCTGCTTACAAGAAACTCACCTCAAACCCAAAGACATGTACAGACTAAAAGTCAAGGGATGGAAAAACATATTTCAGGTAAACAACAGTGAGAAGAAAGCAGGGGTTGCAGTACTAATATCAGACAAAATAGACTTCAAAACAAAGAAAGTAACAAGAGATAAAGAAGGACACTACATAATGATAAAGGGCTCAGTCCAACAAGAGGATATAACCATTCTAAATACATATGCACCCAACACAGGAGCACCAGCATATGTGAAACAAATACTAACAGAACTAAGGGGGGAAATAGACTGCAATGCATTCATTCTAGGAGACTTCAACACACCACTCACCCCAAAGGATAGATCCACCGGGCGGAAAATAAGTAAAGACACGGAAGCACTGAACAACACAGTAGAGCAGATGGACCTAATAGACATCTACAGAACTCTACATCCAAAGCAACAGGATACACATTCTTCTCAAGTGCACATGGAACATTCTCCAGAATAGACCACATACTAGGCCACAAAAAGAGCCTCAGTAAATTCCAAAAGATTGAAATCCTACCAACCAACTTTTCAGACCACAAAGGCATAAAAAGAAAGCAAAAAGGCTCACAAACACATGGAGGCTTAACAACACGCTCCTAAATAGTCAATGGATCAATGACCAAATCAAAATGCAGATCCAGCAATATAAGGAAAAAAATGACAACAACAACACTAAGCCCCAACTTTTGTGGGACACAGCAAAAGCAGTCTTAAGAGGAAAGTATATAGCAATCCAAGCATATTTAAAAAAGGAAGAACAATCCCAAATGAATGGTCTATTGTAACAATTATCAAAATTGGAAAAAGAAGAACAAATGAGGCCTAAGGTCAGCAGAAGGAGGGACATAATAAAGATCAGAGAAGAAATAAATAAAATTGAGAAGAAAAAACAACAGCAAAAATCAATGAAACCAAGAGCTGGTTCTTCAACAAAATAAACAAAATAGATAAGCCTCTAGCCAGTCTTATTAAGGGAAAAGAGAGTCAACACAAATCAACAGTATCAGAAACGAGAAAAGAAAAATCACGACGGACCCCACAGAAATACAAAGAATTATTAGAGAATACTATGAGAACCTATATGCTAACAAGCTCGGAAACCTAGAAGAAATGGACAACTTCCTAGAAAAATACAACCTTCCAAGACTGACCCAGAAAGAAACAGAAAATATAAACAGACAAATTACCAGCAATGAAATTGAAGCAGTAATCAAAAAACTAACAAAGAACAAAACCCCCGGGCCAGATAGATTTGCCTCGGAATTTTATCAGACATACAGGGAAGACATAATACCCATTCTCCTTAAAGTTTTCCAAAAAATAGAGGAGGAGGGGATACTCCCAAACTCATTCTATGAAGCTAACATCACCGTAATACCAAAGCCAGGAAAAGAACCCACCAATAAAGAAAACTACACACCAATATCCCTGATGAACGTAGATGCAAAAATACTCAACGAAATATTAGCAAACCGAATTCAAAAATACATCAAAAGGATCATACACCATGACCAAGTGGGATTCATCCCAGGGATGCAAGGATGGTACAACATTCGAAAGTCCATCAACATCATCCACCACATCAAAAAAAAGAAAGACAAAAACCACATGATCATCTCCATAGATGCTGAAAAAGCATTTGACAAAGTTCAACATCCATTCATGATAAAAACTCTCAGCAAAATGGGAATAGAGGGCAAGTACCTCAACATAATAAAGGCCATCTATGATAAACCCACAGCCAACATTATATTGAACAGAGAGAAGCTGAAAGCAATTCCTTTGAGATCGGGAACTAGACAGGGATGCCCACTCTCTCCACTGTTATTTAACATAGTACTGGAGGTCCTAGCCATGGCAATCAGACAAAACAAAAACATACAAGGAATCCAGATTGGTAAAGAAGAAGTTAAACTGTCACCATTTGCAGATGACATGATACTGTACATTAAAAACCCTAAAGACTCCACCCCAAAACTACTAGAACTGATATCGGAATACAGCAAAGTTGCAGGATACAAAATCAACACACAGAAATCTGTGGCTTTCCTATACCCTAACAATGAACCAACAGAAAGAGAAATCAGGAAAACAACTCCATTCACAATTGTATCAAAAAAAATAAAAAACCTAGGAATAAACCTAACCAAAGAGATGAAAGACTTATATTCTGAAAACTACAAGTCACTCTTCAAAGAAATTAAAGGGGACACTAACAGATGGAAACTCATCCCATGCTCGTGGCTAAGAAGAATTAATATAGTCAAAAAGGCCATCCTGCCCAAAGCAATATACAGATTTGATGCCTATGAAACTACCAGCAACATTCTTCAATGAACTGGAACAAATAATTCAAAAATTCGTATGGAAACACCAAAGACCCCGAATAGCCAAAGCAATCCTGAGAAAGAAGAATAAAGTAGGGGGGATCTCACTCCCCAACTTCAATCTCTACTATAAAGTCATAGTAATCAAGACAATTTGGTACTGGCACAAGAACAGAGCCACAGACCAATGGAACAGACTAGACAATCCACACATTTATCCAGACATATATGGTCAATTAATATTTGATAAAGGAGCCATGGACATACAATGGCGAAATGACAGTCTCTTCAACAGATGGTGCTGGCAAAACTGGACAGCTACATGTAGGAGAATGAAACTGGACCATTGTCTAACCCCATATACAAAAGTAAACTCAAAATGGATCAAAGACCTGAATGTAAGTCACGAAACCATTAAACTCTTGGAAGAAAACATAGGCAAAAACCTCTTAGACATAAACATGAGTGACCTCTTCTTGAACATATCTCCCCGGGCAAGGAAAACAATAGCAAAAATGAACAAGTGGGACTATATTAAGCTGAAAAGCTTCTGTACAGCAAAAGACACCATCAATAGAACAAAAAGGAACCCAACAGTATGGGAGAATATATTTGAAAATGCCAGATCCGATAAAGGCTTGATGTCCAGAATATATAAAGAGTTCACACGCCTCAACAAACAAAAAACAAATAACCCAATTAAAAAATGGGCAGAGGAACTGAACAGACAGTTCTCCAAAAAGGAAATACAGATGGCCAACAGACACATGAAAAGATGCTCCATATCGCTAATTATCAGAGAAATGCAAATTAAAACTACAATGAGGTATCACCTCACACCAGTAAGGATGGCTGCCATACAAAAGACAAACAACAACAAATGTTGGTGGGGCTGTGGAGAAAGGGGAACCCTCCTACACTGCTGGTGGGAATGTAAGTTAGTTCAACCATTGTGGAAAGCAGTATGGAGGTACATCAAAATGCTCAAAACAGACATACCATTTGACCCAGGAATTGCACTCCTAGGAATTTAACCAAGGAATGCAGCAATCAAGTATGAGAAAGACCAACGCACCCCTATGTTTATCGCAGCACTATTTACAATAGCCAAGAATTGGAAGCAACCTAAATGTCCATCGATAGATGAATGGATAAAGAAGATGTGGTATATATACACAATGGAATACTACTCAGCCATAAGAAAAGGGCAAATACTACCATTTGCAGCAACATGGATATTATGCTCAGTGAAACAAGCCAAGCAGAGAAAGAGAAATACTAAATGATTCCACTCATCTGCGGAATATAAGTAGAAAGGAAAAACTGAAGGAACAAAACAGCAGCAGAATCACAGAACTCAAGAATGGACTAACAGGTACCAAAGGGAAAGGGATTGGGGAGGATGGGTGGGTAGGGAGGGATAAGAGGTGGGGGAGAAGAAGAGGGGTATTAAGATCAGCATGCATTGGGGGGGAGAAAGGGGAGGGCTGTACAACACAGAAGGCAAGCAGTGATTCTACAACATTTTGCTATGCTGATGGACAGTGACTGCAAAGGGGTTTATAGGGGGGACCTGGTATAGGGGAGAGCCTAATAAACATAATATTCATCATGTAAGTGTAGATTAATGATACCAAAAAAAAAAAAAACGGAAGTTCCTGTGTGGTGACCTCCAATGAGTTCTACACAAGGGTATAAAGGGGATATAAAAGTGTAGGCAAAGTGCCTGTTTGTGTTTATACAGGGGATCAAAGCCTAATTTGGCTACTCCGAAAATCAATTAGATACAATATGAAAAAGACCTTCCAACATCAGCACTCTCTGGAAGACTCATGCCAGAAGATGATCATCAAAAAACCCCAACAAAGATCCACGCACTGCTACAGGTGTAGGTGCACTCATCCCACCAGTTCCCAGACTTGCCATGGGAATGAAGAAGGAGATATCTAAGCTGGCCTGTGCATACAGTAGAACAACAAATTTGACTGGATCTATACTGTTGGAACTCAATCAAGAATTAGGAGAAGTGCAAATTGTAGCGCTCCAAAATCTTACAACTACAGACTATTTACTGTTAAAAGAACATATGGGATGTGAACGGTCCCCAGGAATGGGTTGTTTTGTCTGATTTCTCTCAGACTGTTCAATTTCAGTTGGACAATATCCACCATATCATAGATAAGTTTTCACAATTGCCTAAGGTGCCTAACTGGTTTTCTTGGTTTCACTGGAGATGGATGGTAATTACAGGTATGCTTTGGTTATGTAACCATACTCCTATTATGTTAATGTGCATGAGCAATTTAATTAGTAGTTTAAAATCTATACATGCTGAAGTTACTCTACAAGAAGATATGTCAAAGAAATAATCTTCCCATGTTTTCTTCCGCCTGCCAGTTCTATAGCTTTTCTTCTTCCTTCCTAATTACAACCCTTAAATAGAATTCGTGCCTCATATCAAATTTACCGAGTATCATAATTCTTCCAAGTGGTAAAGATACCTCAAGACAAATGCTGGGCATAGAAGCCACAGGGCATTAATATGCGAAGAAGTAAAAAGCTATCCTTTTCAAACAATAAGGCTTCTCTCTCACTTACCAACTTTACATTTCCCTGTATGGCTCCGGAAGATGACCAGTTAGCCAGAGATGGGTAAGATTCCTCAAGGGAAGAACAACCTAACACAGGCACCGTCGCAGGGGGGCCATCAGGTGAGAAATTGGGGATCAACAGAGGTGAGGCTTAGTAATTCACCCCCGCTGTTCTGAGAGAAATCTTCTGCATCCGTGGATGTTTTATTGCCCTTGTCTAGCTTGGATTAACACATAGTCTACAGGCACACACCTGATAATCTACATTTGCTCTCTTACAACACTAAACTATGTTTTCTACCTTTATCTTGTATCTACCTACCACTTCAGCATTTTATTAAAAATAATAATAATAAAGAGAGAAATGTGGTATCCACATATAAATCAAGTATAAAAATCAAATGAGTATTCATATTTGAACTGTTTATAGTTCATAATGCATGAGCAAAACCGAAAGTTTCTGTGATGACTGCCCTTGCACTGTTCACCATGTAACTTATTCACTATGTAAGAATTTGTTCTCCATGTAAGAACTTGTTCGTTATGCTTCAGAAGATTGGAGACTGACGAAAATTAGGCTTGGGGTGGATTAATGATTGTGCATTGAGCATTGAGTCCCCTATACAGAATTTTATTGTTGTTAACAACCATTTGATCAATAAATATGAGAGATGCCCTCACAAAAAAAAAAGTACACACTTCCAATGGTAAAATAAATAAGTAACCGGGATGTAATGTATAGCATAAGGAATATAGTCAAAATATTGTAACAACTTGGTATGGTGATAGCTGGTACCTAGAATTATCATGTATATAAATGTTGAATCACTGTGTTGTACACCTGAAAGTAATGTAATACTGTGTGTCAACTACCCTTCAATAAAAAATAATTATCTACAAAAAAAAGAAAATGAATAGGCAAATTACAAATTGGGAGAAAATATTCACAAAACATATAGCCTATATCCAGAATATAGAATGAAAACTTTTTCAAATCCAGTATAAATAATTCAACAAAAAATAAGTAAAAGACACAACATAAATGAAGGTACAAATGAGCAATAAGTCCATGGAGAGGAGGGAAAGAGACACATGATGGGTCAACATTATTAGTAGTCAGGGAAATGTAAATTAAAACTACAATTCAATCATACTACAAATCCAACATAATGGCTAAAATTAAGAAGACTGGTAAGACCAAACACTGACCAGGTTCCAGAGCAACTGAGCCACTCAAACATTAATGGTGGGACTATACAGTGATAAAGTCACATTAAAAAAGGATTATAAAACTAAATATGTACCTACCCTGTGGATCCAGCAATTCTACTCCGAGGCATTTAATCAAAAGAAATCACGCATATACCTACAAAAGACTTGTATATGAATGTTTATAGCAGTTTTATTCATATTAGTCCAAACTGGAAGCCCAGAAGTCCATTAACAAAAGTATGGATTAAAACTGTGGTGAAGTCACATAATGGAAATGCTGTTCAACAATAGGAAGTAATGATACATGCAACAACTAGGATCAGTTTTAAAAACATTAAGCGAGAAGTCTTGTCCCAAACAGCACAAACTGTATGAATCCATTTATATTAAGTTTTACCTTCATAAAAATAATCAAAGATGAAAAAAATCACAATAATGGTTGCCTCTGGGGCTGTAACAGGGAATGATTAAGGAAAGGAATCAAGATAACTTTTTGGGGTGATGATATTATTCCTTAAACTGGAAGGGAGTTAGAGTACATAAATGAATTTATTTGCCAAAACTCACCAATGATATACTTAAATTTTTGTATTTCACTGTTTGTAAAACAAAAGTTTAAACAAATATTGAACTCTAAAGATATGCATGTTTAAGTTTATAGGGCTAAAGTGTACTGATACCTACAACTTACTTCAAAATATATCAAAAGATTAGATGAACTGATGGATACAGGGAGGGACATACAGACAGATACATGTTCCAGAAAACACAGGACATTAATTGTAAAATTCAGGTGGTGAGTATATAGATACAGTATGATTCTTTCAACTTTGAAATATTCTTTGAAATATTAATAATAAAATGACAGAAGAAAATTAAAAAGAGCAATAATAAAGTCAGTCACAAAGGACATTACTGGACAAAGTGCAAGATTTTGAATTTGGGCTGTGGACTAGAAAATAGTGTGATATCATTGTTAGAGTTTCTAAATGTGATCATTATGGCTCCTGTTCTTAGGAAACTCTTGTTGAATTATTTAAGGAGGATGTATCATGATATCTACAAATTAGTTCTACAAACGGTTTCACAAAAAGAAAATACAAGCTTACAAATACACACAAAGAAAGGAAAGGAGAGACAGAGACAAGGAGAGGGAGAAAGAGAGAAGCACATGATATGTTAACTGATCAATCTAGGTGAAAGGTATATAAGCATTCACAGCATCCACCTGGATATATTCCTATATATTTGAAAATTTTCAAATTAAAAACTATATTAAAAATGAGGGACTTTGGACAGTAAATACAGGCTGGCAACCTTTAAAAAAATAAACAAATTACATGAAAAGATGCTCCACATCGCTAATTATCAAAGAAATGCAAATTAAAACCACAATGAGATATCACCTCACACCAGTTAGGATGGCCAACACAGAAAAGACTAGGAACAAGAAATGCGGGTGAGGATGTGGAGAAAGGGGAACCCTCCTACATGGCTGGTGGGAATGTAAACTAGTTCAACCATTGTGGAAAGCAGTATGGAGGTTCCTCAAAAAACTAAAAATAGAAATACCATTTGACCCCATAATTTCACTCCTAGGAATTTACTAAGAATGTAGGATCCCGGTTTCAAAAAGACACAAGCATCCCTATGTTTATTACAGCACTATTTACAATAGCCAAGAAATGGAAGCAACATAAGTGTCCATCAGTAGATGAATAGATAAAGAAGATGTGGTACATATACACAATGGAAAATTATTCAGCCATAAGAAGAAAACAAATCCTACCATTTGCAACAACATGCATGGAGCTAGAGGGTATTATGCTAAGTGAAATAAGCCAGACAGAGAAAGACAAGTATCAAATGATTTCATTCATCTGTGGAGTATAAGAACAAAGAAAAACCTGAAGGAACAAACAGCAGTAGACTCACAGAACCCAAGAATAGACTAACAGTTACAAAAGGGAAAGGGACTGGGGAGGGTGGGTGGGAAGGGAGGGAGAAGGGGAAAAAGGGGCATTACGATTAGCACACATAACATAGGGGGTGGGGCACGGGGAAGGCAGTATAACACAGAGAAGACAAGTAGTGACTCTATAGCATCTTTCTACGCTGATGGACAGTGACTGTAATGGGCTATGTGGTGGGACTTGTAACCACAATGTTGCTCATGTGACTTTATATTAATGATGCCAAATAACAATAAGTAAACAAGTTGTGGTATATTATACACAATGGAATACTACAGCACAAAGAATATGTATGAACTCTGGCAAAAGAAAGTTAAGTGAAAGCAACTAGACACAATAATGCACACTGTATAAGTCTATTTAGATAAAATTCAAAAATAAAACACCAGATTTATTGGTGTTAGAAGTCAGCATAGTAATACCTTTTGAGGTAGGGGAGTAACTGAGGGGCACAAGATGGCATTTGAGGTTAATGTTCTATTACTTTATGTGAGTGCTGGTTACATGGATATGTTTGCAAAAATTCATTGGGCAGCACATACATAATTTACATACATTTTTGTACTTTGTTATTAACAAGCAAAGTTTTTTCTAAGAAAATTGTCCCTTTTCAGATCAACCAAATACATCTGCATATATTTTAAAATATCCAAACCTTTTTTTAAGAAAAACCTCTGTTGCTCTCCGTCTGGCAAAATCATAATAGTAAAAAGTGATAGAAAAACATTTATGTATCTTTAACTCAATAATTGAATACATTATCCATTATTCTTTAAAAAACGGTTTGATATTGAATTTTATTCAATCATTTTTTTGGAGAGAAGTCTGAATCTCTTGAAACAAAACTGATATGATTCCTTATCAGATGACAAGATGTTTCTTCATCAGATCTTTATCAGATGTTTCTACCTTACAGAAGTTACTATATCATAGTTTCTACTAAATAAATAAAAAGTCCTGGTTACTGTCTGTTCACCTGGAATCAGAAAGCAGTACTGAGATTTCTTTTGAAGACTGACAGAATTCTGACTTGTAAGACTTTTTAAGCAATCAGAAACTGAGGACTCGAAGCTCAGCAGGAATTCTACCTCCTTCTTCCAGGAGACACATATTGTAATATAACTAGTTATGGAACAAAAGAGTCACAGGAACAGATAGTGACTACACTTACCATGATGAGCATTTAATAATGTATACAATTGATGAATCACTAAGTTGTTCATCTGAAACAAATATAATATTGTATATAAACTATATTTCAACTAAAAGAAGTGAATTTTTTGAAAGAATCACCAAAAGATCTTCTGGGAAGAGGCCCAACAAGTTGTATACTGTATTCTAAAAAATGTAAGACTCATATTCACTGCAATCAATTTAATTAAATGCAGTAATGTACAGTGTTTCCCAAACCAGAATATGTACCACAAGCACCTAGGGAGATTTTTTTTTTTAATACCAAAACATCAACAGATTCTGATTCATCCATTGTGAGACCAGATTTTGGGGTATAATCAGGTCTTAAAAATCAATGTTATAATGGATAGAACTGAAATATTAATATCTCAATACCTACCTCAAATCTAGTTCTATCAAATACTAGCTAAATGAGCATAGATGAGTATCCTAATATCTCTGAGTTTCAGATTCTTCATCTATATATACAACAGGAATAAGAATAGCTGTACTACCTAATGCTCAAGGTTGCTAAAAACAGCAAATGAGACAACATGTTAAAGCACTTTAAGACCTGTGAAATATATAAAGTGTATGATTATACTATTACTAATACAAACAGATCAATAAATATTGGTAAATATGTAATAAATTTATACTTATATTCAGGGTTCCTTGGACATTACTGCATATAGAGCAACTATATTTATCTTTAAATTTTCTGTATATGTGTCTTTTCTTAAAAAATATCTCTCCCAAATGATGGACAAGGACCATCAGTAAGGATTCCTTTAAGGTAAAGGATTTTGAATCATGCAAATCCCAGATCATCTCCATAGGAACTCTGTTTCCCCTCATTCATTTTGTAGTTAATGCAGAATTAAACCCACTGCAGAAAAGTGTATCTGTGGATATAAGAACAAAGAAAAAACTGAAGGAACAAAACAGCAGCAGACTCACAGAACCCAAGAATGGACTAACAGTTACCAAAGGGAAAGGAACTGGGAAGTTGGCTGGGAAGGGAGGGATAAGGGGAAAAAGGGGTATTACAATTAGCATACATAATGTAGTGGGGGTAGGGCAGATATAGGGATGGCAGTATAACAGAGAAGACAAGTAGTGATTCTATAGCATCTTACTATGCTGATGGACAGTGACTGTAATGGGGTATGTGGTGGGGACTTGATAATAGGGGGAGTCTAGTAACCATAATATTGCTCATGTAATTGTATACTTATAATAGCAAAATAAATAAATAAATAAATAAAAACTACATGGGGATTTCAATGACTTTTAGATTGTACCCCTGTCACTATAATGTTCATTTAAAATAAACAGTGTAATCTCTATAAAGCAGAGACCAAGAGTAAGTAGAAAAAAAGCTAAAATTGGCTGAAGATACAGAAATTACTGAGTTAGATGACTTGTCCAGTTGCATTCATTGTCTCATATATTCTCAGTTGGCAGTCTTCCAAAATGAAGAAGCATACAATTTTGTAATTGAAATTGGAACACTTAGCTCAGCTTTATCTTGACTTTAATGATGTTAAATTAATAATTGTAATTTAATAAAAAATTAAGTAACCCTAAAAAAAAAAGTGTGACTATCCATAGCTAAAAATCCTTTTTCTCCACATTATTTCCAGTCATTTCCAACTATATGCAATCATAAAACATATCTCCAAGACAATTATAACACTTTGGTTATTTGGTTCCAAGATCAGTTGATTCACATATGTACCATCAAACCACGATTCCTAACTTTCTGGTATCACATTATGAACAGCTCCATTGTGTTAGAACTGAGAAAACACAGATAATAAATTCATATGGATTTGCAAGTTGGTTGCCATTGCAAATTATCTTTAAATCAAGCCAACAGTCTGATTAAGATGATTATTTGAACTTTTTAAAATCTTCATTTATTTTCCATTTAATACACATACATTTCATATTTTGAGTTTCTATACATCCAAAAGTAAAAGACTCACTGACATTTGACTTCTTGTAAAAATTCAAAGATCGTGAATACAATGGAAAAAGCATGACTAACTGTAATAACTATACAAACATTTATTGTACAGTTTTAAATAATTTTTTTAAGATTAAAATTTTAAACATACTGAGAGGCTTTGAAAGATTGCCAAGATCTGACTTACATTTATAAAATCTTTATACAGAGTTTTTGGAGGCGGAGCCAACATGGCGGCGTGAGTAGGACAGTGGGAATCTCCTCCCAAAAACATATAGACTTTTGAAAATACAACAAACACAACTAGCCCTAAAAGAGAGACCAGAAGACGCAGGACAGTGGCCAAACTGCAGCTACACCAGCGAGAACCCAGCGACTGGTGAAAGGGGTAAGATACAAGCCCCGGCCCGGTGGGACCCGAGCGCCCTCCCCCCAGCTCCCGGCGGGAGAAGAATAGGCAGAGCGGGAGGGAGATGGAGCCCAGGACTGCTAAACACCCAGCCCCAGCCATCCGGGCCAGAGCGCAGACACAGTACGTGCCCAGGGGGCCCTGGATACTGGGGGAACAGGGAGTAAGACCTCTGAGCGGGTGCCGAAGCTGATGCCCCTGTGACAAAGAAAAGCGGGGGCTTTTTGAAAGTCTTAAAGGGACAGGGACTTAACAGCTTGACGGAAACAACACAGGTCATAGTCCAGCAGCTGGAAATCACAGGGAAAACCGGGTGCACTAACCCCCTGGGCAACAGCTCTGAGACCCCTCACGGAGGTAAACAGTCAAGCAGCACCCCCATCCATTACTCCACCGGGCGCTGCGAAAGCAGAGAAGCAGCCTGAGACAAATTCTGCCCACAAAAAGGGAAATTTCTCCCTTCCGGCCAGGCAAGACACAAAGACCCATTCTACACGCAATTACCCAACACAAGCCACTAGGGGTCGCAGTTGTCCCAGTAAAGAAAGGCCAGTAGCAAGTGAAAATTTCGGCCCTCCCAGCTGACAGTCAATAGCACCTGTCAACATGAAAAGGCAAAAAAATATGATCCAGACAAGACTAACCCAGACAGCTTTGGCATCTGCTACATCTTCCCCTGAGAAGGAATCTGGGGAGATAGATTTAGCCAGTCTTCCTGAAAAAGAATTCAAAACAAAAGTCATAACCATGCTGATGGACTTGCAGAGAAATATGCAAGAACTAAGGAAGGAGAATTCAGAAATAAAACAAGCTCTGGAAGGACTTCAAAACAGAATGGACGAGATGCAAGAGACCATTAATGGACTAGAAAACAGAGAACAGGAACGCAGAGAAGCTGATGCAGAGAGAGATAAAAGGATCTCCAGGAATGAAAGAATTTTAAGAGAGCTGAGTGACCAAATGAAAAGGAACAATATAACAATTATAGGTATTCCAGAAGAAGTAGAGAGAGAAAAGGGGATAGAAAATGTCTTAGAAGAAATAATTGCTGAAAACTTCCCCAAACTAGGGGAAGAAATGGCCTCTCAGACCACAGAGGTACACAGAACTCCCATGACAAGGGATCCAAGGAGGGCAACACCAAGACACATAATAATTAAACTGGCAAAGATCAAAGACAAGGACAAAGTATTACAGGCAGCCAGAGAGAAAAAAAAGGTTGCCTACAAAGGAAAACCCATCAGGCTATCATCAGACTTCTCAAGAGAAACCCTACAGGCCAGAAGAGAATGGCATGATATACTTAATGCAATGAAACAGAAGGGCCTCGAACCAAGACTACTGTATCCAGCACGAATATCATTTAAATATGAAAGAGGGATTAAACAATTCCCAGAAAAGCAAAAGTTGAGGGAATTTGCCTCCCACAAACCACCTCTACAGGGCATCCTACAGGGACTGCTCTAGATGGGATCACCCCTAAAAAGAGCACACAACAAAACACCCAACATATGAAGAAGGGAGGAGGAGGAATAAGAAGGGAGAGAAATAAAGAATCATCAGACTGTGTTTATAATAGCTCAACAAGCGAGTTAAGGTAGACAGTAAGATAGTAAAGAAGCTAACCCTAAACCTTTGGTAACCACAAACTTAAAGCCTGCAATGGCAATAAATTCATACCTTTCAATAATCACCCTAAATGTAAATGGACTGAATGCACCAATCAAAAGACACAGAGTAATAGAATGGATAAAAAAGCAAGATCCATCCATATGCTGCTTACAAGAGACTCACCTCAAACCCAAAGACACGCACAGACTTAAAGTCAAGGGATGGAAAAAGATATTTCAAGCAAACAACAGAGAGAAGAAAGCAGGTGTTGCAATTCTGGTATCAGACAAAACAGACTTCAAAATAAAGAAAGTAACAAAAGACAAAGAAGGACATTACATAATGATAAAGGGCTCAGTCCATCAAGAGGATATAACCATTATAAATATATATGAACCCAATACAGGAGCACCAACATACCTGAAACAAATATTAATAGAACTAAAGGAGGAAATAGAATGCAATGCATTCATTCTAGGAGACTTCAACATACCACTCACTCCAAAGGACAGATCCACCAGACAGAAAGTAAGTAAGGACACAGAGGCACTGAACAACACACTAGAACAGATGGACCTAATAGACATCTACAGAACTCTACATCCAAAAGCAACAGGATACACATTCTTCTCAACTGCACATGGAACATTCTCCAGAATAGACCACATACTAGGACACAAAAAGAGCCTCAGTAAATTCCAAAAGATTGAAACCCTACCAACCAACTTTTCAGACCACAAAGGCATTAAACTAGAAATCAACTGTTCAAAGAAAGCAAAAAGGCTCACGACACATGGAGGCTAAAAAACACGCTCCTAAATAATCAAAGGATCAATGACCAAATCAAAATGGAGATCCAGCAATATATGGAAACAAATGACAACAACGACACTAAGCCCCAACTTCTGTGGGACACAGCAAAAGCAGTCTGAAGAGGAAAGTATATAGCAATCCAAGCATATTTAAAAAAGGAAGAGCAATCCCAAATGAAAGGTCTAATGTCACAACTATCGAAATTGGAAAAAGAAGAACAAATGAGGCCTAAGGTAAGCAGAAGGAGGGACATAATAAAGATCAGAGAAGAAATAAATAAAATTGAGAAGAATAAAACAATAGCAAAAATCAATGAAACCAAGAGCTGGTTCTTCGAGAAAATAAACAAAATAGATAAGCCTCTAGCCAGACTTATTAAGAGGAAAAGAGAGTCAACACAAATCAACAGTATCAGAAACGAGAAAGGAAAAATCACGACAGACCCCGCAGAAATAAAAAGAATTATTAGAGACTACTATGAAAACCTATATGCTAACAAGCTGGGAAACCTAGGAGAAATGGACAACTTCCTAGAAAAATACAACCTTCCAAGACTGACCCAAAAAGAAACAGAAAATCTAAACAGACCAATTACCAGCAACGAAATTGAAGCGGTAATCAAAAAACTACCAAAGAACAAAACCCCCAGGCCAGATGGATTTACCTCGGATTTTTATCAGACATACAGGGAAGACATAATACCCATTCTCCTTAAAGTTTTCCAAGAAATAGAAGAGGAAGGGATACTCCCAAACTCATTCTATGAAGCTAACATCACCTTAATACCAAAACCAGGCAAAGACACCACCAAAAAAGAAAACTACAGACCAATATTCCTGATGAACGTAGACGCAAAAATACTCAACAAAATTTTAGCAAACCGAATTCAAAAATACATCAAAACCATCGTACACCATGACCAAGCGGGATTCATCCCAGGGATGCAAGGATGGCACAACATTCGAAAGTCCATCGATATCATCCACCACATCAAGAAAAAGAAAGACAAAAACCACATGATCATCTCCATAGATGCTGAAAAAGCATTTGACAAAGTTCAACATCCATTCATGATAAAAACTCTCAGCAAAATGGGAATAGAGGGCAAGTACCTCAACATAATAAAGGCCATCTATGAAAAACCCACAGACAACATTATATTGAACAGCAAGAAGCTGAAAGCATTTCCTCTGAGATCGGGAACTAGACAGGGATGCCCACTCTCCCCACTGTTATTTAACATAGTACTGGACGTCCTAGCCACGGCAATCAGACAAAACAAAAAAATACAAGGAATCCAGATTGGCAAAGAAGAAGTTAAACTGTCACTATTTGCAGATGACATGATACTGTACATAAAAAACCCTAAAGACTCCACCCCAGAACTACTAGAACTGATATCGGAATACAGCAAATTTGCAGGATACAAAATCAACACACAGAAATCTGGGCTTTCCTATATACCAACAATGAACCAACAGAAAGAGAAATCAGGAAAACAACTCCATTCACAATTACATCAAAAAAAATAAAATACCTAGGAATAAACCTAACCAAAGAAGTGAAAGACTTATATTCTGAAAACTACAAGTCACTCTTAAAAGAAATTAAAGGGGACACTAACAGATGGAAACGCATCCCATGCTCATGGCTAGGAAGAATTAATATCGTCAAAATGGCCATCCTGCCCAAAGCAATATACAGATTTGATGCAATCCCTATGAAACTACCAGCAACATTCTTCAATGAACTGGAACAAATAATTCAAAAATTCATATGGAAGCACCAAAGACCCCGAATAGCCAAAGCAATCCTGAGAAAGAAGAATAAAGTAGGGGGGATCTCACTCCCCAACTTCAAGCTCTATTATAAAGCCACAGTAATCAAGACAATTTGGTACTGGCACAAGAACAGAGCCACAGACCAATGGAACAGACTAGACAATCCAGATATTAACCCAGACATATATGGTCAATTAATATTTGATAAAGGAGCCATGGACATACAATGGCGAAATGACAGTCTCTTCAACAGATGGTGCTGGCAAAACTGGACAGCTAATGTAGGAGAATGAAACTGGACCATTGTCTAACCCCATATACAAAAGTAAACTCAAAATGGATCAAAGACCTGAATGTAAGTCACGAAACCATTAAACTCTTGGAAGAAAACATAGGCACAAACCTCTTAGACATAAACATGAGTGACCTCTTCTTGAACATATCTCCCCGGGCAAGGAAAACAACAGCAAAAATGAACAAGTGGGACTATGTTAAGCTGAAAAGCTTCTGTACAGCAAAAGACACCATCAATAGAACAAAAAGGAACCCTACAGTATGGGAGAATATATTTGAAAATGACACATCTGATAAAGGCTTGATGTCCAGAATATATAAAGAGCTCACATGCCTCAACAAACAAAAAACAAATAACCCAATTAAAAAATGGGCACAGGAACTGAACAGACGGTTCTCCAAAAAAGAAATACAGATGGCCAACAGACACATGAAAAGATGCTCCACATCGCTAATTATCAGAGAAATGCAAATTAAAACTACAATGAGGTATCACCTCACACCAGTAAGGATGGCTGCCATCCAAAAGACAAACAACAACAAATGTTGGCGAGGCTGTGGAGAAAGGGGAACCCTCCTACACTGCTGGTGGGAATGTAAACTTGTTCAACCATTGTGGAAAGCAGTATGGAGGTACATCAAAATGCTCAAAACAGACATACCATTTGACCCAGGAATTGCACTCCTAGGAATTTACCCTAAGAATGCAGCAATCAAGTATGAGAAAGACCAATGTACCCCTATGTTTATCGCAGCACTATTTACAATAGCCAAGAATTGGAAGCAACCTAAATGTCCATCAATAGATGAATGGATAAAGAAGATGTGGTACATATACACAATGGAATACTACTCAGCCATAAGAAAAGGGCAAATCCAACCATTTGCAGCAACATGGATGGAGCTGGATGGTATTATGCTCAGTGAAACAAGCCAAGCAGAGAGAGAGAAATACCAAATGATTTCACTCATCTGTGGAATATAAGAACAAAGGAAAAACTGAAGGAACAAAACAGCAACAGAATCACAGAACTCAAGAATGGACTAACAGGTACCAAAGGGAAAGGGACTGGGGAGGATGGGTGGGTAGGGAGGGATAAGGGGGGGACAGAAAAAGAGGGGTATTAAGATTAGCATCCATAGCGGGGTGGGAGAAAGGGGAGGGCTGTACAACACAGAGAAGACAAGTAGTGATTCTACAACAGTTTGCTACGCTGATGGACAGTGACTGTAAAGGAGTATACAGGGGGGACCTGGTATAGGGGAGAGCCTAGTAAACAAAGTATTCGTCATGTAAGTGTAGATTAATGATTAAAAAAAAAAAAAAGCAGTTCCTATGTGGTGACCTCTAATGAGTTCTACAAAATGATATAAAGGGCATATAAAAGTGTAGGCAAAGGGTCTGTTTGTGTTTATACAGAGGATCAAAGCCTAATTTGGCTACCCCGAAAATGAACTAAGATACGATATGAAAGAGAACTTCCAACATCAGCACTCTCGGGAAGACTCATGACAGAAGATGATAGCAAAAAAAAAACTCCAACAAAGATCCACGCACTGCCACAGGTGTAGATGCACTCATCCCAGCAGTTCCTGGACTTGCCATGGGAATGAAGGAGATATCTAAGCTGGCCTGTGCATACAGTAAAACAAAAAATTGGACTGGATCTATACTGTTGGAACTCAACCAAGAATTAGGAGAAGTGCAAATTTTAGCACTCCAAAATCTTACAACCACAGACTATTTATTGTTAAAAGAACATATGAGATATGAACAGTCCCCAGGAATGGGTTGTTCTAGTTTATCTGAAGTCTCTCAGACTGTTTAAGTTCAGTCGGACAATATCCACCATATCATAGATAAGTTTTCAGAAATGCCTAAGGTGCCTAACTGGTTTTCTTGGTTTCACTGGAGATGGCTGGTAATTACAGGTATGCTTTGGTTAGGTAACTGTACTCCTATTATGTTAATGTGTGTGCACAATTTAATTAGTAGTTTAAAACCTATCCATGCTGAAGTTACTCTACAAGAAGATATGTCAAAGAAATAATCAATCTTCCCATGTTTTCTTCTGCCTGCTACTTCTATAGCTTTTCTTCTTCCTACCTAATCACAACCTTTAAATAGAACTCGTGCCACATGTCGAATTTACCGAGTATCATAATTCTTCCAAGTGGTAAAGACACCTCAAGACAAATGCTGGGCATAGAAGCCACAGGGCATAAATACGCAAAGAAGTAAAAAGCTAACCTTTTCAAACAATAAGGCTTCTCTCTCACTTACCAACTTAACATTTCCCTGTATGGCCCCGGAAGATGACTGGTTAGCCAGAGACAGGTAAGATTCCTCAAGGGAGGAACAACCTAAGACAGGCACAGTCGCAGGGGGCCATCTGGTGAGAAAATGGGGAGCAGCAGAGGTGAGGTTTGAACCTCCCCCCTCATGTTCTGAGAGAAATCTTCTGCATACATGGATGTTTATTGCCCTCGTCTAGCTCGGATTAACACATAGTCTACAGGCACACACCTGATCATCTACATTTGCTCTCTTACAACACTAAACTCTGTTTTCTACCTTTATCTCGTATCTACCTACCACTTCAGCATTTTATTAAAAATAATAATAATAATAGAGAAATGTGGTATCCACATATAAATCAAGTTTAAAAATCAAATGAATATTCATATTTGAACTGTGTATAGTTCATAATGCATGAACAAAACCGAAAGCTTCTGTGATGACTGCCCTTGCACTGTTCACCATGTAACTTATTCACTATATAAGAATTTGTACTCCATGTAAGAATTTGTTCATTATGCATCAGAAGATTGGAGACTGACGAAAATTAGGCTTGGGGTGGATTAATGATTGTGCATTGAGTATTGACCCCCCTATACAGAAATTTATTGTTGTTAACAACTATTTGATCAATAAATATGAGAGATGCCCTCACAAAATATATATATATATATATATATAAACACACTTCCAATTGTAAAATAAATAAGTAACCGGGATGTAATGTATAGCATAAGGAATATAGTCAAAATATTGTAACAACTTGGTATGGTGATAGCTGGTACCTAGAATTATCATGTATATAAATGTTGAATCACTGTGTTGTACACCTGAAACTAATGTAATGTAATACTGTTGTCAAGTACCCTTCAATTAAAAAAAAAACAAAAAAACTTTATATTCATTTTTTTAATTTTTACATTTTTAATTGTGGTGAAATACACATAACATTCACATCTTAACCATTTTAAGTCTTATTCACATTGCTGTACAACCTATCTCAGGAACATTTTCAGTTTGCAGAATTGAATCTCCATACCCAATTTTGGTAATCTCCATAAACCAAATCTCCATTTGGTAAAAAAATCTCCATACAACAATTTTGCATCTTCCCTTACCCCTAACCTCTGGCAACTACCATTTTACTTTCTGTTCTATGATTTTTGACTACTCTAGGAATCTCATATAATTATAATCATATAGTACTTGTCTTTTTGTGAATGATTTGTTTCTCTTAGAATAATGTCCTCAAGGTTCATCCATTTTGCAGCATGTGTCAGAATTGCCTTCTTTCTTAAGGCTGAATAATATTCCATTTTATGTATAAGACACATTTTATTTATCCATTAATCTGTCTACAGATATCTGGGTGGCTTCTACCATGTGGTCAACATGAATAATGATTCTCTGAATACAGGTATACAAACGTTTCTTCAAGATTCCAGTTTTCAAATCTTTTGAATATATACTCAGAAGACAACTTACTATATCATATAATTCTATTTTTAACTTTCTGAAGAACTGCCATACTGCTTTCCATACTGGCTGCACCATTTTACATTCCCATCAGCAGTGCACAGGGTTCAAATTTCTCCACATCATCACCAGCAGCCACCGTAATGAGTGTAAAGTGATATATCATTGTGGTTTGCCTAATGATTAGTGATGTTGAGCATCTTTCCATATGCTTGCTGGTTGTTTGTACATATGCTTTGGAAAAATGTTTAAGTACTTATCCATTTTTAATCCAATTATTTAATTTTCATTGTTGAATTTCTTTTAATCTTTTGTAACTAAATTATAACTTTTAATAATGTGATTTTAATCATGTTAAGGTTGTGTTTTTTTTTTCACCCAATCATATGAAAAGTAACCTGGAGAAATGGAAAAAAACAAAATAAAACAAAACCCTGCACCAGAAAGCAGGAGAGGTCTTGTTTCAAATCCCAGTTATATGGCATATTTTAGAATGACTTTGTATATACATTTTTACCTCTGTAATACAATGTGAACAATTATATCTCCCCATTAGACCTCATAGGGTTAGCCTGAATATCAATCAAGATAATACATATTAATTATAAGACTATAAAATAGACTTGCATAAACAAATGCTTCATCCAAATCAGCTTTGGAGATTTTTAAATAAAGGTGTACAGACCTGGAAAGAGGTTGAGATATGACTGGGATCCATTATAAACAAATCAGAAAAGCCTGGGTAAATGGAATCAGATAAATATCTTTTATATTAGGGTCATTTTTATCATTCCTACCAACTCTCTTTTATTTTTCATTTGCTTCACAGATTTTTAAGTATTGTGTTCTCCGTTATCTTACCTCCAGAGTACTTCAATGAATTTCCCAAATATTCAGAAACTTCCAAGGGGCCATTTATGAATTACACATCAACCTCATCACATAAGATATACTACTACATAGAGCTGTAGAATTATCTGCCATTCTTTCTTACAACGGACCATAAGTTACTTCTTCCTATCTTTCAATAAAGAAAGGAAGAATAACACAGAAAAACTTCCAAACAGTAAATAAGTAAACATTTGCATGTTTTACTGAAGTATTTGTTTGTGTTTAGCTATGCAATTATAAAATTTTTTACTTAAGAATGAATCATTACTATTTAAATACATTCGTCATGCTCTTCAAAACTGAAAAACTTGTAAAACTTCAGATTTTTTTACCTGGTGACTGAATTTTAACATTAAAAATCTTATCTTTCACTGGCATAGTGGTTAAGAACACAGACTCTGAGGCTGGGCAATCTGGATTTGACCCTAGTGCATTAACTTCTCTTTACCTTGACTTTTTCGTGTTTAAAATGAGGCTAACAATAGCACCTCTCAGAGTTGTTACAAGCATTAAGTCAATACAGATTTAGAATACCGCCTGACACATTATAAATGTTTGCTGCTGTTATTTCTATTACTATAATTATTACTATTATTTCTTCTTTGGCTTTGTGCTAAGATTCCCTTAAAAGGATGAAAGCAAAAGTGAAACACTTTAGAAGGTGGGTGGCACAGTTAAAGGTTTATCTAATTATCAAGGCACTCAAAAAAGATACTAATGTGAGCAGAGAGCAAAATTAGTGTTAGAGAACATCATGAATATCTAAAAAACAGTACAGGGAACTACTAGATACATTGTAATTTAGATAGATGTAGACAAATTTAAGAAGGATGGTATCTGCCATACACAGATTTTTTTAGAAACTTAATATATACTTGTAATTACTTCTTCCCAAACTCATAAATTAAACTCAAGGCTTACTGGCAATTTTACAGAACTAATCACAAATATAAGCAATAAAATGGAGAGATCCAAATTTCACCAAAGTACAGGCAACTTTAAAGGCATATAAAGTCCAATGAATATACAAGGCAAAAAAGTAGTTAATTAAAAGAAGCAATTTAAAATCCCAGTAGAATTAAGCCATCACTTACAAATAAATCTCAGTGGTTAGCTTTGACTATGCACATATCTTTCTAAATTCCTGCTTGACACAAGTACAAGGCTCAAGTTGAGGTAAATGAGTAAACTGCTAAAAGTGAAACAGGAAGTAAACTGTAAGAAAAACAGAACAAAGAGAAAAAAGGCCACTACCTCTAAAATCATACATAGGGCTTGGAAACAGTGTGTAAATTTTTACTTTTTTAAGAAACAAAACTCCCCCCCACCAAAAAAAACCTCCCCTCATTCTTTCTTCCAGTTGCTACTCCGTTCATAAAATTAGGAATTACTGTTTGGCTTCTTAAACTATGCATTAATTTCGCCTGTTTCTGAGCTTTATACAAATGAAATTACACTATTTGCTTCTTTTGGTATCTGGTGCCTTTGGCTGAACGTTATTTTATGACATTGATCTATATTTCTTAAATTTAATTGTGTGTTGTTCATTCTAATTATTGTAGAGTATTTCATGGGACAAAAAGTACAATGACTCATTTTTCTATTCTACCATAGGTAGACATTTGGGTTGTTTCCATTTTAGGTTATTACATATAGTACTGCTATAAACATTCTGGCACATGTCTTTTGTTGAATATAAGCAAACACTTCTGTTAGATATGAGTGAAATTCCTGGGTCATTGGAAATATGTTCAGGTTTAGTAAACACTGTTCAGCTTTCCCAAGTGGTAGTACCAATCTGTGTATGAGATATGTGATTGCACAACTTCCTCACCAACACTTGGAAATGTCATCTTTTCATCCAGCCACGCTGATGAAGTGTAGAGATATTTCGCAGTGGTTTAACCTACATTTCTCTGACAATTATTGATGTTAAACAGCTTTTAATGTTTATATTGACCATATACTGTTGTGAAGTGCCTTTGCAAGTCTTATTATTTTTTTAAATCAGGTTATTAGAAATGAGTCCTTTGATGGATATATGTATTGTGTGTGTGCATCTAGTTTCATTCTAAGACTTGTGTTTAGTCTTTTTTAGTATCTTTTCTAAAGTTCTTAGTTTTAATGTGATTCAATTTACCAATTTCTCCTGTTTACTGCTTAAGAAATCCTTGCCGAACCCAGTATCATGAAGATATTCTCCCATGTTTTCTTCTAACAGGTTTATTTTTTATCTTCCTGGTTGGATCTGTGATGTATCTGAATTGGATTTTTGTGTATGATGGGAAGTATGGGTGATCATCATTTTTCTGTAAGGTATCTAATGGGAAAAAAATTCCCCTCAGTGTTATCTGCAATGTCATCTGTTATAAATCAGATGACGGTATTTGTGTAAATTTCTCCCTGGATGTAACAGTTTTCTACTGCTACTGTAACAAAGTAGCACAATTTAAATCTGTCAACTTAAAACACAAATTTATTGTAGTTCAGGAAGTTCTGTAAATCAGAAGTCTGGACTGGCTTGGTTTTTCTGCTCCGGGTTTCACAAAAATAAAATCAAAGTATCTGTAGGCTTGGCTCTTATTAGAAGGCTCTGGGAAATATCCACATCCAAGCTCATTCAAGTGTACAGAATCCAGGTTCTTTGGTTTCAGAAACTGATGTACAGGTCTCCTTGCTGGCTACCAGCTGGGGATTGCTTTAGCAACTAGAGGTGTCTCTCTAGCCCTCCTGCATGGGTGCTTAAATATCATACTCATCAATAATAGTGCATAGAATCCTTTTGACACCCTCTTCTGCTGCATGTCTCTTCTATTCCAGCCAGGGGAAACTCCTCTGCTTTTAAGGGCTCGTGTGATTCAACTGGGCACACCCAGATAATGCAGGATCATCTCTCTGTCTTAACACTCCTAACCTTAATTATATCTGCAAAGTTCCTTTAAGCAGGTAATGTGACATATTACAGGTTTCAGGGGTTAGAGTTTGAGAGCTGGACATCTCTGAAAGCTCTTATTCTCTCAACCATGCTGGATACTCTATTCTGTTCCATTAGTTGATCCTTTCACCAATAGCACTGTCTTAATAATTCTAGTATCACAGAAAGTATTCATATATCTGGTACTCTAAGTCTACAGATTATTTTTTTAGTCCTTAAGATTCCCTGGACTACCCTCGGCTCTTTGTATTTCCAAACAAATTTTAGAAGAGATCACTGATTTTTTAAAAAATAGAACCTATCTGGAGAACCAAGAGGGTGGCATGAGTAGAGCAGCGCAAATCTCCTCCCAAAACCATATATATTTTTGAAAATACAACAAATACAACTATTCCTAAAAGAGAGACCAGAAGACACAGGACAACAGCCAGACTACATCCATGCCTGCGAGAACCCAGCGCCTCACGAAGGGGATGAGATACAAGCCGTGGCCCAGTGGGGACCCAAGCGCCCCTCACCCCACCTCCCAGCAGGAGGAGAGGAGACAGAGCAGGGAGGGAGAGGGAGCCCAGGACTGCTGAATACCCAGCCCTAGCCATCCACACCGCAGCGCAGACACACAGTGCGTGCGTGGGGTGCTGGATACTAGGGAAACAGGACAGTAAGACCTGTGAGTGGGTCCCCGCAGCCAGTGCCCCTGGGACAAAGAAAAGTGAGTGCTTTTTGAAAGTCTTAAAGGGACAGGGACCCCACAGCTGGACGGAAGTGCCCGGGGACACTTATCCGAGCAGTTGGGAATCCAGTGTAACTCTGTGCGCCTGATACCCCACAGCGCAGCTCAGAGGCCCCTCACCGCAATAAACAGCCTCCCACCTGTTCCCCTCTGACGTGGCTCTGCCATATTGGAGAAGCAGCCTGAGGCAGGCAATGCCCACAGCAACTGCAGAGCTAAACAAACTCCATAGCGGTCGGGCAAGATAAGAAGCCCCATCTGCATGCAGCTGCCCAGCACAAGCCGCTAGTGGCCGCTGTTCTCCCATGAGAGGAAGGCCACAAACTGGCAAGAAAGGACTATCTCTTAACCAACACACACACCGGCTCCCCACAAATATATCCATCTCCATGAAAAGGCAGAAGAAATTGATACAGACCAAGATCACAGAAGCAAACCCTGAGAAGGAGATAGACCTAACCAGTCTTCCTGAAAAAGATTTAAAAATAAAGCTCATAACCATGCTGATGGAGCTGCAGAGAAATATGCAAGAGCTAAGGGATGATGTCCGGAAGGACATTACAGAAATAAAACAATCACTGCAAGGATTTATAAACAGAATGGATAAGATGCAAGAAGCCATTGATGGAATAGAAACCAGAGAACAGAAACATATAGAAACTGACATAGAGAGAGATAAAAGGATCTCCAGGAATGAAAGAATATTAAGAGAACTGTGTGACCAATCCAAAAAGAACAATATCTGCACTATAGGGGTACCAGAAGAAGAAGAGAGAGAAAAAAGGATAGAAAGTGTATTTGAAGAGATCATTGCTGAAAACTTCCCCAAACTGGGAGAGGAAATAATCGATCAGACCATGGAAGTGTACAGAACTCAAAACAGAAAGGACCCAAGGAGGACAACACCAAGACACATAATAATTAAAATGGCAAAGATCAAGGACAATGACAGAGTTTTAAAGGCAGCTAGAGAGTGGAAAAAGGTCACCTACAAAGGAAAACCCATTAGGCTATCATCAGACTTCTCAACAGAAACCTTACAGGCCAGAAGAGAATGGCATGATATATTTAATGCAATGAAACACAAGGGCCTTGAACCAAGAATACTGTATGCAGCATGACTATCATTTAAATATGAAGGAGGGATTAAACAATTCCCAGACAAGCAAAAGTTGAGGGAATTTGCCTCCCACAAACCACCTCTACAGGGTATTTTAGAGGGACTGCTCTACATAGGAGCACTCCTAAGGCTAAATAGATGTCACCAGAGAAAATAAAAATCACAGCAAAGAAAGAAGACCAACCAAATACTAACTAAAGGCAAAAAATAAAATCAACTACCCACAAAAGCAGTTAAAGGAAACACAAAAGAGCACAGAATAAAACAACCAACATATAAAGAATGGAGGAGGAGGAATAAGAAGGGAGAAAAATAAAGAATGACCAGACAGTGTTTAAAATAGCTTAATAAGTGAGTTAAGTTAGACAGTAAGATACTAAAGAAGCTAACCTTGAACCTTTGGCAACCACGAATCTAAAGCCTGCAATGGCAATAAGTACATATCTTTCAATAATCACCCTAAATGTAAATGGACTGAATGTACCAATCAAAAGGCACAGAATAATAGAATGGATAAAAAAGCAAGACCCATTTCTATGCTGCTTACAAGAGACTCACCTCAAACCCAAAGACTATAGGAACAAAGAAAGACTGAAAGAACAAAACAGCAGCAGAATCATAGAACCTAAGAATGGACTAACAGTTACCAAAGGGAAAGGGACTGGGGAGAAAGGCAGGGAAAGGAGGGATAAGGGTGGGGGAAAAGAAAGGGGACATTACGATTAGCACGTATAATGTGGGGTGGGGGCATGGGGAGGGCTGTGCAACACAGAGAAGACAAGTAGTGATTCTACAGCATCTTACTATGCTGATGGACAGTACTGTAATTGGGTTTGTGGGGGGGGATTTGGGGAAGGGGGGACCCTAGTAAACATAATATTCTTCATGTAAATGTAGATTAATGACAACAAAATTAATTAATTAATTTAAAAAATAGAACCTATCTTTATAAATGGAATTACATAAATCTTTATAACTATTAAAGCATCTGACCAATATGGTCATTTCTGGTTAATGTTTCATATGAACGTCAAAAGAAATGCATATGCTACGATTTCCAGTGACATGTTTTAGAGTTGTTAAAAAGGCCTCAGATTACTCTCTCTCCTTTTTTTTGGATCTACTTCATTCAGCAACTGATAGAGTTATTAAATTCTGTGAGTATGATTAGAGATTTGTCCAGTTCTCCTTTTGTTTCTACCAATATCTGTTTTATATATTTTTAATTGTCTCACTGGCTACATGTAGATTTGGGATTGTGGTAACTTCCTGATACAATGTCTTATCACTGTAAACATCCATTTTTACATCTAGTCTTGATTTTTTTTGATATCATTAATGTACAATTACTTACACATTATGGTTACTGAACTCCCCCTATTATCAAATCCCTCCTACATACCCCATTACAGTCACTGTCCATCAGCATAGTAAGATGCTATAGAATCATTACTTGTCTTCTCTGTATATACTGCCGTCCCAATGTTCCCACCCCCCTACATTATGTGTGCTAATCGTAATGCCACGTTTTCACCCTTATCTCTCCCTTCCCACCCATGCTCCCCAGTCCCTTTCCCTTTGGTAACTGTTAGTCCATTCTTGGGTTTTGTGCGTCAGCTGTTTTGTTGCTTCAGTTTTTTCTTCATTCTTATACTCCACAGATGAGTGAAATCATTTGATACTTGTCTTACTTCACCGGGCTTATTTCACTGAGGATAATACCCTCTAGCTCCATGCATGTTGTTGCAAATAGTATGATTTGTTTTCTTCTTATGGCTGAATAATATTCCATTGTGTGTATTCACCACTTTTTAAAAATCTGTTACAATTTTTTATGTTTTATTTTTATATTTTTGAAGAACATTATGTTTACTAGGCTCTATCCTACCCCAAGTCCCCCCCCACAAACCCCATTACAGTCACTGTCCATCATCATATTAAGATGTTGTAGAATCACTACTTGTCTTCTCTCTGTTGCAAAGCCCTCCCCTTTCCCGCAACCACCACATTATACAATCTAATCATAATACCTCCTTTCTTCTTCCCTGTCCTTATCCCTCCCTACCCTCCCATTCTCCCCAGTCTCTTTCCGTTTGGTAACTGTTAGTCCATTCTTGGGTTCTGTGAGTCTGCTGCTGTTTTGTTCCGTCAGTTTTTCTTTTGTTCTTATACTCCACAGATGAGTGAAATCATTTGGTATTTTTTTTCTCTGCTTGGCTTATTTCACTGAGCATAATACCCTCTAGCTCCATCCATGTCATTGCAAATGGTAGGATTTATTTTCTTCTTATGGCTGAGTAATATTCCATTGTGTATATGTACCACATCTTCTTTATCCATTCACCTACTGATGGACACTTACGTTGCTTCCATTTCTTGGCTATTGTAAATAGTGCTGTGATAAACATAGGGGTGCATCTGCCTTTTTCAAACTGAAGTGTTGCATCCTTAGGGTAAATTCCTAGAAGTGGAAATCCTGGGTCAAATGTTAAGTCTATTTTGAGCATTTTGAGGAACCTCCATATTCCTTTCGACAATGGTTGAACTAATTTACATTCCCACCAGCAGAGTAGGAGGGTTCCCCTGTCTCCGCGACCTCGCCAACATTTGTTGTTGTTTGTCTTTTGGATGGTGGCCATCCTTACTGGTGTGAAGTGATATCTCATTGTGCTTTTAATTTGCATTTCTCTGATAACTAGCAATGTGGAGCATCTTTTCACATGTCTGTTGGCCATCTGAATTTCTTCTTTGGAGAACTGTCTGTTCAACTCCTCTGCCCACTTTTTAAATGGATCATTTGCTTTTTGTTTGTTGGGGTGCATGAGCTCTTTACATATTTTGGATGTCAAGCCTTTATCTGATCTGTCATTTACGAATATATTCTCCTAAATTGTAGGGTACCTTTTTGTTCTATTGATGGTGCCCTTTGCTGTACAGAAGTTTTTCAGCTTGATATAGTCCCACTTGTTCATTCTTGCTATTGTTTTCCTTGCCCGGGGAGATATATTCATGAAGAACTCACTCATGATTATGTCCAAGAGATTTTTGCCTATGTTTTTTTCTAAGAGCTTTATGGTTTCATGACTTACATTCAGGTCTTTGATCCATTTTGAATTTACTTTTGTGTATGGGGTTAAACAATGGTCCAGTTTCATTCTCTTACATATAGCTGTCCAGTTTTGCCAGCACCATCTGTTGAAGAGACTGTCATTTCCCCATTGTATGTCCATGGCTCCTTTATCAAATATTAATTGACCATATATGTTTGGGTTAATGTCTGGAGTCTCTAATCTGTTCCACTGGTCTGTGGCTCTGTTCTTCTGCCAGTACCAAACTGTCTTGATTATGATGGCTCTGTAGTAGAGCTTGAAGTTGGGGAGTGAGATCCCCCCTACTTTATTCTTCCTTCTCAGGATTGCTTTGGCTATTCAAGTCTTTGGTGTTTCCATATGAATTTTTGAACTATTTGTTCCAGTTTGTTGAAGAATGTTATTGGTAATTTGATAGGGATTGCATCAAATCTGTATATTGCTTTGGGCAGGATGGCCATTTTGACAATATTAATTCTTCCTAGCCAAGAGCATGGGATGAGTTTCCATTTCTTAGTGTCCTCTTTAATTTCTCTTAAGAGTATCTTATAGTTTTCAGGGTATAGGTATTTCACTTCTTTGGTTAGGTTTATTCCTAGGTATTTTATTCTTCTTGATGCAATTGAGAATGGAACTGTTTTCCTGATTTTTCTTTCTATTGGCTCATTGTTAGTGTATAGGAAAGCCACAGATTTATGTGTGCTAATTCTGTATCCTGCAACTTTACTGTATTCCAATATCAGTTCTAGTAGTTTTGGAGTGGAGTCTTTAGGGTTATTTATGTACAAAATCATGTCATCTGCATATAGTAACAGTTTAACTTCTTCTTTACCAAACTGGATTCCTTGTATATCTTTGTTTTGTCTAATTGCTGTGGCTAGGACCTCCAGTACTATGTTAAATAACAGTGGGGAGAGTGGGCATCCCTGTCTTGTTCCCGATATCAGAGGAAAAGCTCTCAGCTTCTCACTGTTCAGTATGATGTTGGCTGTAGGTTGATCATATATGGCCTTTATTATGTTGAGGTACTTGCCCTCTATGCCCATTTTGTTGAGAGTTTTTATCATGAATGGATGTTGAATTTTGATGAATGCTTTTTCAGCATCTATGGAGATGATCATGTGGTTTTTGTCTTTCTTTTTGTGGATCTGGTGGATGATGTTGATGGATTTTCGAATGTTGTACCATCCTGGCATTCCTGGGATGAATCCTACTTGGTCGTGGTGTATGATCCTTTTGATATATTTTTGAATTCGGTTTGCTAATATTATATTGAGTGTTTTTGCCTCTATGTTCATCAGGGATATTGGTCTGTAATTTTCTTTTTTGGTGGGTCTTTGCCTGGTTTTGGTATTAGGGTGATGTTGGCTTCATAGAATGAGTTTGGGAGTATTCCCTCCTCTTCTATTTTTTGGAAAAGTTTAAGGAGAATGGGTATTATATCTTCTCTGTGTGTCTGATAAAATTCTGAGGCAAATCCATCTGGCCCAGGTGTTTTTTTTTTCTTGGGTAGTTTTTTGATTACCACTTCAATTTCTTTGCTGGTAATTGGTTTGTTTAGATGTTGTGTTTCTTCCTTGGCCAGTTTTGGAAGGTTGTATTTTTCTAGGAAGTTGTCCATTTCTTCTAGGTTTTCAAGCTTCTTAGCATATAGGTTTTCATAGTAGTCTCAAATAATTGTTTGTATTTCTGTTGGGTGTGTCGTGATTTTTCCTTTCTCATTTCTGATTCTATTTATGTATGTTGATTCTCTTTTTCTCTTAATAAGTCTGGCTAGACACTTATCTATTTTGTTTATTCTCACAAAGAACCAGCTCTTGGTTTCATTGATTTTTGCTATTGTTTTATTCTTCTCAATTTTGTTTATTTCTTCTCTGATCTTCATTATGTCCCTCCTTCTGCTGACTTTAGGCCTCATTTGTTCTTCTTTTTCCAATTTTGATAATTGTGACATTAGACTATCCATTTGGGTTTGTTCTTCCTACTTTAAATATGCCTGGATTGCTATATACTTTCCTCTTAAGACTGCTTTAGCTGCGTCCCACAGAAGTTGGGGCTTTGTTTTCTTGTTGTCATTTATTTCCATATATTGCTGGATCTCCATTTTAATTTGGTCGTTGATCCATTGACTATTTAGAAGCATGTTGTTAAGCCTCCATGTGTTTGTGAGCCTTTTTGCTTCCTTGGTACAATTTATTTCTATTTTTATACCTTTGTGTTCTGAAAAGTTGGTTGGTATGATTTCAATCTTTTTGAATTTACTGAGGCTCTTTTTGTGGCCTAGTATGTGGTCTATTCCTGGAGAATGTCCCATGTGCACTTGAGAAGAATGTGTATCATGTTGCTTTTGGGTGTAGAGTTTTATTAATGTGTATTACGTCCATCTGTCCTAGTGTGTTCAGTGCCTCTGTGTCCTTACTTATTTTCTGTCTGGTGGATCTGTCCTTTGGAGTGAATAGTGTGTTGAAGTCTCCTAAAATCAATGCATTACAGTCTATTTCCTCCTTTAGTGCTGTTAGTATATGTTTCACATATGTTGGTGCTCCTGTGTTGGGTGCATATATATTTAGAATGGTTATATCCTCTTGTTGAACTGAGCCATTTATCATTATGTAATGTCCTTCCTTATCTCTGGTTACTTTCTTTTTTTTGAAGTCTATTTCGTCTGACACTATTACTGCAACACCTGATTTTTTCTCCCTATTGTTTGCATGAAATATCTTTTTCCATCTCTTGACTTTTAGTCTGTGCATGTCTTTGGGTTTGAGGTGAGTCTCTTGTAAGCAGCATACAGATGGGTCTTGTTTTTTTATCCATTCAGTGACTCTATGTCTTTTGATTGGTGCATTCAGTCCATTTACATTTAGGGTGATTATCAATAGGTATGTACTTATTGCCATTTCAGGCTTTAGATTCATGGTTACCAAAGGTTCCAGATTACTTTTCTTACTATCTAAGAGTCTAACTTTACTCACTAAGTATGCTGTTACAAACACAATCTAAAGGTTCTTTTCTATTTCTCCTTGTTTTTCTTCCTTCTTCATTCTTTATATATTAGGTATCAAATTCTGTACTTTTGTCTATCCCTTGATTGACTTTGGGGATAGTCAATTTAATTTTGCATTTGCCTCGCAATCAGCTGCTCCACCCTCCCTACTGTGATTTTCCTACCTCTGGTGACAGCTATCCAACCCGAGGAACACTTCCATCTATAGCAGTCCCTCCAAAATAGGCCACAGATATGGGTTGTGGGAGGTAAACTCTCTCAGCTTTTGCTTATCTGGAAACTGTTTAATATCGCCTTCAAATTTAAATGATAATCTTGCCAGATAAATTAATCTTTGTTCCAGGCCCTTATGCTTCTTGGCATTTAATACATCATGCCACTCCCTTCTGCTGAGAAGTCTGATGTTAGTCTGATGGGCTTTCCTTTGTATGTGATCTTATTTCTGCCTCTCGCTGCTTTTAACAGCCTGTCCTTATCCTTGATCTTTCCCATTTTAATTACTATGTGTCTTGCTGTTGTCTTCCTTGGGTCCCTTGTGTTGGGGGATCTGTGGATCTCCATGGCCTGACAGACTATGTCCTTCCCCAGATTGGGGAAGTTTTCAGCAACTACCTCCTCAAAGACACTTTCTATCCCTTTCTCTCTCTCTTCTTCTTCTGGTATCCCTATAATGCGAATATTGTTCTGCTTAGATTGGTCACACAGTTCTCTCAATATTCTTTCATTTTTAGAGATCCTTTTTCCTCTCTTTGCCTCAGCTTCTTTGTATTCCTCTTCTCTAGTTTCTATTTCATTTATTGTTCTCCTCCACTGTATCCAACCTGCTTTTAATACCCTCCATCGTGTTCTTTAACGATTGGATCTCTGACCTGAATTCATTCCTGAGTTCTTGGATGTCTTTCTGTACCTCCATTAGGATGTTGATGATTTTTATTTTGAACTCCCTTTCAGGAAGAGTCACGAGGTCCACATCATTTAAATCTTTCTCAGGAGTTGTATTAAGAATTTTACTCTGTAGAAGGTTCCTTTGGCGTTTCATGTTTGTATATGGCGCCCTCTAGTGTCTAGAAGCTCTATTCTGGAGCTGCTGAGCCCCTGAAGCAATGTCGGGGGTTGCAGGGGAGTGGTACTGGTGCCTGGGGTTAGGAAAGAGCTGTTCCCCACCTCCTGGCTGCTGTGCCTGTCTCCACTGCCTGCACCAGTGGGCCGGTCACACAGGTATAAATTTTTGTCTCAGAGCAGCCAGATATGGATCCCTGCTTTCCACAAGCATCCAGAATCCCAGTCTCCCCAGCAACTCTGCCTGTATTAACTTTCCAACCCGGTAGTCATGCGAGTCTCATGAAAGCACCATGAAATGTAGGTTTGTGCTCCCAGCGCAGATTTCCGGAGCTAGGTTTTCAGCAATACCAAGCCTTCCACTCCCTCCCTGCTCCGTTTCTCTTCCTCCTGCCAGTGAGCTGGGCTTAGGTCCCATGGAGCCACAGCTCTGGTAGTTACTCCATTTGCTGAGGTCTGCTCTTTTCTCCAGGTGAGTGCAGTCTGACGTGTCCTCTTTCCTGTTGCTCTCTCAGGATTAGATGCACCAATTAAATTTTCTAATTGTATCCAGTTTTAGGAGGAAACCTCTATCTCTCCTCTCACGCTGCCATCTTTAATCCTTAATCTCCCACTTCTTCTTTATCTATTCATCTACTGATTGACACTTAGGTTGCTTCCATTTCTTGGCTATTGTAAATAGCGCTGCAATAAACATAGGGATGCATCTGTCTTTTTGAAACTGGGATCCTACATTCTTAGTAAATTCCTAGGAGTGGAATTTCAGGGTCAAATGGTATTTCTATTTTTAGTTTTTTGAGGAGCCTCCATACTGCTTTCCACAATGGTTGAACTAGTTTACATTCCCACAAGCAGTGTAGGAGGGTTCCCCTTTCTCCACATCCTCACCAGCATTTATTCTTCCTAGTCTTTTCTATGTTGGCCATGCTAACTGGTGTGAAGTGATATCTCATTGTGGTTTTAATTTGCATTTCTTTGATTATTAGCGATGTGGAGCATCTTTTCATGTGTCTATTGGCCATCTGAATTTCTTCTTTGGAGAACTGTCTGTTCAGATACTGTGCTCATATTTTAATTGGATTTTTTGCTTTCTGTTTGCTGAGGTGGCTGAGCTTTTTATATATTTTGGATGTGAACCCTTTATCAGATCTGTCATTTTTTAATATATTCTCCCATACTGTAGGATGTCTTTTTGTTCTACTGATGGTATCCTTTGCTGTAAAGAAGCTTTTCCTTTGATATAGTCCCACTTGTTCATTTTTGCTTTTGTTTCCCTTGCCCAGGGAGATATGTTCATGAAGAAGTTACTCATGTTCATGACCAAGAGATTTTTGCCTATATTTTTTTCTAAGAGTTTTATGGTTTCATGACTTACATACAGGTCTTTGATGCATTTAGAGATTACTTTTGTGTATGGGGTTAGATAAGAATCCAGTTTCATTCTCTTACATGTAGCTGTCCAGTTTTGCCAACACCAGCTGTTGAAGAAGCTGTCATCTTCCCATTGTATATCCATTGCTCCTTTATCATATATTAATTGACCATATATGCTTGGGTTAATATCTGGACTCTCTACTCTGTTCCATTGGTCTATGGCTCTGTTCTTGTGCCAGTAACAAATTGTCTTGATTACTGTGGCTTTGTAGTAGAGCTTGAAGTCAGGGAGCATAACTCCCTTGCTTTATACTTCCTTCTCAGGATTGCTTTGGCTATTCAGGGTCTTTTGTGGTTCCATATGAAGTTTAGAACTATTTGCTCTAGTTCATTGAAAAATGCTGTAGGCATTTTGACAGAGATTGCATTGAATCTGTAGATTGCTTTAGGCAGGACGGCCATTTTGACAATATTAACTCTTCCTAGCCAAGAGCATGGGATGAATTTCCTTTTATTAGTGTCCTCTTTAATTTCTTTTAAGAGTGTCACGTAGTTTTCAGGGTACAGGCCTTTCACTTCCTTGGTTAGGTTTATTCCTAGGTATTTTTTTCTTTTTGATGCAATTGTTAATGGAATTGTTTTCCTGATTTCTCTTTATTTTAGTTCACCATTAGTGTATAGGAATGCAACAGACTTCTGTGTATTAATTTTGTATCCCGCAACTTTGCTGAATTCAGATATTAGATCTAGTAGTTCTGGAGTGTATTCTTTAGGGTTTTTTATGTACAATATCATGTCATCTGCAAACAGGGACAGTTTGACTTCTTCTTTGCCAATCTGGATGCCTTTTATTTCTTTGTGTTGTCTGATTGCCATGGCTAGGACATCCAGAACTAGGTTGAATAAAAGTGGGAGAGTGGACATTCTTGTCTTGTTCCCGATCTTAAAGGAAAAGCTTTCAGCTTTTCGCTGTTAAGTATAATGTTGGTTGTGGGTTTGCATACATGGCCTTGCCCTATATGATGGGTATGTTGAGGTACTTGACCTCTATACTCATTTTGTTGAGAGTTTTTATCATGAATGGATGTTGAATTTTGTCAAATGCTTTTTCAGCATCTATGGAGATGATCATGTGGTTTTTGTCCTTCTTTTTCTTGATGTAGTGGATGATGTTGATTGATTTTCGAATGTTGTGCCATCCTTGCATCCCTGGGATGAATTCCACTTGATCATGATGGATGATCTTTTTGATGTATTTTTGAATTTGTTTGCTAATATTTTGTTGAGTATTTTTCATCTATGTTCATCAGGGATATTGGTTCGTAATTTTCTTTTTTTTATGGTGTCTTTTCCTGGTTTTGGTATTAGAGTGATGTCCGCCTCGTAGAATGAGTTTGGAAGTATTCCCTCCTGTTCTACTTTTAGGAAAACTTTAAGGAGGATGGGTATTAGGTCTTAACTAAATATTTGATAAAATTCAGCAGTGAAACCATCTGGTCCAGGATTTTTGTTATTAGGTACTTTTTTGATTACCAATTCAGTTTCTTTGCTGGTAATTGGTCTATTCAGATTTTCTGTTTCTTATTGGATTAGCTTTGGAAGATTGTATTTTTCTAGAAAGTTATCCATTTCTTCTAGGTTATCCAGTTTGTTACCATATAATTTTTCATAGTATTCTCTCTATATTCTTTGTATTTCTGTGGTGTCCATGGTGATTTTTTCATTTCTCATTTCTGATCATGTTTATGTGTGTAGACTTTCTTTTTTTTCTTGATTAGTCTGGCTAGGGGTTTTTCTATTTTGTTTATTTTCTCAAAGAACCAGCTCCTGCTTCCACTGATTCTTTCTATTGTTGTATTCTTCTCCATTTTATTTATTTCTGCTTTAATCTTTATCATGTCCCTGCTTCTACTGACTTTGGGCCTCATTTGTTCTTCCTTTTCTAGTTTCATTAATTGTGAGTTTAGACTGTTCATTTGGGATTTTTCTTCTTTCCTGAGGTACACCTCTATTGCAATATATTTCCCTCTTAGCACCGGCTTTGCTGCTTCCCACAGATACTGTGTTGTTGAAGTATTGTTGTCATTTGTCTCCATATGTTGCTTGATCTCTGTTTTTATTTGGTCATTGATCCATTGATTATTTAGGAGTATTTTATTAAGCCTCCATGTGTTTGTGGGCTTTTAAATTTTCTTTGTGTAATTTATTTCTAGTTTCATACCTTTGTGATCTGAGAAGTTGGTTGGTACAATTTCAATCTTTTTGAATTTACTGAGGCTCTTTTTTGTGGCCTAGTATATGATCTATTCTTGAAAATGTTCCGTGTGCACTTGAGAAGAATGTGTATCCTGTTGCTTTTGGATGGGGTGTTCTATAGATGTCCGTTAGGTCTATCTGTTCTAATACATTTTTCAGTGCCTCTATCTCTTTCCTTATTTTCTGTCTGGTTGATCTGTCCTTTGGAGTGAGTGGTGTGTTGAAGTCTCCTCAAGTGAATGCATTGCATTCTATTTCCCCCTTTAATTCTGTTAGTATTTGTTTCATGTATGTACGTGATCCAGTGTTGGGTGTATAGATGTTTATAATAGTTATATCCTCTTCTTGGACTGACCCTTTTATCATTATGTAATGTCCTTCTTTGCCCCTTGTGACTTTCTTTTGTCTGATACAAGTACTGCAACTCCTGCTTTTTTCTCCCTGTTAGTTGCATGAAATATCTTTTTCCATCCCTTTACGTTCAGCCTGTGTACGTCTTTGGGTTTGAAGTGAGTCTCTTGTCGGCAGCATATAGACGGGTCTTATTTTTTAATCCATTCAGTGACTCTTTGTCTCTTGATTGGTGCATGCAGACCATTTACATTTAGGGTGGTTATCAACAGGTATGTACTTATTGCCATTGTAGGCTTTAGATTCATGGTTACCAAAGGTTCAAAGGTAATTCCCTTACTATCTAACAGTCTAATTTAACTCACTTTGTGTGCTATTACAAACACAACCTAAAGGTTCTTCTTTTTCTTTTTTCCCTCCTTTTTCTTCCTCCTCCATTCTTTGTATGTTATGAATCATATTCTGTGCTCTTTGTCTATCCCTTGGGTAACATCTATTGAGCCTTAGGAATACTTCCAACTATAGGAGTCCCTCCAAAATGCACTGTAGAGGTGGTTTGTGGGAGGTAAATTCTCCCAACTTATTCTTATCTGAAAATTGTTTAATCCCTCCTTCAAATTTAAATGATAACCTTGCCGGGTATAATATTCTTGGTTCAAGGCCCTTCTGCTTCACTGCATTAAATATATAATGCCACTCCCTTCTGGCCTGTCAGGTTTCTGTTGAGAAATCTGATGATAACCTGATGGGTTTTCCTTTGTATGTGATCTTTTTTCTCTTTAGCTTCTTTTAAAAGTCTGTCTTTATCTTTGGTCTTTGCCATTTTAATTATTATATGTCTTGATGTTGTCTTCCTTGGATCCCTTTGGAGATCTGTGCACCTCCATGGCCTGAGAGACTATCTCCTTCCCCAGATTGGGGAAGTTTTCAGTAATTACCTCCTCAATGACACTTTCTATCCTTTATTCTCTCTCTTCTTCTTCTGGTACCCCTATAATTCTAGTCTTGATCTTAAAGTCTCCTTTGTCTGACATTGGTGTAGCTACACCAGATATCTTTTATTGTTTGCATGGCATATCTTTTTGTGTTCTTTTACTCCAATCTCCCTTGATCTTTATATTTAAGTGTGGTTCTTGAATGCAGCATATAATTGGGTTTTGTTTTACATACTGTTACAAGTTTAGTGTTTCACCTGGAATTTTAGTCTATTTACATTTAATTTAATTGCCAATTTGATTAGAAAATAAGAAGTAGACTTAGCCTTACTACAGATGCAACTGAGATTGAAATATGCCTCCACAGTAAGCTCAGCTGCAGATGGTGGCTTCAGTAATTTACCTGCTTTTTTAGTTGCTCTAGGTGAGAATGCTAGTTTGCTGCCATTACTCCATTCCACTCAGAAGCAAGGTCTCAGCTTTTTATATCATCAAATAATTACTTGAAAGCCTATACTAAATAAAAAATCATGTCCAAAGTCAAACTTAGTCTGAACAATCTTTCCCCATAAACAAGTTCTAGCAGCACCTTAGACATTTTACAGTATAATAATAAGGTAATGGCACACCTTAAAAATGCCAAAGGATAAAAAAAATCCTAGGTAGCTCATACCATTTTATATTAATTTTTAATGTGACCTAGTGAAACTATTGTAGATGCTTCCCCAAACCACTTATTGTATAAGAAAAGATTATCACACCTATTAACTCAGGAATACCTATTTCTAAGCATTTCATCTTCTTTATCACCAATGCCTTATTCCAATTTATTCCTCATTAAATCCTTACATTTACTCTTTTATTTTAAGAGGCTATAACTTCATCTCCAATAGACTCAGAGTTACTGTATTGAGGCATACATCATTCTACTTTGCTTTATTGTGCTTTTCAGATACTACTACTGCATTATTTTACGAACTGAAGTTTTGTGGCAACACTGAGCTGAACATGGCTACTGGTGTAATTTTTCCAACAGCATTTGCTCACTTTCTGTGTCAACATTTTGTTTATTCTCTCATTTCAAGCTTTTTCATTATTATTATATTTTACAGTAACCTGTGATCTTTGATGCTACTATTTTAATTATTTTGTGGTTCCTCAAACTACACAAATGTAAGTTGGCAAAATTAATCAATACATATGTGTGTTCTGACTGTTCCACCAACCCACTGTTCCTTCGTCAATCTCTCTCTCTTCTCAGGCTTCCCTGTTCCCTGAGACACACACTGAAAATAGACCAATAATAACCTTACATTGGCCTCTAGGCATTGAAGTTTTGAGTCAATCCTTGTAGCAAGTTAATTGTCTTATTTTAAGAAATTTTCACAGCCACTTGTCCTCAGCAATCACCTGCCAGATCAGTCAACAACCATCAACATGGAGGCAAAACCCTCTACAAGTAAGAAGATTGTAACTCATGGAAAGCTCAGATAATTGTTAGCATTTTGCGCAATAAAGTATTTAATTATGGTATGTATTTATTTTGACATACTGTTATTACACACTTAGTAGATTACAGTGTAGTATAAACGTAACTTTTATATATACTAAGACACCACAATATTCACTTGACTTGCTTTATTGCAACACTCACTTCATTGTGGCAGTCTGGAACCAAGCCCACAATATCTCTAAGGTATGCCTATATGAATGAGTACTGCTTGCTCTTATATTTCAAATCTCCCCAATTGGAAACCTCCCCAGTTGGTTTAGATAAGATACAACCCCTTGAGGATGCCATATGAAGCCTTCTGAGTCATTTTCTCATTCTTCTTTTTTAATATCACTTGAATAGTATGCATATATGTGTTCAGCTATTCTTTTGCCTTTCGCTTCCACATGCCAAACTTAAATAAATTTTTTCAAGGTTAACCTTCAGTACACCAGAAAAAGTTAACATCTCCATTATCAGCTGGGCCAGATGGATAACACTTTTAAGTCATTTTACAAATAATTTACAAAAGTAAAAATAAAGGGATAGTGGTATATTACTAGAAAACTTGCATACATATATCTATTTACCAATGTCCTCTAAATGCAACTAACTCCTCACCAGAGTCATTCATGAACTTGATGTATACCTATTTTGTAAATACTGATTCGAGGTGTCAAATTGGATCTAACTTACAATACTTCTGATTCTTTTTGTATTTGCATTATCAAAATGCAACACCTAAAGAATTTTTAAAATCCTTAGATAGCTCATAGGTTTGCTGACGAGAAAATGGCTATCTTATTTGCTTCATAATTGCAAACCACCTTCATTTTTAGATTTAGAACTCCACTTATAATCACCCATTGAATTTTTTCATTTGTACACCATGTTTCCTTCCAATCACCTTGTACATTCAACCTTCAGTTTTTGTTGACTTACACAAAGTATCAAATAAACTTCAGCACAAAATCATAAAAATGAAGAATGTCACATGTTGTTTAGCAAAATGTGATGGTCCAGGTTCTTGTTGTAAGAGTTCTTGTTGTATGGTGAACTAGATGAGAAAATAATTATTTGCTTTTTGTTCTCAGAAAAATGTTGTTCGCTCATTGATTCTTGTTTGAGAAAATTCATCTAGACTAGTGTCATCTGAAGGTTCAGTCAGAATTTGTAAGATCAGTTTTACCACTGCCCTAGAGTACTACTGTTTCTATATACTCATCTGACTTGGCTAGTAATCATGGAAGTCTTCTGTTATCAATTTTCGTATCTATGCAGAAAATTAAAAGTTCTGAATTTTCAACTGTGTTCAATGAAACCTAAAAGCACAGCAGAAAGATAGGGTATTAGGCCTTTTTAAAAATATCTTCTTCAAAGATAATGCAATACTTTGAGCACCTTGATGTGAAAAGTAAAGGATGATCCAATAGTGACTATTTATTTAACTATAATATCACCCTTCTAAGTGATTTCATTAGTCTTCCATTTTATTATTATTTTACCTTTTAAGAATAGTTGGAGATAACAGGTAGGTAATGATGAAATAATTCTGAGAATAAAATAGAGGACAAATAAGATATCACTATATCAAAAATATCTTCAGATTTGTAAAAGGACCCAATAAACCTATAAGCACAAAATTAAAATGATTTCATATTTTTTAAAAAAGAGCAAAAAGCCTGCAGTACTATCTTATAAAGAAATTAATTAAACTTCCTTAAATTCAAAAAATGATTAACACACCAAATAAAATTTAACTATAGTTTAGGTCATTGTTTATCTGCATCATACTGGTTCATTTTACTCTACAATTATATTTCCTGATGAGAATATTATAATCTTATCATTGTAAGAACAAGACTTAATTACCCAAATATGTTAATGTTTCATGTTTGTTTTATATCGTGCCAATGTGTTTGAGCACCACAGGCAAGTTCACTATGGAGTCAGTGTGACCAAATAAATGACAGTAGAACGTTCTTGGGATGAAAGGGTTATACTCAATTTTATTTTCACAGTGGCAGGTTAATCACTAAACTCCTGTCCACTCAGAGCAAGTCTGCACGCAGCAAGCCAGTCTCTGCCTCTGGGCCTCTTGGCCTGCACAGCTGTTCTCTGGACCTCTCTGCCCGCATAGCCATCCTCCAGGCCTCTCTACCCACACAGCCATCCTCTAGGCCTCTCTTCCTGCACAGCCATCCTCTGAGCCTCTCTACCAGCACAGCCGTCCTCTAGCCTCTGTCCTTGGTGCTGTCACCATTCCAGCCTGTGCTCTGCTTTCCTGCTGCCTTGAAGCCATGCAACCGTGTCATCCAGAGCATTGGGCAGGGCTTTTAATATAGAGTAAATAGCAATGTATTGTCCAACATGTGTAGTGAGCTAACAAACCAGGGCCAGATAAGAATCCTGGCTACAGCAACTTTTATTTTATCCATATTATATTAAGGTGGAAAGATAACTTGGAATTTTAACATCTGAGATATATAATGGCAAGGATATTTTAATTATACTAAATCCAATGGTATAACATTAAAGCATAGCCATGTATTGCTTACTAGAAAAATTTCTAGGTTACATGACATCCTACTTTCTAAAGGTCTAAATCTTAATGTCAATATCCATTGACGTGAAGAGCCAAAAGAGATAAAGTAACATAAAGAATTTCAGAGTAAAACTTAAGCAATGCAAGAAATGAAATTGAATTGGTAATCAAAAAACTACCTAAGAACAAAACTCTTGGACCAGATAGCTTCACTGCTGAATTTTATCAAACATTTAGTGAAGACCTAATACCCATTCTCCTTAAAGGTTTCCAAAAAGTAGAAGAGGAGGGAATACTTCCAAACTCATTATATGAGGTCATCATCACCCTAACCAAAACCAGGCAAGGACATCACAAAAAAAAGAAAATTACAGATCAATATCCCTGATGAACATAGATGCAAAAATATTCAACAGAATATAAGCAAACCAAATTCAAAAATACATCAAAAAGATCATCCATCATGATCAAGTACGATTCATTCCAGGGATGCAAGGATGGTACAATATTAGAAAATCCATCAACATGATCCACCAAATCAACAAAAAGAAGGACAAAAACCACATGATCATTTCCATAGATGCTGAAGAAGCATTTGACAAAATTCAACATCCATTCATGATAAAAACTCTCAACAAAATGGGTATAGAGGGCAAGTACCTCAACATAATAAAGACCACATATGACAAACCCACAGCCAACATAATATTTAACAGAAGAAGCTGAAAGCCTTTCCTTTAAGATTGGGAACAAGACAAGGATTCCCACTCTCCCCACTTTGATTCATCATAATTCTGGAGGGCCTCACCACAGCTATCAGACACCACAAAGAAATAAAAGGCATCCAGATTGGCAAGGAAGAAGTTAAATTGTCCCTGTTTGTAGATGACATTATATTTCACATAAAAAACCCTAAAGACTCCACTTCAAAACTATTAGAACAAATATCTGAATTCAGCAAAGTTGCAGGATACAAAATTCAAAAACAGAAATCTGTTGCTTTCCTATACACAAACAATAAACTAGCAGAAAGAGAAATCAGGAAAACAATTCCATTCACAGTTACATCAAAAAGAATAAAATACCTAGGAATAAACTGAACCAAGTGAAAGACCTATCCTCTGAAAACTACAAGACACTCATGAGAGAAATTAAAGAAGATACCAATAAATGGAACACATCCCATGCTCATGGACAGGAAGAATTAATATTGTCAAAATGGCCATCCTGCCTAAAAACAATCTATAGATTCAATGAAATCCCTATCAAAATACCAGGAGCATTCTTTAACAAACTAGAGAAAATAGTTCTAAAAATCATATGGAACCACAAAAGACCCTGAATAGCCAAAGCAATCCTGAGAAGGAAGAATAAAGCTGGGGGGAATAAGCTCCCAACTTCAAGCTCTACTACAAAGCCACAGTAATCAGACAATTTAGAGCTGGTACAAGAACAGACCCATAGACCAATGGAACAGACTAGAGAGCCCTGATATAAACCCAAGTATATATGGTTAATTAATATACAATAAAGGAGCCATGGACATTCAATGGGGAAATGACAGCCTCTTCAACAACCGGTGTTGGCAAAACTGGACAGCTACATGCAAGGGAATGAAACTGGATTATTGTCTATCCCCATACACAAAAGTAAACTTGATATGGATCAAAGACCTGAATGTAAGTCATGAAACCATAAAACTCTTAGAAGATAACACAGGGTAAAATCCCCTAAATATAAGCATGAGCAACTTTTTCCTGAATGCATCTCCTTGAGCAAGGGAAACAAAAGCAAAAATGAACACATGGGACTATATCAAACTAAAAAGCTTCTGTATGGCAAAGGACACCATCAGCAGAACAAAAAGGCATCCTACAGTATGGGAGAATATATCTGTAAACAACATATCTGGCAAGGGGTTAACATCCAAAATATATATAGAACTCACATGCCTCAACACCCAAAAAGCAAATAACCCTATTAAAAAATGGGCAGAGGATCTGGACAGACAATTCTCCAGAGAAATTCAGATGGCCAAGAGGCACATGAAAAGATGCTCCACATCACTAATTACCAGGGAAATGCAAATAAAAACCACAATGAGATATCACCTCACACCAGTTAGGATGGTCAAAATAAAAAAAGACTAGGAACCACAAATGCTGGTGAAGACACAGAGACAGGGGAACCATCCTACACTGCTGGTGGGAAGGTAAATTAGTTCAACCATTGTGGAAAGCAATATGGAGGTTCCTCAAAAAACTAAAAACAGAAATACCATTTGACCCAGGAATTCTACTCCTAGGAATTTACCCAAAGAATATAATTTCTCAGATTAAAAAAGACATATGCACCCCTATGTTTACTGCAGCACTATTTACAATAGCCACAATATGGAAGCAACCTAAGTGTCCATCAGTAGATGAGTGGATAAAGATGTGGTACATATACACAATGGAATATTATTCAGCTATAGGAAAGAAACAAATCCTACCTTTTGCAACAACATGGATGGAGCTTAAGGATATCATGCTTGGTGAAATAAGCCAGGCAGAGAAAGACAAGTACCAAATGATCTCCCTCATTTGTGGAGTATAACAACCAAGAAAAACTGAAGGTACAAAACAGCAACAGACTCACAGACTCAAAGAAGGGACTAGCAGTTACCAAAGGGGAGGGGTGTGGGAGGGCGTGTGAGGAGGGAGAAGGAAGCAGACTGAGGGCTATTAGGATTTGCACACATGGTGTAGGGGGGTATCATAGGGAAGACAGTGTTGCACAGAGAAGGCAAATAGTGGCTCTGTGGCATATTACTATACTGTTGGCCAGTGACTGCAATGGAGTATGGGGGGGACACAATAACATGGGTGAGTGTAGTAACCACATTGTTTTTTCATATGAAACCTTAATAAGAGTGTATCTCAATAATGCCTTAATAAAAAATAAATAAAAAAAGGAAAAAAAACTACAATTTCATTAAACATATTGTATCCTTGACACAGTAACAAGAAATTATTAAAAACCTATGTACACACAAAAATCTGTACAAGAATGTTTGTAGCAGCTTTATTCATAAATGCCAAAAACCAGAAGCAGGCATGATGATCCTATCAGGAAAACTGAAGTTCCTTTTGCCAGGATCCTCACCCAATCCTAAACTTCTTGATGATGTCGTTGGTCTACCGCTAGGCTAAGGCTTCCACACCTGTAGGCAATAAGCTACTATTGACTGAGTCAGTATATAGAGAGCTCTGCCCAGTGCTCTGGGCAGAGGCAGAGATAAAGGAGTATCACAGACCTGCAGACTGCTGGATGCAGATGTAATTCCAGTGGTCCACATATTGTGGTGAGAACAAAGCCAAGTAATAAACCCTTTTCCCACAAGAACATTACGTTGTCATTCCTCAGTCTCACTGAACACATAGTGAATTTGCCTGGGGCTGAAACCCACTGGCAAGATAGTCCCTCAACAGGTGAAAAAAGAAATTGATATATCCATGCAGTGGAATATTATTCAGTGATAAGAAATGAGATATCAAACCATAAAAAGACACGAAAGAAACTTAAGTGTATGCTGCTAAGTGAAAGAAGCCAGTCTGAAAAGGTTATCAACTCTACAATTCCAACTATATGACATTTACTGGAAAAGGTAAATCTATAGAGACACTGAAATTATTCTGTATGATACTATAACAAGGAATATATAACATGCATTTGTTAAAACCGATAGAAACTGATAGTACAAGACAAAGAGTGAACTTGAATGAAAAGTATGGACTTTAATTAAAAATGAATCAAAATTAACTCACCAATTATAATAAATGTACTGCACTGATGCAAGATGTTAAAAACAGGGCAAACTATGAGCTAAGAAAAGGGTGTATATGGGAACTATGTAAAAGTTTTCTGTAAACTTATAACTGTTTTAAAAAGTAAAGTCCATTAATTGAAAAAAAAAATGCTCACACAAAAACCTGTACACAGATGTTTATAGTGGTTTTATTCACAATCTTGTTTCTATGTTCCTGAGAGCCACTGACCAGAGTTTCTAGCTCACCAAAAGCCAGAAAAAGCAAAAGAACTCAAAGAAAAAATACCTACAAAAGTCAGCTCATTTCTCAAAGGTTCTCTTTTCTTTAGAATCACAGCCACTCTGGTCTTTGCTTTACTGGTTTAACTCTCTTTTAGAAGAAAATTCTCAAATTTTATCTTGCTTTTCTAGGGGTTTTCAGAAGGATCACTGATCTGTCAGGTACTCCACCTTACCAGAAGTAGAAATCAAAGGTTAATCATTTAAAGACATTTTAGTTGGCAGTTAAACTCAAACCATTTGGTGCCAATAATGTACATAACTGAAATGAGAACTGTACTAAAAGGTATTACAAAGCCTGTGCCTACATAGGCAATGTCAAGTATGTCATAATAGTTGTTTCAACAATGTTTTTGGGATGCAACTCAATTTCAGAGGGTGTTAAAGTCTGTGTTTAAAATTGATATTTTAAAATTAATTTATAGTATTAAGTAAGATGTGTCTTATCACATTTAAAAATCTGTAATTTTCATGTGCACCCAAAGCAGGGTCAAAGTTTCTTTATAAGAACTTGTTAATGATCCTAGAGTTTATGTTTTGAAATAATCATTGACGTCAGCAGTAGAAATTTATTCCAAATGGAAACTTGTCATATGCCCAAGCTTATCAAATAGATGTTTTCTTAGATATCTTACTTCATGTAATAGATACTGCTTTTCTTTATTCCAAGCAGGTCAGAGAAGAAAGTCTTTCATGAATCAAAAGTATCAAAACTTCTAATAAATAAACACTATATAAAGCTCCACTGTAAATCTAACCTGAAGCAGAGGAACAAGTCTGTCATTAATTCTTCACAGAAGATTAATGAGTTTGGGATCCAAAAGGTTTTGCACATGTTTGATATCCACGCGGGTGATAACCAAATAGGTTAGGATGAAATAAGAAAATATTTAAGGAAAGAAACCACATAAATACCACATAATTACCAAACTAGAAAAATTTTAATGAGTATTTAAAGACCAAGTATGGACTAGCATGATAGTTAGAAATATCTAGGACCTCAGCCACAAAGAAAGTCTGTAATTCTCAGCCAACTCTCCCCCTTTTGGCTAGGATGACATTCCAAGTGAGTACAGACCAAGCAAGTCTGTTAATTCTACTAGGGGAAAGAAAGAAGCATCATGTCCAGGAATGGTCAGGACAAAAATCCTGAATTTTCAAATAAGTCTGTATAATCAGTTCTATCCCCTTAGTACTCATCATTATTAGCAAGAGCAGTCAAGAGACCATCCCTTTCTGAGGATGGCCAGATTTAGGGTCAAACTGCCTTACCAAGGTATATGTATCAGGGAGAATAGAGTTAGAATTAGCAATGTTTTTGAGATGACATTGGAGAAGTCCAATCCATTGCTCAACAATACCAGATGACTGTGGATGGTATGAAACATAGAACTTCCAACAAATAGTTTAAGTATTGGCCCAGTGAATTTGACTTTTGTGACAAAACAACACCATTGTCAAAATGTAAGGAATTCAGAAGGCCAAAAATATGATAAATTAGTTTCAAGGATCACAATGTGAGGGCCAGTGTTGACCCAGTTAGACAACCCTACCATGGACCTGAAAAAGTTATGTGAAGTACCAACAGTAGACCTGAGATGGAGTAAAAGGTCTTTCACCTAGAGAAAAACAGGCTAGCTTCTGTGGCTCCACTGAGTGGTGTGCCTATCATCTGCTATAATCTTACCCAAGCGAGGCCATTGGCAATAGCCCAATATTCAGGAAAAATATAACATACTTGATCCTGTGAAGTATTGTCAAAGAGAAGGACTGGCAAACTTTTTTCTGAAAAGGGCAAATAGTAAATATTTTAGGCTTTGTAAGCCACATAGCAGTTGGTATGTATTCTTTTTATTTCCAATGCTTAAGGAAAATGTAAGAAACTGTCCCAGCTAAAGAACAGTACAAACACAGGCTGCAGCCAGATTTGCCACACAGGCTTAAGGTTGTCAACCCCTAGTCTAAGAAAGAAAACAGCTTTCAACTCAACCTATTGTGCTAATCAGCCTTTAACAATTGGTCTTTCAGAGTTGTCCCTGGAGCTGGAAGGTGGCTGCCACCCAGTGGACACTTAGCTGAACCATCAATGAACCAGACCCATTTAAGGTAAACTGTACATGTTATCTGTCCAAGGGTTTTACCCACAAAGTCAATTTAACATATTTCCCCCACTGCAAATTTTGTTCAGATCTACCAGTTTTGAACAGGTATGAATCTATCAGGTATACTTTCTCCTACCAGACCATGATAAGGTGTCTAATAGGCACAAATCAGGGGCATAAATGACTATGATATTCCTAGGTGCTACTGTAGGAAGAGAATGTAGCATGAAAAGAAAGGGACAGTGGGGACACCAGGAGCTGTCTCATTGCTGAGAAAAATTAAAGACCTAACAAAGACATATGGTTTGTTTGTGGGTAAAAAGACTCAATATTGGTAACATGTCAATTATTTCAGTTAATCTATATATTTTCAACACAATCCCAGTAAAAATGTAGGCTTTTTCCCTCTTTTTGCTGATCATACCAACGTTGGTACTCAAGCCCTAGAATTACTTCCTTCCTCATATAGCTTCTGATATTTGGGAACCTACATGTAACTGCAGCTCTTCCCTTCAGACTTCAGCATTTTCAGCAACTCCTGAGCCCAGCTTTCCCTTCTCATATGGGACCAGAAAGGATGGTAAATTTGAGCACCTGTATCCAATAGCACCATAAAAGTTTGAGTCTCCTCTCTCCTTCAAAGTTCCCAAGAGCAAATACCAAAATAAACATGGCTTTACATTTACTTTCAATGCTGAGCAGCCAGTCCCATGATGATTCAACCAAGCCAACTTCTAATGTCGGTCACTCCAAGGTTTATATCCTCCATGGTGACACAACTTACTTCTGCTTGGGGACCTGTCACTCAGCAAATAAGAAATATTGCCTTTTGACTAGGGCCACAGGGCTTCCTGCCACATTGTCAGGATAACCTTCCCTTTTTCTCCCACAGAAAGGAGAGTCAATAACCAAAGTACCATCTGGGCAGCTTATTTGACTTCTCAAACTTAACTTCTAAACATTCATCAATTGGTAGGACAATAGGGTAATTCTCTCCCCACCCACCCCACATGCTCAACAGACTTGGGTGAAAGCATTGGCTATCAGGTCCCAAGGAATTTTCTCACATTTCCTAACCTATCCCTGGGAGCCTTTGTCCTTCTTTTTCTCTATCACTATCCTATTCTTTCAGCAAAACTTCATAGAAGACACTAAAAGCAATAATAACTAATAATAAGTAAGTTTAACAAGGTTACAGAATACAAGGTCAATATAAAAAAATCAACTATATTTTTATATACTAGCAATGAACAACTAGAAAGTGAAATTAAATGAAAATTTTAAGTGCCAGTTATTATAATATCCAAAATATGGAAATGCTTAGGAATAGATATGAAAGACTTATACACTAAAACTACAAAACACTGCTGAGAAAAATAAAAAATCTAATAAAGACATATGGTTTGTTTGTGGGTAAAAAGACTCTATATTGGTAACATGTGAATTATTTCACAGTTAATTTATATATTTTCAACACAATCCCAGTTAAAAAATCCAAGCAGACTTTATTGTAGAATTTGATAAACTGCTTCTAAAATTCATGTGAAAATGCAAAATATCTAGAATAGAAAAAAAATTAGAAAAAAAGAATAACTGCTGTGGCAACCACGAACCTGTTGTACATCTTTTTAGTTTTGTTTTGTTTTTGAGAATGTCCTATGAATGGAATCATATACATATAACCTCTTGACATGTTCTTTGCTAAGCCTAAGGTCTTTGAGGTCCATCCAGGTTGTTGGGTGTTTCAATAGTTCATTCCTTTTTATAGCTGAATACTATTCCATTCTTTGGAAGTTATCAGAGTTTATTTAACCATTCAACCAATGAAGAACATTTAAATTGTCTCCAGGGATTAGGCTATGATGAATAAAGTTCCTGTGAATATCCATATACAGGTTTTTGGGTGAACATAGTTTTATTTTCCTGGGATAAATGCCCAAGAATGCAATTGCTATGCCATATACGAAGTGAATATTTAGTTTTATGAGAAACTTTCAAACTATTTTCCAGACTGGCTTTACCATTTAACATTCTCATCAGCAATGTAGAGGATATCTAAGTTTTTTCCACATCCTTGCCAGCAGTTTGTAGTATCACTTTTAAAAATTTTAGTTATTCTAATTTGTATAACTTACAGTCATATCTTACCGAGATCTAACTTGTATTACCCTAATAGTTAATGACTCTGAACACATTTTATGTGCCTATTTGCCATACAACTCTCCCTTTTGGTGGTATATATGTTCATGTATGTTGCCTATTTTTCAACCTGATTGTATATTAGTTTAATAGGACTGCTATAAAAAATACCACAGACTGAGTGGCTTAAACAACAGATATTTTATTTTCTCACAATTCTGGAGACTAGATCAAGATCTAAGATCAAGATGAATAGGCTAGTTTGGTTTTTTCTGAATCCTCCCATTTTAGCTTGCAGATGGCTGCCTTCTTGCCATGTCCTCACATGGGCTTTCCTTCATCTGTGTGTATCTATATCCTAATCTCTTTTTAAGTCATACTGGATTGGGGTCTGTCCATATGATCTCATTTTACCTGAATTACCTCTTTAAAGGCCCTATCTCCAAATACAGTTAGGACTTCAACATATGAATTTGGGGAGATGGGTAAGACACAATTCAGTCCACACAGATTGAATTTTTTTCTTTTTAATGTTGACTTTTGAGAGTTCTATATATGTCATAGATAGAAAGCCTTTTTCAGATCAGATGCTTACAAATATTTTCTCCAGTCTGTAGCTTGTCTTTTTATTCTCCTAACAGGGCCTTTTTCAACACAACAGTTTTATTTAGTTTTGATGAGGTCCAATTTATTCATTTGTCTTTTATGGCTTGTGTTTAGGGTATGATATCTAAGAATTCTTCCTTGGCCCTGAGACACTAAAGATGTCCTCACATGTTGTCTTCTAAAAGTTAGTTTATTAATCATAATTTACAACTTCTTTTCTCCATAAGACACTGTTAAGAAAATGAAGTCAAGTCATAGACTATGAGTTAATATTTGCAAAGTATATATCTCACTTGCATTCAAATACATAAAAACAACTCTCAAAACTCAATAATAAGGGGGAAAAAGTCAATTAAAATAATGGACAAAAGATCTGAACAGATGTTTCATGGATATATGGTACAAAACAAAACAAAAAGAAAAAATCTCTAAAAAAAGGCTCAACATTATTAGTCACTAGGGAATGTTAACTAAAACCACAATCAGATACAACTAGATACCTATTGTAATGGCTAAAATTTGAAAGAGTGAGCACAATGAGTGTAGGCAAGGATGTGAAAGAACTGGAACCTTCATGCACTGCTAGAGATAACAACTACTTTGGAAAACAATTTGACAGTTTCTTAAAAAGTTAAATATATGCCAACAAATAACCCAGCAATTTCTGTACTAAAAAGTTACCAAATAAAAAGAAAATGATTATACAAATATACTTATACATGTATATTTACTATAGCTTTACTTGTAATGGCCCAAAATAACCAACCAAACATCTGAGCAAGTGAATAGATAAACAAATTCTAGTATATCCATACAATGAAAGATGAGTAGGCAATAGAAATATTGATATGTGCAACTTTAAATTATGTTGAATGAAAGAAGTCAGAAAAAAAGACTATACACTATATGATTCTATGTATACAAAGCTCTAGAAAATGCAAACTAATCATTATGAAAGAAAACAGCTCAAAGAGTGAGAGAGAGGTAGAGGGGAACAGAACGGAGAGATTACAAAAGGGCACAAGGAAATTTCTGGAAAACTTCTAAGGTATAATGGATAGATTTGCCACCTTGACTGTGGTGATAGAATCACAATGACTATATGGACCAAAATGAATAAAATCATGCATTTTAAATATCCAGTTTATTATATGTCAATTGTGGGTCAATAAAGCTGTTAAAAAACTAATGGAATTGGGATTTCTCAAGATGGCAGCATGAGTAGGGTGGTGAAAATCTTCGTCCAAAACCATATCTATTTTGAAACTACAGTAAATACAACTATTCCTGAAAGAGAGACCAGAAGATACAACAGCCAGGCTACATCTACATCTGTGAGAACTCAGCATCTCACGAAAAGGGTAAGATACAAAGCCATGACACAGCAGGACCTGAGGAATTCCTCCACCCTAGCTCACACGAGTGAGGAAAAGAATCAGAGTGGAGAAGGAGTGGAAGCACAGGACTGCTAAATAACCAGCCCTAGTAACCTGCACCGGAAGCACAGACACACATTTCATGGTGTATTGGATATTAGAGAAACGGAAAAGTAAGATCTGAGACTGAGACTGAAAGGGGGTCCCCACAGTCAGCTCCCCTGTGACAAAAGAAAAGAGGGTGCTTTAAAAGTCTTAAAGGGACAAGGGCTTAACAGGTGAACAAAATTGTCCTAGCACACTCAGCCCAGCAGGCTGGGAATTTTAAGGAACTTCAGGCATATTAACCCCCTGGATGGCAACACAGCTCTAAAGCCCCTCACAGCGATAAGCAGCCTGCCGTTCATTACCCCCGCCAGCACTACAAGCAAACGGCCTGACCTGCCATTGCTACGGACCAACCTGGAAGCAGCCCCACCCACAACAACCACACACAGTCTTCTCCAAGTGTGGAGCTAACTGTGCCAGACACAGAGGCTGCTGCTATGCGCAGCTGCCTGGCACAGGCAGAGGAAGCCAACACAAGGTCCAGAAGGCACGAAGGGGCACCATTCTCACAGGAGAACAGATGCTGCTCATCTGGGACCGCTGTCAGTGCTCTAGGCTATTATCCCCATGGCCACCCTGCTCACAGCAGCAGAGAAGGGCAAGGCGACCAGCAAGCAGGAAGGGACTTTGTTCTCCCAGCTAACACATGCGCAACTCACGGGCAAACACTTCTATCGCCATGAAAAGGCAGAAGAAGCTGGTTCAATCCAAATTCACTCATAAGCCAGAGAGAGGGCCTGGTGAGGCAGATATAACCAATCTTCCTGAAAAATAATTCAAAATAAAAGTCATACCCATGCTGATGGACCTGCAGAGAAATATGCAAGAGGTAAGGGATGAGGTCTGGAGGGAAATAATAGAAATGAAACAAGCAATGGAAGGACTAAAGACCAGAATGGATGAGGTGCAAGAGACTGTTAATAGAATAAAAATCAGAGGACAGGAACACAGAGAAGCTGAGGCAGAGAGAGAAAAAAAGGATCTCTAGGAATGAAAGAATATTAAGATAACTTTGTGACCAATCCAAATGGAACAATATTCGCATAATAGGGGTACCAGAAGAAGAAGAGAGAAAAAGGGATAGAAAGTGTCTTTGAAGAAATACTTGCTGAAAACTTACCCAAGCTGGGGAAGGAGATAGTCTCTCAGATTATGGAAGCCCACAAATCTCCCAACACAAGAGACCCAAGGAGGACAACACCAAGACATATAATAATTAAAATGGCAAAGATTAAAGACAAAGATAGTGTATTAAAGGCAGCCAGAGAGAGAAAAAAAATAATCTAAAAAGGAAAACCCATCAGGATATCATCAGACTTCTCAACAGAAACTTTACAGGCCAGAAGTGAATGGCATGATATATTTAATGCAATGAAACAGAAGGGTCGTGAATGAAGAATACTGAATCCAGCAAGATTATCATTTACATTTCAAGGAGGGATTAAACAATTTCCAGATAAGCAAAAGTACAGGGAATTTACCTCCCACAAACCACCTCTACAGGGTATGTCAAGGGACTGATCTACATGGAAGTACTCTTAAGGCTAAATAGAAGTCACCAGAGAAAATAAAATCATGGCAAAGGAAGCAAACCAACCAAATACTAACTAAAGGCAAAAAATAAAATCAGTTATCCACAAAAGCAGCCAAAGGAAATACAAAAGAGTATAGAATAAAACACCTAACATATAAAGAGTGAAGGAGGAAGAATAAGAAGCAAGAGAAATAAAGAATCATCAGACTGTGTTTATAACAGCTTAATAAGTGAGTTAAGTTAGGCGGTTAGATAGTAAAGAAGCTAACCTTGAACCTTTTGTAACCACGAATCCAAAGCCTGCAATGGCAATAAGTAGATATCTATTGATAATCACTCTAAAAATAAATGGACTGAATGCACTAATCAAAAGACACAGAGCAGCAGAATGGACAAAAAAGCAAGACCCATCTATATGCTGCTTACAAGAGACTCAAGTCAAAATAAGACATACACAGACTAAAAGTGAAGGAATGGAAGAAGATATTTCATGCAACTAATATGGAGAAAAAAGCAGGTGTTGCAGTACTTATAACAGACACAATAGACTTCAAAACAAAGAAAGTCACAAGAGATAAAGAAGGACATTACATAAGGATGAAGTGGTCAATCCAACAAGAGGATATAACCATTATAAATATCTACTCACCCAATATAGGAGCAACGGCATATGTGAAGCAAATAATAATGGAATAAAAAGGGGGAAATAGAATGCAGTGAATTCATCTTAGGAAACTTCAAGACACCAGTCACTCCAAAGGACAGATCAACCAGACTGAAACTAAGTAAGGACACAGAAGCACTGAACAACACACTAGAACAGATGAACCTAACAGACATGTACAGAACTCTACACCCAAAAGCTACAGGATACACATTCTTCTCAAGTGCACATGGAACATTTTTCAGAATAGACCATATACTAGGACACAAAAAGAGCTACAGTAAATTCAAAAAGATTGAAATTCTATCAACCAACTTATCAGATCACAAAGGTATAAAACTAGAAATAAATTTTACAAAGAAAACAAAAAGGCTCACGAACACATGGACGCTTAAAAACATGATCCTAAATAATCACGGGATCAATGGCCAAACTAAAACAGAGATCAAGCAATATGCGGTGACAAATGCCAACAACAGCCCAAAGCATCCATTTCTGTGGGATGAAGCGAAGGCAGTCCTAAGAGGAAAGCATATAGCAATCTAGGCATATTTAAAGAAGGAAGAACAATCCCAGATGAATAAAGTCACAATTATTGAAACTTGGAAAAGAAGTACAAATGAGGCCTGAGGCCCAAAGTCAGCAGAAGGAGGGACATAATAAAGATCAGAAAAAAAACAAATAAAATTGAGAATAAAATAATAGAAAAACATCAATGAAACCAAGAGTTGGTTCTTTGAGAACATAAACAAAATAGATAAGCCCCTAGCCAGACTTCTAAAAAGAAAAAGAGAATCTACACACATCAACAGAATCAGAAATGAGAAAGGAAAAATCATGATGGACCTCACAGCAATACAAAGAATTATTAGAGAATACTACATAAAACTATATGCTAACAAGCTGGAAAACCTAGAAGAAATGGACAGCTCCCTAGAAAAACACAACCTTCCAAGACTGACCAAGGAAGAAACAGAAAATCGAAACAGACCAATTACCAACAAAGAAATTGAATTGGTAATCAAAAAGTTACCCAAGAGCAAAACTCCCAGGCCAGATGGATTTACTGCGCAGTTTAATCAAACATACAGAGAAGACATAATACCCATTCTCCTTAAAGGTGTCCAAAAAATAGAAGAAGAGGGAATACTTCCAGACTCATTCTATGAAGCCAGCATCACCCTAATACCAAAACCAGGAAAAGACCCCACCTAAAAAGAAAATTAAAGACCAATATCCCTGAGGAACATAGATGCAAAAATACTCAACAAAATATGAGCAAACCAAATTCAACAATACACTAAAAAGATCATCCACCATGATCAAGTAAGATTTATTCCAGGGATGCAAAGATGGTACAATATTGGAAAATCCATCAACATCAACCACCACATCATCAAAAAGAAGGACATAAACCACATGATCATCTCCATAGATGCTGAAGGAGCATTCAACAAAATTCAACATCCATTCATGATTAAAACTCTCAACAAAATGGGCATAGAGGACAAGTACCTCAACATAATACAGGCCATATATGACAAACCCACAGCAAACAACATACTTAACAGCAAGAAGCTAAAGCTTTTCACCTAAGATAGGGAACAAGGCAGGGATATCAAGTCTCCTCACTTTTATTCAACATAGCATTGGAGGTCCTAGCCATGGCAATCAGACAAAACAAAGAAATACAAGGCATCAATATTGGTAAAGAAAAGTCAAACTGTCACTATTTGCAGATGACATGATATTGTATATAAAAACCCCTAAAGACTCCACTCCAAAACTACTAGAACTGATATCGGAATACAGCAAATTTGCAGGATACAAAATTAATACACAGAAATCTGAGGCTTTCTTATACACTAACGATGAACTAGCAGAAAGAGAAATTCAGAAATCTATTCCATTCACAATTGCATGAAAAAGAATAAAATACCTAGGAATAAACCTAACCAAGGAAGTGAAAGACCTATACCCTGAACACTACAAGATACTCTTAAGAGAAATTAAAGAGGACAGTAATAGAAATGGAAACATCCCATGCCCTTGGGTAGGAATAATTAATACTGTCAAAATGGCCATCTTGCCTAAAGCAATATACAGATTCAATGCAATCCCTATCAAAATACCAAGAGCATTCTTCAATGAACTGGAACAAATAGTTCTAAAGTTCATATGGAACCACAAAAGACCCTGAATAGCCAAAGCAATCCTGAGAGGGAAGAATAAAGCAGGGGTGATCTTGCTTCTCAACTTCAAGCTCTACGACAAAGCCACAGTAATCAAGATAATTTGGTACTGGTACAAGGACAGACTCACAGACCAGAGGAATGGAATAGAGAGCCCAGATAGTAACCTTTTATATGTGGTCAATTAATATACAATAAAAGAGCCATGGATATACAATGGGAAAATGACAGCCCTTCACCCAGTGGTGTTGGCAAAACTGGATAGCTACATGTAAGAGAATGAAACTGGATCATTGTCTAACCCCACAAATAAAAGTAAACTCGAAATGGATCAAAGACATGAATGAAAGTCATGAAACAATAAAATTCTTAGAAGAAAATAGGCAAAAATCTCTTGGACATAAACATGAGCAACTTCTTCATGAATGTATCTCCCTCGGGAAAGGGAAACAAAAGCAAAAATGAACAAGTGGGACTATATTAAGGTAAAACCTCTGTACAGCAAAGGATACCATCAATCAAAAAAAAAAAGGAGTCCTACAGTATGGAAGAATATATTAATAAATGACATATCCAATAGAGGGTTGACATCCAAAATATATAAAGAGCTCATGCACCTCAACAAACAAAAAAGCAAATAATCCAATTAAAAAAATAGGCAGAGGATCTGAACAGACAGTTCTCCAAAGAAGAAATTCAAATGGCCAACAGGCACATGAAAAGATGCTCCACATCACTAATCATCAGAGAAATGCAAATTAAAACCACAATGAGATATCACCTCACACCACTTAGGATGGCTACCATCCAAAAGACAAACAACAACAAATGTTGGTGAAGATGTGGAGAAAGGGGAACCATCCTACACTGCTGGTGGGAATGTAAATTAGTTCAACCATCGTGGAAAGCAATATGGAGGTTCCTCAAAAATCTCAAAATAGAAGTACCATTTGACCCAGAAATTCTACTCCTAGGAATTTACCTTAATACTGCAGGAGCCCAGTCTGAAACAGACATATGCATCCCTATGTCTATTGCAGCACTATTTACAATAGCCAAGAAATAGAAGCAACCTAAGTGTCCATCAGTAGATGAATGGACAAAGAAGATGAGGTACATATAAACAATGGAGTATTTTTTAAAATTTTTTATTAAGGTATGATTGATATACACTCTTATGAAGGTTTCACATGAAAAAACAATATGGTTACTATATTCACCCTTATTATCATGTACCCACCCATACCCCAGTGCAGTCACTGTCCATCAGTGCAGCAAGATGCCACAGATCCACTGTGTGCATTCTCTGTGCTACACTGTTCTCCCGTGATCCCCCACACCATGTGTACTAAACATAATATCCTTCAATTCCCTTCTCCCTCCCTCCCCACCGCCCTCCCATACCCGTCCCCTTTGGTAACCACCAGTTCATTCTTGGAGTCTCTGAGTCTGCTGCTATTTGGTTCCTTTAGTTTTGCTTCATTGTTATACTCCACAAATGAAGGAAATCATTTGGCATTTGCCTTTCTCTGCCTGGCTTATTTCACTGAGCATAACGTCCTTCACCTCCATCCGTGTCATTGCAAACTGTAGGATTTGTTTTTTATCATGGCCGAATAGTACTCCAATTTGAATCTGAGAAGTTGTATTCTTTGGGTAAATTCTAAGGAATGTGATTCCCAGGTGAAATGATATTTTTATTTTGAGTTTTTGAGGAACCTCCATATTGCTTTTCACAATGGTTGAACTAGGTTTACATTCCCCCAGCAGTGTAGGAGGGTTCCCCTTTCTCTGCATCCTCACCAGCATTTGCTGTTCTCAGTTTTTTCGATGTTGGCCAACCTTACTGGTGTGAGGTGATATGTCATTGTGGTTTTCATTTTCATTTCCCTGATGATTAGTGATGAGGAGTATCTTTTCGTGTGTCTGTTGGCCATCTGAATTTCTTCTTTGGAGAACTGTCTCTTCATATTCTCTGCCCATTTGTTAATGGGGTTATTTGCTTTTTGGGTGTTGAGGTGTGTAAGTTCTTTATATATTTGGATGTTAACCCCTTGTCAGATATGTCATTTACAAATATATACTCCCATACTGTAGGATGTCTTTTTGTTCTGTTGATGGTGTCCTTTGCCGTACAGAAACTTTTTAGTTTAATGTAGTCCCATGAGTTCATTTTTGCTTTTGTTTCCCTTGCTCAAGATGTGTTCAGGAAGAAGTTGCTCATGCTGATATTCAGGAGATGTTTGCCTATGTTGTCTTCTAAGAGTTTTATGGTTTCATGACTTATATTCAAGTCTTTAAACCATTTTGAGTTTACTTTTGGGCATGGGGTTAGACAATAATCCAATTTCATTCTCTTACATGTAGCTGTCCAGTTTTACCAACACCACCGGTTGAAGAGGCTGTCATTTCCTCATTGTATATCCATGGCTCCTTTATCGTATATTGATTGATCATATATGGTTGGGTTTATATCCATTGGTCTATGGGTCTGTTCTTGTGTCAGTATGAAACTGTCTTGATTACTGTGGCTTTGTAGTAGAGCTTGAAGTTGGGGAGTGTAATGCCCCCAGCTTTATTCTTCCTTCTCAGAATTGCTTTGGCTATTCAAGGTATTTTGTGGTTCCATATGAATTTTAGAACGTTTTTCTTTAGTTTGTTGAAGAATGATGTTGGTATTTTGATTGGAATTGCATTGAATATATAGATTGCTTCATGCAGGATGGCCACTTTGACAGTATTAAATCTTCCTATCCATGAACATGTACACAATGGAATATTATTCAGCCATAAGAAAACAAATCCTACTATTTACAACATGGATGGAACTAGATGGTATTATGCTCAATGAAATAAGCCAGGTGGAGAAAGACAAGTATCAAATGATTTCACTCATCTGTGGAGTATAAGAACCAAGCAAAAAGTGATGGAACAAAACATTAGCAGACACACAGAACCCAAGAATGGACTAACAGTTCCCAAAGGGAATGGGACTGGGGAGGATGGATGGAAAGGGAGTGATAAGGGGGGAAAAGGCACATTAAGATTAGCAAACATAATGTCGGGGGGGAGCACAGGGAAGGCAATACAACACAGAGAAGACAAGTAGTCATTCTATAGCATCTTACTACACTGATGAACAGTGACTGTAATGGGGTTTGTGGTGGGGACTTGATAATAGTGGAAGTATAGTAACCATAAGTTGTTCATGTAATTGTACATTAATGATACAAAAAAAATCTAATATAATCAACACATTAATTAGAAAAAAGTATCAAGATAGAGAAAATAAGCAGGACCCAATTCTATGTCATTTATTTAAAAACACACCTTTTAAAAGAGACACACAAATAGAAAGTTAAAACTGGAAAAAATGTGGAAACACTAAAGGGGAGAATGGAGAGTTATTGTTTAATAGGCATAGTGGTTTAATAGTAAAATGAAAATAGTTATGAGGATGGATGGTAAGGATGGCTGTACAACTATGTGAATGTGTTTAGAACCACCGAACTGTATGTCTAAAAAGTGGTTAAGATGGTAAATTTTGTTATGTGTATTTTATGACAAAAAAAGAAAAAACTGGCATGGCTATATTATTATCAAAGAAAGAATTCTTAAAGACAAAGACAGAGGTTAAAAGAGATTTTTTTAATGGCAAAAAAGGTCAATTTGTCTAGAATATATAACAATATTACAACAAATCTCCAAAATATATGGATAAGAAGTTGGTAGACCTAAAAGAAGAAACATATTAACCCATAATCATTAGATACATTAGATACTTAGTGCCCTCTTCCAAGTAATAGAACAAATAGAAAATTTAGTGTATGGAAGATATTAACCTTATCAACTAGCTTGACATAAGAAACATTTACAGAACATGACACACAAGAAAAACAGATACTCAAGTGTACATGGAATATTCACCAAAGAGACCTGCAGGATATAAGTCTCAAATTCCAAAGGACTACAGTTATACAAAGTATGTTCTCTGACATCAAGAGCATTATATAAAATTGTCAATAAAAATAACAAAACTAGAAAAATCTCCAAATAATGTGGAATTTAATAATGTATTTCTACATAACTGTATGCAATAGAATTACAAGAGAAACTAGACAATATTTTAAATGAATGATAACAAAACACAACATATCAAAAATTTCAAGAGAGCACTAAAGTATTTTTTAGGGAAATTTATAGTTTTAAAATTCCATATTATAAAAGAAGAAAGTTTAAAATCAAAGTTCTGAGTTTCTATCCTAAGGATCTAGGTGGGAAAAAAGAACAAACTAATCCCTAACTAAAGAGAAGAAAGGATAAAAATAAAAGTAAGAACAGGAATCATTGAAATAGAAAACAAACAATAAAAATCACATCAATAAGTGGGCCTTTGAAAATATTAATAAAATTGATAAACCTATGGCAAGACTAAGAAAAAAAAACAACACATACATGACCACTATCAATATTAAAAGATTTGACATACACCATAAAAGATTACACAGACATTAAAAGTATAAAAAGGGGATGTTATGAACTATTGCTTGCTGATATATTTCAAAAATTGGATGAAATGGATCAATTCTTTGAAAAACTACAACTTACCTAAACTGATACAAGAAGAAACAGAAAACTAGAATGGTACTCCCCCTAATTAAGAAACCTTCACTAACTCTATAAATGTATACAAAACCTCCAATCCCAGATTCCAGCCATTGATTAATTTATTGGTAAATTCTATCAAATAAACTTCCCAATTTATTTTATCAGGCAAACAAATTTCTGACACCAAGATGATTAAGGACATTGCAAGAAAAAAAATTAAAGACCCAGACCAGTAGCCATGATGAGTATAGATGCAAAAATTCTTTCAAAAATAGAAAATGGAATATGGCAATATGTAAGAAGGATAATACATCATGATCAAGTGGGGTTTACCTTACAAATACAAAATTAGATTAACATTTTAAAATCTCTACATACACCAATGAATAAAACTATATAACCTTCTCAACAGATACCAAAAAAGCATTTGAAATTTCAACATAAATTCATAATTTAAAAAAACATTAACTCATTAAACTAAGGATAAATGTAAACTTCTTCAATCTAAGCATAGAGCATCTTTTAAAAACCAATAAATAAAACCAAATGCTTAAAAAGCTTATATTATTTGAGTACTTAAGACTTTCCCTCTAATAACTGGCAACAAACCAAGGATATTTACTCTGATCATTTCTATTCAATATTGTACTGTAGATCCTAGCCACTGCAATAACACAAGAAAAACAAGAGTAATAAAAATCAGAAAGGAAGAAATAACACCAGTCTTATACAATCTCTTCCAGAAAACAGAAAAAAGAGTGAGCCCTTTCAATATACTCTTATTAACATCAGACAAGGAAAACTGTAAGGCCTCTCATAATCATATATACATAAATTCTAAACACAATATTAGCACATTAAATACAGTTATTACAAAATACAACTTAGCCAAGTTTATTGGAAAGTAAAGTTGGTTTAATATTTTAAAATCTAATTTATATAATTCATTACATTAATATTTCTCTTTTAAAGGAGAAAAATATGATCATCTCATACTTGAACACACATTCATGTTAACAACTCTGAAACCACCAAGAATAGAAAGGAAATTCCTTATCTAATAACTACAAATAATATCTAAAAATAACCTAAACCAAAAACTTAATAGTGAAATGTTAAAATTTCTCTTTCAAATAAAAAATGAGGCAAAATTATCCACTATTATCATTTCTATTAAAAAAATGAACTTGTGGTGGCAGGCAGTACAATATGCAAAAAAAAATGAAAAGTATAGGCAGATAAACTATTAGAACTTATAAGTGCATTTGATAAGGTTGAAGAATATAAGGTCAATACATAAATTAATTGCAACAAGCAATTAGATGACAATTTTTTAAATGATCGTACTTACAAAGCCATCAAAAGATATCACATGACCAGAATGTCTAAAGAAACACATGCAACATCTCCACACTGAAAATTATGCACTTTATTCAGAAAAAGTAAGATGCCTAAGTAAATGGAAGGATACATCAAATTCATGGATTAGAAGGCTCAAATATTTAATTACATATCTTCATATCCATTTACATCTTCATTGAGGAAACAGAAATTTATTAATATATATATGTTTTAAACTGGGATTCAAGTGGTGGTACTACGTCATAGAGTGGGTAAGAGCACAAAGTCAATTAAGCCTAGGCTGGAAATCTTGTTCTTTTCCTTTCAACCCATTTGATCTAAGGCAAGTTATTCATCTCAAAGAAGCCTGATTTGAGTTGAAAAATTTGAGTTGTGTGACACGCACAATCTCAGCTGAAGTGGAGCAAGGTAACACTGCCTTGTTTTAACACAGTCCATAAATAAGTATTATTTCTGTGGTCTCCTTAGTGAAATGTTTTGTGTTTATTGTTGATGGTATCACTGTTGGAATGCCCCCACTAACATAATGCTGAGTGCTTTCTAGTTTCCCTAGTTTCCTTAAGTGCAAGAAAGCTATGATGTGCCTCAAAGAGAAAATACCAGTGTTAGACAAACTTTATTCAGGCATGAGTTAAAGTGTTGTTGGACATGAATTCAATGTTAATTAATCAACATTATTAATTGGACACTTAGTTCAGAGGGAGGGAATCTGGGGATCTCTGGGCACTCTAATTAATAATATATATTAAATGAGGTGTCTTAAAATAGAAACACACAGTGTAGCCAAGATGGCGGCGTGAGTAGAGCAGCGGAAATCTCCTCCCAAAACCACATACATTTATTAAAATATAACAAAGACAACTCTTCCTAAAATAGAGACCAGAGGACACAGGACAACATCCAGACCACATCCACACCTGCGAGAACCCATCACCTCGCAAAGGGGGTAAGATACAAGTCCCAGCCCGGCAGGACCCAAGTGTCCCTCCCCCCACCTCCCTGGGGGAGGAGAGGAGTCAGAGATGGGAGGGAGAAGGGAGCCCAGAACTGCTGAACACCCAGCCCCAGGCATCAAGACCAGAGCTCAGACACATGTCCCTGAGGCCGGCGCCCGAAAACAAAGAAAAGCGAGTGGCTTTTTTTTTTTGGCGAGTGCTTTTTTGGAAGTCTTAAAGAGACAGGAACCCCAATACTAGGGTAACAGGGCAGCAAGACCAGTGAGTGGGTCCCTGAGGCTGGTGCCTGAGGACAAGGAAAAGTGAGCGGTTTTGTTTTGTTCTGGCGAGTGCTTTTTGGAAGTCTTAAAGGGACAGGGAAGGACACTTAGTTCTGAGGCAGGGAATCTGGGGACCTCTGGGCACTCTAACCCCCTGGGCAGCAGGGAGCATGGAGGTCCCTCACAAAGATAAATAGCCTCCCTGCCGCTGCCCTTCCAACGTGGCTCCACCATTTTGGAGCGGCAGCTGAGCCAGGCCACGACCACAGCAACAGCGGAGATAAACTCCATAGCAACCGGGCAGGAATCAGAAGCCCTGTCTGCCACAAGCCACTAGAGGTCGCTGTTCTCCCAGGAGAGGAAGGCCACAAACCAACAAGAAGGGAAGTTCTTCCAGCCGTCACTCGTCCCAGCTCTGCAAACTATTTCTATAACCATGAAAAGGCAAAATTATAGGCTGACCAAGATCACAGAGACAACACCAGAGAAGGAGACAGACCTAACCAGTCTTCCTGAAAAAGAATTCAAAATAAAAATCATAAACATGCTGACAGAGATGCAGAGAAATATGCAAGAGCTAAGGGATGAAGTCCGGAGGGAGATCACAGATGCCAGGAAACAGATTACAGAAGTGAAACAAACTCTGGAAGGATTTATAAGCAGAATGGATAGGATGCAAGAGGGCATTGATGGAATAGAAACAAGAGAACAGGAATGCATAGAATCAGACATAGAGAGACATACAAGGATCTCCAGGAATGAAATAATATAAAGAGAACTGTGTGACCAATCCAAAAGGAACAATATCTGGATTATAGGGGTACCAGAAGAAGAAGAGAGAGGAAAAGGGATGGAAACTATCTTGGAAGAAATAATTGCTGAAAACTTCCCCAAACAGGGGAGGAAATAATCGAACAGACCACAGAAATACACAGAACTCCGAACAGAAAGGACCCAAGGAGGACAACACCAAGACACATAATAATTAAAATGGCAAAGATCAAGGAAAAGGAAAGAGTTTTAAAGGCAGCTAGAGAGTGGAAAAAGGTCACCTACAAAGGAAAACCCATCAGGCTATCATCAGACTTCTCAACAGAAACCTTACAGGCCAGAAGAGAATGGCATGATATATTTAATGCAATGAAACAGAAGGGCCTTGAACCAAGGATACTGTATGCAGCACGACTATCATTTAAATTTGAAGGAGGGATTAAACAATTCCCAGACAAGCAAAAGGAGATGGAATTTGCCTCCCACAAACCACCTCTACAGGGCATCTTACAGGGACTGCTCTAGATAGGAGCACTCCTAAAAAGAGCACAGAAGAAAACACCCAACATATGAAGAATGGAGGAGGAGGAATAAGAAGAGAGAGAAGAAAAGAATCTCCAGACAGTGTATGTAACAGCTCAATAAGCGAGCTAAGTTAGGCAGTAAAATACTAAAGAGGCTAACCTTGAACCTTTGGTAACCACAAATTTAAAGCCTGCAATGACAATAAGTAAATATCTTTCAATAGTCACCCTAAATGTTAATGGACTGAATGCACCAATCAAAAGACACAGAATAATAGAATGGATAAAAAAGCAAGACCCATCTATATGCTGCTTACAAGAAACTCACCTCAAACCCAAAGACATGTACAGACTAAAAGTCAAGGAATGGAAAAACATATTTCAGGCAAACATCAGAGAGAAGAAAGCAGGGGTTGCAGTACTAATACCAGACAAAATAGACTTCAAAACAAAGAAAGTCACAAGAGATAAAGAAGGACACTACATAATGATAAAGGGCTCAGTCCAACAAGAGGATATAACCATTCTAAATATATATGCTCCCAACACAGGAGCACCAGCATATGTGAAACAAATACTAACAGAAATAAAGGGGGAAATAGACTGCAATGCAGTCATTTTAGGAGACTTCAACACACCACTCACTCCAAAGGATAGATCCTCCGGGCAGAAAATAAGTAAGGACACGGAAGCACAGAACAACACAGTAGAACAGACGGACCTAATAGACATCTATAGAACTCTACATCCAAAAGCAACAGGATATACATTCTTCTCAAGTGCACATGGAACATTCTCCAGAATAGACCACATACTAGCCCACAAAAAGGGCCTCAGTAAATTCCAAAAGATTGAAATTCTACCAAACAACTTTCAGACCACAAAGGTATAAAACTAGAAATAAATTTTACAAAGAAAACAAAAAGGCTCACAAACACATGGAGGCCTAACAACATGCTCCTAAATAATCAATGGATCAACGAACAAATTAAAATAGAGATCAAGGAATATATGGAAACGAATGACAACAACAACACAAAGCCCCAACTTCTGTGTGACGCAGCGAAAGCAGTCTTAAGAGGAAAGTATATACTGAACCAGGCACACTTGAAGAAGGAAGAACAATCCCAAATGAATAGTCTAACATCACAATTATCGAAACTGGAAAAAGAAGAACAAATGAGGCCTAAAGTCAGCAGAAGGAGGGACATAATGAAGATCAGAGAAGAAATAAACAAAATTGAGAAGAATAAAACAATAGCAAAAATCAATGAAACCAAGAGCTGGTTCTTTGTGAGAATAAACAAAATAGATAAGCGTCTAGCCAGACTTATTAAGAGAAAAAGAGAATCAACATACATAAATAGAATTAGAAATGAGAAAGGAAAAATCACGACAGACCCAACAGAAATACAAACAATTATTTGAGACTACTATGAAAACCTATATGCTAAGAAGCTCGAAAACCTAGAAGAAATGGACAACTTCCTAGAAAAATACAACCCTCCAAGACTGACCAAGGAAGAAACACAAAAGTTAAACAACCAATTACGAGCAAAGAAATTGAAACGGTAATAAAAAAACTACCCAAGAACAAAATCCCTGAGCCGGATGGATTTACCTCCATATCAGACACATAGAGAAGACATAATACCCATTCTCCTTAAAGTTTTCCAAAAAATAAAAGAGGAGGGAATACTCTCAAACTCATTCTATGAAGCCAACATCACCCTAATACCAAAACCAGGCAAAGATCCCACCAAAAAAGAAAATGACAGACCAATATCCCTGATGAATGTAGATGCAAAAATACTCAATAAAATATTAGCAAACTGAATTCAAAAATATATCAAAAGGATCATACAACATGACCAAGTGGGATTCATCCCAGGGATGCAAGAATGGTACAACATTCGAAAATCCATCGACATCATCCACCACATCAACAAAAAGAAAAACAAAAACCACATGATCACCTCCATACATGCTGAAAAAGCATTTGAAAAAATTCAACATCCATTCATTATAAAAACTCTCAGCAGAATGAGAATAGAGGGCAAGTACAACAACATAATAAAGGCCATATATGATAAACCCACAGCCAACATCATACTGAACAGAGAGAAGCTGAAAGCTTTTCCCCTGAGATCAGGAACAAGACAGGGATGCCCACTCTCTCCACTGTTATTTAACATATTACTGGAGGTAATAGCCATGGCAATCAGACAAAACAAAGAAATACAAGGAATCCAGATTGGTAAAGAAGAAGTTAAACTGTCACTATTTGCAGATGACATAATACTGTACATAAAAAACCCTAAAGACTCCACCCCAAAACTACTATAACTGATATCGGAATACAGCAAAGTTGCAGGATACAAAATCAACACACAGAAATCTGTGGCTTTCCTATATACTAACAGTGAACCAATAGAAAGAGAAATCAGGAAAACAATTCCATTCACAATTGCATCAGAAAGAATAAAATACCTAGGAATAAACCTAACAAAAGAAGTGAAAGACCTATACCTTGAAAACTACAAGTCACTCTTAAGAGAAATTAAAGGGGACACTAACAAATGGAAACTCATCCCATGCTCATGGCTAGGAAGAATTAATATACTCAAAATGGCCATCCTGCCCAAAGCAATATACAGATTTGATGCAATCCCTATCAAATTACCAGCAACATTCTTCAACGAACTGGAACAAATAATTCAAAAATTCATATGGAAACACCAAAGACCCTGAATAGCCAAAGCAATCCTGAGAAAGAAGAATAAAGTAGGGGGGATCTCACTCCCCAACTTCAAGCTCTACTACAAAGCCATAGTAATCAAGACAATTTGGTACTGGCACAAGAACAGAGCCACAGACCAGTGGAACAGATTAGAGACTCCAGACATTAACCCAAACATATATGGTCAATTAATATTTGATAAAAGAGCCATGGACATATAATGTCAAAATGACAGTCTCTTCAACAGATGGTGCTGGCAAAACTGGACAGCTACATGTAGGAGAATGAAACTGGACCACTGTCTAACCCCATACACAAAAGTAAATTCAAAATGCATCAAAGACCTGAAAGTAAGTCATGAAACCATAAAACTCTTAGAAAAAAACATAGGCAAAAACCTCTTAGACATAAACATGAGTGACCTCTTCTTGAACATATCTCCCCGGGCAAGGAAAACAACAGCAAAAATGAACAAGTGGGACTATATTAAGCTGAAAAGCTTCTGTACAGCAAAAGACACCATCAATAGAACAAAAAGGAACCCTACAGTATGGGAGAATATATTTGAAAATGACAGATCCAATAAAGGCTTGACGTCCAGAATATATAAAGAGCTCACATGCCTCAATAAACAAAAAACAAATATCCAATTAAAAAATGGGCAGAGGAACGGAACAGACAGTTCTCCAAAAAAGAAATACAGATGGCCAACAGACACATGAAAAATGCTCCACATTGCTAATTATCAGAGAAATGCAAATTAAAACCACAATGAGGTATCACCTCACACCAGTAAGGATGGCTACCATCCAAGAGACAAACAACAACAAATGTTGGCGAGGTTGTGGAGAAAGGGGAACCCTTGTACACTGCTGGTATGAATGTAAATTAGTTCAACCATTGTTGAAAGCAGTATGGAGGTTCCTCAAAATGCTCAAAATAGACTTATCATTTGACCCAGGAATTCCACTCCTAGGAATTTACCTTAAGAACGCAGCACTCGTTTGAAAAAGACAGATGCACCCCTATGTTTATCGCAGCACTATTTACAATAGCCAAGAATTGGAAGCAACCTAAGTGTCCATTAGTAGAGGAATGGATAAAGAAGATGTGGTACATATACACAATGGAATATTACTCAACCTTAAGAAGAAAACAAATTCTACCATTTGCAACAACATGGATGGAGCTAGAGGGTATTATGCTCAGTGAAATAAGCCAAGCAGATATAGAGAAAAACCAAATGATTTCACTCATCTGTGGAGTATAAGAACAAAGGAAAAACTGAAGGAACAAAACAGCAGCAGAATCACAGAACCCAAGAATGGACTAACAGGTACCAAAGGGAAAGGGACTCGGGAGGATGGGTGGGTAGGGACGGATAACAGGGGGGAAGAAGAAAGGGGGTATTATGATTAGCATGCATAATGGGGGCGTTTGGGAGAAAAGGGAGGGCTGTACAACACAGAGAAGACAAGTAGTGAATCTACATTTTGCTATGTTGATGGACAGTGACTGTAAAGCAGTTTGTGGGGGGCACCTGGTATAGAGGAGAGCCTAGTAAACATAATATTCTTCATGTAATTGTAGATTAAGGATAACAGAAAAAAAAAGAAAGAAAAGGGGGATTACACCCTGATAGGATCAAACTAACTGTAAATCAACGATTAATGCATGCTTTAAATATCCTTAATTTTGATCATTTAAAGGGTGGCAGATGATCAGCTATGGAAGTACATTTTTCTGATAATATTCCTTTCTCTTAAAAAAAAAAAAGCAGTTCCTGTGTGGTGATCTCCAATAAGTACTTCACGATGATATAAATGGCATATCAAAGGGTGGGCAAAGGGTTTGTGTTTATACAGAGGATCGAAGCCAAATTTGGCTACCCAGAAAATGAATTAAGATACGATATGAAGAACTTCCAACATCAACATTCTCTGGAAGAGTCATTCCAGAAGATGATCATCAAAAAACTTCAACAAAGATCCTGGCGCTGTTGCGGTTGTAGCTGCATTCATCCCACTGGTTCCTGGACTTGCCATTGGAATGAAGAAGGAGCTATCTAAGCTGGAATGTGCGTACAGTAAAACAACAAATTTGACTGGATCTATACTGTCGGAACTCAACCAAGAATTAGGAGAAGTGCAAGTTGCAGCACTCCAAAATCTTGCGACTACGGACTATCTACTGTTAAAAGAACATATGGGATGTGAACAGTTCCCAGGAATGTGTTGTTTTAATTTGTCTGATTTTTCTCAAACTATTCAAATTCAGTTAGACAATATCCATCATATCATTGATAAGTTTTCACAAATGCCTAGGGTGCCTGACTGGTTTTCTTGGTTTCACTGGAGATGGCTGGTAATTGTAGGTCTGCTTTGGTTATGTAGCGGTATTCCTATTATGTTAATGTGTGTGCACAATTTAATTACTAGTTTAAAACCTATACATGCTTATGTTACTCTACAAGAAGATATGTCAAAGAAATAATCTTCCTATGTTTTCTTCCGTCTGCTACTTCTATAGCTTTTCTTCTTTCTTCCTAATTATAACCCTTAAGTAGAATTCGTGCCTCATATCGAAATTACCGAGTACCATAATTCTTCCAAGTGGTAAAGATACCTCAAGACAAATGCTGGGCATAAAAGCCACAGGGCATAAATCTGCAAAGAAGTAAAAAGCTAACCTTTTCAAACAATATGGCTTCTCTCTCACTTACCCACTTTACATTTCCCTGTATGGCCCCGGAAGATGACTGGTTAGCCAGAGACGGGTAAGATTCCTCAAGGGAGGAACAACCTAAGACAGGCACAGTCGCAGGGGGCCATCAGGTGAGAAATTGGGGATCAGTAGAGGTGAGGCTTAGAACCTCACCCCACCTGTTTTGAGAGAAATCTTCTGCATCTGTGGATGTTTTATTGCCCTTGTCTAGCTTGGATTAATACTTAGTCTATAGGCACACACCTGATCATCTACATTTGCCCTCTTACAGCAGTAAACTATGTTTTCTACCTTTATCTTGCATCTACCTACCACTTCAGCATTTTATTAAACATAATAATAATAATAAGGGAGAAATGTGGGATTCACATATAAATCAAGTATAAAAATCAAATGAATATTCATATTTGACCTGATTGTTTATAGTTCATAATGCATGATCAAAACCAAAAGTTTCTGTGATGACTGCCCTTGCATTGTTCACCATGTAAGAACTTATTCACTATGTAAGAATTTGTTCACCATGTAAGAACTTGTTCATTATGCTTCAGAAGATTGGAGACTGTTGAGAATTAGGCTTGGGATTGATTAATGATTGTGCATTGAGTCCCCTATACAGAATTTTATTGTTGTTAACAACCATTTGATCAATAAATATGCGAGATGCCCTCTCAAAAAAAAAAAAAAGTTGCAGATGAAATCATGTGAAATCTGAGATTTGCTTCAAAATAATCCAGGCCTGGGGTAAAAGGGGGTATATTGATAAAACAAGATTGACTATATGTTGTTAATTTTGAAGCTGGAAATAGATATGTGGATCTCATTATCTCACTTTTTCCACTTTCTATATAACTCTGAAATTTTCCATAATAAAAAACATAGGAGTTTTAAAACAAAACAAAACAAAACAAAAATATAGAAACACACATAAAATGTTATATATTGATCAGTTGACAAAGATACTATGAACAGAGATTTGCAGGAACCCAATCCTGTATTTTCCCTAGAAGAAATGGTTCAGTATTAGCTAATTCAATGTTCACAGTGATATTATAGAACAGAACTACTGCGAATAATAAGAATCAACTGTCTCCACAAAGAAAAATGCCAATATACATAGCAGCTGTACTGTCAATAGCCAAAAACCAAAAGTAACCTAAATGTTCATTAGCTGAATGGATAAAAAATTGTTAGTAGTCACACAAAGCACTAATACTCAGCAGTAAAATGAAATAACAAGCAATAACAAGGGATAAACATCACAAATATTATGCTAAGCAAAATAAGCCTTACACAAAGAGTTCAATTTCATTTACATTGTAAGAATGAGAAAGGTATAACAAAAATATGGTGAAAAGTATTAAACAGTGGTCTTAAACAGTCTCAGTCAGGATGGGAGGAGTAACCAGAAAGGAGTATGAGGAACTTTCTGGAGAGATGGAACATTCTGTATTATGAAAGGAAAGGGGATTTCATGTTCACACTTAATTGTCAACATTGTACAGCTATTTGTGAATTTTAATGTATGTAAATTTTATCTCAAGGAATTAACAATAATAACAGGGTGGAAGGTGGAAAGTAGGGGGAGATATAAATGAAATAAGATTATCATACTGGTAGCTGCTGTACCTGGGTGATGGATACATTGGAATATGTCACATCGTTTACTTTGGATATTCTTTAAATTATCCAAATGAAAGGTAAAGAAATAATAAGAGAAGCAAGTATGTAGAGAAATTGTGGGAAAGAAAATGAGCTTTATAAAAGAGAACAGTTAAAATGAAACTTGGTTTGAGGGCCTTCATGGAAAAGTCATTAGAATTGGGCACATTTGGTAGATTTTGGACATTCAAATATAAGGAAAGGCCACTTCAAAAAAGAAAACACTAAACAAAATCATAAAAATACTAGTGGTGTTGAGATATTTAGCAAACAATTTGGCTTAAGTTTAAGGTCAAGAAAAAAGAATAATGGGAGATAAATATGAAAAAGTAGATGGAAGATTAAATCTCCAAAAAAAGCCTGAAATATTAGGCTAATGAAAACACAGTGGACAATAGGGAATCATTCTGCACTTTCAAGTTGAGGAATGACAGGATCAGAGCTAAACTTTAGAAACTTTAATCTAGCAGTAAAGTGAAGGATGGAATGGAAGCATTACACTATCCCATGTATGAGAAAATAATGCTCTAATAGAGTAATGACAGGGAGATGAGGAAGCCAAGGACACAGGCATTTGAGTTGGTAATTGATGGCTATGATTTTTCCCCAAGAGCAAATACCAAGTTATGTAGCTCTGAAGAGGTTTAAACACCGAGATGCTTTTCCTTAGCACAACATAATGCTGAGGACACTAACTGAAAACAGAGTATGTTGAAATCTGATCCCAATTTCCTCAAGATTTACAACTAGAAGTGTTAATTTACAATTAGAAGTGTCATTCCAGTTAATGCTGGAATTTCAGTTTTCAGTTTTGTATGTTGTTTTAAAATTAATCTTGTTATGGAACTACTATAAAAAGCATAAGCAAGGATTCCAGATTTACCACAAAGTATTCCAAATAGCAATGAGTACATTTTCTATGCTACATTGCTTATACAGAAATGCTGTTTTTTTCTAAAAAAGGATTTATATTGATGTTAAGGGCATCTTATCCAATGAATTTCTTCATTATAGACCCCCATCCCCCACCCCACTCCCAACACTGGATTTGGCCAAGAAAATAATGCTTTATATTCAAGGAAATAAAACTTAGTAAAGAGAGGTCACCCACTGCCTTCATACAACTTATAGGGAAGAAAAGAAACACAAAACTAAATTACTAGTAAAAACCAACCCATATATATCCCTAAACTGTATTTCTTACCTGGACAATTTCTGATCACAGTTTAAATTTACAATTATTAAAGGCGCTTTTATTACTTAAAGGGCTTTGTAAGGACAAACTGTTGTTCATCTTAAAGACAACAAGAATACTGGCTTAAAATTAAAGAATAACTTTAAATTAGACATAAGCACTTCAGAGTACAAATGCAATTACATACCGGAATAATCTTCAGAAGAAAATAGTAAAATCTGTTTTTCTAAAACACTTTTTAAAAAGAGAAACATCCAAATTTACATTTTAATTATACTCCAGTTATAGCCAGAAGCAGTATTTCATTTAATGGATATTATTCTATAACCTAGTGTTTACAAAGAAACTATTTTAATATTCTCAGTATTAAAATTTTAATGTTAGGTTGTGTTTGTGGGTATATATATATACACAAAAATAAATGCACACATTATACACAGTAAATTTTTCAATGTTTGCACTAATGGAGATAATCCACAAGAGGAGATAAACTTCAGTGATAGAAGACAGAAGATAACAGTAGGTGACAAATTCCTGTTATACATGTTTACGAATGCAGATGCAGAAGCCAGAGTCCCTACATTCTAACAGTGGTTCTACTGCTTATACTTTGTATGAACTCTGGCAAAATCTCTAAGATAATCAAAATTTCCTCATTTATAAAATAGGATAAAATACTACCTATAGCTCATGTAATACTGTGAGAGCTAAATGAAATAATCCAATTAAAGTGCTTAGTCTGACCTACAGGCTAAATTAAAACCAAATATTCATACCCTAAGGCCATAAAAACAATACGTTCAGAAATAACAGAGAGGCATACTTTATCAAATAGACAATTTATATTTGCCTGTACATAAAGAACAGTAGAATATTCTTCTCAGGGAATATTAACATTAATGATAAAATGTGTAATCAAATGTGTAGACATGAAGAAATAAACTCTTCCTTCTTTACATTTAAAACTTTCAAATTTGAAGAAATACAAGATTGTTTCATCTTATCTGGAAACAGACTAACAATGAAAATAAATAATATTTTACTTTATACTAAAGTGACCTAATTAATCAAGTATTTATTGACTGTATCACCAAGATAAACATTTACTTAAAGATATAATTTAATAATATTTAAGATAAAGTAAGAAGCATAGTTGCAAAGCACAATCAATATATGATTTAAAACCCCATTTCATTCACCCTAAAAAACAGTAACCAGGTACAAAAATTTATACATGATGATGCTCAGTATTAACACTGCTCATAATACTGAAAACTGCATATAACTAATGTCAAACCATTGGAGATAAGTTATGATATAGGCATTCAATAAAAAATTATATAACTATTTTTAATGACTTTGTTCTGAATTTTTAAAGGCATGGGAAAATGTTCATAAAGTTGAAAAAAATCAAAGACAAAGTTCTTACAGCATGACTCAATTCATAAAATATATACATGTGTGTACATATACACACAGAAAAAACAAAACTGGAAGGAAATACATCAAAATGTTAGGGTTTTTTTCTGGATTTTTAATGGAGTTTTAGTTGTCTCCTTTATGTGTTTTTGCATTTCTCAAATTGTATTAATTTTGTAACTAAAAAGTTAGAAAAAGTTAAGAAATATTTGAAATCCTATTTTTTTAGTTTTTACCCACATAAAAGTTTCCTACCACTAGGATCTCCTAGCCAGAGATTTACAACGTGATCCCATGCTTAATACAGCAATATTTCCAATTTTCTTTGATTAAATACATGCTCAGTGATCCTCATTTCAACCTCACAAGCCTGCTGTGTGTAATAAAGAGAACTAATATTGAATATTGGATCAAAACATAGTTTCTTGGGGGCAAAAAAAACAACCAAAAACAAATACTAAGTAATCTGTAACTCTTATTTCAAAATTTTCCATTTTCTTGGCCTTTGATTGAAGTTTTTGTTATCCTTAAACTTTGCTTCTACCTCTACTCCCTAAAATACAAACCCAAGAAGCTTGCAAGACGTATTTAAATGTTCTGTTTTCTTTATTTTGATAATAATTTGTCTTTGTGACCTTGAATTTTACCTGTAGCCTGATTTCAAATTGTTTTATCAGAAATAAATGCTTATTATTGTAGGCATTAAAATAGAATTAGAGTAAATTACTGCTGAAGTCCCTTCATTAGCTTAAGATTTTATGAAGATCTAACTAACTTACATAAAAGTAAATTATTTCTAATTACATGTGTCACTTCTAATTATATTAGTCACAAATGGTTTTGGAGTATTCATTGCGTTAGTCAGGAACATTTCCTGTGGGCTTTCTATGTGGTAGGAACTTGGCTAGGCAATGGGGAATGTAGAAGATGAAAAGCCAAAATTCTTGCCTCAACTTGGTTATATTCCAGTAGACTTATAGTATACATATTATCACCTATTATAAACCAACTCAATTATAAGAGCCCAACTCTAAGTAGATAATTACAATTTTGCCTATTAAAAGTAAAATATTTGGCTTAAAATAGAATCTAAAAAATTCTCATCTTAATGTTCTGGTTTTTATGATGCAGTTAAAAGGTATGGTTAGTAGCTGAAAAAGATAATGAATATTATTACAAAACTACTATGAGAGTAGATGTAGCCTGAAAAAGATGATGAGTATATTACAAAAATTATATGAGGGAGGAAACTGTATTTCAGCAATTTTTTATTACTTTTTTTTACTTTGCCATAAAACACCCATTCTTTGCAGTCCTACTATAGAAATGCCAATTGATTTCAACTAGCATTTCTCCTTCTTCCATAATAAGAAATTCAAGCATTTACATTAAAACACTGCCATGTTTTCCTTCCAATTAGGGATGGTATGCTTTATTTCTTCATATTACAAAAACAAAACAAAATGAACAGAGACGATTGAAAAATGGTCAGAAAATAATGAATACTGAAAACTGAAAACTAAAAAAGTTAGCCCTCCAGTACTACTTTCCTATCTCAAAAAAGACTAGAAAAAGCAATTATGTAAAAAATGAGCATAGTCTGAGTTAGTTATCTCTCCCACCCTCACACAGCACTTAACGAAGTTATACTCATTTTTCCAAGCCCTTCCACGGTCTCTGAAATAACCTTTCCTCTGAAGACCTATTACATTTTTGATATTACCCTTCTGGTTATGTAACAAAAATGACCCTGAATTTAGGTGTTTTAGCAAACCATCTTATTAACCCTTTTAGACAGAAAGGGGTATCATGTGTTAGTATTTGTCATACTGCTTTAGCAGTGTCCTAAGTTCATCACTTTTTGATTGTGTAACAGAGCAAGTTACTTACCCTCTTTGTTGCAGAATGCATCACCTACAATAACAGTACCTACCTCACAGAATTGCTACAATGAATAAATGAATGAATATATATTACTTTGAAGTACAGACACTCCTCATTATTCATATATTCAGTATTTGTGAATTCATCTACTCAATAAAATATATTTGTAACCCAGTATCAATATTTGCAGTACTTTTGCAATCATTTGTAGATATGCAAAGTGGGAAAAAATTTGAGTTACCTGATTTACATGATCTCAGTGGAGGGTGAACAAGCTGCCATGTTGCAGCTCTCTTACTATAAATGAGTGTCCTTTTTGTGGTTACTCAGTGCCATGTTTTTGCATTTTTGCTGTGGCCCTCTAGAAGAGTGGTGAAGTTATGTTTAGTGTTACAAAGTGCAAGAAGGCTGTGATATGCTTTAAGGAAAAAACTGTGTCTTAGATAAGCTTTGTTCAGGCATGAGCCATAGCGCTACTGGACATGAATTTGATATTAATTAATTAATTAATTGTATATTAAGTAAGGTGTCTTTAAACGGAAACACATTTAAAAAGGTTATTCATTGATCGGTAAACAAAAATGTTGTGACCAGTGGCTCTCAGGAACTTCTGCCTGTAATTCCTCTAAGAGCAGTGGTTCAGTATCTAATACAGTATGTGGAACAATATTTCTGAAAGTAACAAGAATCACTTGTAGTTAGAATAATATCAGATACATAGTAAGAGCTCAGTAATGTTTAATTAACAGTTTGTTATTTAGCACATAGTAAGTACTCAAAACTCTGCTGAATTACTGTTGAAATAAAATAAAAGTAAAAACCAGATGGAAAAAGGATGAAAATTTCCAAATTATTTTTATAAAACGAGTATGACATTTACCCCAAAACTTAACAAAAATTGCACAAGAAAGAAAACTACAGATTAATCACACCTATGAATAACAATGCAAAAAAATTTGAAGATACTAGGCAAAAGAATCCAAAACACTCAAAAAAAATCATGAAAAAGTGTGGTATATTCCAGAAGTTAAAGGATATTTCAATATTTAAAACTTCATTAATAAAATCCATATTAACAGAACTAAGAGGAAAAATAATATATTCATCTTAACTGCTAAAAACTCAAGTGACAAAATTCGACACCATTCATACTTAAAATAAAAATTTTAAATAAAAATTAGATATTTTCTTAACCTGAACATAAATACGTGTGTGTGTGTATACACTTAAATAACTAGCATCTTGCTTAATGGGAAATATTAGACATCTTCTCACTAAAATAAACAATGAAAACGTCCATTATCACCTCTTTATTTAATACTTATTGGTAGTATTAAACACAACTATATAAGAGAAAATATTAGAGTCCAAAAAAGAAGGTAAAATAATCTTTACTTAGAGTAGTATGTACTTATAATTTCTTACGTCATAAAAATACAAAAATAACAAAAATCTATAACAAATCACAAGAGAATTAGTAAATAAGCAAGACGTAAAATTAACATATAGGGAGTAGATGGTTTCATATATACCCTCTCCCAAAAAACCACTTAAGTTAAAAAAAATGAAGAAAATACTCTATTATGAAAATAATAAAATAGCAAGGCATACACATGACAGAGAAACATGGGAACTCAGAGTAAGGAAGAAGGAGTTATAAAAAAATAAGACAAAAGAAGTGTAACAAAAATAAGGTCAATAAAATTCCCTAAAAATATCTTGAATTAGAAGAGGAACTTGTGATTTACATTTTTCTGTTGAAAAAAAAAATGTCTATTTCCTACTTCTATCCAATGAAAAGGATTAAAAACAACAATAACAAAGTAACAATGTACAACCCTAGCAGATTAAACTCCCTAATACCACTTTCCAGTAAAAGGAGTTTCTTCCAGGTAAGGAAAGGAAAATACATAAAATAAGCAGATGATATGTTGTATTTGAGAGTAAGGAAATTATCAAAGATCCTTGCCTCAAAAGCACCTAACACTCAATGTATACAAATATATACTAATGGCCCTTCCCTCTCAAACTATTATAGTGTTTAGCTAAAGACCATAAACTACACAGGTAGATAAGATGACCACTGAATTTCTTTCCATTTTTTTAGTTTGCCTTTTGGCTATTAGAAGTGGCAACTGGGAAGAAAGGCACTGTATCCTTTGGTTAAGAATATTTACCCGAAGCAATACTGTTGGGTTCACTAAATATATAACCCCAATCAAGTTAATTAATGTCTTTCTCAGAATCTCAGTACTCTTATATATAAAAAAAGGGCAATTGTAATGATAAAATGAGACAACGCAAGGTAGCATAGTATTTATCACAATAATGAGAGACTAGAAAGAATGAAAAAGCAGTAACACCCACAAAGAATATAGCTAAGAGTTTTCCACATAGATCAAGGACTTGAATCCACAGATACAGGGGGGGAAATGATCATAACTAGAAGTCAGCACTATATATAACATAATCCAGATATATTACACTGAAACCACAATACGAAAGGACAAAGAGATCCTTAAAATAGCCCAAGTAAAAGAACAGATTCCTTACAAAGACATACCAATTAGATTGATAGAACACTTCTTAACAGCTCGAATGAACCTATAAGATAATGTAACAAAATCTTTAAATGCTAAAAGAAAATAACTACAATATAAATGGTAATGGTGTGCCTCAGGGAAGGGGGAAATCACTCCTCAAGAGCAAGGCCAAAATAAAGATATTTTCAGATAAACAATGAATGAGTCTGTCAAGCTTTCAAAAATAAATTATCAAAGAAGCATGCCAAAGAGGGAATTATGTCCTTAAAAGGAAGCTATGGTAAGTGAGTGAAAATGGTGATTCAAAAACTTGGTTAATATTTAGGCATAGCTAAACAAACACGGTATAAAATAACAATAACAATGTCTAACTTAAGGTATATATAAAAGAATTTTAAAACTGGGCAAAAATAAAGAACACAGGTCTAGGACAGTGCCTACTTGCAAATGTTCCAAAAAAACTTTTTTTTGAAAGAAAGAATGAAATACTATAGAAAACTGAAACTGAAAAGGATAAAGAAAGGTAGCCAAATTCAGATATAATATAATAGGCCACATTAATAAAGAAAAAAGATGGATCACCACAATTGACACAGAAAAGGCATTTGACAAAATCCAACACCCTTTAATGATAAACACAGTCAACAAACTAGGAATAGAAAGGAACTTGAAAGTTATAGATAAAAATAATGGTTATGAAAAATATAGTTAACTTGCCTCAATGGTGAAAGAATTAAAGCTTTCCCTGTAAGATCAGGAACAAGAAAAAGGGTACCTGTTTTTATGACTTATATTGAACATAGTAATAGATGTTTTAGCCAGAGCAACAAATCAAGAAAAACAAATATAAGGTATCGCTGTTATAAAAGAACAATTAATGCTATCTGTATTTGCAGAAACATGATCATATACACAGAAAACACAAAGGAATCTACATTAAAAGTTTCAAAACTAATAAATTCAGCAAGCTTGCAGGATACAGAATCAATATACTATTATATGTCTATACACTAGCAATAATAATCCAAAAATGAAATTTAATAAACAATTCTATTAATAACAGCATCAAAAAGAAAAAAAAGGAATGTTTTTTAAAAAGTACAAGACTTTTACACTGCAAATTACAAAACATTTTTTAAAGAAATTAAATAACATGTAAATACATGGAAAAACCTGACATGACCATGAATTGGAAGACTCACTAAATATAATCCAAGTGCTCTACAGATTCAATGCAATCTTTATCCAAACCCGAATGGCCTTTTTGTAGAAATGTTAAAATCTGATTCTAAAATTCATACAGAATTGCAAGGAACCGTGTATAGTCAAGCAATCTTGAAAAAGATAAAGTAGAGGATTCATACTTTCTGATTTCAAACTTACTAGAAAGCTACGGTAATCAAAACAGTGTGTTACTGGCATAAGGATCTATGGCATAGAATTGAGAGTTCAAAAATAAATTTACACATTTATGGTCAAATAATTTCTGACAATAGTGCCAAACCATTCAATGAGGAAAGAATACTCTTGAACAAATGGTGCTATGACAACTGGATATCCACATGCAAAAGAATGAAGTTGGACCTCCTTCTCACATTATATAAAAAATTAACTCTAAATGGCTCAATGACCAAATTGAAAGAGATAAAGCTATAAAACTCTTAGGAAAAAACAGGAGTAAATCTTTATGACCCTATGTCAGCCAAAGGTTACTTAAATAGACCACCACCACAAGCACAAGTTATAAAAGATAATAAGTAAACTGGGCATCATCAAAATTTTTAAAGTTTGTGCTTCAAAAGAGGACATCATTAAGAAAATGAAAAGACAACCTACAGAACAAAAGAAGATTTTTGCAAGTCACATATATGGTAAAGGGTATAAACTCTCACAATTCAGCAACAAAAGCAACCCAAGTTAAAAATGGTCAGAGGTTTAATTAAAAATATATGACAGATCTAAATTTAAAACACAAAACTATAAAACTCCTAGAAGATAACAAAGGAAAAAATCTAGGTGACCTTGGGTGTAGCAATGACTTTTCATATACAACACCAAAGGCACGACCCATTAATAAGCAGACTTTCATAATTAAAAATTGCTCTGCAAAAGACACTGTCAAGACCTTAAGACAAGCCACACACAAGGAGAGAATGTCTGCAGAAGTCATACCTTACAAAGGTCTATTATCCAAAATACATTTTAAAAAATATTATAATTCAAAAATAAGAAAACAATTTTATTAAAATATGGGCAAAGACCTTAATGGACAGCTCACCAAAGAAGATATACAGGTGGCACAGAAGCATGTGAAAAGATGCCCAACATACGTCATTAGAGAATTGCAATGAAACGTTGAGACACCACTACAGGCCTATTAGAATGGTCAAAATCTGAAAGTGATGCTACCAAATGCTAGCAAGGATGTGGAGCAATAAGAACTCTCATTCATTCCTGCTCAGAATGCAAAATGGTACAGCCACTTTGAAAGGAAATTTGGTAGTTTCTTACAAAATGAAACATATTCTTACCATACAATCCAACCATTGCACTCCTTGGTATTTACCTAAATGAGTTAAAAACTCATGTCCATACAAAAGCCTGCACATTAATGTTTACAGCAGCTTTATTCATAATTTCTAGAACTTGGATGGAACCAGGATGTCCTTCAGTAAGGTGAATGCATAAATAAACTGTGGTACATCCAGACAATGGAATATTATTTAGCACTAAAAATGAGCTACCAAACAATGAAAAGACATGGAGGAACTTTAAATGCCTATTACTCAATGAAAGAAGCCAACTGAAAAGCCTATACACTGTATGATTCCAACTACAGGACATTCTGGAAAAGGCAAAATACTGTGACAGTAAAAAGATCAGTGGCTGCCAGAGATTAGGGGATAGGAGGGCAAAATAGGCAGAGAATAGAGGACTGTAGGAGAGTGAAATTATCCTGCATCATTTTATAATACTGTATACCTGTCATATATTTGCCAAAACTCTCAGAACAAACAACACCAAGAGTGAACCCTAATATAAACTATGGATTTTGGGTGATAAGGATATATAAATTTAGATTCATCAACTGCAACAAATATACCAATCTGGTGTGGGATTTTGATAGTGGAGAAGACTGTGAGTATGTAGGGACAGGAGGAATATAGGAAATCTCTGCACCTTCTTGTCCATTTTCCTATGAACCTAAAAGTGCTGTGAAAAATAAAGCCTATTAAAAAAAAATTAAGTGGGCAGGGGATCTGAACAGACATTTCTCCAAAAAATATATGAAATGTTCAATAAGCACATGACAACATGCTCAACATTGTTAGACATCAGAGAAATACATATCAAAACCACAATGAAATAACATAGGATAACCAAAATAAAACAGACACAGCAAGTCTTGATGAGGATGTAGAGAAACTGGGACTCTAAAACAATGTAGGTGGGAACGTCAAATGATGTGTCACTTCAGAATGTTTGGCAGTTCCTTAGAAAGTTAAACATAAAGTTGCAGTGTGGCACAGCAATTCAACTACTGGGCATTTACTCATGAAAAATGAAAACACATGTCCATAGAAAAACATGTATATAAATGTTTATACCAGCATTATTGATAATATTCAAAAGTGGAAAAAACTCAAATATCCATCAACTGATCAATGGATAAACAAAAATCATAAAATGGAATGTTATTTGGTAATTGAAAGAAATGAAGTATTAATATATGCCACAACACAGGTAAAGTCTCAAAGCATTATGCTAAGTGAAAGATGTCAGACACAAAAATGCATGTATTCTATGATCCCATTTATGTGTAATGTCCAGAAATGTCAAAGCTATATAGAGAGAAAGTAGATTAGTGGTTGCTGGGGGGTGAGGGGAGAGGGAAAAGTAAGTGACTGCTAATGAATACAAGATTTCTTTATGGGGTGATGAAAATATGGAAAGTAGATAGTGATAATGGTTCCACAACTTTTCAATATACTAAATACCACTGAATTGTATACTTTAAAAAATAAGTAAATAAATATGTGATAAAAAAACAAAGAAACCAAGAGAAAACTTCTTTGTATTTATTCAAACAGGAGAACACCACAAAATTAACAGACGTATTAAAAAAGACACTGTGTTAAAATGTTATCAAGTTACTTTCATCCTAGTTGTCGAAATTTTTTTTGTTGCTTCCCAGAAATAAATGGTACCTCACCCAGTAAATGTATTAATAAGGGGTTTTGTTCCTTAATTATAACATTACTAATATCTTTTATTAGGTCCACTTTGCAGTGCTTTGCTAATCTAGTATCAATCAAAAAACACTCCTCATACCAAGACCAAGGAAAAACAAAACTTTAATGAGAAAAGAAAATCAACAAACACCAACATAAATCAACTGTTGAGCTGTTGGAATTATCTGACAAGGATTTAAAGCAGCCATCAAAAGTGCTCCCACAAGCAATTACAAATACTCTTTAAAATCTTACTGATTATGAGATACAGGAAAGAATTAAGTGGGAATTATAGAACTCAAAAATACAATAACTAAAATTAAACACTCATTGGATAAGCTTGATAACAAAATGAATGAGAGTGAAAAACAGTGAACTTTTAGAATAGAAATATGCTCTCTGAATAACAGAGCGAAAATAGACTTTAAAAACAAACACACCCAACACAGAAACTGAGGAACCTATAGGATAGTATGAAAAGATCTACATTCATACCACTAAAGACCTGGAAGAAGAAGAGAAAGAGAATAAAGGTGAAAAGAATTTATGGCAATAATGGGTAAAAACTTCCTTTTTGAAAAAGACATAAACAGATTTCTGTTTTTGAATTTTGTATCCTGCAACTTTGCTTAATTCAGATATTTGTTCTAGTAGTTTTGGAGTGGAGTCTTTAGGGCTTTTTATGTACAATATCATGTCATCTGCAAACAGTGACAGTTTGACTTCCTCTTTAACAATCTGGATGCCTTGTATTTCTTTGCCTTGTATTTCTTTGTTTTGCCATGGCTAGGGCCTCCAGTATTATATTGAATAACAGTGGCCAAGAGTGGGCATCCCTGTCTTGTTCCTGATCTCAGAGGAAATGCTTTCAGCTTCTCGCTGTTAAGCATGATGTTGGCTGTGGGTTTGTCGTATATGGCCTTTATTATGTTGAGGTACTTGCCCTCTATACCCATTTTGTTGAGAGTTTTTATCATGAATGGATGTTGGTTTTTGTTGAATGCTTTTTCAGCATCTATGGAAATTATCATGTGGTTTCTGTCCTTCTTTTTGTTGATATGGTGGATGATGTCGATGAATTTTTGAATGTTGTACCATCTTTGCATCCCTGAGATGAATCCCACTTGATCATGGTATATGATCCTCTTGATGTATTTTTGAAATCAGTTTGCTAATATTTTGGTGAGTATTTTTGCATTCATGTTCATCAGGGATATTGGTCTGTAATTTTCATTTTTTGTGTGGTCCTTGCCTGGTTTTGGTATTAGAGTGATGCTGGCTTCATAGAATGAGTTTGGAAGTATTACCTCCTCTTGTATTTTTTGGAAAAGTTTAAGGAGAATGGGTATTATGTCTTCTCTAAATGTCTGATAAAATTCAGCGGTGAATCCATCTGGTCCAGGCGTTTTGTTCTTGGGTAGTTTTTTGATTACCACTTCAATTATGTTGCTGGTAACTGGTTTGTTTAGATTTTCTGTTTCTTCCTTGGTCAGTCTTGGAAGCTTGTATTTTTCTAGGAAATTGTCCATTTCTTCTAGGTTTTGCAGCTTGTTAACATACAGATTTTTGTAGTATTCCCTAATAATTTTTTGTATTTCTTTGGGGTCTATCATGATTTTCCTTTCTCATTTCTGATTCTGTTGATGTGTGTAGATTCTTTTTCTCTTAGTAAGTCTGGCTAGGGGCTTATCTATTTTGTTTGTTTTTTCAAAGAACCAGCTCTTGGTTTCATTGACTTTTTCTATCATTTTATTGTTCTCAATTTTATTTATTACTTCTCTGATCTATATTATGACTCTCCTTCTGCTGACTTTGGGCCTCATTTGTCCTAGTTTTTCCAGTTTCAATAATTGTGACTTTAGACTACTCATTTGGTAATGTTCTTCCATCTTTAAATAGGTCTGGATTGCTATATACTTTCCTCTTAGAACTGCCTTTCCTGCGTCCCACAGAAGGTGGGGCTTTATGCTGTCAGTGACATTTGACTCCATATATTGCTTGATCTCTGTTTTAAGTTGCTCATTGATCCACTGATTATTTAGAAGCTTGTTGTTAAACCTCCATGTGTTTGTGAGCCATTTGGTTTTCTTTGTACAATTTATTTCTAGTTTTATGCCTTTGTGATCTGAGAAGTTGGTTAGTACAATTTCAATCTTTTAAAATTTATTGAGGTTCTTTTTGTGGCCTAGTATGTGGTCTATTCTGGAGAATGTTCCATATGCACTTGAGAAGAATGTGTGTCATGCTGCTTTTGGGTGTAGAGTTCTGTAGATGTCTGTTAAGTCCATCTGTTCAAGTGTGTTTTTCAGTGCCTCAGTGTCCTTACTTATTTTCTGTCTGGTAGATCTTTCCTTTGAAGTGAGTGGTGTGTTGTCTCCTAGAACGAATGCATTGCATTCTATTTCCTCCTTTAATTTTATTAGTATTTTTTTTGACATATGCTGGTGCTCCTGTGTTGGGGGCATATATATTTATAATGGTTATATCCTCTTGTTGGGCTGACCCCTTTATCATTATGTAATGTCCTTCTTTATCTCATTACTTTCTTTATTTTGAAGTCTATTTTGTCTGATACCAGTACTGCTACACCTGCTTTTTTCCTCCCTGTTGTTTGCATGAAATATCTTTTTCCATCCCTTGACTTTGAGTCTGTGTATGTCTTAGGTTTTGAGGTGAATCTCTTGTAAGCAGCATATAGATGGGTCATGCTTTTTTATTCATTCTGTTACTCTGTGTCTTTTGATTGGTGCATTCAATCCGTTTACATATAGGGAGATTATTGAAAGATATGTACTTATTGCCATTGCAGGCTTTAGATTCATGGTCACCAAAGGTTCAAGGTTAGCTTCTTTACTGTCTTACTGTCTAACTTAACTCACTTATTAAGCTATTATAAGCACAGTCTGATGATTCTTTATTTCTCGCACTTCTTATTCCTCCTCCTCCATTCTTTATATGTTAGGTATTTTATTCTGTACTCTTTTCTGTTTCCTTTGACTGCTTTTGTGAGTAGTTGATTTTATTTTTTGCCTTTAGTTAGTATTTGGTTGGTCTGCTTTCTTTGGGGTGATTTTATTTTCTCTGGTGACATCTATTTAGCCTTAGGAGTGCTTGCATCTACAGCAGTCCCTCTAGAATACTGTAGAGGTGGTTTGTGGGAGGCAAATTCCCTCAACTTTTGCTTTTCTGGGAATTGTTTTACCCCTCCTTCATATTTAAATGATAACCGTGTGGATATAGTATTCTTGGTTCAAGGCCCTTCTGTTTCATTGCATTAAATATATCATGCCATTTCTTCTGGCATGTAAGGTTTCTGTTGAGAAGTCTGATGATAGCCTGATGGGTTTTCCTTTGTAGGTTACTTTTTTTCTCTCTCTGGCTGCCTTTAATACTCTGTCCTCATCTTTGATCTTTGCCATTTTTAATTATTATATGTCTTGGTGGTGTCCTCCTTGGGTCCCTTGTGTTGGGAGTTCTGTAGGCCTCCATGGTCTGAGAGACTATTTCCTCCCTCAGTTTGGGGAAGTTTTGAGCAATTATTTCTTCAAAGACATTTTCTATCATTTTTTCTCTCTTTTTCTTCTTCTGGTACCCCCATAATGCAAATATTGCTCCATTTAGGTTGGTCACACAGTTCTCTGTATTTTCATTCCTGGAGATCCTTTTCTCTCTCTCTGCCTCAGCTTCTCTGTGCTCCTGTTCTCTGATTTCTATTCTATTAATGGCCTCTTGCACCTCATCCATTCTGCTCTTAAATCCTCCCAGAGATTGTTTTATTTCTGTATTCTCCCTGTTAACTTTATCCTTTAAGTCTTGCATATTTCTCTGAAGATCCATCAGCATGGTTACGATTTATACTTTGAATTTTTGGGGGGGAGATTGGTTAAATCTATCTCCCCAGGCCCACTCTCAGTGATTTTCTGGGTAATTCTGGACTGGACCAAATTATTCTGTCTTTTCATGGTAATAGAGGTAGCTGTAGGCAGGTAGCATGTCTCAGCTGGGAGAACAAAGTCCTTTCCTGCTTGCTGGTAGCCTTGCCCTTCTCCACTGCCTGTGTCGGTTACCTGCACTCCTGGAGGAGCCTCAGGTTAATCCCCTAAGCTGCTGTGGGTGATGTTCCATCAGGGTAGCACACAGCCCTGCAGGGAGTAGCAGATGTGCTGGGTGTGCTCTCCTGCAAGAGCAGCACCCCCACCAGGCTGCTGCGCACTGGCGGCTGCCTTTGGGTCTGGTCCGGGTGGCTGTGCACCTGGAGGATATTCTGGGTGGCTACTGGGGGTGAAGCTGCTCCTGGGCCGCTCCACTGCCACCGCCATGGGCTCGTTTGGGCCACTCCCAGTCAGCTCAGCTGCCACCTTGTACGGGCCATTCCCGGGCCCTTCTGGCGCCACTGCTGCTGCCAGTGCGCATGTCTGCACCCTACTGCTGGCACACACAGCCACTCTCCTGCTACTGGGCCGGTGCGTCGGGGTCTGTGCCAGCTGGGAGAAAGACTCACAGACTGCTTATCACCATGAGGGGCTTCAGAGCTGTGTTCCTTAGGTCGCCTAGAGTTCCCCAGTATTCCCAGCTGCTGGGCTGAATGTGCCAGGACAATTTCACCCAGCTGTGACGTCCCTGTCCCTTTAAGACTTTAAAAAAGCACTCGCTTTTGTTTTGTCCCAAGGGATCCAGTTATGGGCACCTGCTTGCATGTTTTGCTTTTCCATTTCTCTAATATCCAGCACACTGTGCACCATGTGTCTGCACTCCTAATGCAGATTACTAGAGCTGGTTGTTTAGCAGTCCTGGGCTTTCCCTTCCTCCCCGCTCCGACACCTTTCTTCCTGCCAGGGAGCTGGGGGGAGGGGGTGTTCGGGTCCTGCCAGGCCGTGGCTTGTATCTTACCCCCTTTGTGTGACACTGAGTTCTCGCAGATGTAGACGTAGCCTGGCTGTTGCACTGTATCCACTGGTTTCTCTTTTAGGAATAGTTGTATTTGTTGTATTTTCAAAAATATATATGTTTTGGGAGGAGATTTCTGCTGAATTACTCATGCTGCCATCTTGGCTCCTCCCTATTTTTACTTTTACACCAATAATTCTTTATACCAATTTACACCAATAATTTTAAACCAGTATGTTAAGCTGGAGATTTTATAGTTGAGTTCTAAAGTGATAAATTTCTTTTTCCATAATCACATAAAAGAAATAATTCACCTAACATAAACTAGGTTGTACTAATGGCCCAAGGACATCTGAGTGACCATCTTCATTTAGATATTACATTCAATAAGTATTTTCTGAGAACCTACAAAGTACTATATGACTTCACAGTCCAAGATCCAAACAAATCCCTAGGGAATTTAACAGGAATCAAGGCAACTCTACTAGATTTTATCTGCTCTGTATCCAATCCCTTTCCTCTCCTTTTCTTGCTCCGTATCTGGACAGAATAGTCAAGGCTTTGGAGAATTCATATGAAAGCAGTTCAGAACTAAATAGCTTTACCTACTTATCTGTTAGGATTTAGCATTAGTGACTCTCCAAAACCAAGCAGTGACATAGATCCACTACTGCCAAAGCTATGTCATCCCAAGTCCACTAGGCTGCTATGCAAATCTAAAGATCAGATACCAACTCTAGGCACGACTGTTGCTGTGGAGTCTCAGCTTTCCCTAACCCAGTATGATCAAGATTCCAGGGAGGATTTTGCTTTGGTACCTGCTTCTGTTTTCTCACCAGTTCTTTATCTATGGGGCTCTGAAGCCATTTTCCAAAACTGTACTGAATGGCAGAATTCAACTACAAGATAATAATTACAACCCTTCATGATAATTACGTATATTGAAATTCCTGATAGCACTAGCAACAGCCAGGCCAAGGCATATTTGAAAATGCTGCCAACAACAATGTTTTTTTTTAAAAAACCAAGCCTGCCACACACCTTCTAGTTAACTCTTTTATTTATTTAGTTTAATTTCTAGCCTGCCACACACTTTCTGGTTACTCTTTTATCTATTTAGTTTAATTTCTAGCCTGCCACACACCTGGTTACTCTTTCATCTATTTAGTTTAATTTCCAAAGTCGGTATCTACAGCCAAATGTATGCTACAAAGATTGAAAGAGAAAAGGTCTCTGTTAATTAAGAGCCCGACTCTTTAGTAATTATTGACAGCCCTGTGTTGCCAAGAGAAGCCTTATCATTTGCCCCGAAATGTGATGCCCTCTTCTTTATTCTACAATATTTAGGCATTTATAAATATATACTCCTAATAACAAAATATGTCCAATTCAGAAAACAGACAAAAAATTATCTGATGATGTCCCAATACTAAACCTCCTAAAGGATCTTACTGATGAAAAAAAAATCTTTCCTTCCAGAAGCTCAGTCTAGTATCATTAAAAGACTTAAGTTCTCAGTAAGGATAGTTTAGAAATACATACAAGTTAGACTGAGGGAAAAAGCAGACAACAAAATATTTACCAACTGCCTATGTGTCAGAGACACAGTCCATACACATCCTTTGGTCGACTGTTTTATGAAGGAATAAAGATACTATCCTCTAAAGTCAGCTGCAGAATTAAGAAAATACTTAAGATACAAGGATTTCTGGCTTTTATATGCCTACCTATTTCATAAAATGTAAATATTTCTTCAATGAGAGCTGTTAAATACTTGAATGAATTAAAGTGAAGAGGTGAGATATCTTTCTCCAGAGACTTTTTTTAAAGTAAGGTATAGATACTCACATGTTAAAAATGCTTTAGGTTTAAGGTTCTTTAAGGAAATATGAGTTAACTAAATTCCCAGTAATATAAATGTTGGAGACAGAGGAATGGAGGAATACTTTTTAAAACATGACATGAGATGTTATGAGTTCAGTAGGTGTTAAAATGATTACTACTCCTAATGAAACAAGAAGAATCTTTGGGATAATTAAACTGATGGGATAAAAAAAAAAGATAATCCTAAAATAAATTAATAGAAAGTATAAAGATAAATTTGCTTTTTGCTTTTGTTTTCATTTTGCTCTTATTGCTTTTTTCCCCTGAATGTTTTGAAATAATTTTTCAAATCTGACATTATCTTTCAATTTCAAATTTTTATTATTTCCTTATCTACTTTAAATCTCAGATTATTTATGGAATAGTGTGGTAAAATGACCAAAATAAAAATAAGGTAAAAAAACATAAGTTAATATCTGCTAGTTCACACATAAAGACAGGGGGGTTTAGAATAAAAATTTCAGCTCAATACTTGTGAGGTTTTTCCTTAATAAAGGACAACTGAAATACAGTATATTAGTTTCAGGTACAAAACATACTGATTTGATGTTTATATATATTGCAAAATGACCACTATGTCTTAGTTACTATCTGTGACCCTAAAAAGTTAATACATGATTAACTAAGTTCCCTGAGCCATACAATTCATCTCCATTACTTATAATTTGGATTTTATAGCTCCTGATTCCCTTCATCCATTTTGTCCACCCTCAACCTCTCTCCCCTCTGCAACTATCAGTCTGTTCTATTTATTGATGTCTGGTTTATAAATTCCAAATGTGACTGAATTCATAAAGTTTTTGTCTTTCTCTTACTTTCTTCACTTAGCATAATACCCTCTATGTCCATCCATGTTGTCACAAATGGCAAGTTTTTATTCTTTTTAATCCATATGTGTGCTGTGTGTATATACCACATCACCTTTATCCATTCATTTTTTGATGGACACAGGCTTGGCTGCTGCAAATAATGCTGCAATAAACATTAAGGGTACATATGTCTTTTCAAGTTAGTGTTTTCATTTTGATCAGAAGAATACCCAGAAATGGACTGCTGAATTATATGATGGTTCTAATTTCAATTTTTTGAGGACCCTCCGTATTGTTTTCCATAGTTGCTACACTAATTTACATCCCCACCAACAGTGCACAGGGGTCCCTTTTCTCCACATCCTTGGCAACGCTTGTTACTTCTTGTTAATAATAGCTATTCTGGTTGATATGAGGCGATATCTTACTGTAGTTTTGATTTGCATTTCCCTGATGATTAGTGATGCGTAGCATCTTTTCATATTTTTGTTGGCCATCAGCAGGTTTTCTTTGAAAAACTCTCTATTTAGACCATTGGCCTATTTTTTAATCAGATTGATTATTTGCTATTGAGTTGTTTGAGTTCTTTATAGGTTTTGGGTATCAGCCCTTTATCAGATATATCATTTGCAAATATTTTTTCCCAGTATGTTGCCTTTTCGTTTAGTTGACAGTTTCCTCCACTAAACAAAAGATTTTTAGTTTGATGTAGTCCCATTTGTTTATTTTTGCTTCTGATGACCTTGCCTGTGAAGTTAGGTGCAACAAAAAATTGCTAAGACTGATGTTAAGGAGCTTACTTTTCTTTTTTCTTTATTTTATTTTATTAAATTATCATTGATATACAATCTTATATTAGTTTCAAATATACAACACAGTGGTTCGTTACCCATTATTAAATCCTCATCCCCTCTAGTGCAGTTACTAAGTATCAACATAGAAAGATGTTACAGAATCACTGACTATATTCTCCATACTGTAATACTATCCCAGTGAGAAACATATTACAATTGAGAATTTTCTTACCCCTTTATCACCCTCACCCTCCACACTCACTCCCCCAAATCTTCCCCCATGGTAAACACTAGTCACTTCTCAGTGTCTGAGTCTACAGCTATTTTGTTCATTCTGTTTTACTGTTTTAATATTCCAAAAATGAGTGAAATCATATGGTATTCATCTGTCTACACCTGGCTTATTTCACTGAGCATAATTTCCTCTAGGTCCATCCATGTTACTGCAAAAGGGAAGATTTTTAATGGCTGAATAATATTCTATTGGGTATATATACCATATATTCTTTATCCATTCTTCTATTGATGGATGCTTAGGTTGCTTCCATATCTTAGCTGTTGTAAATAATGTGTCAAAAAACATAGGGGTGCATATATCTTTTCAAATCAGGGATTTGGTTTACTTATAAAGGATTGTTATTAGTTCTAAATTAAATGTTTGATAGGATTCCACTGTGAAGTTATCTGACCTTGGACTTTTGTTTGTTGGAAGTTCTTTTATTACAAATTCAATTTCACTGCTGGTAATTAGACTGTTATGAATTTCTTTTTCTTCCTAGGGCAATCTTGGAAGGTTGCATTTTTCTAGGAATTTGTCTATTTCTTCTAGGTGGTCCAAATTACTGGCATATAATTTTTCATAGTATCCTCTAATAATTCTTTGTATTTCTGTGATATATTGTGACTATTCCTTTTTCATTTCTGATTTTGTTATTTGTGCACTCTTTTTCTTGATAAGTCTGGATGGGGTTATATCTATTTTGTTTATTTTCTCAAGGAAGCAGCTTTTGGTTTCAATGATTTTCTTCTATTGTTTTATTTTATTCTACTTTATTTATTTCTGCTCTGACCTTTATTATGTCCCTCCTACTAACTTTGGGTTTCATTTGTTCTTCTTTTCCTAATTTCATAAATTGTGAAACTATTTGAGGTTTTTCTTGTTTCTTGCAGTAGGCTTGTATTACTATGTACCTCCTTTTCAGAACAAATTCATGGGGTCTGAAAATTTGGACTGTTGAATTTTTGTTCTCATTTTTGTCCATGTATTCCTTGATTTCTGTTTAATTTGTTCATTGATTCATTTATTATTTAGAAGCATATGATTTAGGCTCCATGTGTTTGTAGGCTTTTTTGATTTTCTTACTTTTTATTTATTTCGGTATCATTAATCTACAATTACATGAGCAACATTATGATTACTAGAATCCCCCCATTATCAAGTCCCCACCACATACCCCATTACAGTCACTGTCCATCAGCATAGTAAGATGCTATAGAAACACTACTTGTCTTCTCTGTGTACTACAGCCTTCCCCTTGCCTGCTCCCCTACATTACATATGATAATCATGATGCCCATTTTTCCAATCCCTCCCTGCCCACCCATCCTAACCAATCCCTTTCACTTTGATAACTGTTAGTCCATTCTTGGGTTCTGTGAGTTGGCTCCTATCTAATTCCTTCAGTTTTGCCTTGGTTCTTATACTCCACAGATGACTGAAATCATTTGATACTTGCGTCTTTTTCCACCTGGCTTATTTCACTTAGCATAATATCCTCTAGCTCCATCCATGTTGTTGCAAATGGTACAATTTGTTTTCTTCTTAAGGCAGAATAATATTCCATTGTGTATATGTACCACATCTTCTTTTTCATTCTTCTACTGATGAACATGTAGGTTGCTTCTATTTCTTGGCTATTGTAAATAGTGCTGTGAGAAACATAGGGGTGCATATGTCTTTTTCACACTGGGCTGCTGCATTATTAGGGTAAATTCCAAGGAGTGGAATTCCGGGGTCAAATGGTGTTTCTATTTTTAGTTTTCTGAGAAACCTCCACATTGCTTCCTACAATGGGAGAATTTACATTCCCACCAGCAGTGTAGGAGGGTTCCCCTTTCTCCACAACCTCACCAACATTTGTTGTTTGCATTTAGATGGTGGCAATCCTAACTGGTGTGAGGTGATATCTCATTGTGGTTTTAATTTGCATTTCTCTGATGATTAACGATGTGGAGCATCTTTTTTTTCATGGGGCTGTTGGGCATCTGAATTTTTTCCTTGGAGAAGTGTCTGTTCAGATCCTCTGCACATTTTTTAATTGGATTATTTGCTTTTTGTTTGTCGAGGTGTGAGAGCTCTTTATACATTTTAGATGTCACCCCTTTAACAGATATGTCATTTATAAATACATTCTCCTATACTGTAGGATGCCTTTTGGTTATATTGATGGTGTCCATTCCTGTACACAAGGGTTTCACCTTGCTACAGGTCCCACTTGTTCATTTTTGCTTTTGTCTCCCTTGCCTGGGAAGATATGTTCATGAAGAAGTTGCCCATGTTTATGTCCAAGAGATTTTTGCCTATGTTTTTTTCTAAGAGTTTTATGGTTTTATGACTTACATTCAGGTCTTTGATCCATTTTGAATTTACTTTTGTTTATAGGGTGAGAGAATGACCCAGTTTCATTTTCCTAGATGTAGCTGTCCAGTTTCGCCAATACCATCTGTTGAAGACGCTGTCATTTCCCCATTGTATATCCATGGCTCTTATATCATATATTAAATGACCATATATGTTTGGGTTAATAACTGGACTCTGTAGTCAGTTTCACGATCCTGTTCTTGTGCCAGTACCAAGCTGTCTTGAATACTGTGGCTTTGTAGTAGACCTTGAAGTTGGGAAGTAAGATCCCCCAGCTTTATCCTTCCTTCTCAGGATTACTTTGGCTATTCAGGGCCTTTTGTCGTTCCATATGAATTTTAGAACTATTTGTTCCAGTTCGTTGGAGAATGCTGTTGGTATATTGATAGGGATTCCAGTGAATCTGTCAATTGCTTTAGGCTGGATGGCCATATTCACAAAATTAATTCTTCCTAGCCAAGAGCATGAGATGAATATCTATTCATTAGTGTCCTCTTTAATTTTCTCTTAAGACTTTCTTCTAGTTTTTAGGGTATGGGTCTTTCACTCCTTAGTTAGGTTTATTCTTAGGTGTTTTATTCTTTTTGATGCAACTGTGAATGGAATTGTTTTCCTGATTTTTCTTTCTGCTAGTTCATCATTAGTGTATAGGAAAGCAACAGATTTATGTGTGTTAATTTTGTATCCTGCAACTTTGCTGAATTCAGATATTAGTTCTAGTAGTTTTGGAGTGGAGTCTTTAGCATTTTTTATGTACAATATGATGTCACCTGCAAATAGTGAGCTTGACTTCTTCCTTACCAATCTGGATGGCTTGTATTTCTTTATTTTGTCAGATTGCCATGGCTAGGACCTCCAGTACTATGTTGAATAAAAGTGGGTAGAGTGGGCATCCCTGCCTTGTTCCCAACCTTAGAGGAAAAGCTTTAATATCCTCAATGTTAAGTATAATGTTGGCTGTGGGTTTGTCATATCTGGCCATTATTATGTTGAGGTACTTGCCCTCTATACCCATTTTGTTGAGAGTTTTTATCATGAATAGATGTTGAATTTAGTCAAATTGTTTTTCAGCATCTATAGAGATGATCATTTGGTTTTTGTCCTTTTTTGTTGTTGATGTGGTGGATGAAGATGGATTTTCGAATGCTGTATCATCCTTGCATCCCTGAGATGAATCCCACTTGATAGTGGTGTATGATCCTCTTGATGTATTTTTGAATAGAGTTTGCTAATATTTTGTTGAGTATTTTTGCATCTATGTTCATCAGGGATATTGGTCTGTAATTTTCTTTTATGTGGGGTCTTTGCCAGGTTTTGGTATTATAGTGATGCTGGCTTCATAGAATGAGTTTGGAAGTATTTTTAGGAAAAGTTTAAGGAGAATGGGGATTTTTTCTTCTCTACGTGTCTGATAAAGTTCAGCAGTGAATCCATCTGGTCCAGGAGTTTTGTCCTTGGGCAGTTTTTTGATTACCGATTCAATTTTGTTGCTGGTAATTAGTCTGTTTAGATTTTCTGTTTCTTCCTTGGTCAGTCTTGGAAGGTTGTATATTTCTAGAAAATTGTACATTTCTTCTAGGTTTTCCAGTTTGTTAGCATATAGATTTTCTTAGTATTCTCTAATAATTCTTTGTATTTCTATGGTGTCTGTTGTGATTTTTTCCTTTCTCATTTCTGATTCTGTTTATGTGTGTTGACACTCTTTTCTTCTTAATATGTCTGGCTAGGGGTTTATTTATTTTGTTTATTTTCACAAAGCTTTCATTGATTTTTTTTATTGTTTTATTCTTCTCAATTTTATTCATTTCTTCTCTGATCTTTATTATGTTCCTCCTTCTACTGACTTTCGGCCTCATTTGTTCTTCTTTTCCCAGTTCAGTAATTGTGACTTTAGACTATTCATTTGGGATTGTTCTTCCTTCTGTTTATAGGCCTGGATTGCTATATACTTTCCTCTCAGAACTGCCTTCACTGTGTCCCACAGAAATTGGGGCTTTGTGCTGTTGTTGTCATTTGTTTCCATATATGGCTTGGTCTCTGTTTTAATTTGGTCATTGATCCATTGATTATTTAGGAGCATGTTGTTAAGCCTATATTTCTTTGTGAGCCTTTTTGTTTCCCTGTACAATTTATTTCTAGTTTTATATCTTTGTGATCTGAGAAGGTGGCTGATAAAATTTCAATCTTTTTGAATTTACTGAGAGACTCTTTTGTGGCCTAGTATGTGGTCTATTCTGGAAAATGTTTCATGTGCACTTAAGAAGAATGTGTATCCTGCTAATTTTGGGTGTAGACTTCTCTAGATGTCTGTTGTGTCCATCTGTTCTGGTGTTTTGTTGAGTGCCTCTGTGTACTTACCTATTTTCAGTCTGGTTGATCTGTCCTTTGGAGTGAGTGGTGTGTTAGAGTCTCCTAAAATGAATGCATTGCATTCTATTTCCTCCTTTAATTCCGTTAGTATTTGTTTCACATATATCGGTGCTCCTGTGTTCAGTGCAGAGATATTTATAATGGTTAAATCCTCTTGTTGGACTGACCCCTTTATCATTATGTAATGTCCTTCGTTATCTTGTTACTTTCTTTGTTTTGAAGTCTATTTAGCCTGAGGCGAGTACTGCAACACCTGTTTTTTTCTCCCTATTTTTTGCATGTAATCTTTTTCCATCCCTTCACTTTGAGTCTGTGTATGTCTTTGGTTTTGAAGTGAGTCTCTTGTAAGCAGCATATGGACAGTTCTTGGTTTTTATCCATTCAGTGACTCTATGTCTTTTGACTGGTACATTCAGTCCATTTACATTTAAGGTGATTATTGTAGATATGTACTTATTGCCATTGCAGGCTTTAGATTCGTGGTTATCAAAAGTTCATGGGTAGCTTCTTTACTATTTAACCATCTAACTTTAACTCACTTACTACGCTGTTATAAACACAGTGATGATTCTCTACTTCTCTCCCTTCTTATTCTTCCTCCTCCACTCTTTGTATGTTAGGAGTTTTATTCTGTACTCCTTTGTGTTTCCTTTGACTACTTTTGTGGATAGCTAATTTTATTTTTTGCCTTTATTTAGTATTCAGTTGGTCTGCTTTCTGTGCTGTGATTTTATTTTCTCTGGTAACATCTATACAGCATTAGGAATACTTCCATGTAGAGGAGTCACTTTAAAACACCCTGTAGAGGTGGCTTGTGGGAGGTAAATTCCCTCTACTTTTGCTTATCTGGAAATTGTTTAATCCCTTCTTCAAATGTAAATGGTAATCTTACTGGATACACTATTCTTGGTTCAAGGCCCTTCTGTTTCATTGCATTAAATGTATCATGCCATTCTCTTCTGGCCTGTAAGGTTTCTGTTGAGAAGTCTGACGATAGCCTGATGGGTTCTCCTTTGTAGATGATCTTTTTTCTCTCTCTGGCTGACTTTAATACCCTTTATTTATCTTTGATCTTTGCCATTTTAATTACTACATGTCTTAGTGTTATCCTCCTTGGTTCCTTTGTGTTGGGAGATCTGTGGGCTTCCATTGTCTGAGAGACTATTTCCTCTGGCAGTTTGGGGAAGTTTTCAGCAATTGTTTCCTCAAAGACACTTTCTATTCCTTTTTCTCTCTTCTTCTTCTGGTACCCCTTTAATGCGAATATTGTTCCATTTAGATTGGTCACACAGTTCTCTTAATATTATTTTATTCCTAGAGATCCTTTTCTCTCTCTCTCTGCCTCAGCTTCTCTGTGTTCCTGTTCTCTGATTTCTATTCCATTAAGACTCTCTTGTAACTCATCCAGTCTGCCCTTAAGTCCTTCTATTTATTGTTTCATTTCTATTATCTCCCGCTGGACTTCATCCCTTACCTCTTGCGTATTTCTCTGTAGGTCCATGTGCATGGTGATGACTTTTATTTTGAATTCTTTTTCATGAAGATTGGATATATCTATCTCACCAGGCCCTCTCTCTGGGGTTGTTTCAGTGATTTTTGACTGGACCAGATTCTTCTGCCTTTTCATGGAAATAGAACTGATAGCTGACAGGTAGCGTGTGTGTCAGCTGGGAGAGCAAAGTCCCTTCCTGCTTCCTGGTTGACTTTCCCTTCTCCACTGCCTGTGCCGGTTTCCCACACACAAGGAGAAGTCCCTGGGTTAATCCCCTAAACTGCCTTGGGCAAGACGGCCCTCCCTCAGGACAGCCTAGGGCACTGTGCAGTGTCACAGATGCCCTGGGGTGTTCTCCTATGAGAACGGTGCCCCTTCATGCCTTCCAGACTTTGCGCTGGCTTCCTCTATCTCTGCTGGGCAGCTACCAGCTGGCGGCAGCCTCAGGGTCTGGCCCAGGTTAATTGTGTGCTGAGAGAAATCTCTATGTGGTTGCTGAGAGTGGGGCTGCTCCCACCTGCTCTGCAGCAATGCCGGGTCACTGGTTTGCTTGCAGTGCCAGGGGTGGGGAATGAACAGCAGGCTGCTAATCGTCATGAGGGGCTACAGAGCTGCATTGCCACCCAGGGGGTCAGGGTGCCTGAAGTTCCTCAAGATTACAGCCTGCTGGGCTGAGAGAGTGGGACGATTTTGTCCACCTGTTAAGCCTTTCTCCCTTTAAGACATTTAAAGCAACAGCTTTTTTTTTTGTCACAGGGGAGCTGCCAGTGGGGACCTGCCCACAGTCTTCATCTTGGATTTTACTTTTCTATTTTTCTAATATCCAGTACAGCATGCGATGTGTGTCTGTAATTGAGATGCAGATTACAAGGGCTGGTTATTTAGCAAACCTGTGTGTCCATCCACTCCCTCCCCACTCTGACTCCTTTCCTCCTGTGAGTGAGCTGGGGTGGGGGAAGTGCTCAGGTCCCACCAGGTCATGGCTTTGTATCTTACCCTTTTCGGGAGATACTGAGTTCTTGCAGATGTAGATGTAGCCTGGCTGTTGTACTGTATCTTCTGGTCTCTCTTTTAGGAATAGTCGTATTTGCTGTATTATCAAAAATATATGTGGTTTTGAGGGGATATTTCCACCACCATACCAACACCACCATCTTGAGTGCCTCTCCGGCTTTTTGCTTGCTTTGTGTAATTTATTTGTAGTTTCATACCCTATAGCTCCAGCTCTGTAGCCCCTCATGGCAATTAGCATGTGGTCTGAGAAGCTGCTTGCTACAATTTCAGTCTTTTTCAATTTATTGTGGCTCTTTTTATGACCTACTATGTGATTTATTCTGGAGAACATTCCACGTATACTTGAGAAAAATGCATCGTGCTGCTTTTAGGTGGAATATTCTGTAGATAATCTGTTAAATCCATCTGATCAAATGTATTGTTCAGTGTCTCTGTTTCCATATTTATTTTCTGTCTGGTTGATCAGTCTACTGATGTGAGTGGTGTGTTAAAGTGTCCTAAAATGAATGGGCTGCAATCTATTTCCCCCTTTAAATTTTGTTGGTATATGTTTTACATATGTAGGTCCTGCTATGTTGGGTGACTGTTTATAATGGTTATAACTTCTTTTTGGACTTACCTCTTTATCATTATGTAATGTCCATCTTTGTCTGTTACTTTCTTTGTATTGAACCTATTTTGTCTAACTGCTGCTATTTCTGGTTTTTCCTCCCTTGTATTTGCATGAAATACCTTTTTCCATTTCTTCACTTCTACTTTGTGTATGTCTTTGGGTCTGAAATGGGTCTCTTGTAGGCACCATATGGATGGGTCTTGTTTTTTCCTATGACTCTATGTCTTTTAATTGGTGCATTGCCCATTAAAATTTTTATTTTGGTATCATTAATCTACAATTACATGAGGAACATTATGTTTACTAGACTCCCCCCATCACCAAGTCCACACACATACCCCATTACAATCACTGTCCATCAGTGTAGTAAGATGTTGTAGAATCACTACTTGTCTTCTCTGTGTTGTACAACCCTTCCTGTGCCCATCCCACATTATACATGCTAATCATAATGGCCCATTTCTTTCCTCCACCTTACCCCTCTTCCCACCCATCCTTCCCAGTCCCTTTCCATTTGTTAACTGTCAGTCCATTCTTGGGTTCTGTGAGACTGATGCTGCTATGCTCCTTCAGATTTTTTCTTTGTTCTCATATGCCACAGATGAGTGAAATCATTTGGTACTTGTCTTTCTCTGCCTGGCTTATTTCACTGAGCATAATACCCTCTAGCTCCATCCATGTTGTTGCAAATGGTAGGATTTGTTTTCTTCTTATGGCTGAATAATATTCCATTGTGTATATGTACCACATCTTTATCCATTCATCTACTGATGGACACTTAGGTTGCTTCCATTTCTTGGCTATTGTAAATACAGCTGCAATAAATATAGGGGCGCATATGTCTTTTTCAGACTGGGCTGCTGCACTCTTAGGGTAAATTCCTAAAAGTGGAATTCCTGGGTCAAATGGTATTTCTATTTTGAATTTTTAGAGGAACCTGCATACTGCTTTCCACAATGGTTGAACTAGTTTACATACCCACCAGCAGTGTACAAGGGTTCCCCTTTCTCCACAACCTCACCAACATTTGTTCTCATTTGTCCTTTGGATGATGGTGATCCTTACTGGTGTGAGGTGATATCTCATTCTGGTTTTAATTTGCATTTGTCTGATGACTAGCGATGTGGAGCATCTTTTCATGTTTCTGTTGGCCATCCGAATTTCTTCTTTGGAGAACTGTTCAGCTCCTCTGCCCATTTTTTAATTGAATTATTTGCTTTTTTTTTGTTGAAGTGGGTGAGCTCTTTATATATTTTGGATGTCAACCCTTTATCAGATCTGTCATTTATGAATATATTCTCCCATACTGTAGGATGCCTTTTTGTTCTGTTGGTGGTCTCCTTTGCTGTACAGAAGCTTTTCAGCTTGATAGAGTCCCACTTATTCATTTTTCCTTTTGTTTCCCTTGTCCGGGGAGATATGTTAATGAAGAAGTTTCTCATGTTTATGTCCAAGAAACTTTTGCCTATGTTTTTTTCTTAGAAGTTTATGATTTCATGACTTACATTCAGGTCTTCGATCCATTTTGAAATTACTTTTGTGTACTGGTTTAGACAATGATCCAGTTTGATTCTCTTACATGTAGCTATCCAGTTTTGCAAACATCAGCTGTTGAAGAGACTATCATTTTCTCACTGTATACCCATGGCACCTTTATCATATATTAATTAACCATAAATGTTTGGGTTAACATCTGGACTCTCTATTCTGTTCCACTTCTCTGTGGGTCTTTTCTTGTGCCAGTACAAAATTGTCTTAATTACTGTGGCTTTGTAGTAGAATCTGAAGTTGGGAAGCAAGATCCCCTCTGCTTTATTCTTCTTTCTCAGGATTGCTTTCGCTATTGGGGGTCTTTCATGGTTCCATATGTATTTTAAAACTATTTGTTCCAGTTTGCTGAAGAATGCTATTGGTATTTTGATAGGAATTGCATTGAAACTGTAGATTGCTTTAGGAGGAGGGGCATTTTGACAATATTGTCTTCCTACCCAAGAGCATTTCCATTTTTATTACTGTCCTCTTTAATTTCTCTTAAGAGTGCCTTGTAGTTTTCAGGGTATAGGTCTTTCACTTCCTTGGTTAGGTTTTTTCTTAGGTATTTTATTCTTTTTGATGCAATTGTCAATAGAATTGTTTTCTGATTTCTCTTTCTACTAGCTCATTGTTAGTGTAGAGGAAAGCAACAGATTTCTGTGTATTAATTTTGTATCCTGCAACTTTGCTGAATTCAGACAGTTCTAGTAGTTTTGGAGTGGAGTCTTTAGCGTTTTTTATGTACAATATCATGTCATCTGCAAATGGTGACAGTTTTGACTTCTTTACCAATCTGGATTCCTTGTATTTCTTTGTTTTGTCTGATTGCCGAGGCTAGGACCTCCAGTACTATGTTGAATAACAGCAGGGAGAGTGGGCATCCCTGTCTTGTTCCTGATCTTGGAGGAAAATATCACAGCTTCTCGCTTTTAAGTAAAATGTTGGCTGTGGGTTTGTCATATATGACCTTTACTATGTTGAGGTACTGGCCCTCTATACCCATTTTGCTGAGAGTTTTTATTATGAATGGATGTTGAATTTTATCGAATGCTTTTTCAGCATCTATGGAGATGATCATGTAGTTTTTGTCCTTTTTATTGATGTAGTGGATGATGATGGATTCTTGAATGTTGTACCATCCTTGTATCCCTGAGATGAATCCCACTAGATCATGGTGTATGATCTTCTTGATGTATTTTTGAATTCGGTTTGCTACTATTTTGTTGCGTATTTTTGTATCTATGTTCATCAGGGATATTGGTCTGTAGTTTTCTTTTTTTGTGGTGCCTTTGCCTTGTTCTGGGATTGGAGTGATGCTGGCTTCATAGAATGAGTTTGGAAGTACTCCCTTCTCTTCTATTTTTGGGAAAACTTTAATGAGAATGGGTATTATGTCTTCTCTGTATGTCCAGTAAAATTCTGCAGTAAATCCATCTGGCCAGGTGGTTTTGCTCTTGGGTAGTTTTTTGATTACCGATTCAATTTTGTTGTTGGTAATTGGTGTGTTTAGATTTTCTTTGTCTTCCTTGGTCAGTCTTGGAAGGTTGTATTTTTCTAGGAAGTTGTCCATTTCTTCGAGGTTTTCCAGCTTGTTAGCTAACAGATTCTTCAAAGTATTCTCTCATAATTGTTTGTATTTCTGTGGGGTCCCTCATGATTTTTCCTTTCTCATTTCTGATTCTGTTGATGTGTGTAGATTCTCTTTTTCCCTTAATAAGTTTGGGTAGGTAGGGGTTATCTATTTTGTTTATTTTCTCAAAGAACCAGCTCTTGGGTTCATTGATATTTTTCTATTATTTTATTCTTCTCAATTTTATTTATTTCTTCTTTGGTCTTTAATATGTCCTTTCTTCTCCTGACTTTGGGCCTCATTTGTTCTTCTTTTTCCAATTTCAATTATTGTGACTTTAGACTATTCATTTGGGATTGTTCTTCCTTGTTTAAATAGGCCTGGATTGCTATATACACTTTCCTCTCAGAACTGCCTTCACTGTGTCCCACAGAAATTGGGGCTTTGTGCTGTTGTTGTCATTTGTCTCCATATATTGCAGATCTCTATTTTAATTTGGTCATTGATCCATTGATTATTTAGGAGCATGTTGTTATGCCTCCATGTGTTTCTGAGCCCTTTTGTTTTCTTTGTATAATTTATTTCTAGTTTTATACCTTTGTGATCTGAGAAATTGTTTGGTACAATTTCAATCTTTTGGAATTTAGTGAGCTCTGTTGTGGCCTAGTATGTGGTCTATTCTGGATAATGTTCCATGTGCACTTGAGAAGAATGTGTATCCTGCTGCTCTTGGGTGTAGAGTTCTTTAGATTTCTGTTAGGTTCATCTCTTCTAGTGTGTTGTTCAGTGCTTCCGTGTCCTTACTTATTTTGTCTGGTGGATCTACCCTTTGGAGTGAGTGGTGTGTTGAAGTCTCCTACAATGAATGCATTGCATTTTATTTCTTCCTTTAATTCTGTTAGTATTTGTTTCACATATGTTGGTGCTCCTGTACTGGTGCATATATATTTATAATGGTTATATCCTCTTGTTGGATTGACCCCTTTATCATTATATAATGTCCTTCTTTATCTCTTGTGACTTTCTTTGTTTTGAAGTCCATTTTGTCTGATACCAGTACTGCTACACCTGCTTTTTTCTCCCTATTGTTTGCATGAAATAACTTTTTCCATCCCTTGACTTTTAGTCTGTGTATATCTTTGCATTTGCGGTGAGTCTCTTGTTAGCAGCATATAGATGGGTCTTGCTTTTTTATCCATTCTGTTTGTCTTTGTCTTTTTATTGGTGCATTCAGTCCATTTACGTTTAGGGAGATTATTGAAAGATATATACTTTTTTCAGTTGCATGCTATAGATTTATGGTTACCGGAGGTTAAAGGGTAGGTTTTTTACTATCTAACTGTCTAACTTAACTGCTTATTAAGCTATTATAAACACAATTTGAAGATTTTTTATTTCTCTTCCTTCTTAATTCTACTCCTCCATTCTTTATATGTCAGGTGTTTTATTCTGTACTCTTTTCTGTTTCCTTTGACTGCTTTTGTGAATAGTTGATTTTAATTTTTTCCTTCAGTTAGTATTCAGTTGGTCTGCTTTCTTAGCTGTGATTTTATTTTCTCTCATGACATCTATTTAGCCTTAGGAGTGCTTCCATCTAGAGCAGTCCCTTTAAAATATCCTGTAGACATGATTCCCTCACCTTTTGCTTGTCTGGGAATTGTTTAATCCCTTCTTTATATTTGAATGTTAATCGTGCTGGATGCAGTATTCTTGGTTCAAGGCCCTTGTGTTTCATTACATTAAATATATCATGCCATTCTATTCTGGCCTGTAAGGTTTCTGTTGAGAAGTCTGATGATAGCCTGATGGGTTTTCCTTTGTAGGTGACCTTTTTTCTCTCTCTGGTTGCCTTTATTACTCTGTCCTTGTCTTTGATCTTTGCCATTTTAATTATTATATGTCTTGGTGTTGTCCTCCTTGGCTTCTTTGTGTTAGGAGATCTGTGAGCTTCCATGGTCTGAGAGACTATTTCCTCCCCCAGTTTGGGGAAGTTTTGAGCAATTATTTCTTCAAAGACACTTTCTATCCCTTTTTCCCTCTCTTCTTCTTCTGGTAATCCTATAATGCAAATACTGTTCAGTTTGGATTGGTCACACAGTTCTCTTAATATTCTTTCATTCCTGGAGATCCTTTTATCTCTCTCTGCCTCAGCTTCTCTGTATTCCTGTTACCTGATTTCTATTCTATTCATGGTCTATTGCACCTCATCCAGTCTGCTCTTAAGTCCTTCCAGAGATTGTTTTATTTCTGTATTCTCCCTTCCAAATTGATCCTTTAGCTCTTGCATATTTCTCTGCAGGTCCATCAGCATGGTTTTGACCTTTATTTTGAATTCTTTTTCAGGAAGATTGGTTATATCTGTCTCTGTAGGCCTTCTCTTGGGGGCTGTCTGGGTAATTCTGGAGTGGACCAATTTCTTCAGCCTTTTCACGGTGACAGAGGTAGTTGTAGGCAGGTAGTGCATGTCAGCTGGGAGAACAACATCCCTTCCTGTTTGCTGGTCACCCTGCCCCTCTCTGGTGCATGTGTTGGTTATGCATGCACCGGAAGCAGCCCTTGGGGTTGCCCAGAGCCCTGTGCTTTGGGGAGTGGCAGGCACACCGGGTATGCTCTCCTGTGTGAACGGCAGCCCTTTGCACCCTGCCCCGGCTTCCTCTGCCTGCGCCGTGCAGCCATGTGCTGGCGGCGGCCCCTGGGTCTGGCTCAGGTGTCTGCACACTGGGAGGAGACTCTGGGAGGCTGCTGTGGGTACAGCCACTCTCAGGCTGCTCCACCGCTATGGCAGTGCCGCACCGGAGGGAGAATGAATGGCAGGCTGTTTATTGCCATGATGGGCTTCAGAGCTGTGCTGCCTCCCAGGGGGCTTGGGACATCAAAGCTCCTCAGAGTTCCCAGCCTGCTGGGCTGAGTGTGTCGGGATAATTCTGTTCAGCTGTGAAGTCTCTGTCCCTTTAAGACTCTCAAAAAGCACTCACTTTTCTTTTGTTCCAGGGGAGCTGGCTGCAGGGAACCCACATACAGATTTTACTTTTCCATTTCCCTAATATCCAGCACACCATGCAATGTGTGTCTGCACTCCCAGGGTGGATTACTAGGGCTGGTTATTGAGCAGTCCTGGCCTTCCACTCCTTTCACACTCCAACTCCTTTCCTCCCACTGGTGACCTGGGGTGGGGGGAGCACTCACATCCCACCGGGTCGCAGCTTGTATCTTATCCCCTTCATGAGATGCTGAGTTCTCGCTGATGTAAATATAGCCTGGCTTTTGTACTTTATCCTCTGGTCTCTCTTTTAGGCATAGTTGTATTTGTTGTATTTTCAAAAATATATATGGTTTTAGGAAGAGATTTCCACTGCCCTACTCACACTGCCATCTTGGCTCCTCCTCTCACCCATTTACTTTTAAGGTAATTATTCACAGGTATGTACTTACTGCCATTTTGTTGTTCTCTGGTTGATTTTATAGCTCTTCTCTGTTCCTTTCTTCTCTCTTACATTCTTGTTATTTGATGATTTTCTTTAATGTTCTGATTGTATTTCTCTTTTTAAATTTTTTGTGTATCTTTTTATGGGCTTTAAGTTTGTGGTTACCATAAGGCTCATAGATATTTTCCTAAATATATAACAGTTTATATTAAGTTGATAGTTGCTTTATATTTTGAACACAAACTAAAAGTTCTTTTTTCTTCTTCCTCCTCCTCCACACTTCATGTATTATATGTCATAATCTGCACTTTTGCTATATCCCTTGATTGATTTTGTGTAGTTTGTTTTACTACTTTTGTTTTAATTTCATACTTAGTTATTGGTATGCTACCTTTACTATAAGTTTAATTTCACTGGTGAAAACTATTCAGCCATTTCCACCTACAGCATTCCCTTTAACATATCCTATAATGCTGGTTTAGAGGTTATAAATTCTTTGAGCGTTCATTTATCTAGGAATTGTTTAATTTCTGCTTCAAATTTGAATGATAATCTTGCTGTGTAGAGGACTCTTGGTTGAACGTTCTTCTGTTTTAATATATTAAATATTTCATGCCACTTTCTTCTTCCTGTAAAGTTTCTGCTGAGAAGTCTTCTGACATCCTGATGGAGTTTCCCTTATAGGTAATGTTTAGTTTCTCTCTGGTTGCTTTCAACACTCTCTCCTTATCCTTAATTAAAATCTTTGTCATTTTAGTTATATGTTGCTGTCTTCCAGGGGTCCCTTTTGTTGGGGGCTCTCTGTACTACCTTGACCCAAGTTTCTGTTTCCTTCCCCAGATTGGGAAAGTTTTCAACAATTATTTATTCAAAGAGACTTTCCATCCCTTTGTCTCTCTCTTCTTATGATGCCTCTATTACGCAAATATTGTTTTGTTTGGATTGGCCACACAGCTCTCTTATCCTTCTTTCATTCCTAGAGGTCCTTTTTTCCTCTGTGTTCCTCCCCAAGCTTCATTGTTTTCCTCTTCTCTAATTTCTATCTCATTGATTCTCTTCTACTTGCAGCAATCTATTATTCATTCCCTTCACTGTATTTTTTTCATTTCAGTTACTGTATTCTTCAGCTCTGAGTGGCTCTATTTCATCTATTATATCTCTTTGCTGAAGTCCTTCCTGAGACCTTCAATTCATTTCTGCAGATCAGTGAGTATATTTAAGACTTCTGCTTTGAAATCTTTATGAAAATGATTGGTGATCTGTTTCATTTAGTCTTCTTTCTTCTTATCCTGTAGCTTTTTTTAGAACATATTCCTCTGCCTCCTCATTCTGATAGGGTTTCTGTTTTTCCTCCTTTGTATTAGATGAATTTGATATGCTTCCTTGTCTAGAGACTAGTACCTTTATAAACAAGGCATCCTTGGTGCCCAGAAACTAAAGCCTCTTTACTCTCCAGTACCTGGTTCTCCTTTGTGGTACAGCCTCAGTTGCTGTTGGTGGACAATGGGTGGGGCGTCCTGTCTGTCTGCAGGCTGCAGTTGGCAGTTTGCCTCAGCCAGCCCTTTGCTATCAAAGTACTGGCTTCTGCTTGGATTTTGTGGGTGGGGCCATCATCTGCCTTCCCTGCAGCGATGGAGGGGCTTCACGGTTAATGGGGTGAGTGGGGCTGTTGTATGGCTCTGGGGCTGGGTGGGGAACAAGTTTTGTGTTGGCTGGGTCCTCAGATGGGGAGGCATGGAGCAATGCACTTGGCTGCCCTAGGGGAAGAAGGAGCACTTGGAGCTGGCTCCTGCAGGTGCCTCCTCAATTGGGATGAGACAGGGCTGAGAGAGCTGGGAGACCCTCCCTCTGCCTGCCAGGTACCAAAGTCTGATGTTGCTGGGCTGAATGGGCTAGTACACCATCGGTGCACAGAGAAGTACCTCAGAGCGAAGCCACCAGTGAGGGGGAGGTCTGGAACTCTCAAGAGTGCCCAATGTGTTGGGCCAAGGGTGGGCTTGGGAGGTATGACCACCAGCCCTTTCTCCCACAGAGTGAAGTCCATCCATCACTAGCCCCTCTGGCACCCTTCCCAGTTCTGGAAAATCTCTCAAACTGCCACCTCTGCTTTGGGTCTCAGTGGGAAGAGTCAAGCATACCTGTCCTCCAAAAGTGGCAGGAGACTCAGCTTGTGAATGCATCAACTTTCCCTGGTTTCCAGTCTCGTCAATCACCATAATGTTCATCTTCCTCCCACCTGTGGGCTGGGATAGAGGAAGTGCTTGGATCCAGCTGGATTACAGCTCTACCACTTTACCATTTTCTGAGTGGTATTCTCTTCTTCTCCAGGTGTAGGTGGTCTGTTCTGTAGTCTTCAGGTTGTTTTCAGGTTTATTTGTGTTTGCAATAGTTGCTTCTTTGGTGTGTGTGTGGGGGAGGCGGTTTCCACCTTGTCTTCCTACTCTGCCATCTACCCTATTCCCTGTCTATGTTTTCTTTTAGGAGTTTGATGGTTTTAGGTTTTACATTCAAGTCTTTAATCAATTTTAAGATGTTTTATATTTTTATACATATTTTTTACTCTGTTTTCTTTTCTTGATTTTTGAAAACTAGGGTAGTAATAACTTTAATTATGATAGTATTAACATTGTATATTATTACCTCTTTACCCTACTTTAATCCTTACAACCACATAAGGTTCAACGAGTCTGTTATCAAATTATATAAAGTACATCAAGACTCAAAATGGTTAATCACCCAAAAATGAGAATTTTAAAAAGGTGTTGGATAATCTCTAAAGCCCATGAGTCCTAACACTTTATGACTATATAATTTGTTTCAAGCTCTTGTTTTTCCTTCGCCACTCTATATTAAAAGTGGTGTATCAGAATTAAGTGTATGCCATTTTTCTTACATTGGAAATACTCATTTTATGGCATTTAACTTAAATAAATTTGCATCTGGACCAAGAGACTGAACCTTGGCAACCAATACAGATCAGAAACTAATACAAAATCATGTTTCCTTGTTTCCTATTAAAAAAAAACCTTGATTCTTATTTCTAATAGTCACACAGACTTCAAGAAAACAAAGCCCAATTCTCTACAATTCAATAACAATGAATTATAGGTAAAAACATGGCAGTGTTATAATAATAAAGCAGACTTTATGCTTTGAAATAATAGGACACACTCTTGTTTAACTGTAAAACTGCAAACCTATTAATCATAAGATTATTCACAACTCATTTTACTGTTCTGTCCCTCTCTCAGACTACATAGTTTGGTACAAAGTCTTATCTTAATCAGGAGTTATATAATTTTAACTGTAAAAACTTGAGTGAAATATCTCCTCATTCCTAATCTTTGTCTTTTACCAAATGAAGAGAAAAAATACGAATTGCTGGATACCCTCATTCACATCTCAAGAATTTAGACAAAATAGTTTTCTATTTTAAAAATACTTTACTTCCCTAGTTTTATACTAAGAAATAACACTTCAACTTTATATTTTTGTTCAGTTGACTTCTACTCATTTCCTATGATCTATGAATGGTCATCCAAATAAGCTTTTGACTCTGAAGCTTAAATAATTTTAATTATAATTGTTTAAAAAACTGTAAAAATTTACAGTTATACAACACTATTATCATTAACATATTTTTTTGACATAAGCTTCTAAAGTAATCTTTAAAGTAATCCTTGCAGATGGTTGATCATCTTAATTTTCTTGATAAGGAAACAGAGGTAGAAGGTTGTCTCATTGAATCTTGAAGTTAAATCCAGGTACCTGGTACCAATTACAATGCTGTTCTCACCACACCATAGCAATCAGGTAAATAAATGACATTATTTTAAGAAATAATTAATCCCCAAAGGAGTCTAAGAGTCCTTGTACCATTATGTAACAATATGTCTTTGTGGAAACAAATGAGAGTAACAAATCATAACCTTTTCACCTAGGCAAGTATATAAAAAAGTCATTGTACCTTTCCCCACAAGATGAATTATGTTATTCCCCTGAGAGAAAAAGAACTGAAAATTCCTTGTTTAAAGATCTCTTATTGCCCTTTTCATATTTGATATGTTTATCCCCATAAATAGATTAAGGACAAATGTGTCACCTAGTTTTCCCGCCAAGACAAAAAAAATTATCACTGTACCCTACAATTTCTCCCATACAGTAATATGAAGAGTCAGAACACATATTCCTTTTACTGAAGCAGCATTTTCTAGGACCTATAGATGCCTGGGCACAAAAAGGAGGCAAAACTCTCTTATGGGCCAACCTATAATTTTTGAGCTAACAAAGCTAGTTCACAGTACAAGGACTTTTTGGACAATTGAAGATTCCCACCTTCAAATGGAGGTATAGAAAACTACATGTAATTTTAGTGGCTAGGAAATAAAGGAATAGCCTTTAGATAGGAAATAAAGGGTGAGAGAAATCCTTTTGAAAGTTTTCTGTTTCCTAGTATACTCAAAATATTTTCTCATTGTGACCAAAAGAATCAAAGAACATCTAGTCCTGAGAAAGGCAGTTCCACCATCACTAACTGTCAGTCCCTAGAACAAATACATTTCAACATTAACCCACAGAATAAGAGTTAAGAGGTCAAGAATAATTCAAGTAGTATAAACACAACTTGAAATAAACTACTAATTAACAAATAGTTTAAAAATAGGAATGTAGGATTAAAGATGGTGGCATGACAAGTGAGAAAGAGGCATCTTCCCAAAACCACATAATACGAAAATATACTTAATACAACTAATCCTAAAGAGCAACAGGAAAAATGGCTGTGCCAGACTGCATACACCTGAAGAAAAGAACAGACCTCACAAAACAAAGCAAGATAACAAAGCTATGATCTGGCGGGACCCAAGCCCTTCTACCATGCCAGCTCAGCAGTGGGAGGAAGAGAAATGGAGCAGAGAGGGAGCGCAGGCCTAGAACTGCTGAACACCTAGTCCTGGAGATCTGTTCTGGGAACACGAAACCACATTTCATGGTGCTCTGCAAATTAATGGGATTGGAAAGCTAAGACAGGAGGAACAGTTAGAGAGACAGATTCCAGCCACTTGTGAAAAACAGGGAACCACATCAAGCTGTTCTAGGATAAAAGGTGGGCAGTCTGACAGACTTCCTAACAGTGAGAGGGCTGCTAAAGGGGAAAGGATTCCACAGAGCTTGCTGCTCAGCAGAAAAGACAGGTGGACAAAACTGTGCATGCGCACTCTGACAAGCAAGCTAGGAAATTTCAGGAGCTTCAGACGATCCATCTCTCGGCTGGCTACATAGCTCCAAGGCTACCACCCATGATATGTGGCCTGCTGTACCTTCCTGCCAGTTGGCACTGGCACACAAACTGGAAGCCCCTGCCCTGGGGTCAGGCCAGCCAGAGGGATATCCCGCCCACGGCAGCTACAGAAGAAAAGCACAGAGAATTACATCTGTGCACTCAGCTGACTGGTTCTAGCAGTGAAGATAGGCAGCACAGCCAGGAAGCAGGAAACAGCTATTTCCTCACCCCAGGCACCAGCACTTTTCCCCTGCAACCCCTGACATCATTGCAGGGGCTGAGAAGCTCCAGAGACTAGAGATTCTGGGCACTACAGGGCACAACATACAAATATGAAACGTCAAAGGAACCTGGTTCAAATCCAACTCACACAAACACCAGAAAAATGGCCAAGTGAAACTGAACTCAGGAATCTTCTGGAAAGAGATTATGAAATGAAAATCATAAACATGCTGATGGAGGTACAGAAAAATATTCAAAAACTCAGGGACAAATTTGGGGAAGAGATTCAATCATTAAGGAATACAATATGTGAAATGAAACATACAATGGAGGGATTTAAAAGTAGATTAGATGTAGAAGAAGAGACAGTAAATAGAAAAGAAATTAGACAGGAAGAATACAAAGAAGCTAAGGCACAGAATGAAAAAAGGATCTCTAGGAATGAAAGAATATTGAGAGAACTGTGACCAATCCAAACAGAACAACTTGCATTGTAGGGGTAACAGAAGAAGAGAGAGAAAAGGGGATAGAAAGTGTCTTTGAGGAAGTAATTGCTGAAAACATCCCCAATCTTGGGAAAGAGATAGTCTCTCAGGCCATGGAGATGCACAGACCTCCCAAGACAAGGGATCCACAGAAGATAAAACCAAGACATATAATGATTAAAATGGCAAAGATCAAGGATAAGGATAGAATATTAAAAGGAGACAGAGACAGAACTAAGATTACATACAAAAGAAAACCCATCAGGCTATCATCAGACTTTGAAACAGAAATGTTACAGGCCAGAAGGGAGTGGCATGACATATTTAATGCAATGAAACAGAATGGCTTTGAACCAAGAATACTCAACCCAGGAAGACTATCATTTAAATTTGAAGGATGGATTAATTTCCAGATAAGCAAAAGCTGAGAGAATTTACCTCCCACAAACCACCTCTAAAGAGTATTTTGGATGGACTGCTACAGATGGAAGTGTTCCTAAAGCTAAATAGCTGTCACCGGAGGAAATAAAACCACAGCAAAGACAGTAGAACAAATTAAGCAGATGCAAAATCAAATCAACAATCCCCAAAGTCAGCCAAGGGATATACAAAGAGTACAGAATATGATATCTAATAAAGAAAGAATGGAGGAGGAAGAAAAAGGAGGTGAAAAAAAGAAGAACCTTTAGATTATGTCTGTAATAGCATATTTACTGAGTTAAGTTAGACTGGTAGACAGTAAGGAGGTTATCTTTGAACCTTTGGATAATGATGAATCTAAAGCCCACAATGGCAATAAGTACATACCTATCGATAATCACCCTAAAAGTAAATGGTCTGAAGGTACCAATAAAAAGACATAGAGTCAATGAATGGATAAAAAAAAAATACCAAGAATATACTGCCTACAAGACACTCACTTCAAACCAAAGACATGCACAGACTAAAAGAGAAGGGGTGGAAAAAGATATTTCATGCAATTAATAGGGAGAAAAAAGCAGGCATGGTATTACTTGTAACAGAAAAAATAGAATTCAAAACAAAGAAAGTAACAAGAAAAAAGGACATTACATAATGATAAAGGGGTCAGTCCAACAAGAGGATATAACCATTATAAATATCTATGCACCCAACACAACACCACCTCTGTATTTGAAACAAATACTGACAGAATTAAAAGGGGAAATAGAATGCAATGCATTCATCCTAGGAGATTTCAGCAATCCACTCACTCCAAAGGACAGATCAACCAGATAGAAAATAAGTAAGGACATAAAGGCACTGAAAAACACATTAGAACAGTTGGACCTAACAGACATCTACAGAACACTCCACCCAAAAGCAGCAGAATACACATTCTTCTCAAGTGCACATGGAACATTTTCAAGAATAGATCATATATTAGGTCAGAAAAAGAGCCTCAGTAAATTCAAAAAGATTGAAATTGTACCAATCAGCTTCTCAGAATACTAAGGCATGAAACTGAAAATAAATTATGCCAAGAAAACAAATAAGCCCACAAACACATGGAGGCTTAACAACATGCTCCTAAATAATGGATCAATGACCAAATTAAAACAGAGATCAAGCAATACATGAAGAAAAATGACAAAATAATTCAACACTGCCAAATCTGTGGGACACAGTGAAGGCCATGCTAAGAGGGAAGTATACTGCAATAGAGACCTACCTCAGGAAAGAGGAACAATCCCATATCAACAGTCTAAACTCACAATTAATGAAACTAGAAAAAGAAGAACAAATGAGGCCCAAAGTCAGTAGAAGGAGGGACATAATAAAGATTAGAGCAGAAATTTTAAAAAATCAAGAAGAATAAAACAATATAAAGAATCAATGAAAGCAGGACCTGGTTCTTCAAGAAAATAAACAAAATAGATATATAGATAAACCCATAGCCTGACTAATCAAGAAAAAAAGAGAGTCTACACACATAAAGAGTCAGAAATGAGGAAGGAAAAATCACTACAGACACCACAGAAATATAAAGAATTATTAGAGAATACTATGAAAAATTATATGCTAACAAACTGGATAACCTAGAAGAAATGGACAACTTTCCAGAAAAATACAACCTTCCAAGGCTGACCCAGAATGAAACAGAAAAACTGAACAGACCAATTACCAGCAATGAAATTGAATTGGTAATCAAAAAACTGCCTAAGAACAAAATCGCTGGAACAGACGCTTCACAGCTGAATTTTATCAAACATTTAGTGAAGACCTAATACCCATCCTCCTTAAAGTTTTCCAGAAAGTAGAAGAGGGGGGAACACTTCCAAACTCCTTCTATGAGGCCAGCATCACTCTAATACAAAAACCAGGCAAAGACACCACAAAAAAGAGAAGTATAGGTCAATATCCCTGATAAATATAGATGCAAAAATACTCAACAAAATATTAGCAAACGAATTCAAAAATACATCAAAAAGATCATCCACCATGATCAAGTAGGATTTATTCCAGGGATGCAAGGATGGTACAACATTCTAAATCTATCAATATCATCCACCACATCAACAAAAAGAAGGACAAAAACCACACGATCATCTCCAGAGATGCTGAAAAGCATTTGACAAAATTCAACATCCATTCATGATAAAAACTCTCAACAAAATGGGTATAGAGGGCAAGTACCTCAACATAATAAAGGCCATATATGACAAACCCACAGCCAACATCATACTTAACAGTGAGAAGCTGAAAGCTTTCCCTTTAAGATCGAGAACAAGACAAGAGAATGCCCACTCTCCCCACTTTTACTCTACATAGTTCTGGAAGTACTAGCCAGGGCAACCAGACAACCCAAAGAAATAAAAGACATCCAGATTGCTAAGGAAGAAGTTAAACTGTCCCTGTTTCCAGATGACATGATATTGGACATAAAATGCCTTAAAGTATCCTCTCCAAAATTATTAAATCTAATATCTGAATTCAGCAAAGTTGCAGGATACAAAATTAATACACAGAAATCTGTTGTACTTGTATACACTAATGATGAACTAGCGGAAGAGAAATAAGGAAAACAATTCCATTCACAATTGCATCAAAAAGAATAAAATACCTAGAAATAAACCTAACAAAGGAAGTGAAAGTCCTACACTCTGGAAACTATAAGACACTTATGAGAGAAATTAAAGAAGATACCTATAAATGGAAATAAATCCTGTGCTCATGGATAGGAATAACAATGTCAAAATGGCCACCGTGCCTAAAGAATTCTACAGATTCAATACAATCCCTATCAAAATACCAACAGCATTCTTCAACAAAGTAGAACAAATAGTTCTAAAATTCTTATGTAATCATAAAGACCCCAAATAGCCAAAGCAATCCTGAGAAGGAAGAATGAAGTGGGAGGGATTATGCTCTGCAACTTCCAGCTGTACTACAAAGGCATAGTAATCAAGACAATTTGGTACTGGCACAAGAACAGACCCATAGACCAGTGGAACAGACTATAGAGAGCCCAGATATAAACCCAAGCATATATGGTCAATTAATATTCAATAAAGGAGCAATGAGGAAATGACAGCCTCTTCAAGAACTGGTGTTGGCAAAACTGCACAGCTACATGCAAGAGAATGAAACTGGATTATTGGCTACCCCATACACAAAAGTAAACTCGAAATAGATCAAAGACCTGAATGTAAGTCATAGAACCATAAAACTCTTAGAAGAAAACATGGGCAAAAATTTCTCTCTTGAATATAAACATGAGCAACTTTTTGCTGAACACTTCTCCTTGGGCCAGGGAAACAAAAGCAAAAATGAACAAATGGGACTACATCAAGTTAAAAAGCTTTTGTACATAAAAGGACACCATCAGCAGAACAAAAAGGCATCCTACAGTATGGGAGAATACATTTTTAAATGACTTATCTGACAAGGAGTTAACATCCAAAATATATAAGGAACTCACATGCCTCAACACCCAAAAGGCAAATAACCCTATTTAAAAATATGCAGAGGATATGAAGAGACACTTCAACAAAGAATTTCAGATGGCCAACAGGAACATGAAAAGACGCTCCACATCGCTAATTGTCAGGGAAATCCAAATTAAAACCACAATGAGATATCAACTCACACCAGTTAGGATGGCCAACATAGAAAAGACTAGGAACAACAAATGCTGGCGAGGATACGGAGAAAGGGGAACCCTCCTATACTGCTAGTGGGGATCTAAACTAGTTCAACCATTATGGAAAGCAATATAGAGGTTCCTCATAAAACTAAAAATAGAAATACCACTTGACCCCGGAATTCTACTCCTAGGAATTTACCCAAAGAAAACAACTTCTCAGATTCAAAAAGACATATCCACCCCTATGTTTCTCGCAGCTCTATTTACAATAGCCAAGAAATGGAAGCAACCTAAGTGTCCATCAGTAGATGAAAAAGAAGATGTGGTACAGATACACAATGGAATACTATTCAGCCATAAGAGAGAAAAAAATCCTACCATTTGCAACAACTGGACAGAGCTAGAGGGTATAAGTGTAATAAGTGAGGCAGAGAAAGACAAATACCAAATGATTTCCCTCATTTGTGGAGTCTAACAGGGAGGCAAAACTGAAGGAACAAAATAGCAGCAGACTCACGGACTCTAGGGTGGACTTGTGGTTGCCAAAGAGTAGGGGTAGTGGGGGAGTGTGGTGGGGGGAGGGAGAAGGGGATTGTGGGGTGTCATGATTGGTGCACATGGTGTGTGTGGGGTCATAGGGAAGACAGTGTGGCTCAGGGAGGACAAGTGGGGACTCTGTGGCATCTTGCTATACAGATGGACAGTGGTGACTGCAGGAGGGTGTAGGGGCAGACTTGATAGTGGGGATGAATGTGGTAGCCACATTGTTTTTCTTGTGAAGCCATCATAAGAGTGTATATCAATGATACCTTAATAAAAAATGAAATGAAAATAAAGAAAACCAATGCTGTATATACTGTATGAGTAACCTTAGTTTCATAAATTAAGATGTTAATTTCAATTTACTCAGAAAATTTTAGAATATATAAACATACATATAGACAAAAACACTAGACTAAAAATAAGATAACCTGTATCCCAGTTATAGTCTAATAGCTAAATATCTGTGTAACCTTGGATGAAATATTTCTTCAGCATTTGGACATCAATTGATGTACTCATCTTTAAAATAAAATCTATAAAGCAATCGCTATGAATAAATCAAAATGACAATTATAGTCAATACTATCTTAGACTCAAGAAACCGCCGGATTGAACAGAATATAGAAATAGCTATTAATTCAAGGTTATATTCATGAGAATAGCATTACATAATTCCATTTATAACAACAAATTTGATACCAAATGATATGAGCAATTAAAAGATGACTTAAAATGTATAACAAAGCCCTTAACAGAAGGATCACATTTCAAGGCCAAGAAAACACTAAAGATTTCTTGAAAGGAAGTGTATGATTTTAAAAATATATGGATCCAAGGCAGTAAAATCAGATAATTTTTCACTTTCTGACATCTTCCCTCTCATTGCTCAAATGAGAAAATTTCACAGAACTGTTTGTGATCTTCAGAGACTAAATGTTGTCTTCTTGGTGTATTTTCCCCACTGTGTTTCAGTTCTTTTTTTGCAAAAGATCAATTTTTACAAACGATTTATATCACTTCTTAAAATAAATTCTGGAGGTGGAGACAAGATGGCTGCGTGAGTAGAGCAGTGGAAATCTCCCAAAACCACATATATCTATGAAAATATAACAAAGACAACTCTTCCTAAAATAGAGACCAGAGGACACAGGACAACATCCAGACCACATCCACACCTGCGAGAACCCAAAGCCTCGTGAAGGGGATAAGATAGAAGCCCCAGCCCCGTGGGAACCGAGCGCCCCTCTCCCCAACTCCCAGCGGGAGGAGAGGAGTTGGAGCGGAGAAAGAGAGGAAGCCCAGGACTGCTGAACACACCCAGCCCCAGCCATCCGGAACAGAGCGCAGACACAGTGCAAGCGTGGGGCCCTGGATACCAGAGAAACCGGGCAGCAGGACCGGTGAGCGGATGCCTGAGGAAGACGCCGGACAACAAAGAAATGGGAGCAGCCATTTTTTTTTCCTCTTTTTTTCTTTTGGCGAGTGCTTTTTTGGAAGTCTTAAAGGGACAGGGACCCCAATACTAGGGAAACAGGGCAGCAAGACCGGTGAGTGGGTGCCTGAGGCTGGCGTCTGAGGACAAACAAAAGCGAGTGGTTTTTTTTGTTGTTTTTTTTTTGTTGCTGTTGTTTTGGTTTGGCAAGTGCTTTTTGGAAGTCTTAAAGGGTCAGGGCAGGACACTTAGTCCAGAAGCAGGGAATCTGGGGATCTCTGGGCACTCTAACCCCCTGGGCAGCAGGGAGCGTGGAGGCCCCTTACGGAGATAAATAGCCTCCCCGCCACACCCCCACCAACGGTGCTCCACCATTTTGGAGCAGCTGCCCGAGCCAGGCCACGCCCACAGAAACAGTGGAGATAAATTCCATAGCAGCCGGGCAGGAAGCAGAAGTCCTGTCTGCACGCAGCTGCCCAGCACAAGCCACTAGAGGTCGCTGTTCTCCCAGGAGAGGAAGGCCACAAACCAACAAGAAGGAAAGCTCTTCCAGCCGTCACTCGTACCAGCTCTGCAAACTATCTCCATCACCACGAAAAGGCAAACCTACAGGCAGACAAAGATCACAGAGTCAACACCTGAGAAGGAGACAGGCCTAACCAGACTTCCCGAAAAAGAATTCAAAATAAAAATCATGAACATGCTGACAGAGATGCAGAGAAAAATGCAAGAGCAATGGGATGAAGTCCAGAGGGAGATCACAGATGCCAGGAAGGAGATTACAGAAGTGAAACAAACCCTGGAAGGATTTATAAGCACAATGGATTAGATGCAAGAGGCCATTGAAGGAATCGAAACCAGAGAACAGGAATGCATAGAAGCTGACATAGAGAGAGATAAAAGGATCTCCAGGAATGAAACAATAATAAGAGAACTGTGTGACCAATCCAAAAGGAACAATACCCGTATTATAGGGGTACCAGAAGAAGAAGAGAGAGGAAAAGGGATAGAAAGTGCCTTTGAAGAAATAATTGCTAAAAACTTCCCCTAACTGGGGGAGGAAATAATCGAACAGACCACGGAAATACACAGAACCCCCAACAGAAAGGATCCAAGGAGGACAACACCAAGACACATAATAATTAAAATGGCAAGGATCAAGGACAAGGAAAGAGTTTTAAAGGCAGCTAGAGAGAAAAAGGTCACCTATAAAGGAAAACCCATCAGGCTATCATCAGACTTCTCAACAGAAACCCTACAGGCCAGAAGAGAATGTCATGATATATTTAATACAATGAAACAGAAGGGACTTGAACCAAGGATACTGTATCCAGTACGACTATCATTTAAATATGACGGCAGGATTAAAAAATTCCGAGACAAGCAAAAGCTGAGGGAATTTGCTTCCCACAAACCACTTCTACAGGGCATCTTACAGGGACTGCTCTAGATGAGAGCACTCCTAAAAAGAGCACAGAACAAATCACCCAACATATGAAGACAGGAGGAGAAGGAATAAGAAGGGAGAAAAGAAAAGAATCTCCAGACAGTGTATATAACAGCTCAATAAGCGAGCTAAGTTAGGCAGTAAGATACTAAAGAGGCAAACCCTGAACCTTTGGTAACCACGAATCTAAAGCCTGCAATGGCAATAAGTACATATCTTTCAATAGTCACCCTAAATGTAAATGGACTGAATGCACCAATCAAAAGACACAGAGTAATAGAATGGATAAAAAAGCAAGACCCATCTATATGCTGCTTACAAGAAACTCACCTCAAACCCAAAGACATGCACAGACTAAAAACATATTTCAGGCAAATAACAGAGAGAAGAAAGCAGGGGTTGCAGTACTAGTATCAGACAAAATAGACTTCAAAATAAAGAAAGTAACAAGAGATAAAGAAGGACACTACATAATGATAAAGGGCTCAGTCCAACAAGCGAATATAACCATTCTAAATATATATGCACCCAACAGAGGAGCACCTGCATATGTGAAACAAATACTAACAGAACTAACGTGGGATATAGACTGCAATGCATTCATTCTAGGAGACTTCAACACACCACTCACCCCAAAGGATAGATCCACCGGGCAGAAAATGAGTAAGGACACAGAGGCACTGAACAACACACTAGAACAGATGGACCTAATAGACATCTATAGAACTCTACATCCAAAAGCAACAGGATATACATTCTTCTCAAGTGCACATGGAACATTCTCCAGAATAGACCGCATACTAGCCCACAAAAAGGGCCTCAGTAAATTCCAAAATATTGAAATTCTACCAACCAATTTTTCAGACCACAAAGGTCTAAAACTTGAAATAAATTCTACAAAGAAAACTAAAAGGCCCACAAACACATGGACGCTAAACAACATGCTTCTAAAAAATCAATGGATCAACGAACAAATCAAAATAGAAATCAAGGAATATATAGAAACAAATGACAACAACACCTAAAGCCCCAACTTCTGTGGGACGCAGCGAAAGCAATCTTAAGAGGAAAGTATATAGCAATCCAGGCACACTTAAAGAAGGAAGAACAATCCCAAATGAATAGTCTAACATCACAGTTACTGAAACTGGAAAAAGAAGAACAAATGAGGCCTAAATGCAGCAGAAGGAGGGACATAATAAAGATCAGAGATATAATAAACAAAATTGAGAAGAATAAAACAGTAAAAAAAATCAACAAAACCAAGAGCTGGTTCTTTGAGAAAATAAACAAAATAGATAAGCCTCTAGCCAAACTTCTTCAGAGAAAAAGAGAATCAACACAAATCAACAGAATCAGAAATGAGAACAGAAAAATCACGACAGATTCCACAGAAATACAAAGAATTATGAAAGACTACTCTGAAAACCTATATGCCAACAAGCTGGAAAACCTAGAAGAAATGGACAACTTCCTAGAAAAATACAACCTTCCAAGACTGACCAAGGAAGAAACACAAAAGTTAAACAAACAATTATGAGCAAAGAAATTGAAACGGTAATCAAAAAACTACCCAAGAACAAAACCCCCAGGCGAGACGGATTTACCTCGGAATTTTATCAGACACACAGAGAAGACATAATACCCATTCTCCTTAAAGTTTTCCAAAAAATAGAAGAGGAGGAAATACTCCCAAACTCATTCTATGAAGCCAACATCACCCTAATACCAAAACCTGGCAAAGACCCCACCAAAAAAGAAAATTGCAGACCAATATCCCTGATGAATGTAGATGGAAAAATACTAAATAAAATATTAGCAAACCGAATTCAAAAATATATCAAAAGGATCACACAACATGACCATGTGGGATTCATCCCAGGGATGCAAGCATAGTACAACATTTGAAAATCCATCAACATCATCCACCACATCAACAAAAAGAAAGACAAAAACTACATGATCATCTCCATAGATGCTGAAAAAGCATTTGACAAAATTCAACATCCTTTCATGATAAAAACTCTCAGCAAAATGGGAATAGAGGGCAAGTACCTTAACATAATAAAGGCCACATATGATAAAACCACAGCCAACATCATACTGAACAGCGAGAAGCTGAAAGCTTTTCCTCTGAGATCGGGGACAAGACACGGACGGATGCCCACTCTCCCCACTGTTATTTAACATAGTACTGGAGGTCCTAGAGATGGCAATCAGAAAAAACAAAGCAATACAAGGAATCCAGATTGGTAAAGAAGAAGTTAAACTGTCACTATTTGCAGATGATATGATATTGTACATAAAAAACCCTAAAGACTCCACTCCAAAACTACTAGAACAGATATCAGAATACAGCAAAGTTGCAGGATACAAAATTAACACACAGAAATCTGTAGCTTTCATATACACTAACAATGACCCAATAGAAAGAGAAATCGGGAAAACAATTCCATTCACAATTGCATCAAAAAGAATAAAATACCTAGGAATAAACCTAACCAAAGAAGTGAAAGATCTATACCCTGAAAACTACAAGTCACTCTTTTTTTTTTTTTTTTTTCTGCAAACCCACATTTTATTTACTAGATTTGAAGGTCCAATTTTCAAAAATGAATAATGAAGACATCTATACATGGGACTTCTCACTCCATTGCAAATACATTCCTCCAATTAAAAAAAAATAGCGAATTGAAATATGCTTCTTTATCCTCATTTAAACAAACTTCTCTAGAGAAACTGATTTCCCCCCATATTTGACAAATCATTGGACAAACAGAACATAATTTATATTTATACACATAGTTCAAGCTCACATATGAATACATTACGTTGAAAAATCTGAAGCAGAAACTACTATAAAAGTTTATTTTGGTAAGCATAACAATCTTTGGTTGAAAATGCTTCAATTAGGCCTTTAAAAATATTAACAGTACAACCACGCCTTGCTTCTAAACAAGTGCTATGTTCTTGAAAAGTATGTGAAACCAGGTACAGTAAAACTTCAACTCTAGATTTAATTCAGAATTCCTATTTCTGCTCAAGCTTCTCTTCCTAAAGTACCTGCTGGAGATCACAAAGGGAAGGGACACTTAGAGTACAACAAACACGGCCGAGAGTAAATCAGTACTGCCGCCGGTTCACTCAGGATTCCCAGCCACCTCCTTCTCAAGGCAACCATTCTTTGGCCCGTTTGTGCTACTAAATATAAAAGTGTAAAACAAAGCCTGTAAAAATGGAATTGGAGTTGGAGTGGCGGTCCCACCTCTGCCCACTGGCTTATTTGAAAGACCCCCTGCCTGGTGTGAGGACTTGAGAGCCACCATCTATTCCTCCAGAGTATAAAGCGCCACCTCAGCTGTTTCCTTTCTTCATCCCTTTTTACAACCAACAGCAAATTTGCAAAGTTAAGTTTCCTTTTCTGAAACATGTGTCTTCATTTTCACTCTGCCTTTCAGCAGATGAGGTCAGATGCTCACAAAGACTAAGATTCCAATACAACTTGAGGTTCTCAGATGAATTTATTCCCTGCAAAACCGCCTACTTTTAGATAACATGCTTAAGGAAAGCCATCTCCTTATTCAAGTAGGAAGAACAAAATCACCCATAGCCAGAATTTAGAGGGGATTCTAGTTCTTAAAGTGTGGAGTTCCCTTTAAGAAGATGACCTAAGAGAGGACAAGGCCACAGTGCTCTCTGTACTGGGAGCAGGCATTCTCATTATGGGTGTGTGGGCCCTGTCGTCACTTCTACAAAAGTAGGCAGTTGATTCTGAATTATTATTTCCTAGACCAGTTCATTGATAAAAGGTGAAGATGAATGCCATACATTAACCTTATAGCTGCTTTTGATCATAAATGATTTTTAGTTACAACTAATTTTTTAAGAATAGAATTTTACCCTATTAACTTTGAGTATTTTCCAGTCATATTCTTAGAGAAATCAAACTTGTTCAAAATCCCAATTTTTCACTGTTCTTGTTCTGGGCTGAAGTTGTGAACACTTATTTCTAAAGACTTTTGACAATAAACAATATATAAAACACGTTGGTTGTTGAAAGAATGATTCTTAAGAGTCTTAATCTAAATCACTGAAAAAAAGATTTCAAAATCACTTCCTTTACAAATGAGAATGTAATGTCAATTGGAACTATATCACTAAAGTTCAAAATTTTCTTAAAAAAAAAAGTAATTTCCAACCTTAAGACTACCAGGGCTACATACTGTGTTGACATTCCCTATAAATGCATGTGTTATTTAAGTGAAAACAGACAAGATGTTCATATCCAAATGCACACGTTTAAAGCAGCATCCAAGGACGGTGACTGCAATCAAGTCACATTAAAATGTTAGCATTGTCTTAACAGTTGCATTCAAAAGACTGAAGGAAACTACAGGATAACTTTTATAGGCTATTTTTTTCCTTCTAGTTTTATTGACATGTAACTGATATACAACACTGTACAAGTTTAAGGTGTATAGTGTAATCATTTGGTAACATTTTGTAAAATGATCACAATAGATTTAACATCCATCACCTCAGTTACAAAACAAATATTTTTGCTTCTGATCAAAACTGTCTAATATCTACTCTCTTAGCAACTTGCCAATATACAATATAATACTACTAATTATAGGCACCATGCTGTACATTAATTACATTCCAGTACTTGTTTATCTTTTAACTGGAAATCTATGCCTTTTACAGTTGTCACCCAATTTCCCCAACCCTGTATCTCCCACCTCTGGCAACAATCAGATTTCTATTTCAATTGGTGTTTTTTTATATTCCACATATAAGTGAGATCATATATGCCTCTCTTTGCTCACTTATTTCACTTAGCATAACGCTCTGAGGGTCTACCCATGTGATCACAAACGGAAGGCTTTCCTTCATGAGTGAACAGTATTCCAATGTACACATACAAGGCATTTTCTTTCTCAATTTATCCATTGATGACATTTACATTTTCTGCACCTTGGCTCTCGTAAATGTTGCTGCAACAGCCAGGAACAACTATCTCTTCTGCACAGCAATTTCACTTCCTTTGCATATAAAGGCAGAAGTGGGACTGCCAGATCATACGGCAGTTCTTTTAAAATTAAGGAATCTCCATACTGTTTCCTAGTATGGCAGCTGTATGGATTTAGTAGGCCTTAACATTTTAACAGATCAAATGATAAAGTGATGCACCAGTTTGTGTGTCTGCTATGCCGGATTGGTTGATTTATTCTGGTAAGTGCTATACGCAGCACTAACCTCTGTTTCCCCTCTTTTCCTCTTGTGAAGAAATGCGTAGAGGCCACCAGCAATTACTGCAATGCCAACAACTACACTAAGAACAATCACAGCAATGATGCCTCCACCTAAACTCTCAGTTCCTTTAGGTGGTGTTCCATCATCGGGACGTCCTGGATGACTTGAAACTGGAGGAGTGGTTGTATGAGTAGGCGTGGAACCTTTAAAGCATTCTGGCTTCCCAGGCTCCCAAGTACTTTCAGCTCCACAGGTAACTACGTTGGTGCCTTTATAATAATATCCCTCGTCACATGAAAATACAATAGTCGCTTTGTAGTAATATTTTCTTGAAAATCCTGATTCCAGTTTTCCATTTTGAATATTTGGAGATTCACATTTGACAACTTTACACTGAGGAGGGGCACTGCTCCAGACATCTCTCCCAGAACAAATAAGAGTGCTCTCTCCAACAAGTGAATATTCATCTGGTCCACTTGAACGATCACAACTATAAGTTACTACTTCATTATAGACAAAGAAGTCCTTGTCACTATTGGTGTATTTTCCATTTGGTATTTTGGGGGGTGGTGCACACAAAATCTTTTCACATAGTGGGGGATCATGACTCCAGTCCACATCATTGGTTTCAGCAGAAATTTCACAATATAGAATTTTTTGTCCAATTAAGTCAAAACCCTCATTACAAGAATAGTGGACCTGTGAACCGAACACAAAAGATCCATTTACGCTGTTTACTTGGCCATTTGTGGGTTCCACTGGATGTGGACATGATTTTCTTGTACAAGCCTCCTGGAGAGGTGGTGCCCAAGTGTTATCAGGCTGACAAACAGTACTGGTGGGACGAAAAGGAACAATACACTGATATCCTAGGCGACACTCATAATCTACTTTGTCCCCTGGATTGTAGCTGTCTTTAAGGGCACCTGTGTTCCTCATAGAATTGAATTTCGGTGGATCACCACAAGCATCTGAGGATATGGGTAGCAGGAGCACTAGAGCCATCGAAACGATCCCAACGAAGCATCGAGAAGACGAGGGACTCTCGGAGAGGCCCGGAGGTGCGCTGCGTGGCGCGCGAGGCGCCGTCATTTTCCGAGAGATCAGAGCGAAACCTGCTGCCAGCCGCTCACGGGCCTCTGAGTTCCGTTACGTACAAGTCACTCTTAAGAGAAATTAAAGGGGACACTGACAAATGGAAACTCATCCCATGCGCATGGCTAGGAAGAATTAATATCGTCAAAATGGCCATCCTGCCCAAAGCAATATACAGATTTGATGCAATACCTATCAAATTACCAGCAACATTCTTCAACAAACTGGAACAAATAGTTCAAAAATTCATATGGAAACACCAAAGACCCCGAATAGCCAAAGCAATCCTGAGAAAGAACAATAAAGTAGGGGGAATCTCACTCCCAAACTTCAAGCTCTACTACAAAGCCAAGCAGAGAAAGAGAAATACCAAATGATTTCACTCATCTGTGGAGTATAAGAACAAAGGAAAAACTGAAAGAAGAAAACAGTAGCAGAATCACAGAACCCAAGAATAGACTAACAGGTACCAAAGGGAAAGGGACTGGGGAGGATGGGTGGGCAGGGAGGGATAAGGGGGGGAAGATGAAGGTGGATATTAAGATTAGCATGCATAAAGGGGGGAGTGGGAGAAAGGGGAGGGTTGTACAACACAGAGAAGACAAGTAGTGATCCTACTGCATTTTGCTATGCTGATGGACAGTGACTGTACGGGGTTTATAGGGGGGACCTGGTATAGGGGAGAGCCTAAGAAACACAATATTCTTCATGTAATTGTAGATAAATGATAACAAAAAAAAACGGGTGGGATTACTCCCTGATAGGATAAAACTAACTGCAAATCAACAATTAATGCATGCTTTAATTATCCTTAATTTCGATCATTTAAAGGGTGTCAGATGATCAGCTATGGAAGTACATTTTTCTGATAATATTCCTTTCTCTTAAAAAAAAAAAAAAGCAGTTCCTGTGTGGTGACCTCCAATAAGCTCTTCACAATGGTATAAAGGGCATATCAAAGTGTGGGCAAAGGGTCTGTCTGTGTTTATACAGAGGATCAAAGCCCAATTTGGCTACCCAGAAAACAAAATAAGATACAATATGAAGAAGTTCCAACATCAACATACTCTGTAAGAGTCATTCCAGAAGATGATCATCAAAAACCTCAACAAAGATCCTGGCGCTGTTGCGGTTGTAGCTGCATTCATCCCACTGGTTCCTGGACTTGCCATTGGAATGAAGAAGGAGATATCTAAGCTAGTCTGTGCATATAGTAAAATAACAAATTTGACTGGATCTATACTGTTGGAACTCAACCAAGAATTAGGAGAAGTGCAAGTTGCAGTGCTCCAAAATCTTGAGACTGCAGACTATCTACTGTTAAAAGAACAAATCGGATGTGAACAATTCCCAGGAATGTGTTGTTTTAAATTGTCTGATTTTTCTCAAACTATTCAAATTCAGTTAGACAATATCCATCATATCATAGATAAGTTTTCACAAATACTTAGGGTGCTTAACTGGTTTTCTTGGTTTCACTGGAGATGGCTGGTAATTGTAGGTCTGCTTTGGTTATGTAACTGTATTCCTATTATGTTAATGTGTGTGCGTAATTTAATTAGTAGTTTAAAACCTATACATGCTTAAGTTACTCTACAAGAAGATATGTCAAAGAAATAACCAATCTTCCTATGTTTTCTTCCGTCTGCTACTTCTATAGCTTTTCTTATTCCTTCCTAATTACAACCCTTAAATAGAATTCGTGCCTCATATCGAATTTACTGAGTATCATAATTCTTCCAAGTGGTAAAGATACTTCAACACAAACACTGGGCATAAAACCCACATGGCATAAATCTGCAAAGAAGTAAAAAGCTAACCTTTTCAAATAATATGGCTTCTCTCTCACCTACCAACTTTACATTTCCTGTATGGCCCTGGAAGATGACTGGTTAGCCAGAGACGGGTAAGATTCCTCAAGGGAGGAACAACCTAAGACAGGCACAGTCACATGGGGGCCTTCAGGTGAGAAATTGGGGATCAACAGAGGTGAGGCTTAGAACCTCACCCCCCCTGTTTTGAGAGAAATCTTCTGCATCCGTGGATGTTTTGTTGCCCTTGTCTAGCTTGGATTAATACTCAGTCTATAGGCACACACCTGATCATCTACATTTGCCCTCTTACAGCACTAAACTATGTTTTCTACCTTTATCTTGCATCTGTCTACCACTTCAGCATTTTATTAAACATAATAATAATAAGGGAGAAATGTGTGATTCACATATAAATCAAGTATAAAAATCAAACAAATATTCATATCTGACCTGATTGTTTGTAGTTCATAATGCATGATCAAAACTGAAAGTTTCTGTGATGACTGCCCTTGTACTGTTCACCATGTAAGAACTTATTCACTATGTAAGAATTTGTTCACCATGTAAGAACTTGTTCGTTGTGCTTCAGAAGATCGGAGACTGATGAGAATTAGGCTTGGGGTGGATTAATGATTGTGCATTGAGTCCCCTGTACAGAATTTTATTGTTGTTAACTGTTAACAACCATTTGATCAATAAATATGAGAGATGCCCTCTCAAAAAAAAAAAAGAATGAATAAATGAATACAAATGATAATAAAAAATATCCCAAATCAAAAAAATTAATAAATAAAAATAAATTCTGAGTGGGAGTACATACTATCATGATGCCACAGTTCCTTAGAAAGACATAAACCATCACTCTTACATAGTGATGCTGGCCATCATTCTGTGGTGAAGATTACCCAAAATCTTCAACTGGAAACCTGTTGTACTTTGGCTTGAGAAATTTGATTAAGAGAAATAAGAAGAAAAGGTCATTTTCTCAGGCTTATAAAGCAAAAGTATTTTAATGTAAGGATTTTTAGTAATTTTTCAAATGAATTTCAAAACTTCTAAAATAATGATTATCTACTTAACACTGTCAAATGTCTCTGGTGGATAGTAATTATTAGTGCCATTATTATAAATTCCAACCAGGTCAAAGAAACCTTCTCAAGGTAAAATGAGAATTAAGGCCAAGAGGATTATTAAAATCTCAAAGTCCACGACTACTAGGTATATTAATAATTCAAATAAACTGGAAAATAACTCAGTTTTAAGGGATTATTCCACGCTAATTCTGAAGTAGCACGCATTTTTAAAAGTCGAGATGATTGCTGATAACACACTTGTTTAAACACATTTAAATCACAAAATCCCATGGACTTAGAAGGGAACGTATAGATAATCTGACAATGAGATATCAACTACCTTCCTTGTAATTTAATACTTTTGTCTTATTCATGGAAGCTCTGAAAACAAAATGTATACTGCGTTCAAAAACTATGCAATATCTTCTACCTTGTGATTAATGTAAAAAATGTGTCTTCTTTCCCTTTAGAATATTTCCCTTAGAAATCATAATTCTATCAATACAACTAAAGACAAATTCCTTAAGATATGATGTAATTTATATAAGCAATCATTGTATTTATAAGTTCCAAATATTTCAGTCATTATTCACTTAAATCAGTGATGATATGCCTTTTATTTTAAAATAGTAATTTCAAGTTACTTTGCATTAGACCATTATTTTATCATTATGTTCTCAAAAAAGCTTGGAAAGCATTTTAGTATCCTAATACTCATTAAATATTGTCAGTTTGTAATTTTCATTAGGACGTGTAACAAATGCTTGAACAAATGAAAAATCCTTTGTATATTCCAGGAACAAAAGATACTATGACAACTGGCACAAAGAAACCCAATTTAAAATGGTGATGACATAAAACGTGTTTTAGTATAAAGTACTTCTGTAAATCTTCAATGAATTCAATATTAAATGTTCAATATAACTAATATAAACTATATAAACAGACTTCTAAGGCTAGTTTTTAAATTATAATTTGGGGAACAAAAGTGAGGTTTACACTAATCTCTCAAAAATCAGTTGATCTGAATATAAACTAGTTTTATTTCATTTTCTAGATCTGAATAAGTACCTGAAAAGGAATATCTAGTGGGATTATATAGATATTCCCAATTATGTCCTTATATTTCCACACCTACCATGTACACTCATGTAACCACTAAGATATCAAACATTCTAATATTTTTCCTCCTTCACCTATTCATCTACTCCCTCACTGTTCTCCCCTATGGCAACCACCAGTCTTGTCTTTCTCTGACTTATTTTACTTAGCACAATACCCTTTAGGTCCATCCATGTTGTCACAAATGGCAAGATTTCACTCTTTTTTATTACTGAGTAATATTCCGTGGTGTGTGTATGTGTATATATATATATATATATATATACACATACATATATGTATATGTCAATTGGCACAGCCACTATGGAAAGCAATATGGTGGTTTCTCAAACAAACTAAAAATAGAACATATATACGTACACACACCACTCTTTATCCATTTATATATTGACACTTTGGTTGCTTCCATATCATGACAACTGTAAATAATGCTGCCATAAACATGGGAGTGAATGTATCTTTTTGAATTAGTGGCTTTTTTTTTTTTTCAGGTAAATTCCCAGAAGTGGAATTATTGGGTTGTATGGTATTTCTATTTTTAGTTTTTTTGAGAAACCACCATATTGCTTTCCATAGTGCCCACGCCAATTGACATTCCCAACAAGAGTAGTATGAAGGTTCCCTTTTTTCCACATCCTTGCCAACACTTCTTATTTCTTGTCTTTTGGATAATAGCTATTCTGACTGGTGTGAGGAAGTATCTCATTGTGGTTTTGATTTGCATTTCCCTAATGATTAATGATGTGGAACTTCTTTTCATGTCTGTTAGCCATCTGTAAGTCTTCTTTGGAAAAATGTCTATTCAGGTCCTCCGTCCATTTTTTAATTGGATTAATTGGTTTTTTAGTGTGGACTGTATGAGTTCTTTATATATATTATAGATATTAGCCCCTTACCAGATATGTCATTTGCAAATGTATTCTCCCATGCAGTAGGTTATCTTTTCATTTTGTTGATGGTTTCCTTCACTGTACAGAAGCTTTTTAGTTTGATGTAGTGCCACTTGTTTATTTTGCTTTTGTTTCCCTTGCCTGAGGAGACATATCCAGAAAAAAATTACTAATGCCAATGTTCAAGAGTTTACCACCTATGTTATTTTCCAGGAGTTTTATGGTTTCAGGTTTTACACTTAGGTTTTTAATCCATTTTGAGTTTATTTTTATGTATGGTGTAAGACAGTGGTCCAGTTTCATTGTTTTGTATATAGCTCTCCAGCTTTCCCATCACCATTTATTGAAAAGATTGTCTTTTCTCCATTGCATATTCTTGAAGATGGCAAAGTGAGTTTAGATTTAGACTCACCTTGTCAGCTCCAAACTCATGGTAATAACGAAAAAGAAAAGAAAAAATGCAGGTATGGTATTTAGCTAGCTTAAAAAAAAATGCAACAACTCAATGGAAAAATGGGCAGAAGACTTGAACAGACATTTTATCAAACAGGATATATGGATGGCATATAAGCACATGTAAACATTCAACATCATTAGCCAATAAAGAAATGCAAATCACAATGAGATACCAGTACACACCTATAAGAATGACTAAAATAAAAATATTGACAATTAAAAGTGCTAGTGAGGATGAAGAGCAACTAGAATTCTCAAACATTGGTGAGGGAATACAAAAATGACACAGACACTCAGGAAAACACTTTGGCAGTTTCTTTAAAAGTTAAACATACACTTAACATAGGACCCAGGAGTCCCAGTCCTAGGTATTTCCCTAGAGAAAAGAAAATGTATGTTCACACAAAAACCTGTACACAGATGTTTATAGCAGCTCTATGAAAAAACTCCAAAAAAAGAAGCACCCAACTTCAACTGGCAGATAAACTGTGGCTCATCTGTATAATGGAATACTGCTCAGCAATAAAAAGTAATGAAGTATTGATACATGCAATAACTTGGATAAATCTCAAAGACATTATGCAGAATGAAAGATAACAGTCTCACAAAAGGTTAAAAACTGTATGATTCCACTGATTTGACATTCTTGACAAGATAAAACTACAGTAATAAAGAACAAATCAATGGTTGTCAGAGGTTACAGGTTGGTGGGGAAAGCTTGACTAAAATAAGAGCACAGGGAGGTTTTGGTGTGACAGGATTGGTCGGTATCCTGATTGTGGTATGGTTATATGAATCAAACAAGTGTTAAAATTGATAGAACCAAACTAAAAAAGTCAATTTTACTCAACATTAATAAAATTTAAAAAATTTATATATATTTTAATAAATATAATTCTATAAATTATATATTATATAATTGTATATACTAATTATTATGTATTACATTGTATATACTATGTATTATATATTACATAATATATTAATATATAAGTTAATATATATTAATATATAATTATATATTCCAATTATATAATATATATATAATCCCCATTACCATCCCATGGTCTGGAAATAAAATAGAAATGTAAACTGGTAAGCAGTGCTAAAGCTACAGATCTATAAAGTTCCTTTGCACAGAAAAAAGCAGGGGCAGATAATTAGTCAGTTCCTGTAGGGAAAAAGGAACTAAAGTTCTCCAGCTCTAGCAAAGACCACAGCTAGACTCACTGCTTGAACTTGCACCTCAAACCACTACTATACTACCACAACATAATCCCAGCCTCTCAAAAGAAGGTTGGGTGGAAAAAAAAAAACTATTATCAAACCACTATTGGGACTAAGGCTTTAAAGAAACTACAGAGAAGGAAGCCACAACATGTAAAGATATTCCCTCAAATTGTTGACCCACTCCTAAATTGCACATGCACAGGGCAAAACTCCAGTAATGCTGGCAGAAAATGGCAGGTGGGAAGCTAAATATGTGAGCAGAGATTTCAGCAGCCACATAATTTTAGGAAGCTTGTAATTTAAGGTCTTTCAAGTTAAAAGGACCTTGATAAAATACCCCGGCTTCAAGATGAGACTTCAGAATGGCCTGGGTTTAGGACTAGGGGTCCCAGAGTGGAATAAGAGCAAAAGTGAAATAGATCAGTCCTAACAAAGCCCAAAACTAATCTTCAACAAGATCACAAAAGATGGGTCACAAAGCAGACATGTAAAATTTGACATCAAAATGTTATTCCTGTTTTCTAAGTATCAAACTTCAAATGCTTTTATGTTCCTATCATATATGATTTAAAACAGGTAATTTAGGTGAAGCCAGCTTGTCTGACAGCATCTAAGTATTCATATAGCTATGCTCTGATCTCTTTACCAACTCTGACCTCTCTACCAACTTCACCTTTCATCCTTCCTCTTTACTACTATGACTTCAGCTTGTACAAGAGCCAACTTAACATAAGCTAACTCAAGCTCATGAAATCTCACTAGTTCAACTGCATTCACTTTCTTAATTCCATTCAGATTTGATAAAATCATTTTTATACAGAAAATAAACAGATTGCTGGCCAGTCTATTTATTGGGCTTCTCTTGAACCCTCTCCTAAGTCCAAATGGCTATGGCTGGAAAGAATGATACCAAGAGATACAAAATGTACACCTGTCTGGGCATATGTCTTTGGCAGGGGCCAACAGTATAGAAGCTGTGTGAATGGAAAGCAATTAACAGCTCTTTAGAGTCCAGGCTTAAAGACCAACAGAGTCTCAAACATAATATTTAAGCTCCGTAACTTCCTTTTAAATCATTCAATGTAGTGACCATAAACTACATGAATAATACTATATGACAAATAACTACATAAAAGAGAGTACCCATACTTAAGGAGTAGGCAAATTGAATAATAGTCATTTACATTAAACATTTAAATAACTAATAATACAAGGTAGGAGGTTACTAAATGCCAAAATGAATGGAAACCACTGAAAGCAGTGGTACAAAAAAAAGGCCTTAATTATAATTTTAGATACTTATCACATAAAAATGCTTTAGTTTTACCTGTTCATTAATGTTCATCAAAGATGACTCTGAAGAAATCCCAAATACTAAGATGTTTTCCTTAGTGGATTTTATCCACCAGGTGAAGGAGGATCAGAAAGAGGATTTTGTGTGGGCTTACCCCTAAACTTCATAATGATAATGTATTTGGTAGTGTAATCAGTATGAAAATGAAATCTGTTCACTCTTGCTAAAGAATGATTATTTTAAAAAACAGGATACATCCATTTACTCATTTATTTATTGAGTATCTATCATATGCTAGACAATGTGATAGATGCTAGGAAAACAGAGTGATAAACAATATACACATTTGCAAAATAGCCCCCTCCTTCACCTGATAAACATTTATATATGCTTTATCAATATAGGGAACTATGAATACTGTATCAACATAGGGAATAAAATGAAAAGTATTACTTGGTAATATTACAGAACTTAATATAACAGGCAAATGTGTAAATAAATGTGCATATTTGATATATCATATGTGTAATATACCATCCAGTGTAATCTACAGTATGTTCAAGATCTGCTACAGGATGTATTTTGTGACATAATAATCATTAGGTGCTTATGGAGAAGATAAGTAATGACTCTATAGCATCTTACTAGGCTGATGGACAGTGACTGCAAGGGGGTGTCGGGGGGGCTTGATAATATGGGTGAATGTAATAACCATAATGTTGCTCATGTGAAACCTTTGTAAGATTGTATATCAATGATACAAAAAATAATAACAACCATTAGGTGCTTATACTACTACCATCATCTTTTGTTTTCTGCTTTTAAACTAGTAACTTGTTTATCCTCTAAATTCTGAATCCACTTTTGTGCCAGTATTGAAAATCTATACATTAATATAATCTATCACATATTGGCTGAGAACTACTGAAACCTTTATCCTGTACCATGTATAGGTTTTACTATGTGTTCTTGCCATAACAATCTGCATTGGAAATATCTATCACCTATCTGTTCAACTCAGCATGAATGAAATCCTGACATACCCATTTTAATAGAATTAAAATGAGGTTATTAGGATCACTTTTAAAGTCTGTTCAAACACTAAAAGTCTATGATTCCCTGACTACATAACTGATAGTATAAGAGCGAAAGGTAAATTTCAGTCATCTATTGGGATCTATACTAATGTAAGATGTCATTAAGGCCACAGTCCCATTTGTTTTATTGGCCATTCTACAAACCTAACCTTAATTTCATTTCTGCCTCCATCTCTGCCCTTAATTACACACACATCCTGCATAAATCATAAGCCCATGTGATTTTGAAGTACTAAAAACCCAGAAAGTTCAGGAAAAGTAAAATATCCCAAAGTTTTAAAATAAATAGCCAAGTATTTTTAATTTGTACTGAATTATATATAGTATCATTTCATCATCAAGATGAAGTAAGGTTTTTTGATGAAATAAAACAAAATATAAAGAAACCAAGGAGTTATTTATATTAAAAACCAGAAATTTAGATTACCTGAAAAATTAATGAAACAGGAATCATGAAAAAGAACAAAACGGAAATCTTATAATTTCATAATACTTAAAAATACTCTACCTGAAATTAAAATTCACTGTAGGAGCTTACCAATGTATTGGAGATGAAGATGGTAGAAGAAAATGAAGCTGAAGACCAATTAACTAAAACTATCCAACCTTGCAAAGAGAAAGAACTGAAGGAGAATGAATAAAGCTTCAGGGACCTGTGGGACAGTATCAGATGATCTAAATTATGAGTAACTGTGGTCACAGAGGAGAAGAGAGTAAGACTTGGGCAGAAGAAATATTTGAAAAATAATGGCTGAAAACTTACCAAATATAATGAAAAACCCAACTTCCGAGTTTAGCCAATCCCAAGAAGATAAATATAGAGAACCACATGTAGGTATGTTATAGTCAAATGATGAAAACCAAAGATAAAGGAAAAAATCTTGAATGCAGTCAGAAAAGAGAAAGAAAAAACTGGGGGGAAAAGACATCTCAAGCACAAGAGAAACAGGGTAAGAATGACTATCAATTTCTCACTTGAGGTCAGAAGACACAGAATGATTACTTTAAAGTACAGGGGGGAAAAAAGCAACCTAAAATTTTACATTCTGCAAAAATCATTCAAAAGTGATGGAAAAAGACATTTTCAGTTAAACAGCTAAGACAATGCTTGCCAACTGATGTGCACTGTAATAAATGTAAAAGGATGTCCTTAAGGCCCAAAAGAAAGAATACTAAATGTATACTTAGATCTACAGAAAGGAACAAGGAGTGCCAGAAATGGTAAATAAGTGGGTAAAATATAAAGACCATGTTTTCTGCTCACAATTCACTTAAAAGTCAAATAACTGTTTAATGTAAAATACAACAACACTATAAGGTAGGGTTTATTACATATATATAAAAGTAAAATACATGATGAAAATCACACAAAAAAGAGGCATGAAAATGGAATTATACTGTTGTAAGCTCTTACACTGGAAATTGGAAACAGGAAGCAGGGTGGGTCAGGTAGAAAGACAGAAAACATAGCAATGTAGGAAGTTCCAGGTGTGAAATGTGAGATAACTTTGTGAGGAGATGGAAATATTCTTATCTTGCTTATAGTGGTAGCATATTGAAAGGACTAAAGTAAATGGATTTCCAGACATACTAGAGAGTCAGGCATCAATGAGTAAATAGCTGTTGAGAAGAATGAAAGGGAGATGTCTAAAATGACTTCAAGATTTCTGGATTATAGAGCCATCCTTCTCCCTTAACCACACTGAGGGCTACAGGTTTCAAAGATAAAGGTTATGAGTTCTACTTGGACATGCAGAGGTCCCTAGAGGAGGCCCAAGTGGTAAAGAGAACAAGAAGTTGGAATGTAAGAATTTGGAGAGCAACAAACTTTCTAGCTCAAGACTTACACATAGGGGGCAAGAGCATAAAAGTGGTAGTTAAAGTAGTAAGTGTAGAAAAGGTTACCCAAAATGTTATCTAAAGTAACACGGGCTAAAGACTTGGAACAGAACTCCAATAAAAGCAGACATTTAAACAAAGAAAGACAAACACGTTACAGAATGAGAAGCAGCCATAAAGATAAGAGATAAGTGAGGAAAGATTAGTGCCACTGAAAGAGAGAGTAAAGGAGTTTTAAGGAAGAAGTGGTTGATCAAATCCTGTGGACACTTTAAGTCAAGATAAGTATATAAATATGAAAGTACCAAAGGAAATCTCTTGTGTACCAAAGCAAAAATGAAACCCAAACACATAGTGGTAAGAAGGACTCACACTCAGCAGCCCCTGTAGGTATAAATCCTCTATATACATCTTAAGGGCTATAGTTTAATGACTGCTCCCACAGAAATGGTAGTTGGAGGATAGCTGGCACTAGCCTTCTTAACACAAAGAAAGACACTATTGCTTTCATGAAGAACTAGAAAAACATTGCTCATTGGCCCCCGGACAGGACATGAAAGCTGGTGGCTCACCTGTGGTAGGAAAAGAGACAACCTTACAATTACTCAGAGATGGAGCATGGACTCAGGGAGTATTTTGACAAGATAGGAAAGACTTGAGCATGTGTATTTCTGTTATTTTTGCTATGTAACAAACCAGTCTAAAACTTAGTGGCTTAAAAAATAACTATTTGTTTAATTTTGTGGATCTCCTAGGCAGTTAAGGTAAAAACTATAGGAAAATTAGCCAGCTCAGCTAATATCTGCAGGGTTTGCTCATGCATCAGTTAATATGTTAGCTGGTGCCTGGATGATGGCTTCACTGCCACATCTGTCAGTAGGCAGGCTGTATGCTGGGGCAACAGATGTTACTGGGCCATGAGAGTTGGAAGTTAGTCCAGGCTTCTATATACAAAAGATGTGGAAAGGCTCCAAAGAGCAGCAAAAATGGAAGCTACAAGACCTTTAGAAGTCCAAATTCAGAACATGAAAAAGAGCCCTTAGCCATATTCAGTTGGTCAAAGCAAGTTACAGAACAAAACCATATTCAAGGGGTGAGACAAAAGGCCCTACCTCATAATGGGAGGAGATGAAAAAACTTATGCCCATTTTGCAATTTATCACAGCATATTTAATAAAGAAAAAAAAGAGAAAAGTAGCAGTTTACTGAACAGTGAAACCAAAGAGTTGATGGTTACTTGAACATAAAGTGAATGGATACAGAGAAATATGAATTAGGTACCAAATAACAAGCAAAGAAACTTGGAAGTTAAGAATTGATGAGGGTTTCTTTAAAAAAGAAAGGCCATGGCAAAAAATATAATCAACTACCCACTAAAAGCAGTTAAAGGAAACACAAAAGAGCACAGAATAAAACAACCAACATATAAAGAATGGAGGAGGAAGAATAAGAAGGGAGAGAAAAAAAGAATCTCCAGACAGTGTATATAACAGCTCAATAAGCGAGCTAAGTTAGGCAGTAAGATCCTAAAGAGGCTAACCTTGAACCTTTGGTAACAACGAATCTAAAGCCTGCAATGGCAATAAGTACATATCTTTCAATAGTCACCCTAAATGTAAATGGACTGAATGCACCAATCAAAAGACACAGAGTAACAGAATGGATAAAAAAGCAAGACCCATCTATATGCTGCTTACAAGAAACTCACCTCAAACCCAAAGACATGCACAGACTAAAAGTCAAGGGATGGAAAAACATATTTCAGGTAAACAACAGAGAGAAGAAAGCAGGGGTTGCAGTACTAGTATCAGACAAAATAGACTTCAAAATAAAGACAGTAACAAGAGATAAAGAAGGACATTACATAATGATAAAGGGCTCAGTCCAACAAGAGGATATAACCATTATAAATATATATGCACCCAACACAGGAGCACCTGCATATGTGAAACAAATACTAACAGAACTAAAGGGGGAAATAGAATGCAATGCATTCATTTTAGGAGACTTCAAAACGCTACTCACCCCAAAGGATAGATCCACTGGGCAGAAAATAAGTAAGGACACGGAGTCACTGAACAACACACTAGAACAGACGGACCTAATAGACATCTATAGAACTCTACATCCAAAAGCAACAGGATATACATTCTTCTCAAGTGCACATGGAACATTCTCCAGAATAGACCACACACTAGCTCACAAAAAGAGCCTCAGTAAATTCCAAAATATTGAAATTCTACCAACCAATTTTTCAGACCACAAAGGTATAAAACTAGAAATAAATTCTACAAAGAAAACTAAAAGGCTCACAAACACATGGAGGCTTAACAACATGCTCCTAAATAATCAATGGGTCACCAAACAAATTAAAATAGAGATCAGGGAATATACAGAAACAAATGACAACAACACCTAAAGCCCCAACTTCTGTGGGACGCAGCAAAAGCAATCTTAAGAGGAAAGTATACAGCAATCCAGGCACACTTAAAGAAGGAAGAACAATCCCAAATGAATAGTCTAACATCACAGTTACCGAAACTGGAAAATGAAGAACAAATGAGGCCTAAAGTCAGCAGAAGGAGGGACATAATAAAGATCAGAGAAGAAATAAACAAAATTGAGAAGAATAAAACAATAGCAAAAATCAATGAAATCAAGACCTGGTTCTTTGAGAAAATAAACAAAATAGATAAGCCTCTAGCCAAACTTATTAAGAGAAAAAGAGAATCAACACACATCAACAGAACCAGAAATGAGAATGGAAAAATCACGACAGACTCCACAGAAATACAAAGAATTATGAAAGACTACTATGAAAAGCTATATGCCAGCAAGCTGGAAAACCTAGAAGAAATGGACAACTTCCGAGAAAAATACAACCTTCCAAGACTGACCAAGGAAGAAACACAAAAGTTAAACAAACCAATTCCGAGCAAAGAAATTGAAACAGTAATCAAAAAACTACCCAAGAACAAAACCCCCGGCCCAGACGGATTTACCTCAGAATTTTATCAGACACACAGAGAAGACATAATACCCATTCTCCTTAAAGTTTTCCAAAAAATAGAAGAGGAGGAAATACTCCCAAACTCATTCTATGAAGCCAACATCACCCTAATACCAAAACCAGGCAAAGACCCCACCAAAAAAGAAAATTACAGAACAATATCCCTGATGAATGTAGATGGAAAAATACTAAATAAAATATTAGCAAACCAAATTCAAAAATATATCAAAAGGATCATACACCATGACCAAGTGGGATTCATCCCAGGGAAGCAAGGATAGTACAACATTCGAAAATCCATCAACATCATCCACCACATCAACAAAAAGAAAGACAGAAACCACACAATCATCTTCATAGATGCTGAAAAAGCATTTGACAAAATTCAACATCCTTTCATGATAAAAACTCTCAGCAAAATGGGAATAGAGGGCAAGTACCTTAACATAATAAAGGCCACATATGATAAAACGACAGCCAACATCATACTGAACAGCGAGAAGCTGAAAGCTTTTCCTCTGAGATCGGGGACAAGACACGGATGCCCACTCTCCCCACTGTTATTAAACATAGCAATGGAGGTCCTAGCCATGGCAATTAGACAAAACAAAGAAATACAAGGAATCCAGATTGGTAAAGAAGAAGTCAAACTGTCACTATTTGCAGATGACATGATATTGTACATAAAAAACCCTAAAGACTCCACTCCAGAACTACTAGAACTGATATCAGAATACAGCAAAGTTGCAGGATACAATATTAACACATAGAAATCTGTGGCTTTCCTATACACTAACAATGAACCAACAGAAAGAGAAATCAGGAAAACAACTCCATTCACAATTGCATCAAAAAGAATAAAATACCTAGGAATAAACCTAACCAAAGAAGTGAAAGACCTATACCCTGAAAACTACAAGTCACTCTTAAGAGAAATTAAAGGGGACACTAACAAATGGAAACTCATCCCATGCTCATGGCTAGGAAGAATTAATATCGTCAAAATGGCCATCCTGCCCAAAGCAATATACAGATTTGATGCAATCTCTATCAAATTACCAGCAACATTCTTCAACGAACTGGAACAAATAGTTCAAAAATTCATATGGAAACACCAAAGACCCCGAATAGCCAAAGCAATCCTGAGAAAGAACAATAAAGTGGGGAGGTCTCACTCCCCAACTTCAAGCTCTACTACAAAGCCATAGTAATCAAGACAATTTGGTACTGGCACAAGAACAGAGCCACAGACCAGTGGAACAGATTAGAGACTCCAGACATTAACCCAAACATATATGGTCAATTAATATTTGATAAAGGAGCCATGGACATACAACAGGGAAATGACAGTCTCTTCAAGAGATGGTGCTGGCAAAACTGGACTGGACCATTGTCTAACCCCATACACAAAAGTAAATTCGAAATGGATCAAAAACCTGAATGTAAGTCATGAAACCATAAAACTCTTAGAAAAAAACATAGGCAAAAATCTCTTAGACATAAACATGAGTGACCTCTTCTTGAACATATCTCCCCGGGCAAGGAAAACCAAAGCAAAAATGAACAAGTGGGACTATATTAAGCTGAAAAGCTTCTGTACAGTAAAAGACACCATCAATAGAACAAAAAGGTACCCTAGAGTAGGGGAGAATATATTTGTAAATGACAGATCCGATAAAGGCTTGACATCCAAAATATATAAATAGCTCACCCACCTTAACAAACAAAAAGCAAATTTTCCAATTAACAAATGGGCAGAGGAACTGAACAGTTCTTCAAAAAAGAAATTCAGATGGCCAACAGACACATGAAAAGATGTTCCACATCGCTAATTACCAGAGAAATGCAAATTAAAACCACAATGAGATATTACCTCACACCAGTAAGGATGGCTACCATCCAAAAGACTAACAACAACAAATGCTGGCGAGGTTGTGGAGAAAGGGGAACCCTCCTACACTGCTGGTATGAATGTAAATTAGTTCAACCATGTGGAAAGCAGTATGAAGGTTCCTCAAAATGCTCAAAATAAACTTACCATTTGACCCAGGAATTCCACTCCTAGGAATTTACCCTAAGAATGCAGCACTCCAGTTTGAAAAAGACAGATGCACCCCTATGTTTATTGCAGCACTATTTACAATAGCCAAGAATTGGAAGCAACCTAAGTGTCCATTAGTAGATGAATGGATAAAGAAGATGTGGTACATATACACAATGGAATATTATTCAGTCATAAGAAGAAAACAAATCCTACCATTTGCAACAACATGGATGGAGCTAGAGGGTATTATGCTCAGTGAAACAAGTCAAGCAGAGAAAGAGAAATACCAAATGATTTCACTCATCTGTGGAGTATAAGAACAAAGGAAAAACTGAAGGAACAAAACAGCAGCAAAATCACAGAACCCAAGAATGGACTAACAGGTACCAAAGGGAAAGGGACTGGAGAGGATGTGTGGGTAGGGAGGGATAAGGGGAGGGAGAAGAAAGGGGGTATTATGATTAGCATGCAAAATGGGGGGGGGGTGGGAGAAAGGGGAGGGCTGTGCAACACAGAGAAGACAAGTAGTGATTCTACAACATTTTGCTATGCTGATGGACAGTGACTGTAATGGGGTGTGTCGGGGGGACTTGGTATAGGGGGGAGCCTAGTAAACATAATATTCTTCATGTAATTGTAGATTAGTGATAACAAAAAAAAAACAAAGGGAAAGAAAAGGGGGATTACTCCCTGATAGGATAAAACTAACTGCAAATCAACGATTAATGCATGCTTTACATATCCTTAATTTTGATCTTTTAAAGGGTGTCAGATGATCAGCTATGGAAGTACATTTTTCTGAAAATATTCCTTTCTCTTAAAAAAAAGCAGTTGCTGTGTGGTGATCTCCAATAGGTTCTTCACAATGGTATAAAGGTCATATCAAAGTGTGGGCATAGGGTTTGTTTGTGTTTATACAGAGGATCAAAGCCTAATTTGGCTACCCAGAAAACAAATTAAGATACGATATGAAGAAGAACTTCCAACATCAACATCCTCTGGAAGAGTCACTCCAGATGATCATCAAAAAACTTCAACAAAGATCCTGGCGCTGTTGCAGTTGTAGCTGCATTCATTCCACCAGTTCCTGGACTTGCCATTGGAATGAAGAAGGAGATATCTAAGATGGCCTGTGCATACAGTACAACAACAAATTTGACTGGATCTATACTGTTGGAACTCAACCAAGAATTAGGAGAAGTGCAAGTTGCAGCGCCCCAAAATCGTGCGACTATAGACTATCTACTGTTAAAAGAACATATGGGATGTGAACAGTTCCCAGGAATGTGTTGTTTTAATTTGTCTGATTTTTCTCAAACTATTCAAATTCAGTTAGACAATATCCATCATATCATTGATAAGTTTTCACAAATGCCTAGGGTACCTAACTGGTTTTCTCAGTTTCAGTGGATATGGCTGACAATTGTAGGTCTGCTTTTGTTATGTAGCTGTATTCCTATTATGTTAATGTGTGTACGCAATTTAATTAGTAGTTTAAAACCTATGCATGCTTATGTTACTCTACAAGAAGATATGTCAAAGAAATAATCCATCTTCCCATGTTTTCTTCCGTCTGCTACTTCTATAACTTTTCTTCTTCCTTCCTAATTACAACCCTTTAGTAGAATTCGTGCCTCATATCGAAAATTACCAAATATCATAATTCTTCCAAGTGGTAAAGATACCTCAAGACAAAGGCTGGGCATAGAAGCCACAGGGCATAAACCTGCAAAGAAGTAAAAAGCTAACCTTTTCAAAGAATATTGCTTCTCTCTCACTTACCAACTTTACATTTCCCTGTATGGCCCTGGAAGATGACTGGTTAGCCAGAGACGGGTAAGATTTGTCAAGGGAGGAACAACCTAAGACAGGCACAGTCACAGGGGGGCCATCAGGTGAGAATTTGGGGATCAACAGAGGTGAGGCTTAGAACCTCACCCCCCCTGTTTTGAGAGAAATCTTCTGCATCTGTGGATGTTTTGTTGCCCTTGTCTAGCTTGGATTAATACTTAGTCTATAGGCACAGACCTGATCATCTACATTTGCCCTCTTACAGCACTAAATTATGTTTTCTACCTTTATCTTGCATCTACCTACCACTTCAGCATTTTATTAAAAAAAAAAAAGAAGGGCCATGGAAATGCCACGTCATCTACCCTTACTACCAAAACAATCACCATAAAAAAGTCTATATGGGATTGTCCAAACTGTCATGTTAAAAATAAAACCTGGTTTTTTTTAAGCTGTGTGGACATAACTCAAGGACTTCACAAAAAGCTACCAAAGTTGACTGGATGGCTTATTTACATTAACATGCTTGGAAATGTCTTGCCTTAGCATTATTTTGTATGAATAAATTTTTTTGGTATTTATTTTACATTAATTTAAATTGATAACACTTATTTTAGAAAAGACAGGTGAGTAATTTCTGTAGGTTCACTAGAAAATGTATTTCAATGTCATCTTCCTTTAAATTTTAGTTAGGCTAAAACATTTAAAACTGCTATCACTTGATCATAAATAAGCCAAAATCACCATGTAACAGTTTTACACTAACTGAATATATCTGCTTAACAACTATATACCTGAATAATTCAGTATTATTTTTAAAAGGACAAATGGGTTCCCTTTGCTAATTCTATTAAGTAGATGTCACTGAATATGAGGATTTGAAATATTTTTTAATTTCCTCAAAAACACTAATTTTATTTAAAGAGTTAATTATGTGTTATTTAAATCATTTATGTCAAGGAAATAAAGACGTATTATAATATAATGTACTGGGGTTAAGAATATGGACAACCCTCAGAATGGCTAATACCAAAAAGCAAGAAATAACAAGTGTTGTCAGGGATGTGGAGAAAAGGGAACCCTCACACATTGCTGGCAGACATGTAAATTTGTGCAGCCACTACAGAAAAGAGTATTTAGGTTTCTCAAAAAAACTAAAAATAGAACTGCCATACAACCCAGAAGTTCCACTTCTGGGAATTTACCTGAAGAAAACAAAATCACCAATCTGAAAACATATATGCACTCCTGTTTTTTTATAGCCAAGATATGGAAGCAACCTAAGTGTCCATCAATAGATGATTGGATAAAGAAGATATGGTACATATATACAATGAATTATTACTCTGCCATAAAAAAGAATGAAATCTTGCCACTTGCAATAACATGGATGGACCTAGAAGGTAGTATGCTAAGTGAAATAAGACAAAGATAAATACAATATGAACGGAATATGGAGTACTTATATAAGGAATCTAAAAAACAAATGAACAAACAAAACAGAAGCAGACTCAAACATAAGAGTACAGACTGGTGGTGGCCACAGGGAAGTAGGCTGGGCAGATGGGTAAAATAGGTAAAGGGTATAGAGGGCTACAAGCATCCAATTATAAAATAAGTCACATGGATGAAAGCACAATGCAAAGAATATAGTCAATATTGTTATACCTTTGTGTGTTGACAGACAACAACTACACTTATTTGCTGTAGTTATATATAACTACTAAATGCTCATTTAGGAATGTATATAATTGTCAAATCACTCATTTAGGAATGTATATAATTGTCAAATCACTGTTATATACCTGAAACCCACAGAATATTGTAAATAAACTATATTTCTATTAAAAAATATTTTCAAAGGCCAAAAAAAAAAGAATATGGACAATCCAGAGCACCCAGGTTGAAATTCTAGCTCCACCAGAGAGGTATGTGACTTAGACATCACTCCACTTCTCTGTGCCTCAGTTTCCTTACATGTAAAATAGGATAATAGGTCATATTATATCATCAGGCTATGATGAATTTTACTTCAATTTTGAGTTAATATATGTACAATGTTCAATACAAAATCTGATATATAGTAAACATAATCTAAGTGTTAACTATGATTGGTATTAGAGTTTTCCTCCTTTTATACAGGAAAAGCTCTGGATAGGCTTAAATTCTGTCACTTGTTACATCTTTGAGCAATTTACTTGATTTCTCTGGGCCTCCTCCATCTCCTTAGCTTTCAAATGATAGACTCTAAGGTCTCTTTCAGTTTGAGAATCTATGATTTTGTTGTATTAAGGAAAAAATTCACAGCTACTTCTCCTCATTAAATTCACACTATTTCTCTTCCTCATCATCTCATTACCCTGCTCATTTCTGAAGTTATTTCTTTCTCCTTTAACTTCTCATTTCTTTTCATTCATTTTAATACTTACTGATTTTCTTCAGATTAACCAGCCCCACTTTTTCTTACTTGTCTCTGGTGACATTTCCAGGGACTCAATACAATCATATTCTTACTTGCCTCTACTCAGTCATACCATTTCCTATAATTTCAGTCCAGTCATGGTCTTGCCACCCTATGATGAAATAACAACACATTTTTATATTTTTATTTTATGACACTTTTACATTCTTTTTCCCATTTAAGTTTCATAACCATCACCCTGTAAAAGGTTATCAGGCACAGAGAAAGAATGTGATCTGATCTATAACATGCAGACCCAGGATATAAACCTAGAATAAATGCCTCAGAGTATCATTTTAATGTTACTCCTCATTGCTTCCTTGTCTTACTAGAATGATTATGAAATAAGTTATCAGAAGGACCTAATTTTGAGCATCAATTCTGACACTGTTTGACCTTACACAGGATATATCACCACTCTGGACTTCAGTTTCCCTAACAGTAAGTTTTGTAAGAAGTAAGCAAAAAAATGCTTTACAAAATTAAGTGGCTACATTTTTTCAATACCTTATTCTTGCCCAAACCTGTCTATTTCTGATTCACTATGTAACCACATTTTTTCCCCTTGGCCCATGTAGCATAGACCTCACAGCTTTCTTTCACTCTTATGAATTAACCCCCTAGTTCTCAGACTTTTTGCTTCTTTTGATTCATAGGAGACCTTCTATGTTTGGAAAGATCAATTCCACTGAACAGAGGACACACAGTCATTTAAAATCTGTTGAGCATCAACTACATGTCAGGAACTGTGAACCAAACATTAACATACAAAAGGAAAAATATAAATAATTATAAATATAAAATATAAACATAAATATATAAATAATATAAAAATACAGTAAAAGAAGAGACCTACTAAAATGGGAGAGAGATCATTCAAAGTCTGATTAATTAGACTGACCTACAAGAAACTGAGACCTTTTTCTTCCTCTTTCTATCTACTCCTTTAATTCTAACTCCTTCTACCTCCTCTGTTATGTAAAGAAAGAAAGCAAAAAAAAAAGAAAGAGGAAGAGCTGGGTTCAGTTGCAAAGGCTACACCACAAAGAATGGTATTTAGAAATCTAAAGCACTCCTAACATTTCCAGGTAACCTGCATAAAGCATCAGTAACTAAGAAACAAGAGAAAAACAAGAACCAAATTACTAAGCATGAACAACTTGCTGGTTATTGTTTGAGGTTCATACAAGTACATTATCAAATTTAATATCTACACAGTCTTGAGAGGTAGATAGTCTTCTTTCACTCAACAAATACTAGGCACCAATTATGTGCTAGGCATTGTTTCAGGTCTTGGAATTATTCAGTAAACAAAACAAACAGATGAAGATCACTGCCCTCATGAAACTTTTCTAACTAGAGGACAACAAACAATACCTCAATATGTGACTCAAGATATAAGTTAAATGTCAATAAATGAATAGAAAAATATACAGCAGGTAAGGGGGACTAGAAGTATACAGGGGAGGAGTGTAAATGACTGACAGAGGAAGTTGCAATTTTAATTATAGTGGTTTGAGAAGGTGACATTTAAGGAAGTTGGTTGTGTAGTTTCTGGGAGCCACTAGAGAGTTCTGAGCAGAGAAATGAAATATTTTACTTACTTTTTGAAGGGATCACTTGGCTACTTGTATTCAGAAAAGACTATAAGAGGGCATACAATAAGAAAGCTAAAAGGCAAGTTACAAGGTTACTGCAGTAATCCAGAGATATAATAGTGATTTGGACCAGGGTGACAGGCAATGTAGGCAGTGAGAAATTTACATATTTTGAATATATTTTTATATTTTGAAAGTAGGGCTTGACAAGAGTTTGATTACATATTGTTGTAGAAGTAAAACAATAAAGGATCAAAGGTGGCTCCAACTGGAAAAAGGTAGTGGACATTTACTGAGCTGACAATTACTGTGGGAAGTGTAAGTTGTGAGCAGAGAATCAGTAATTTGGTTTGAGACATTAATTTTGAGATGTTAATTAGACATCTAAATGGCAAAGTCAAGTAGGGGATATATATGTTTATACATATATATCCCCTACTTGACAGATATATATCTGGAATTCCAAAAAGGTGGTCTTAAATGGGGATATAAAAATAAATTTGATAGTTGTCAGGATATAGTTGGTGGTTAGAGCCATGGTCATCAAGGGATTGTAAATAGAGAAGAGAACCAAAGATAGTACCCCAACTTGTAAGAGACTGAGAAGAGAAGAAGGAAAAGTGATACACTTTTTTAAGAAATACAATTTTCTGGAAGTCAAGTGAAAAAGGTATATGTAAAAGGGAATGATCAACTGTATCAAATTTTTCTGTTTTGTCAAGGGAGATGAGTATTGAAAAATCAGCTTGAGATTTAGCGATATGAAGGTCATTGGTAATCTTATCAATAGTTTCAATGCAACGATAATGCCAAAAGCTTAATTGTAATGGATTTAAGAGGAGATGGTAGTTTGGGTACATGTGATCAAAGGAATCTGTAAATTCCCTAGTGTTTACTTCAATTTTTTCAAAATTCTTAAGCTGGATCATTAACGTTTTGTTGCCTTTTATTTCTAGCACTCTATTCCTTAAAAATATGTCCTTTACAAAATCCCATAATTCTCACTTTTATCTTCTCTCAGAATAAGAGTGATGACACTACATGGCATGGATTAGACCCAAACTTGTGTTAAAGATATTTTACATTTAGAAAAGTAAATTTAAAATGAATTATAGTAAGTCTGAGAATACCTAGAAAAGCAAGAACTAAATGTACCAGTTTGAAGGCCCTTCTGTTATGAGTAAGTTGTTGAAAAGATAAAGGTCTCATTTGTAATTTAGTCAAGACTATAGAGACTATTATTTTTAAAGAAATCAAGTTATCACAATAAGGTTTCAATTGTGAATATACACCAATGTATCATTACTCATGATCTTGGAGGGCAGAGGTAGAATTCTACTAAAAATACCACACATCTCTGCATTTTCAGTTAGCATGTGTAGTAAATTTTTTTACACTTTGCAATTATTTATTTCACCTTCCTTCAAAAGGATAATCATCTCCACCTGTTCCTACATAACTTCATGTATTCTTGTAAACATCTCTGCCCCAATGACTTTGGCTTTGTCCATTGTTTTGCTTTGCATCATTTTGCATATAAACAAACATCCAAGCAGAAGTTACAAGAGCCACTGTGTATTTCTGCCAAATGTCTTCCCTTTTTTCCCTGTTTTGAGAACAGTGTGGCCCACTTAGGAATTGTTCTCCAGCCGGAATCTCAGAATTAGAAGATACATAGAACAAGAGAAAAGCCACTGCCAATCTTGAGCTAAAATGTAGCAAGACCAAAAAATAACCTTTGTTATAGTGAGCCAATGAAATGCTGGGGTCGTTTATGCAGCATAACTCAGCAAAAGTTAATACAGCATATATTACTTTTATAATCAGAAAAAAATAGATTTCACTACTTCAGTTTTTAAGAGACATGTTATAATATCTCAACAACTAGGAAAATAATGAATTAATTGCAATCATAGTTTCAAGACATCAGAGAACTTATGAAGAAGTAGGTAAATTAAAATTCCAGAAAAAGCAGAGCTCTTCCTAGGTAAATTGATAATCATCTGCTACTTCTTTCCTAGAGCCATTTAAAGGTTCTGGGCATAGATTGAGAATTGAGATTGGCCCAGGCAGAAAGATTGGTGAAAACAACGCAGCAGAGCTTTTTGGTGTGGTGAACTAAAAACTAGAAAGTTCCAAATGCAAGGCTAAAAGTGGCATTTGCTGAGTTCTACAGTGATGCAGCAGCTAGGTGAAACTGGAATGGAAGAGTGAAATTTCCCTCAGCCTCACAGTACTTAGGAGAAAACCTGCTACAAAAGGGGGAATAACCACAAACAGTACATGACAGGTCTCCAACAAGTGTCTGAATTTGAAGCTGTATGAAGCAAGAGATTTCTGAAGGGCCAATCTCAAAACCTCCAAAGATCAGAACTGAATTTCCTGTAGTCCTTCAGAACTGTGGAGAAAAAAACCTGACAGTCTCTCATTCAAAAATCTAGTAGAGTAGGTTAAGGTTGACAAACTAGAGATGACTAAATCTTACTAAAACTGCAATACAGACTGACCTTAATTAACTCCAGTTCAATTCCTAATTAAAATGAGGTGTTAGCACCTCACTCAATTGGCCTAACAGCTCAAAAGGGAACCATCTCTGGAGGAAGATATCCTCCTTCAGACCCTATGTAGTTAAATTATATATAATGTCCAGTATATAAGAAAAAAAATTTAATATAATCACTCTACCTTTCTTTTAATCAGTATTTTCATGGTATATTTTTCCTTCCATATATATGGATAAATAGAAAAGAATACTGACTGTTTACAAAAAAATAATCTATGAGGTTTATAACACATGTTGAAATCAAATATATGAAAAATTAGCACAAAACGGCACGAGAGAGTAAATGAAGTTAAATTTTCTGAGGTTTTCCACTGTTTGGAAACTTGTAAAAATATTAATTTAAGATACTAATAAATCAAAGATGTTTATTAAAACTCTAGGATGACTAAAAAATATTTGATTATTGAAGAATGTATAACTGAGAAGCTTAGAAAAGTGAAATTTAGAAAACTTGAAAAATAAAAAAGTAGGCAGGAAAGGAAGAATTAAAGAACAGATGGGGTAGACCGAAAAGAACTACTGAAATGACAGATTTCTACCAAACTATAAAAGTGATTACATTAAAAGTAAACAATCAACATTCCAATTATAACACAAAGATTGTCAAACTGGCTCAAACATGACCCAATAATATGCAATTTCCAGAAGATGTACCTTAAATATAAGTATACAAATAGTTTGAAATTAAAGGAAGAAACAAGTAAACCACAGAAATACTGCTTAAAAGAAAGAGTTATTATATTAATAGAAATTCAAAGTAGACTTCACAGCAAGAAGTACTACTAGAGATAAAGAACATTTCATAACGACATAATGGTTCAACTATAAACAGTAACAATCCTAAATGTCTACATACCAAATAAAATCTCGACAATACAATAAGGAAAAGCTTAAAGAACTGAAAGGGAAAAGTGACAAATCTATAGTATATTTGGTGATTTAGGATTCCTCTGTCATAACTGGTAAAAACAGAAAAAAAAGTTTAAAGATTTTAACATGATTAACTTATTTGACCTTGTTGATACATATCACACTAATAAACTGCAGAACACTCTTTTCTAGTACAGATGAAATATATCAATCTAACACAAACTCCTGCATAAAAAAAAAAGAGACAGACACGCCCCAGTATTTTTTATGAGGCCAGTAAACCTTGATACCAAAACTAACAAAAATTTTACAAGGAAAATTATAGGCTAATAGCTCTCATGAATAGATGTAAAAATCCTAAACACAATATAACAAATTGAATCCAGTGATACAGTGACACATCACAACAAAGTAGGATTTATCTTAAGAGTGCACAACTGAAATGAATCATCTTTTAGAATTAAGGACACAAATCAAATGATTTATCTCAATAAAAGCAAAAAAATCATTTGATAAAATTTAACAGCCATTAATGATTTAGAAAACTAGAATTGGATGGCAATTTATTTAATCTGATAAAGGACACCTACAAACACCTACATCTTACATAATAATTAATAGTGAACTATTGAACATTTTCTCCCCTAAGATCAGGAATAAGATTATCACTATTTCTATTAAACATTGTTCTGGAAGTCTTGGCCAACGCAATAAAGAAAAACAAAAAAGTATAAAGACTGGAAAGGAATAAGTAATATTTTCATTATTCTCAAGTGATATGGTGTATACACAGAAAATACAAAAGAATACATAAACTACAAAATATTAAAATTAAGCTCATTTAACAAGGTTGCTATTTATAAGACCAAAATACAAAAATCAACGATATTTCTATGCATTAATATGAAACAGGAAAATGAAATTTCAATGAATACCATTTACAACAGTAGTCTTAAAACACGAAATACCTAGCCACAAACTTAACAAAAGATGAAAAAGATATACATTGAACATCATAAAACTCTGCTGAGAATTTAAAGATCCAAGTAAATGGACAGACAATCCATGTTCATGGAATGGAAGACTCTATTTGTTAAGATGTCAATTCTTTCCAAATTGGTTTATAGTTTCAAATGTGCAACTCCAATCATAATACCAACAGATTTTTATTATTATAATCTGATTCTTAATGCAAATGACAACACAACTGATGTAATACAGACCTCCTCCAAAAGCAAAATTTTAAAAGCTTTAAAAAAAGCTTGGAGAACTATACTATCAGATATCAAGTCTTAGCATAAAGCTATAGTAATTAAGACAGGATAATATTGGTACAATACAGACAACAGTGGATCAGAATAGACATCCTAGAAACAGATTTGTATCAAAGGTACCCTACAATCTAGTGGGGAAAAAGACAACTTTTTCAAAAAATGGTGCTACATCAACTGGATCCGTACGTGCTTAGAAGAAAATAAATCTTTACCTCTACATTATTTATGCAAATTAATTATAAGTGCATCATAGAACTTCAAGTAAAAGGGAAAGCAATAAAGCTAGAAGAAAATTTGAGAATATTTTCATGATCCTGCAGCAGGCAAAGATTTCTTAAACAAGACACAAAAATACTACTAAATATAAAAAGAAATATTAATAAATTGAACTTCATTAATAGGTTTTATTTATTAACAGACACTATTAAAAAAGTGAAAAGACTAGCCACAGGCTTGGAGAAGACATCTGACATACATATATCCAAACTTCTCATATTCAAAATTATAAAGAATTCTTAAAAATCCATAAGATAAAGGCAGGGCTATTAAAAAATATATTTAGAATTTATATATCAAAAGGCACTCAACATCATTACTCATCTGGGACATGTAAATCTGAAGGTACTACACAGACTCACCTAGGTAGCTAAAATTAAAAACTGACAATACCAAATTTTGACAAGAATGTAAAACAACTGAAACTCTCCTCTATTGCTGAATAAAAGATCCATTCATTCAGTGAAATATCAATATAGCAATAAAAAGAATAAACTGCTACACACAACATAGATGAACATTATAAACATAATCATGAGTGCCAGAAGTCATTCCACTTATACAAAGTTCAAGAACAGGTAAAATTAATCCTTGATTATAAAAATTAGAATAGTGATAATGAAATGGTAGCAGGGGACATGGACATTTACTAATAAAAGGCATTAAGAAAGATTCTGGGGTGTTAGAAATCTTCTGCATCTTGATCTGGGTAGTACTTAAAAGGGTCTATACACCTAAAAAATTTATCATGCTGCACAATTAACATGCAAATTTTACTGTATACATGTTATATCTCAAATTTTAAAAGTGCTACAGCACTTTTATATTTAGGACAAATGCATATATATTTAGGACAAATCTTACTGCAGAACATACACTGCATAATTATTTTTAAACACCCAAGACTAAGAGTAAAGTAGCCTGGGTTTTAGTCCCAACTAAATAAAATAAGTTATTTAACTGGGTCTTAGCTTCTTTACCTACTAGAGTGGGTTAATACAGATAACAGATAACCTACTAGAGTGGGTTACTACAGATAACCCTATATCAAAAAACCTGAGTATTTGAGATAAACTGTTTAATTTTAAAAAATCAAATTCTCTAATTTCAAACTGCCATATATAGTACCCAAGGCCTGAAGGTAGCAAAACCAAGACATCTCTTGTAATTCTAACTGAAGAAGGTTAAAATCAGATGTAAGTGCATGTAAGTGCATGTTTATCCTGAATTCCCTATACCTATATTTAAGTTCATCTAACTAGTACCACCCCTTCAGCAGCCAAGAAACCTGATTTCCTTGCTTTTCTAAGGATAGGACAGGTTATTCATTATTCCAGGTCCTGCTCAAACACTATCTTCTTTAAAATACCATCCTTCCTACAGCCATTCGGTCAAAATTAACTGTTCCTACCTCTGTGCATACACAGTAGGTTGCTTGTGCTTATATATATATATAGCCTTATTTCATTCTGTATTGTAGTTACTTTCTTTCAGTTATGCAAGTAGGCCCTTCTCAAGGAAGGATATATCCACTTAATCAGCCAGTTCAGCCAAATCAACCCTTGAAAAATCAATGAGTAACAGCACAGTAAGATCACCTTCATATTCGATTATACATTAATGGTGGCAAAGGGAAATGGAAGATACTAAATTCTGCTGTCCCCAGCCCTTACTTTAGTCTACTCTCCAGAAGAACAATGAAATGGTCAAAGACAGAGAGCTAAAGAAGTAAATTAAGTCTGTAATGGGGAAACAAATTATTTTATGTCAATAAATAGATGGTTAGGGGGGAAGCAAGTGAACCACCTGGGAGTTATATAGACAACATCCTTTTTCTGCTAACTGACTCTGCTCCTGTCCACATGATTGGTACAACATAACCTCTATCCCTTGATCACAAATGTTTGGTCCAGGACAAAGTTATTAATCAAAAATTTTAGAAACACAACTGCAAAAATAAAGTCAGTTTTTCTCTGAATGGCTGAAATGGGAAGACAGAAACAATACAGAAGCTGTCAATGGCACTGTTTTGCCTCTTGTGGAAAAGGGAGATCCGTGGTAAGAGAAAACGCTTACTTACAGAATGAAGCAAAGATGAGAGACAGCCCTGAGAACTAGACCCATAGCTGATCACATTTTTAAAATAAAACATAAAAGGGCTGTTGCAAAGACTAGTAAAATCTTACTATTTCTTGTATACTACCGTTCTAAAATGTTAATTAGATAGTCATTCTTATGTAGAGTATTAAAAAGTAAAAGTCAGACATTGTGAGCGCTCCTGATACATAAATTAACCACTGCTGATATTAGGGGTCCTGAGTTTAACCCATTAATTCTCACACCTTCACTTGCTCCAGTTCTAATTTAAATCTACCAGAGGACTATTTTCATGGAAGAAGCAGGAGAAAGAGGAAATGGAGCAGATACAATAAACTATATTCTTAGGGAAAAAAAGAAGAAAGCAAAAAGGCATCAAGACTTCAGGAACCTCTAGAAAAAGCTGTCTGCCCAACAAACTTTTCCTTTCTAGTGGCAGAAACTCCTCTTCTTTTGAAGGCTTCCCTTTCTCCTTTCTGTGATTCTGGTGAGACTGCCTATTTAGCGTTCCACTCCCCAAAACAGACATGTAATACACACTTGTACTCAACTCTCCTAGTCACAATGATTGGCCCAAAGCTGGACATTAAGTCAAATCAGGTGAAGGGGCATCTTGAAATTTTATATACAAATGACAAGAAAGAAAATCTTTCCTCTGTACTACTCACTTATTGGAAAGGGGAAAGCCTGAAATTACCTACTACTAATCTCTTAACCTACCCCTCCTCCACAATTCTGGCTACATGAAGTATATCACGTGCAATATAACTCAGAAAAATAAAGCACTGAAATGGAGAATAGAAGTCTGTGATTATATTAATTCTTTGATGACACTGCTTCAGTCCCTGAAGTCATTTCCTCCTCTATATTTTGTGGCTATGTAAATTAATAAATTCCCTTTTCACTTAAGATAATTTTGAGCTAAGTATATGTCATTTGCTATAAAAAGGTCCTAATCCACATATATAACTCAAGAGATAAATCTCAAAGAACTTTTAAAAATTAAAAGATAATACCAAATGAAGGTAAGAGTATTAATTATAATTAGTACATGCTTTCTAGAAGGCAAGTTTGTAATTTCTACCAAAATTTTAAAATTCATATACCACTGATCACAAAAGTCTGTTAAAGTAATTAATCTTACATTTAAAAAAACTCACAAATATGTAATAAATGAACAATATTATTATCTACATTTGTCACAGTGAAAAATTAAAAACCTCAAAGTCCATCAATTGAGGACTGATTAAATACAGCATAACCTATGATGAAATATAATAGAGTCATTTAAAAGATTTATACTATATGAACTGTTACATGCCAAGGAGTATAATTAGTGGCCAAGAGCTTACACTCTAGAACAGACTGAATGGGTTCAATTCTTATAATTGAGCAAATTACTTAATCTCTCTGCTGATTTCCTCAACTATAAAATGGTGATACTATTCTGAGGATTAAATGAATCAATAGGCTCTACAAAAGTATTTCACACTTGGTAAACTCTCAAAAAGTTTATTATTCTCACTAATATGAAAAGATATTCAAGATAGGCTAGAGAGTGAGGGAAAGTATGAGTAAAGATAAACTCATATGCCTACAGGGCAAGGTAAATAAGAAAAAATAGGTTAAGTGGGAATTGTGGGAAACTGAAGAATACATGTCCTATCTAAGGGGACAGTCACCCTAACCAATTATTGTCATGTGAGAAAGAGGCTGCAATGCTGCTGAATCTTAAAAAGCTAAAAATATGGGTTTACATGAAATGTATTACATGAAATATATCTATTTTTAACTAACAGAAACCTATTTTTTGTAAAAACACAGTAAAGTCCTAACCAAAACATGTGCACTGGTCAGTTATGGCCAGCTTTGCAAATTCTGATGTAATGTATGATTCCAAATATGCATATTCACATGTATGCTTGTATATAGAAAAAACAACATGAAAATTTTAAAAGTGGTTAACAATAGAAAGACTGGGGAAGTAGGGTGGCAGGGACTAATTTCACACTTTTTTGTATTGTTACATTTTTTACAACAGTTCAAATATACTCTAATAAGTTTTTTAAACTAAATAAAAACATGATTAAAGAATTTAGGAGCTTTTCTGCTTGCAACTAAATTCAAATATAATACTATTGTGTGGCTATTAATTTTATCAAAGCATAATTTTAAAAATCTGCATAGAATCAAATTCAGTATTGACTCTTACATGGAGAAAAGTTATCACATTTTTTAAATGTTTCACCTTTTTCATATCTAAATAGTATTTATTGTTAGTTTCCAAGATAAACAAAAGTTCTTAACCTGAATTAGACTTTAAAGATGGTTAATTTTAAGGGCACTTTTTTTCTTAATGTTGTTTAAGAGAGAACTTAACAGTTCAAAAACAATTAAAGGAAACATTTCATTTCTACTTAGCACTCAGATTGTACTTGCTCTATTCCTTTCACAAGTCTCTGCAATATTTATTAACATCATGCACACACAATTAACCATAATCCTGAAATCTCACAGTACAAAGAAATAAGTAAATTTTGGGGGTTCTTATAGTAATACCCAATCATCCTCTGATGACTTCAACCCAACCAAAAGTGAAAATACTTATTATTTAGACCTTACTACAAGTCTAACTGAATGTGATATCATATATAATTCTTAGCAAGATTGTTTATGTGACTCCCAAGGATATAGTAATTTAGAAACTGGAAGGGGAAGTGTGGAAAATCACAAATGAAAAGTAACTACAGTACAGAACTATACTATTGCACTCAGCAATAAGATACTCAGAATTCAATACAGAGATATAATGTTATAGGTACAGTAAGACCTGTGCTTAAATTCTGGCACCATCATTAATGCAATATTGAGCAAGTTATTAATCTATTTCTCAGATGGTAAGACAGTAATAATACACTACGTTATAAAGGTTATAAGGATTAAGTAATGTGCAAAGTCCTTAGCACAAACAGAACATATTTATGTCACATATGTATATAGGCCTGGTAAATGTTAGCTATAATAACTTAAACCTGGTTGAACAAATAGTTACATTACAGTCGCTATCTGCTATCTTAAAAAGCAGAAAATATGTAATGGTTTAAAAATTTGTGTCAAAATGGCTTGACATGGACACAGTTTTGGTGCTTATGTTATCTATATCAAAATTAAAATATAAAAGCACTTTATTCCTTGATATGCAACATAAATGACGCATGAATTTGTCAATATCCAATTCAACTAAATAATGTTCCTGTGAATGTTAAAATGTAAGCTCCAAGAGGATAAGGGCTGTGTCTGTCTTATTCACTACTGTATCCCTCCCCTCACTTAGCACACAGCCTGGTACATAGGTGTTGAATACTGAATACATTCTTTTCTTTGTTCCTCACATTTAGCCCTATAAAGCAGGCATAATTATTCCTAAACAAAGCTACAGAAACTGAAGTAAAATGTGGTTGAGTGTCTTGAAAGTGGTAGAAGTGGAACTTCTGTCTCCTATTTTATACTAATTTTGACCATCAGAATTGCTCTTCAAAAGAACAGCTTTTCAGAATTTCTTTTACTTATCACTTCAAATTTTCATTTTATGACTTTTTCTACTCAAAAATAATCCTCATACAGACTATGCCCACCAAGAAGCAATGTTAAATCTGCTAGTATAAAATGTCTCAAATACACATTATTAATATCATCCTGTAATCAGTAATAAATATATAGGAAAATACTAAACTCCATTCCATTAGTAGTAATAGTAAAGTTCCGTTTTACCTAAATGTTTCTGGGTAGCTGCTTCCTAAGCTACTATACAAATATTATACTATCTAACTGTTTTTATTAAACATCTTTTATGCAATGAATCAATAGGTGCTATGACAAAAGGGCACAAAGAACAAAATCACCTGTTTCAAGAACTTTAAAATCTACTTTAAATAAGATGCTTATACATGAATCTTTAGCAAATTTTACCAAAGCAATATAAGAGGAGGGACTGAAGTAAACATTATTAAGTATATACTCCGCTATACATACATGATAGGCATTTTCACATACAATATCTCAGTTCTTACAATTCTATGAAGGAAATATTGCCATCTTCATTTTGGAGAAGTAAACTGAAATTCGGAAAGGTTAAATGACTTCCCACCATAAAGGGTAAGTCAGGGTCTGTTTGATTCTAAAGTTTTTTTCTTTTTTAAACTACACCTTGCAGTCTCCCATATGTACATGATTACAGGGTATAGACAACATTTGTAAAAACTGCAGTAAAACAAAGACATAATGGCATACTTGTAGAAAATAATTCTAGGAAAGATTTTGTTGAGGAAGTGAGGCTTGAGCTGAGTTTGAAATTAAGACTGAAACTACAGGTAACAGAAAGATTACTCCCACAAAAATTTCTAGGTGGAAAATAAAATTCTAACTATCTTTCCTTCAGTTTATACTGACAGGACCTAATCTCTGAAATTTTTATTTTCTCTTTCACTTTCTTATTCTCTTGCATTTTTTATTTATAATCTAACCCTCCCTCTTAACGATGCCCATTAAAGAGACAAAAAAAAAAAAACTTAAGCCTGATATCCTGTATTTCTCTTTCCAGCTGGTCAAAATGCTAATGGATAGAAACACAAATTGCTATGAGAGCTTAAAGTGATTTTAGAGAATGATTCCTTCATGTTAGTGGTGAGAGAAAGAGGAAAGTTAAATAATATTGCTCAAGGTAACAGAACTTTCCTGGCCAATTAGCATTAGAAAACAGGTCTTCTACTGCTCTAAGACCAAATGCTCTTCAAAAATTTTTCACCCAAGTACCAGTAACAGAAGAATAATGAGGTCTGCAGTCATATAACAGGTTCACTTGAAATTTCTTTGAAATATCTAACTTTATCTTATAAGCTCCTGTGAATTCTACATTCTGTGCCTAATTTACTCATGCTTATCTTAATATTAAAGTGGTTTAAGTTATATGTTCTCAAATAAAATACACAGTTCAAGAATTACAATGTTTGTTCCCACAGCTTAGATTCTAAGGCTGAGAATCTTTAGTGTATCCCTTGACACAATGTCATGAACCCTAGTTTGAAAAGCAAGGCACAAATTGTATAATGCTCCTTTCACCACATCTCATCTCCTTGCTTCTTTATTTTTCAAATTAGGAAACTTTTTAAAAGCATGGTAAATTAAATCCATTCTTCCAAAATGTATACTCACTGGCAAAACTGTAGAAATTGCTGGGGTTGTTTATTTTAATTACAAAATTTTCAAGACGCTCTATTTACTTAGTTAAAATTTAACAAATACAAATTTGCTTATGAACTCATTAAATAACCTAGATAGAACTTCTATATGACAATACTTCATTAGAAATTTACTTTTATGGGAGGTTGCTCAAAAATTAAGTAAGACTGCATGAAATTCTTATTAACTACAGTCTCATACTTTTAAGCAGTTTAAATAATCTCTTCGTTGGTATTTATCTTCTTTGCCCAGATGTGAAGAAAGAAATCCCTTGAGATTGATTCCTTTCTTTTTTAGAACCTCTTTTTTTAACATCTCAAATTCCAAATATGCTTCATTGTTCTTCAATCCTATTTATAGGAGCAAAATATAGGTTTTATCTGTTTTACTGTTTCAAAAAAGTACCCTATTAACCAGAATCTATTACTAGTAAAAGGAAAAACAGACTTTTTCATTATTTCCTCTCTGATAACATACTGCTGATTCTCCATCAAATACTTCAGTTAAAGTCAGTCATACGTGTTTTTAATACAGTCAAAACTTAGTATGTAACAACAAACGTACTACAGTTTATACAGTCTTCAGCCGGTGATGATAGTATTAATTATATTATTAGAAATTTAATCATTTCCTACTTTAACTAAACATTTAATTACTCCCAACCAAAAATTCATGAGAGAATGACCTAGCTTGAGAAATAAGCCTCTTTTTAGTAAGTTATATAGATGAATATTGCTGTTTGCCATAACCCACAATTCCATTTGGTAGGATTTAGGTTTTGTTTGCAATAGTGATTTGCCTACTTAATGACATCTAGTCTCAAAAGAAAGATATATATTTATATATCCTTATCAGTAAATGGGCTTTTCAGAAAGCAATACTGACACTTATACAGGATAAGCTTAAGGAATGAAATGAAAAAAATGCCTGAACAGAATTCCAGAGTTATATGATTATCATCTCCTTGGCTTAGAACTTATGTTTTTAATGTTTGTCAATGACTTTACTTATTTTGAATGACTGAATATTCTCTACATGTGACTATTTTTGGTGCTTTAATTTACAATTAGTCATATCTAATCTCTATTATCTAGTTCACATTTGTTTTAATTTTTTACTGATTAAAAATCTATAGCTTGGGACAATAAAAATGTTACTACTAGAAAAAAAATGTGATTTTAAAATGTCCTTTCCTGAAAATTTGTATCTTTTTTTTCATCCTTGCCACTCTTAGTGAAAATTTAGTAATGCATTATCATCTTAGGTAAGTGCTTTGTTACCTAACATTAGCAATGGCCAGCCATTATGATATTAAATAGCCAAAGGAATATAATCTATTTCATTCAATATTATATATACATATACATACACACACACACGTATTCATTATTTTCCTGATGTTTTTTATACAGGTAGTTCAAAGTGTGGTCCCTGATAAATGGCTTCTTTAGAAATATAAAAAAGCAGGTGAAAAGTGACACATCTGAAATATAGTGAGCCTATGTAATTGTTAATACTGGCTGTAAGTATAATTACTACTGAAGCTCTCAAAAAAAATAAAAACTTGAATCTACCCCATATCTTGTTTCTAGTTTCAAAAGCAGCAGATTCTTATTTGCCTCTTGTTATTCAGCATCACATTACCTTTAGTCTCTGTTATAAATAGCGACAGAAGTAGAGAACATTAGAAATAGCACATTAAAAATTAGACTTTAAGTGACCAAATAACATATAACCTTCATTTCTAGCAAATCAACATAAGATAGTTACTAATAAAGATATTCTTCATAGAAATGGACAATAATCTTAAAAATAAAATGTATTCATAATAACTTATTTTTATATACGTAATGTTCCCATTTTCCTGATAAAAATTAGTATAACTAAAATATCCATGTTATATTAATTATCATAATCTGGTTTCCAAGTCCTGAATGATTCAAGACAATCAAGCAAAAAAGAAATGCCTTTGCTAAATATTTTTCTACCACTATTCTTTCAAAATTCTAATCGTTCATTTGATGAGAAGTTTCAAGAGACTGCGTATATTTGCCAAATTCATAGCTGAGATGATTTTAAAAAATCCAGAAAATGAAAGGTTTCAAAGTATAAATATTATCTTTCAACAGATAATCAAAAAGGTCATAAAAAAGTCAATTAAAGACTTTAGAAATGACAACACAATTTCATCAAAATACTAACACACTGTAAAATGTGTGCATGGATAGCCAGTACTTTCCACCACCTCTGTAAAACAGATTTAGATAAAATACTTAAAATCCCCATTATGAAGCATGCAGAGAATATTTTACAAAACAAGCCCTCCACCTTTAAGAAAGCCACAAATCCTAACTCATAAAATCACAGTTTTAAGTGTGGCCTCTTAATTCGATTTTTCTTAAGTATGAAATCATAGTACTTAAGTTCAGTAAAGAATGATTTACATAGTAAAACTACAAAACTTGAAATTCATTAATACACACAATTGCCCAAGATAGCTTCATTTTTATAGGGTTTTTGTGTGTGTGTGCAAAAATCACAAGAATGTGAAGACCATAAAGTGTTAATCTGTTTGTAATAAAACTCATTTTTTGCACACTGAACACTGGTGCTTTTTCCCGATTCTTCTCCATGTTTCCAGGCTTCATCACAGTAGATAATATTCATATCAATAACTTTTCAAGTAAACCTCAGTCATTTCTGACTTCAAAAATCTATTTTATCATAAAATCCTATTATCCTCTGTGACCACTTCTCCCGAACCTGCAGCTTCCTTTTCATTCCTCCAACTACATCTTTATTCCTGAACCTAGACTTTATTCCCTACTGTACCTCATTCTCTTAAGACAGCTTTGCCAGGTTGTCTTTAATTCCACTGTGATGGAATTATCTTCTCCCCTTGACATTTTTGCCACTGCCACCGACCTATCCCACCTGAGCTTTTCAAGGCCTTTGCAAGACATTTTTATTCTGCTCAAGAGCCTCATCCTCACCAACATATTCATTTGTAAGGTTGCCACTGACTTTCAGCTCCCCTTGAAAATGTCAATTTCCTCCTTCCCGTGGTCAATATAACAACTTTCCCTTTAGATAACCACATCTGCTCCTAATCTGTCTGAGTATGTAATGCATTTACATCCCTCAAATGCACAAGTAATTTACTTGGACAATTCTAGCACAATAATTACAAACTTTTTTTAGTTGTTTGCCTACCAATGTTATTCCTACTGTACTGTGGGTACGCAGGTAAGGTCTGCATCTTTCAAAGCATTGTGTACAACACCTATCTACTATGCCACTTGCCCTGGGTAAGATGACTCACAAAATAAAAATACTAAGGAAAGCTTAAATTAAAAAAAAAAAACAGAGTTTTTTTTTTAATCTTTCTGGTTCAACTTTAAAACATCTATGACCTTTCATTTCCATGGATAGCTGACTTACTTTGGTTTCTGTTAGGCTTTACTCTTACTAGTCTGTATTACAAATTTGAAAGCATGGCTAGAATTTAAAGCGTAAGGTGAGAACTGCTATAGGGTATACACATTTACACCGCACGATTAAACTACTTGAAAAATCAGCAATGTCAACTTTAAGAATTCAGAGATACAACAGGATCTTCGCACAAGACAACAGCTTCAGCGCCAAAAGAGAACAGCGCATTTTCTGATGGAGGGCGGGGGAAGGGAGGGGGAGTTCCCGTCCCTGCAACTGGTTTAGACTAGTTTCTCTATCCCAAGGGCTTTCTATTAGAAAAAGTCAGTAAATCACTATTAACATCTGGAAAGAATACCAGGGAAAGGCAACCTATTTACTTAAATGAGAGGAAGGGGTGACATGGATATCTCTTTTCGTAAAACTCAGCAGCCGCATTAGGCTTTGTAGTATCCACCAAAAGACCTTTCTTTCTACCTAATAAAAGCAAGTCCCACTCAATTTAGTCCCTTACCGAGCACCGTCTCAACCTGTCAGAATTTGACAAGGGAAAAATATTTAAAAGAAAGGGGGGCGGGGGAGACACTAGGATTCCCGTCGGCATAGTTTCTTTTTACGAAATCATTTCAATAAATCCTGGATTTCCTTCACTCCTAAATAAGCCCTCAGATCCCAAATACAGTTCTTTAACCCCCGCCTTGCCACTGAATTACACGCAAACCTTGCCAACTACAGAACACAGCAGAAACCCCTACAAATCGGCTTGGTATTCATCTCGGAAGTCATGCCCTGCAGCAACTGCCTGTCGCCAAACTGAGATATTACCCAACTACAACGCAACAGAATCAGACATGCAGAGCACACACCGCTTCCGCCAGCGAGCGAAACGCGACCCAGGAAAAGTGCGCTCCTCACAAGCCCCGGGACCGTTGGCGGCGTGGAGGGGAAGGGGGGCTAGGGGGGTGTTCCCAGATAGGAGGGGGGAAGAGGAGACTGAGTCGGGGAATCCTCTCTTAAGTAAAAAGGCCTGGATCCCCAGCCCCAGGCTGCAGCCAGTCCCTGTGAAGAAACAGGCGGGCAGAGGGCCCTGTGCTCGGGAAGGCGAAATGCAGACACTTGCCGTGATCCGGGTGCAAGCCGATCCCCGACTTCCCGGCGGAGATGAGGGATGTCCCATGGGTGATGAGGGAATGCCCGGCTCCCCAGGGGCAGCTCGAGGCATAGCAGAGTTTCGCCTGATGAACACCCGGGTGGTGGTCCGGCCGGCGCGGGGGTCAGGCTCCGCCAGAGCGGCGCGGGGCCGCTGGGCTTGGGGGAGGGGCCGGAGGGGGTGGAAATGGGATTCCCCCTCTCGGACAGCACTAGCGGAGGCAGCGCGCGGACCGCCCAGAGCGGCGCGCTTCTAACTGCGGAGCCGGGATCCCGCCGCCTGCACCGGCAGCAGGGAGCCCCGCAGCGCCCTCCGCACCGGTTCCTTGCTCCCAGGGGGCCAGGGACTTCGTCCGGTAATGCACTGGGGCCTGATGTCCCACGGGGTCGGCCCCAGTCCCCGGGGACTCCTCGGGAACACCCCAGCCTCCAGCAGCTCTCAGAGGTGGTAAAACACCACCTAGCCCAGTCCCCCTCCTCAGCCTTCCCTCCTCCCGAGGCCGCAAAGAAGGGTCAACACAGTCAGGAAGCCCAAGGCAAGTCGGGGACGGCGGCCGCGGCTGTCCCGGATCTCCTCCGCCCCCGATTACCTGTGAGGACTCCGACACGGATTTGATGGTCGTGGTTGGTGAGGATCATTCCCTCGGTCGCCATGTTTCCCAGCGCAGTCACCGCACTGACAGGAGCCGGGAGAAGCCGGAGTCTGGAGCGCGCGGGCCGGGAGCGCGCTCGCCTCAGAGAGCGCGGAGTGGGCGGGGGAGGCGACCAAGGGCTCGGAGGCCTGTGCGGGGTGAAGGCCCGGCTGGGAGTGCGCGAGTCCGCGGGAGGGGGCGGAGTCAGGGCGCGCGACCCCGAGTCCGGGTCGGAGGCCGCTAGCTGCGGGGCTCGGGGGCGCGGTGACCGCACGGGGAGACCGCGCGGAGGCGTCTGAGCAGAGCCTGGGCCGCTAGATGGCTGGAGCCTGAGGGGGAAAAGAGAGCACACGCTCCGGAGGTTTGCGGGGGCGGACTCGGGGACGGGGCGGAGCTACACCCCGAGGCGTGGAACTCGTAGAGAGTGAGGGGAGGTGTGAGAGCCCGGGTGCGGAGGACTGCGAGCGGGAAGGGACCGGCCCAGCCCGGGGAGGACCAAAAAACGCTCCGGGACGTCCGAGGAGAGCTGGATTGGTTGGGAGAATGCGGAGCGGGTGCGCGCGAGACACGAACCTGCTTCAGCCGAACCCAGACAGAAGCAATCCCCTGCCGAATCGGGCACCTAGCGGTAGTCAGCGCCGCTGGCCGGCTCTCCGGGCCGCGGAGACGCTCTCCCTAGGTGCCCGGGGAAGAAGGGCGTCGCACGCGGGGCCTCTCTTTGCAACCTTCCCGAGCAGCCTCCAGAGAAACTGAAAGTGGCTTAGAAAGCTTCGTGGGTGTCAGTCAGGACAACGGCTGCTGTGATAGAGCCCACCGTGGGCGAAGAGGGAGGTATCCTGGCCCGACTCATCCGCTCGCTTCCTCAAGTGAGCCAGCCCCGCGGGAGGATTTCAGCTTCTCCCGTGCTTTAGGATACCATCTCCAAGTCTGTATCAATAGCATGAACCTCACAAGCGAAGCTTAGGAATCTGCGGTATCGTTGAGTGAGGATATCTGGCTTCTCTTCCACCCGCGCATTTTCTGCCCTTAAACTTCATCTCCACTCACAGTGTCTGCTTTTAGATGAAAGCACTAATCTTAAAGAATGAGAAGAACATATTCCTCCCCACAATCACAAAACTGGAAATAGAACCCAGGCCGTGGCAATGGAGTTCCATTTCAGTATTTGTGGGATATGAGATTACCATGAAACCAGCTTTTGTTACCGCTTCTTTTCATGTCTTTCATAAAATGTTATTCATCACCTGTGACTATTTCACATCAGTTTCTTAGTTCCTTTCTAGCCCTATATACTTATGAATTTAAAAAACATATACACACATACGTTTATGTATGTATTTTTTTCCTTTTTTCTCAGTCATGATAAAACCTGGAAAGCGTAAAAATGAAAAGCAAAGTGTCAAAGATGTATAATCATGAACGTTTTTACACAATTAAAATCTCAGTTAATTTGATGGTTATGAGTGTTTTATTGTTTCTGTTAGAAAACACATTCATCCTGTAACTGAACATTTACATCATTATGTATTTCATTTTATATAACGGGAGTACAGAAGAGATGATGGATTTGAGGTGGGCTAAAATAAGTGAGTAGAATTTCGATTGTGTATTGCTAGTATTTTTGACAGTGGATTAAAAATTGAAGCCAGGTCATGAACCCACATCCTATAATAATCTATCACCATAGAGCCTGATGGCAAACGGATACTTAACTAGTTTAAAATGAGAGATACGTATGTGAAAGTATGTCCAAGAGAATGTTTTCCTTTATCTCAAACCAAAGATGGAAGAGTAAATAGTTGGTTACACTGTTACCTTTCTAATTTATCTTTATTCCCTGCAGTACAAATTTGAAATGATTATAAAGTGTCCTGAATTTTTAGAGAAATTCGAATCCTGTGCACTGATAGGTTCAATAAGCTTAAACAAATTTGGGCCTTTTTCATCCTTTAAGGTGGTAACTAAGCACCTTTTAAGTGGTAGACTAAATAAGCACCCTTTCAACTTAGAGTATTCTATAATTATTCATGGAAAGAAATTGTCACTTTAGTTCCACAAATAAAATAACTAAAAACAAGGGACTTTGGATCTATAAAAGTAGAAATGGTGAAATTCATTAAAGTTTTATTGGGAAGGGTAAATATGAATTAAGCCTTCCAAAATATATGGAGGTTTGTTTGCTAAACCTACTAAAGTTGATGAAAAAGGTAATAATAATTGAAATGAACTGGACAATTATAAAAGATGTTTGTCTTGGAACAATGTTCTTAGTGTATTTGTCTCTGCTGACTGTAGCAAGCTGTAACAAAATATACGGAGGAAAAATCCAGTGAGCTTTACTGTCTAATATGACCTTTTCTTTTACTGTTGGTTATCAAATGAATATTGCAATATGTCTGTACTTTTTTTTACTCCTGTTATAGCACAACATTTCTTCAATATGGAATCAAGTGTTATTAACAAAACTTCCTGGAAGGTAGGAAGAGAGTAGCATTTCTAAATACTGACAAATGTCTCAAAAACATATGGTGAGGAAGGAGAGAACTAGAAGTGAAAAAGTTGAAACTTTGTACATAAAGAGTTAGAAGTGCCCAGAGATTTATTCTTGCCATTCTTACAGGTTTGTTTGTTCGTTTTTAATTCCTGTTGGAAGAATACGTATTTCTTAGAACTTTAAAAAATATTTTAATTGAATAATTGACATACAATATTGTATTTCAGTTGCACAACATAATGATTCGATATTTACATATATTACAAAATGGTCACACAATAAATCTAGTTACCACCGGAAACTATGAGTTCTTAAAAGTATTGACTATATTTCCTATGTTATACATTACATCCCTGTGTCTTATTTTATAACTAAAGTTTGAACCTCTTAATACTTTCAGTTATTAAGGTTTAATAATGAAAACTACAGTTGACATTAACAGAATTAACATAAAAGATAAACTTCTGGCTTTCATAACAGTTTTCATTATGATGATGAAATTAGTAGAAATGAATTAATAAATGATTGCTTTTTTTTTCAGTAATGGTGTATTTACACTTAGCCCTCCTGGTACTTTAGTTTCCTGTGGTCAATCACAATTTCAATTAAGTAAGGCAAAAGCTTACTGGCTTCTCAAGGGTCAGTCTCTCTCTCATTAGCACTAGATTATTCTTCCTCTAAGGCTTACTCCACTCTTGCCTCTTTTCTGATAGGCTAAAGGCCATAACTAAAGCGAAGTCAATTAAAAATGGGTGCAAGCAACATTTTGAATATACTTAATGCCACTGATTTCTACACTTTAAAATGGTTAAAATGGTAAATTTTGTGATGTGCATTTAGGATAATTTTGTTTTAATTAGTGTAACATGAAGCTCTGGTAGATTTTCTCTAAGGGAATCTTGATTATCGTCAAGATGAATTTTAGACTGACTGAATTAGGCAGTGTATTACTTCCTAGGACTGTCTTAACTAAGTAGCTCAAAGTGGGTGACTTAAAATAACAGAAATGTATTCTTTCTGCTGGTTCTGTAGGCCAGAAGTCTGAAATTAAAGTGTCGGTAAAGCCATGCTTCCTTTGAAGGCGCTAGGGAAGAATTCTCCCTTGCCTCATTCTAGCTTCTGGTGCTTGCTGGCAATCCTTAGCATTCCTTGGCTTGTAGCTGCATTACCCCTATCTTTGCCTCTATCTATACATGTAATTCTTCCCTGTGTATATTCTCACTTGCCTTTCTTATAAGGTTACCATTCAGTGGATTTAGGGCCCACTGTAATCAGTATGACCTCTTTCTTAACTAATTAACATCTAAAAGACTCCACATTCTGAAGTTCTCAGTGGATGAAATTTGAGGAGACATTATTCAATTCAGTACAGGCCATACTAGATTACATTACTGGGAATATCCATGAAACATATAAAGTAGAAATTCAATCTATTAGAAACAAAGGTTCAAAGGTTTCTTAAAAGCTGGTATTTAGAAATTAGACATAGTCTTAGAGAAAATAAAGCTTCATAGAATAGAGAATACTGGGGAAATGTTTAATATTTGACCTAAGTAGCTTAATGTTTTCCTCACAGAAGTAGTTTTCTGAATTAGAACTTACCAAAGTCTGGAGAGAGAAATTTATTCATTCTTACTTAATGAAATTGACATTTTCCTTTTAGTTCTGGTGCCCTTGTTACCTTTTAGTGAAGTTGAGCCACCTCAGTTGCCCATGGAGTTTGACTGCACTTCTTTGGGAACAACTAGGACAATGCTTCCAAAGTCTGCCATGTTTACTAAAATAAATGTGAACTTTTCTTTGGACTTTTGATACTATATTTATGCTGCCCAGATTCCTGCTTGAATAATTTTTTTGTGCCCTGGTCTTTTGTATTTTTCCCACTCTTTCTTCCTCTGAAGTCCCCAACTGGAAATCCAGGTGTTTGAGGATGCTTTTGCTTGCAAGTGACTGATCCTACTTTAAACCAAAAGGAATTCACTGGCTTATGTAGCTAGGAAGTCCAGACATGAGTATAGTTTCAGGGTTGACTAGACTCAGGGTCTGAAACCATGTCATTAAGATGCCATCTTTTAGGTATGCTTTCTTCTTTGTTGACTTAACTTCCACGCTGGCTTCTCCTACATGGTAGCAAAGATGATGCTGGCTTCTTGAGGCTATAAATTAAATCAGTAGTTTTTCAAGCCCATCTAGGGAGACATGGAGACCCCAAGACCCTTTCAAAAGATCTGCAGGGTCAAAAATATTTTTATATAATGCCTAATACTAAGGTATTATTTGTCTTTCCACTTATTTTCTCATTAGATACAGTGGAATTTTCCAGAGCTACATGATATATAATATCACTCTGATAGCTAATGGAATGTATGTGTTTGTATATTTTTTTAATTTTTAGTAAAGTAATTATCAACAGCTAAAACTTACTTAAACCAAAGCTCTTTGGGATCCTGTATAATTTTTAATTGTGTAAAGGGGTCCAGAGACCAAAATCTCAACAACCGTAAATTTTGGTCACATCCTTATCCCCAAGGACTTACTAATGCAAAGGGAGTGGCATTTTCTGATTGGTTAGGCCTCAGCCATGTATTCGTGGGAATGGGGATCATTCCAGAGGGTGGGAATCAGCTGCACCCCACAGAAAGTCTAAGATGAAGGGAGGATGGATGTAGTGCCTTAATAGGTTAGCACTTAGTTCAACTCTCCTATAGATTGTTCACCATTACTATAGGTTTTTTCTTTTCTTTTCTGAGGGCTCTAATTTACACTTTTAATACCACCTGCATCATCTCATGTTAATATTCAGAGGATAAAGAAGCTCTTCCTGGTATGTCCTGACAATTTACAAAATGTACAAGGTCACCACTTATTTATATGGCTGCTTATCTGATGAAAGGAGGAAACCAGGAGCAAAAGTTTGATTTCTAAAGAAAGCACTTGTTTTTCTTCCTTGTTAATTCAAAGAAAGGTTAGTCTACAGGGGAGGAGGACAGTATTTCTAGAAGAGGAGATGATTATTAGATAAAGGAAAAGAGAGTGAGCTTTGTTACATGTAGGAAAAGTAACATTAAATGCCCAAAAGGTATTTGATTTCTTAAAAGGACTCTGTCTACAAGGCCTTCGGTTTTTAGGATTCAATATATACAAGTCTTGGGAAGACAGTTCCAAGCTTAACAACTGAGATGGATTGACCTTAAATGAGCTTTTTAAAAAATTAAAAGCATCATGCTTTTCTTAAATTATTATTATTAATTGGTTTCATGTAATCAAACTTCGCTTAAAGCCCAACTACCCTAGAAAAATATAAAGCAAAATACAAAAAGTTATTTTGTTAACCTAAGTAATCTCATTTTCTCTCTGGTTGACTGATATTTGGAGAAAATGTGGTTTATAGGAATGCCTATATGGTGTTTTACCTTAAAATGAACCTTAAGTAAAAGTTTGAAATGTTAGGAAACATAAATTGTGAAGGAAGCAGAGATGATGGATTTTTCAGTTTTCCTGAAAACCTCATTTTGCCATGTAATAATTACATTTCATATTTACATGCCTATGTATCTCCTGCTGTGGGATTGATTGGTTGCAGAGCCATATCTCTTTCCAACACAGAACCTTGTTTTCTTACCATTTCCTAGTAGTTGATGAGTAAATACAGAACATGTGAAGCAACAGGAACTTTGAATTGCTAGTAAATGGGCTGTTAGAAGTTTGGCTTGGCATGTAACAGATTGCAGAAGCCTCTGTCTATAAAAGCAGACACCACCTAAAGTGGCCATAGTTCACACAAACAATACCAAAGCTGGATTTTTCTGCCTGGATCTAAAAGTGGAAGGCAATATGCTTGCATTTGCATTATCACTTGCCTCCTTTGATTGTAATTCTAGACTAAAGACATTAAGTCTCAGGCCATTGCTGGTCTTATTTCATTTATGAAAGAAGTAGCAAAATCACTCTGGTCCTTGCAAAAAGGCAACTTTTGGAGGTGAAACATTAGCAAACTGCCCCTGAATAGCTAGAAAGTCAAGGTAAAATAAGTGAGATAAGCCACAAAAACCATACTGCCCAGCATTATGGTTTGTAACTGTATTGCTGGTGGAACAAAGTTTTCCTCAGTTGAATTTAAAACTGAAAAATATCTTCCCAGTGCAGTCAAGGATATCAGGGGTTTTATTCTCAGAGAAATATAATTGGAATATTATGAGTATAAGTGAAACTCTAATAATGTGTCAATTTCATCAATACTTTATGAATACTAATTCAGTTTCCCTAATAATTTGATTCTGGAATTCATAATAGCTAAGCTCTGGTAAACAGCGTAACTGTTAACAGCCCCAATTGACTGTGGTCTTTTGGACACCCTTTGACATATCTGAACTCCAGTCTCCTCTATTGTAAAGTGAAGAAATTTTACATACTTATTTAAAATCCCTTCTAGTGCCAAAATTCTGTGATTTCATGCAAACCTTTTCTAGTCCAAAAGTACATTTTTAAAAATCCACATTTAAAAACACCTTTATCAATTCAAATTGGCCTTGGGAGAAAGAAGATTTTTAATCGGTTGGCTTACTTTGTAAATTACTAGAATGTACAAGGGATTAAGGTTTTTTGTAGCAGATCGACTTTCCCCACATTGACATGAGATTGTTAATTTATGGCAACTTAATCAGAGAAAAGATCTGTAGACCTCAGAAACTACAATATGATCCAGTGGTATCATATAGGCATAAGACAGGGTGACAAGAGATCTGGGACTTTGCAATTAACTTTTTGTGGCCTTATCCAATATCTGAGTTGCTATCAAATCCCAGGTACTATGTTAGGTGATCAAAAAACAACAAGATGAACAAGACATAGTCTGAGTCTCAAAGAGCTCACCATTTGGTGAGGGAGATAGCTGGGTAAACAAATGCAATATAGTTCATCTAGAATAGTGATTCTCAAACCAGTCTACGCAGAATCCCAAAGAGCTTTTAAAAGTACTGATGCTCTTGCCCTATCCCTAAATGATCTGGGTAGGGACCCAGTGAATTGATATATTTTAGAGATCCCAAGAAGATTCTAATACAGCTAGGACTGAGAACACTGAGATAAATGAAGTGCACCAAACTCAGCTCTTAGAACAAATAGGCAATGGGCAAGCAGAAAAGGAGAGAAGTGTCAACTTTGCCAAAGGCATGGAGATAGCAGAACTCATGGTGGATCAGGGGAACTGCAAATAGTTCTATAGAGCTCAGTGTAGAATATATGAAGGAAGGGGTTATAGTGAAAGATGAATCTGGAAATGTAGACAAGAGGCAGGTTACTGTATGGCCTGTGAAGGAGACTGGACTTTATAGTAAAGTCAGTGGAAAACCAGTAGGGAAGTGACAGGGTCTCATTTCTCTTTTAGAAAAGGTAGCTGCAGGTGCTGTGGAAGATGGATTAGAGGAACTAGCAAGGAAACCAATTAAGAGGCTGTGGAAATCCAGGTAGCAAAGAGGGCCTGAATTAAAACAATGGTACTAGGAAGGTAGAAGGTAACAAAAAGAAGAGGCAGAACCTACAGGGCAGTTGGATGTGGTGGTGACAAAGTAAAAAGGAGTCTATGATATATATTTTCCTTATTTTGTACCTATTTTGTTCATCTGCCAGTGGTGGATCTGCCCAGAATTAAACATTTCAGAGTTGGAGAACAGCAGCTTTTTATGGGCTTGTTAACAACTTACAATGTGGTTTGAATACAGTCATTCCCAAATCAAAAGCTAACAAAATAATCAGAGGCTATTTTATAGTCTCTAAATGACTAAATTCCTGCCATATTCAAGGTCAAGCATCTAACTAGCATTTCCACCCAGTTTGGTGGGGAGATGAGAGGGGAAGCCGCACTAAAACAAAGGTTTGAGAGATTTTAATTAACACAAATGACTGTGCCTAGTCTAATGTGTCCAAAGCAAATGGAGTGAAAGCTGCCCAGTCCTTCAGAGCTTCATCTGGCAATGACCTCAGGAAAAAAGGCCTCCCTCCTTCATCATCAGACTGATTTCCTTTAGTGCCTTTTGTTCTGTATAGGTCTTTGATTCCAGAATTTTCTGAGAGGTAAAAACAGAAGAAGAAGAAGAAAAAGAAAGACAGCTAAAACATCAAGTGCCCTGGTGCTCACTTTGCAAATCCCCTAAAAATATTCAATCAGAATGTAGTTAACAAATGCATTCCAAAATCTACACCCACTCTCTATTCAAGCCTTCAAAATGATTTTGGAAATGAAAGTAGTTCTCACCACATTAGATTCATTTCTGCAGGTAGTTGCTCTGCCCATAGTTGTACCTGATGGGAAACATTAGGAAAACAAGAACTTCCTTTGAAGAAAAAAAAGCACTGAGTTTTGAGTTGTAAGGCTATTAACATTCATCACAGTGTTATATCATTGTATCACTGTTGGACTGACCCTGGTATTAACACTGATGTGGATTTTCTAATTGTTGTTTCAGAAAATAACTTCATTGAACAATATTTTAAAAGTTGGACTGGCAAACCATTTTTCTGCTGAAAACTCATGTTCTACAGAAGAAAAAATCATTTGAGGTTAATATGGAAGCAGAAACAATTTTACAAGAGAATGTACAAAATGTACTTCTAATACAACTTTTAAATTTAGAAATAGGATGATAAATTATATATATGATACACACACACATACCCTAGATAACCCAGATATATATTCCACAAAAATGGCCATCTGTGGATAGTGGAGAACAAACAAAAGACTGAGGTGAGGGTGGAGATGAGAAAGAGGAAGCAAAGAGAATATAGGCACATGCTGAGATAGAGAGGGAGGAGGGAGGCAATAAGAAGGGGGAAGCAGAATTGAGGGGTGTTAAATAGTTTCCTTAGTAAGTCTGTTCTACATTAGGGTTGCTATAATACAGGACATTCAGGTAAAGTTGGATTTCAATAAGCACCAAATAATTTTTAGTGTAAGTATGTTCCATGCAATATTTGGGACATACACTAAAAAGTTATTGTTTATCTGCGATTCAAATTTAACTGGACATCCTCTACTTGTTAAATATGACAACCCTATCCTAATAATCCTGCTGCTCCCCGTGTGTGTGATGCAAAAAAGTTTGGCATCTATTGTCAATCATTGAAATGATAGTGAAAGGATGACCAAATTTAGAAATTAACTATAAATTACCAATACCATAAACCTAACTTAGACATTCAAAAAGTTCACGTTTCCTCAAAGCTTAAAAAACCCTGTATTTGAGAGTGAAACTATTTATCAAAGACTCAGATTTGAACTAGCTGTGGATTTCCATCCCTGCCTTTCAGCATTTAGCTTAACACTACTATTTTCTATTCAACAGCACCTGCTGGAGTATATTTCAGCCATCAGGAAGAGTAATACTAAGGTGAAGTAAAGGTTAAGCCAATAAGAAGAATGATTTGCTCTCAGAACAGAAGGAGTTACAGAGTAAATAAGGTCTCAAGAGTATTCATTTCCCACCTCACTGGACTTTCATCTGAAATTGTAAGTGTATCGAAATATTCATATCCAACCCTCAGCTTCTTTTTAAAAGAACTCGAGTAAAGGCCAAGAGTTTGTTGGGGAAGTGGGCAGGAGAAGAGGAAAAACAGACTGTCAGAATCAAATGTCTGTTTGCCAGTTATATCATTACAGAAGATAAACCTCTTCTTTAAACAACAGCAGGTATGATGGGAAATTCAGCTGAATTTAAGATTGCTTTGTGCCTCTAAGATAGGTCACTACCAAAGTCCATGAACTGTTCTCTTGATTATAGAAGTCAGGGAAAGGCTGCCACACACCCTGGCTCAGATTGTAATTTTATACTGGAAGGGAGGTAAAACCGTTCAAACATGACCCATCTCTGGGACAATCAAAAAAAGGAACAACTTCACCCTAGGTGTAAAATGTTTTTTTCTTCTGTAGCACTAGGTCATACGGTATTCTAACCAGATAAGACTGACCATAGTAATGCTACAACCTGGATCTCAAGGGAATTTGCAAGTAGGGATTGCATGAAGTGTAACAAAGTCATAACATACACAAAGGATTATATTCTGCCAACCTAACAGGTCACACCACTGCAACATGCCCAACCAGCATACAGCACAGTTGATGTGGGAGGAGGGATTCTTGGCCAAGAGCAGTTGGAGAAACCTTCCTCTAATTGGAAATGCCTAGAAGAAAGGGCCTGTACCCTGATTTGCTGGAGGTATGTCCAAAAGCTACGTTCCATCCTTTCTTTAAGATAGGTTTGTAATATTCAATTATTTTCAAACTAGTGGGGAAAGAACACTATCTGGGAACATTATTGTGGGGAAAAAGGAAGTTCCTGTGGTCAGGATCCTCACCTGACCCTAAACTACTTGATGATGTAATGCCTACTGCTAGGCTACTGCTTCCACACCTGTAGGCAAAAAGCTATTATTGACTGAGTCACTATATAAAGAGCTCTGCCCAGTGCTCTGGGTGGAGGCAGAGGAGGAGGAGGATTACAGACCTGCAGACTGTTGGAGGTACACGTAATTCTAGTACTCCACCTATTGCAGGGAGAATAAAGTCAGGTATAAACCCTTTTACTCCAAGAATGTTCCATTGTCATTCCTCAGTCTCACTGAATCCATAGTGAATTTTCTGGGGGCAGAAGCCCTCAGGCAAGACAATTATTAAGTAGTGTTTACTTTTCAAGTTCACACTTCAAAAAATAACCACCTTGTGTAATTACTTAACCCCGTTTTAAATTGTGTCCCAATCACCTGATTTATCTGTGGTATCAGATAGCGATTGTGGAAGAAGTGGGCAGTGGCTGTTTTTGGAATGGAGAGAACTAGTTCAGGGAGTAGAATAATAGGTAAAGATTGTGTAGCAGAATACTGTGTTTAATAAGGTCTAATCCATGCTGCCAGTAATACACCTCAGTACCACAGAGCATGACAGAAAACATCAATAGTTTTTTTTTTCTTTTTTCTTCTGATACATAAATACAGCACATTTTGTTCTAAGGGTAACAGAAGGCTAACCTCTCCCACAGCATCGCATGTTTCTCAAATTACAATTGGTTGACTAGATGGATGTGATTGGTGCCACCTACTGGAGTAAATGCAGAATTACAAAACTGTCAACCCTTTTTGGAACGGTTTTATTAGCCAACAAATTAACCTTAAGGAGTATGATTCTTCCTTGGGAGAATTATACCTAAACAGTGATAAGTTTGGATACAAACCATAGCCCTTAGAGGTGGAAGAGTCATGAGAAATCACATACTTTACACTTCCATTTTATAGCATGGTCTAGGAGATGAGCTTTGGATATGGAGTCAGAAACCTGGCTTCTCTGAACTATTTTCTTCAGTAATACCTATCCCGTAGAGTTATTGTGAGGGTTACACAAAACCATATGTTTTCAACACATTCTATAATATGTTATGGTTGTTTTAGATACGGAAAAAAACTGAAATTAAATGGCTTGCCCAGGGTATTTGACCAGTTGGTCTCAGAGTAAGGCCAGCAACTCACGTATCTGACTCTAAATCTAATGTTTTTTCCATTAAATTACTAGTTTCAAAAATTTGATGGGGAGAAGATTTTAGGTAGCAACTGAGATAAATTTAGGAGGTGCTAGAACATAGCATTAAATACTATAAATCACAGTGAGAAAATTATTCCCTTTTCAATTCTTTAAAACTGCATAGGATCAAGAAGAAAGTTTCTGTTTAAGCCTAGTTTTCTTTAAAACTCTCCACTTCTTCCTAATCTCACTTCCTAATAAAGATAAAACAAGCCTCAGGCTTTGACATCTTGTTAGAACATTAACATTTTGTTTTTGGTATACTTATTATTAAGTTTACTTTCTGTTATGGAAAACTATATTGGTTTTCATTTAAAACAGTAATGTTAATTTTATTATCAAGGAATACATTTAAGAAATTAAAGAAGCAATCCAATCAGAAAATATTGAATAAACAATAGTCCAAGTGACACAGAAGTTGAGGAATGCTAACACTACCAAACCATCTCCCTCTCATAGCACTATTAGAAATAATATCTCGACATAATTATTTTAAAAATCCCCCTATGAAGAGAACTAATATTTCTTTTGTTTTCTCTTCAATAATTAAACACTAAGTTATGAATAGGTCAACATAACTAAAATCTAGGACTCAGATTTCTAGGCCACTTGGAGCCCAAACAAACCCAAAGATTTTGTATATGTGTGTGTTAGAAAATGAAACTGGCCTATAATCAGGGGTCAATGAATGCACAATCAATTAAACACAAGAGTAGTGGGACACTCATAGCAGTGCTACATTCATCTGTGGTAAGTGAACAATTTAGTGCCTTATCATGTACTTCTCCAGAAGCATAAGAGGAGAGAAGAAACTGTGGGCTGTCCTAGTTCAAAGTTCAAGGATTCAGCGTTCTGCAAGCAAGGAAAAAAACAATCTCCTGAGGTGATCAGATTGAATGGAATCCTTCACTATTTACTAATCTTGGCTTGATTTGAACCTGGAGCAAAAATATTTTTAACTCCTTACTCCATGGATCCCTCAAGATGACCTTCAGCTAATTTTAAGTGAAATCTTTTTAATTTTTATCTTAATGAATTTACACTGCTTCTGGTTGTATTCCAGGTTCTTGTTGGAGAAGAAAACCTCAAGTTTTCTCCTGTCCAATTCTAATCAAAACAACAGTTAAAACAAAAATATGAATAGAGCATTGGCTGAAAGATAGGAAGCACATCCAGTCTTCTAGATTTTCTAAATTTTACACACAAATTGAGTCAACTCCACAGAGTGCTATGTGCCTGGACCAAATCATCACCTTTTAAAAATTTCAAATTAGTAATTTTTTATCATATTGTGGCAAGGAACAGATAAATAGCTTAGGAAATTTAGATTCTGAATTCATTTTAGAAATATTATTGAGGCCATTAGCTATTATAAAAACATTGTGTCCTGTTCTCATAATAAGGACCTAAAGGAGAAATTTCTCTCTGACCTCAGTACCAGTAAAAGCTGTGTTTCTCCTGAGTAATTGATTTATTGTTATTTTGTGGAGGCTGTAAAACCATGTTCCTTCTTCAAGTCTGAAGCCTACCTCAATCAAATATATAGTACTTCTATTATGAATTTTCATGTATTTACCTGGCTTCAACTTACTTTCCCCTTTGTCTTAATTTACTCATCTATTTACTTAATCTTATGTGTTGTGTGTGCTTTTATAAGATGTTCAAGACCTTTATGGAATAAGATTTAGAAGAAATTAGAGATACATACTGATACTGATAAAACATTGTCATCCATTAGCCATGATTTCTCATTGCTTGTCTTTTTTTTATTAATACAGAATCCAGATTGGTAAATCCCTGATAATTTAAGAACTCTCTTCCTTCTCCTCAGCAATAATTACTTTAATCTAATTTTTTTATGGCAAACTATATGATTTCCTACAATGTTGCCATAAATACTTCGGGAGGAAATGCTGAAACTCCCAGAGGAATACCTGGATTGGTGATACTCACAACACTTGTCAGATATCTATCTCCTTGGCTTTCTGTTTTGAAGTAGCAGAGCCTATTCCAACAAGATTTATGAGATCAAACCACTCTAATTCCTAGGAAAGGAGAGGAGGTAGGGAGGAAACTAAAATTTTATCAAGTGTCAGCTATATATAATCAACTACATATGATAAGTACATAATATATTACTTAGTTTTTACAAAGGAAAATTTCATTTCTTCCAGAGGATTCCTTACCTCGGTACAAAGTGTCTGAGTGATAATAATAATGGTGATAATGACATAATTTATTGTAACACTACTAACATTTAACTTGCTGTATGTCAAGCATTGTGTTGATCACTTTACAAGTAATGGGATCGCCAATGTAAAACAAAACAAAACAAAACTTCAAACTGTGTGCTTATAATACTCCCCTACCTTGGCTCCCAGGAAGATTAAAAAATGCTTGCTTTGGCTCAAAATTCTGCTATAAGTATAGTGATAATTTCAGGTCATTGGCCTTCTGGTAGTTCTTCAAGGCTTCAGTTCTCAGCTCACTTACTTTTCTATTAAAGTCATTCTACAAGAGAACATTTTTCAGAACTATTCACACATCAGTGTCTTCTCTAAATCCACTGTTACCTGAATCCTTTTTATTCAGAATTTCAAAAATGATCCCATCATGCTCAGTTTTCAAAAGTTGGGCAGAAAGTATTTGTGATTTTTCCCCCTGTTTCAAATAGAACAAAATCAAAACCATAGGAAAAAATGTTATTTATCCAAAGTTACTCAAGGGGAAGCTGGAGATAGGACTCTCCAGCCATCTCCCCATGAAATGTTTCTTTTAGCAGGATAATTGGTAATACAGATGAAGGGATCAGACTTAAATTTTTGAAACTAAAAGCTTTTATATTGTATGAATGAAATTGTACCCCATGCCCAGCTGTGGAAGACCTTATTACCTGAAGGATATTGGCTTGTTCCTGATAACCGACCCATTCCATTTTCTTCCGTTGCTTTTTCCTGGTGGAAGAAAGAGCCTCTGGGTGACAAAGTAAATTGAGATCAGAAATCAGTTTTCTTGACATGCTGCAAAGATTTTATAGCAACATTATCGTGTCATAGATTTACTAATAAATTGGCTTCAACTGCACAGTCCTTTCAGTTGGTCATACCTGTAAAATTCACTCTCTAAATGCTAAAAGCGAAATAGGATCATTTTCTATGAATGAGTTGGTTGAAGGAAGAGTAGATACAAGCATACTACCTCTAAATAAATGTTCAAAAACAAATTATCAAGTGGTTTGACATGGCATAGCTATTGTGGAGCTGTCATTGTTGGTATAGCTTCTCCTACTTTACTCTAGCTCACATGATTTCCCAGAAACTTGCAGTGTCACTCTTGACTCAAATAAAATATCCCAAGGGAACCAGATCGCCTATAAAATTTTGCATCAGTTCAGGAGCATACCATAGTTTCGGTAGATTGATGTTACCTTAGACTTCTAATCTATCAGCTCAAAAAGCCACTAGCATTCAGAAAGGTAATATTACTGTCCTTCCTTATCTCCTTGACTTTCTTTGCACATGATGTCTCCTGTTCATCCTTGGTCCTCCTAGGTGATGAGGGGATGGTGGGAGCCTGGGATGAAAGAAGAGAGCTAAAGGAATAGGTGGTCCCAGAAAAGAAATGCAATGGCTCAGCAGACAGTAAATCCAATATACCCTAAAGGCCCAGATCCTACCTATTTGCCTACCCAAATTAGCCCTGATTGTCAACAGGCTGTCTCCAGCTGGGTGACATCAAAAACCTTGACATTCTAAGTACTTGCCTTTCCATCCTACAAGTCTGCCTTGTTTTTTATCTGAGATGCTTTTGGTTGATCACTTGGTTCTTCTGTGTTAAAAGTCTGTAGAAAGACATTTTGGCAATATTTTCAATTAGTGAGGGAAGTAGAGAGCCAATATGGGTCAAGGCTTTAGGTTCCTGCCAGTCAGCAACCTGTCAGGGCCCGACATGAAAACTGTACTACCAAAGGGGGTTCAGACTGCAGCAAGCTCTTCCATTGGGTCCCTTGAGTATATGTTATAATAATAAAATCTATTAACTGAACCCTTATTATAAAGCAATTACCACTGTAAGCTGTGTACATCACTCTACTAATTTACAATACTTTATTACATTACACACACTCTCATTTAATCCTCACAGGACTTTTTTTATTTCTATTTGATAGATTTTAAAAATGAGACTTGGAGAGGATAAGTCATTTGTTTAGGGTCACACAACTAAAGAAAAGTACAGAGCTGGCATCTGAATCAGATATCTTGGATTCTGAAGGCTGTGTTCTTAACCACTAGGCATACTGCTCTTCTCTCTCCATTTCTCACTGTCTAAAAATATGAGTAGGGAAAGTCAATCACAAGCTAAGATATATGGACATCCCTTATAAAAAATATTTTGGGAGCTCTGAAGAAGCTGGATTTTGATAGAAGAATTGTGCTAGCACATTTCCTTTCACAAGGCCTCAAGAACTCAGGGATTAAAACTTCTGGAAGTTCATAGAACTGATTTGTATCTGCCTCTGAGAACTAGGAGCCAATCTTAGTACAAGATGCAGGGTCTGATGATAACCTGATTATTTGTGGAAAAGTGAGGTGAAAAAAGCAGTCAGAGATCACACCACACACCTGTTTATTACACAAGACACAATCTGCTCTTCTAGCATCAGAGTTTGTGAAAAAGCATTTGGATCCCAAGGAATTAGTCCACTGGTTTCCACCCCTGCCTGGTTTCCCAGAAAAAGGCCTTATTATTATTATCTTAAACAGTGCAGTGATTATTGCAAAATCATAGGGGAATTAGAATTAGGTATTCATTCTTTCAGCTTATATTTATTAATTGTCTACTATGTTCCAAGCATTATGTTGCATGCTAGGGATTTAGAGATGAACAAAGTAATCAATACACTTATATTCAACAGGGTAGCAGGGAGAGAAGAAACAAGTAAAATAACAATTTAAGAATATATAAGCTTACCTTAAAAAGTGCCGTGGTGGACATGAACACTGTTATATAATACAAAGTTGGGGAGAGTGCCCTCTTTTAGATGGAGTGAACAAGGAGGGCATCCCTGAGGAGGTATCTTTTTTTAGCAGTGAGAAGTCTTTATTTAAGGCAAAAAGTGCACACTTGAAGAAAGGAGAGTGCAGGCATCCTCAGAGAGGAGACACCAGGAGGTGACATTTAAGCATATACCTGAAGGATGAGAATGAACCCAGCCATGAGAATATAGCATTATAGGCTGAGGATAAAGCAAGAGCAAAAGCCTTGAGACAGGAAAAGTCTTGACATATTTGGGAAACCATGAAGAGGCCAGCCTGGTGGCTGTATAGGAAACCAGAAGGACTAGAGAGGTAGGCAAGAGCTAGATTATGCCACAAACAGGAGTGGCTGCAAAGGGTTTTTATAAGAACGACATGATTTGATTGTTTTAAAAGATCACTTTGTTGGGCAAAGAATGGATTGGAATGAGGCACGGTGGAAGCAGGGACCAAAAAAAATGAGGAATGGGGACCACAGTAAAGGGAAGTTCTCTTATTATGGTCTGTAAGACATACTTTCAAGAGATTCTTAGAAGCACACCTTGTTCCATAGCATCTCCATTTCCTTCTGAAGCATCTTGTTTTTCCTTTCCTGTTGAAGAGGGAAAAACCAAACAAACCAAAATGTGTTTGTCCAGTCATTAAAGTGAAGTTGGAAGAAACTACCAAGTATTGGGGGAATAGGGGTGAAAGGACATAGTAAACCACAGAGGAAGGCAATGAATGGGCCTAGCCCCAAATCCAGGAACATGAGAGATGAGTTTCATGATGATGATAACACAAAAATAACAAAAATGTTGAATAATAGCTCATACTTAAAACATTTAAGATGTTCTGGTCATATGATAATTTCTCTGGAGCTAATTTCTAATTTTTAAGATCTTCTACATTGTTGATGTTTTAAAATCTTATAAGAATCTCTTAGAATAAACTCTATTTTTTTTTACTTTGGTAGATGTTTTCTATTCCTTCTGAAATGTGAAGGGTTATATACTTGTATTCATTAAGCCTTAGGTGAAAAGTTTTTCTAAAAGTCAAAGACATAGAATTTTTGCCAGCTAGTCCTTGTTCTTCCCAGCATTTCATTTCACTCCCTTCAGAATACCCTGGACTTTCTAGATCAAGGAGATATGAGAGTTGGAGCATCAGGTGTAGAGATGAGTACTCAGTCTTTCCTTTTCTTGTCTGAAGACAACAATGGAATTGAGCCACGATCAGGAGGCCATTTCTTGGAGTGCCCACCAAACTCTTACCATATTCTGCTTCATCTCCTCTGCTTCTTTAATGACCTCCATCACTGAGGATTCATCATTCCCCTTTCCTGCCATGATCTGCCTCATGATCTGCAGACTAGAATAGAAGGAAGAGAGAGAATCATAAAACATAGTCATTCTTGAAGACTAATACTAATATTCTGCAATGAGTCAGAATGTACTCCACTATGTGAATGAGATGGGGTTTGTAACCACAGGAATTATGGAAGTCCTTCTGAACACAGAAGGTCTCAATAGAATGATTCCATTCCTAATTAACACTTGCCATAGCTATGTGCTCTATAATGAATTCTGTGGTCTATAATGCTCAAATCTTAGGTCTCCAACAGCCAGTCAGACTCCTCTCCAACCTTCAGAATAATATTTTGGTGTATGTCCTTTGGGGTAGAAAGGAACACTATTACCCCCTGTGAAGAAGGAGGTTGAAGAACCTTTTATCTTTGGAGTAAATCTCAGAATTACTCCCTATCTCATCTCTGTCCATCTACCTCACCTTGCCTCTCCATATAAAGGCATTTTAGTTAGCTGGGGAAACAACTTATATACTTATGAAAGCCTGCACAGAGAATCCAAACCATCTAGAAATTTGTAACAAAATCTGAGTCAACACCAAGTTTTTTACAATGAGAGGATATTCTTTAAAAGCATTAATTAACTATGTTTATGTTCATTGTACTTTTTCCTCCCCATTTTTATAGGCAGATAGGCAAGATTTTGTGTTCTCTTGCCCTGAGAAAAGTCTGAGTTCCTGGGTTATAAGAAGTTGGTGCTTGACCACAACTTTCTGCCTGGCTTTTACTTTCCAAAAGTCTGAGCTCCCTGAGATGCTTTTGGTAAGAGTAGACAATGAAGGTAGAGCCATTAAAGTGATATTCCCGAGACTAGAAAGGAAACAGAGTTGGTAGGTCCCCCAAGAATAGTGAATGACCTAGTGGGGTTAAAACCTCAACTGCATGGTATTTTTAGACCGGATCCTAATCCAGAGGACTCTGGGCTCTGAAAGGTTGCCATTCCACTGCTTGGGGTGGGAAAAGCACAGTCATCTATCCTAAAGAGATACCACAAGGACCTATCAGTGTGACCATGATAGACTAAAGATACTAAAGGCTCTTAACTGTTTTTTGGCTGGACGCTCTTAGGGAAGATGAGTAATAAACTATAGTCCCATGAGGTGAGAGCTGAGTCATATTTAGTTTTACTGAAATATAATAAAGGATTCCTTGCCACTCTGGTTTTGTGGTTACAAATTCCTTATCTATTACAGAGGAATGTCTAAACCTTTTTAAAAAATGTCAATAATCATTTTTAATCCTATGCATTAAAGTTCTCTGGCTTTTATCCCTCTAGGACATCCTCATTTCATAGGAAATCCTAAGAATCCTTACCTTCTTTGTTTTTCCTCCAAGTTAGACATTAGCTTCTGGAATAAGAGATGGTTCTTATCTTCAAGAGGTTTTAGCATCTCTAGCAGTTCCTGCTTCCATAGCATTAAGTCCTCATTCAATTCCTTCAAATAGTTGTCATCTGTCTTACTACTTCTGTGGGAAGAAACACCGTAATATCTGCCTTTAACCTGGGTTAATAATAGAGGCATTCTTTTCTCTCCTGAATAGTTAGCACTTGCCATATGTGTCCAAGACTCACCTTGTTTTTGAGGACAAGTGAGATCCTGGGGAGTTTGAACTACTTGTCATCTTGAAGGGAAACTTCTACTTTAAGAATAGACGTCTCCTTGAAAATATGTGTCCTCTTGTTCCATTCAGTTAAGTCATCATTTTTATGCTGCTGTTTCTTCAAACTCCTGTTGAATTGGACTGATTTTTGATCAGCCTGAGGTCACAATGGTCCTAAGACCATAGAATCAATAGGTCTTTTAAGTAACTCCAACATCAATGCCAGCTTGTTTACTGAAAACACTACACACATTTAAAACTGACAATATTAAATAAACAGAATGACATCTGATTAGTTTTGCCTTAGCTTTAACCAATGTCAAAAGTTTTATTCCAAAGTCTTTGTTGAATTGAATAGAATCACAACACATTTATACTGTGGAATTCCTATTGTGTTAGAAAATAGTGGCCTGTCAAAATTAACTTATCAACATCATCTTCCACAGCAATTAACCTACATCAAATTCTGTGAGTGAGGAAAAGATGACGACAAGGCATCTACCTTCTGGGGATCTTAGGAGGAGGAGGAGGAGGAAGAGAGGATACCTCTAAGAGACATTGTAAAAAATGGAGGCCAAATTGGCAAATGGAAGGTATGGATATAATATTTAGTAAGTATTAATGAGATAATTGTTATTATTTTCCTATCTTTAAAATGTAGTATCTTATAATGGCAACAGAATCATATTGGACATATAGCAAGATAATCTGTGAAAGATCCATACTGTGAGGATGTCCTTAAACAGCCAGGATCTTTCCTGATAGGCTATATTTCTAGACTTCCAGATTCTGATTCTGCCTCCATTTTCCTCTCCTCATTAGAACCACATTTCTCTTAGACCCTAAGATATCCTGTCTTCATCTATGTTCCTTTGGGAGCAGAAGATAACCCAAAGAGCAATATACTTGTTTTTTCATGCCCTTTAAACATAGTTTGGGGCAGTATTTTTAATGATGTTCACAAATATGAATTAAGTCATGTTAGTTCAAGTATTAACAGAATTTTCAGACATTTTCTAGGAGCATTCTCCAAAGTAATCTTAACCCTTTGTCTTTGGGGAAACTTTAAAGGCAGAGTATTGAAGTGGAAATCACACAAGATTTAGTTTGTCAGATCTTGGTTCGAATCTCAGCTTCACTGTGAGAAGTGAGTTGACTGTGAGCAAGTTAATAAACTCTGAGCTTCAGTTTCCACTTTTACAAAAGTGACATAGTTAAATAAAAAGGTTTATTGTGAGAATGAAGTATAATATTATGTGAAGTTCCTGTCTTGTTTAAGGTGTTTACATTTTAGTGTGTTTTTGGCTGGTTTTAGTTTGGGGGATTGTATAATGCCTTAAGTAAACAGTCAAACACAAAAAAGCTGATTTATATGAACCTTATGAAGCTGAAGCATCAGAGCCCTTTTCATATACCTCTTCCAAAGACCCTGTACATCATTTTGTATTCTTTTTTGGAAAGACAGAATTTCCCAAATTATATGCACTTGGGTGTCCTACAAAACCTGGCTCTGCCCCTGGTTGGGTGTGATACATCTCTCCTAAATATATTCTATATCAAAACTTTTCTTTAGACAGTCTCTACAGATTTTTTTCTAAAGCAAATATATGTCACTTACAAGTTTTCTATGATAGCTAGTGTAATATAACATTAAAACTTCTAAGTTGGGTGAAGCATAATGTAATTCACATTGGTTGCCCTAGGAATTCCATGAAAACTTTGGACTGAATGAGGGTGAGCAAACTCTACACAGCTAAAAGAAGTGGACTAATTATTAGTAGTAGCTTTTTAGACTGCAGGTCTGGCAGGTGGTGGCAGCAAAAAAAAAAAAAATGTAGAGGGCAAAATTGGTGTTGATCACTAAAGAATAACCTCTTTAAATTTCATGTTGTGGCATTTGGTTGGCAGAAGTGTGTTAGAATTTTACAACATTTAATGGTCAGGAAGCCTCCCAACTCACCTCCTTTCTGTCCTTCTTGGGAATCATTGAAAGTGAAAGAACACTTGGCTATTCTTATGTGCTCTGTTCTATAACCAATCAGAACTTTTTATTTCCTAACATTCTGATGCCTGTTTTTTCAACTTGGGTTATAACTTCCAAGAAGAATATTTTCCTTGTTATATAATGTACACAGGCTTTATAGTAAAGAGCTTAAAAACAAAAACTAGTATTGAAAGGGGATAATTGATGTACTACATTATCTCTGGGACACAGGTAGGGAGGGGGAAGCTAGACGACTGTTATAAGTAGAAAGGAGAATAGTTGAACATTAATTTTTCCTGAAGTAGGAAGTCAGGTCCTCTGTTGATTGAGGAAGCATGTTAGGAAACTTGGGAAAAGTAATGACTTGAGGTGTGGAATAGCACCTGAGCAGTGGAAAAGGAAGCCAATCAGGCAAGAGTGACAGGATTGCCAAGTAGCACTAAGGTTCAAAGTGAGTTTGGGAATTGCAGATTTCTCATGGCATGAATCAGCAGCGATGCAATTACTCCAGCAGTACTTGGAAAACTAGGAGCAGTAATAGAAAGAACAGATGGTTGTTTGACTCTGAGCTCTGGCTTGGCAGAATGAATAAGCAGAAGTTCAAGGGCATAAGCAGGCTAAGAGTGCTGGTGAGGGTTTCCATCAAAAGATTGCCCATGGAGTCCAGGAAATGCAGGGAAGAAAATGAAGGAGGTGGTGACTAAGGGGGAAGTCAAGAAGGGGTTGAGTTTAAAGAGCCTAGGGTGGAAGAACAAGAGGTTATGGTCAGTGAACATGCTTCTTATGAAATAACTTGTGGTACCTCATCACTGTTTAAATAATAGTAGCAATTTGTTTTTTTTCTGTAGTAAACTTTTGTTGCTTCCTGTCACTGCATAATATTCACTGAAATTCATACGGTACCTCAAAATAGGCCTTATAACAAACTGTTCACAATGACCTCATCCAACATTGTAGCATTTGATTTTAGTATCTGTTAAGAAAAGTGTGACTGCTGTATAATTAGAAAACTCAGAGCACTAGCATTTTAGTGTGAGTTTTACTGGTAGAAAATCAGATTAGTCTAATTAAGCCAGGTCTCCAAGAGTAGAGACAATTATTTTCATATTAAAAGGAAACAAAAGGAGAGAGAAGCATTCCTGTACTTGCCTCCCTCAGCTTTGGTTGTTAGCAACAAAATTACAGAATTCCGCAGAGAGAAAACATGAGGACCTTCTTCTGGTCCTTTCTGACCCAGAGCCAGTTCAACCGTTCACAAGATTGTAAGAATGCCATTAAAATAAGGAAAGAAATGCTGGCAAAATCATAATAGTAGAACCTAAAGGCCCCGTAAAGATCACCCAGATCTCCCTGTGCTGTCATGACCCTTTTGTCATCTGCTTCTCTTTGACACTTGCTATTGTTGTCCCAAGCTAGGTTGCCTCTACATGTGGCAAGAACCCAGGTATGTAAGAAGATGGAGATAAATTTTGGGACTCTTAATCTTCGGAGTTATTGTTGAAGTCTTTGAAAGTAATGTGTCTTAATGTGTCCAGATACTTACTATAATGGACTTCAAACAGGTATGTGAACTTTCACAAAGACTTTTCAAGAAATGTGGAAACTGGGGTAGTTTTCAGGGAATCTTTTGCTGGATCCTCAATTGCCACAAGTACTCTTTACTAAAATAGATCTACATGAGAATGCCCCTTGGTCTCCTTTTCCATCTCCTCTTTCCTATTCACACTTTTCCCACTTATTAAAATGGAGTACTGTTCCACCATATGAAATCTTACTTCAGTGGTTTGCTTATCTTCAGTGATTTGCTTTGAAGTGTGTAAAAACCTCTAGGGCATTAAACTAACCACAATTCAAAATTTGGTGTTGGGGTTAAAGGAAGTGAATGATTGTTAATGGTTGTATTACAAATTTTTTTGCAGATCAGGTGGTTCCCAATTCTTTGCTTTCAACAAAATTGAAGGGCGACCTAATCAAATTATTAGCTTAAATTTGTTAACAATAAATTTTGATCATAAATTACTTGGCTTGTAATTCAGAAGGAGTTCAAATATTTGAGTGACACTACTATAATATAATGAAACAACTTCCATTCCTATCTTATTTGTGTAAGTAACTTTCTCTTAGTATTGCACATAAAACAAAAAATATAAATAAAATTGACACTGAAGCCTATCTTATCCTAGTGATAATATTCACCTATGAGTACATGAACTAAATAGGGTGGAAAAGTCTACTAATCAAATTAATAGAAGCATTCCAAAATAGTTTGTTATACTTAAAAATTATTTATGAAAAATATTTTTTGTCAATTGTATATAACTAAAAATTACAATGCTAGTGCAATTCTGAAGAAATTTAAACACTTAGAACCTTAAGGTCACAGGAAAAAAATTTAATGCACATACATATTTTGCAGAGAAGTATGATGGGGTGATAAAAAATAGACTTCCAAGAATAAAATATATTACATTTGAATAAAATTCATTTGGGAAATGGAAACATGAGTTCAGGATTAAAAGGAGAAAAAAATATTACAATATACCAGAAATTATGTTTTTTTGTCCCTACTTAAACTTACATTAAAAAATTTAGATGTCAACTTAAAAACATGTGAAATTATACTTAGATTTTCAAAATTTTTTTAGAACATAAAAGCAAAGAAAAAAGTCTGAAGGCCACTGCTCTAGGGCACTCATTCTAGACTCTGATGTACTTAAGAAATCCTTGAGGAGCTTATAAAAGCTACAGATTTCCAGCTATCCCCAGATATCCTTACTCTGTAGATGTGGAGAATGTGTGGTTTTAACAAGTACTCCATGGTGGTTCTGATGGGTGATGTGTAGACTAGCCTTTGAGAAATACCGCTTCTCAGATCACAATGCATCAGCAGAACGTTAAGTACTTGAATCATATTTTTTCTGGGCCATCTGTAGAACTGCCTCCTCTGAGTCATATTTTGTGTCACACCTTCACCTTTCACTTGGGGGGCCTTGAAAAAATTTTATGAAGGCTTCCTGCATTTGTAAAAAATATTATTCAAGACATCATTCTATCACCAACTCTCTCCTATCACCTCTGCTAAATTGCTTTTAGAATTTGGTACTAAAGAAAGTGTTTCTTTGCAGAAATGTTGACCTATTTTTTTCCTTAGGGATAGATCAGTAAATTAGTTTTGTTTCTCCTAACCCTTGCTTATGACCTTCTAACCTAATTAGTATTTTTCTTTATCCTGATTTTTTAAATTTTTCCTTTCATTTTTTATAATTTATAGTTGATATATGATACTGGTTCCAAGTATACAACACAGTGATTCAACAGTTACACACATTATTAAATACTCACCCCAACTAGTGTAGTTATTGTCAATGGAGAAAAATGTTACAGAATCCTATATTCTCCTTGTTGCACTTCCACTCCTGTGACCAACTTATGATTGAGATTTTGTGCCTCTTTATTCCCCTCACTTACCCCACCCACCCACCTTAACCCCTCTCCCATGATAACCACCAATCACTTCTCAGTGTCTATGAATCTACTGCTATTTTGTTCATTTTGTTTTGTTTTGAGATTCTACATTTAAGTGAAATCATATGGTATTTGTCTTTCTCCACATGGCTTATTTCACTTAGCATAATACCCTCTAGGTCAATCCATGCTGTCCCAAATGGCAGATTTGTTTCTTTTCTGTGGCTGAATAATATTCCATTGTGGATATGTACCACTCTTTTTTTATCCATTCATCTATTGATGGACACTTTGGTTGTTTCCATATCTTGGCTATTGTAAATAATGAGGCAAAAAACATAGGGGTGCATATACCTTTCTAAATCAGAGATTTTCTTTGGGTAAATTCCCAGAAGTGGCTTTTCCACCAACACTGTAGGAGTGTTTCCTTTTCTTCACATCCTTACCAACACTTTTTATTTCTTGTCTTTTGTATAGTGGTCATTCTAACTGGTGTGAAATGGTGTCTCATTGTGGTTTTGATTTGCATAGCCTTGATGATTAGTGATATGGAGCAAATTTTCATGTGCCTGTTGGCCATTGGTATTTCATTGGAAAAATGTCTGTTCAGGTTCTCTGCCCATTTTTAAGTTGAGTTGTTTGTTCTTTTGGTGTTAAGTTGTATGAGTTCTCTATATATTTTAGATATTAACCCCTCATCTGATAAATCATTTGCAAATATATTCTCCCATACTGCAGGTTGCCTTTTTTGTTCTGTGGATGGTGTCCTTACTGTACAAAACCATTTTAGTTTGATGTAGTCCCCTTGTTCATGGTTGACATCTCATCCTTCTTGTGATGCTGTGCTTCTGCACTGTGGTTGACAGGTAACTGAAACTACTGTTGTGCTCATTTGCATCCTCTGAGAAGCAAATGCCATGATAGGATTAGACATGCAAGAGATTTATCGGGTAAAATACCTTCAAATGAACTGCAATTAAACTGACAGCAGACTTCCCAGCAGCAGCAAAGGGAACCAGAAGCTGGTGGATCAAAAACTTTGATATGTGCTCTGTGGATTGTCCAGGGCTCTGTTTCAGGCTGCAGGTTGCAGGTTGCACATCAGGTCTGGCCAGTTCCATGTGCTTCATTCTTGGCCCAAACTGAAGGGATAGAAGCTATCTTGGCCATGCTCTTCTTATGATGATCACAGGAGTGCCAGAGGGCAAGCCAAATCATAAAGCATACATAAAGCTTTTGTTTATGTCATTTACACTAAATTTCACTGGCAAGTCAATTGCTACTAAAGTGGAGGATTTTTGGGGGAGAAGGTAAATTCTTTCCACAGTCCCCTTGTCCTGTAGATGGACAGTACCAAGTGTAGAAGACATTGTTAGTGACCTCTCCACATTTCAGTTCACTCCAGTTGTCACTGCCACTCTGATGGACATCCTTTGCATGCCAACAGCATCCTTCCTTAGGAACATCCCTCTATCCAAGGTCTTTCTCTGAATGTCAGGGTGTTGCTGGGAGGGGTCTTTCTTAGCCTTCCTCCAGTACACATGGACAAGGAATATGAAGCAGGATGAGAAGACTAGAAGACAGTTTTATTTAGCAAGGATTAAATACCTTCTCAAAGAGAGAGTAGGGGGCCTGAGAGGTCAGGACCAGCACTGCTCATCTGAATAGTTGTTGGTTTTATAGGAAAGTGTGAGTGGTGGGTTAACAGGTTTGGATCATGTAACTGCTCTGGCTCCATGCATGCTCATACTCACAATCATGCAGAAAAACCCATGGAGTAGCAGGAATTCTAATGATCATGTGAATGGGCCAAAGTCATTCTTGGACCTGTCTCAGTCTCCTTTGTGCAGGAGTCAGCCTTGGAGATTTCCTGGCTCTACCTTCTTGTTTTAGGGGAAGAGTGGGTGTAAACCCAACTAGAAAGGTTGCCAGCCTCCACCTCTCCCTTCCTTTCTGCCACTTATAACTAACTGCCTGCTCTAACACAGGTTGGGGGATAAACAAGGAATTGAGAGTAAGGAGTGCTGGACTGAGTCAAATAGGAGGTGCCAAGGAGTGCCAGGAGAGGAGGAAGCAGATCCTTGGCAGTTGAATCTACAACCTATAGGGAGAATGTGCTGTGGTGTGGTGTGGACTATTTTGCTTTACAGTGTACCTTGATGCATGGACATTGTCTTGAGGTTGGCAGGTGGCCTAGAGCCAATCTAACCCATTTAGTGACCAACTTATCCTCACACAGGAAACTTATTATAGATGGCAACCACTGAGTGGCTTCTAAATGGTCAACCTGTTCCTCCCAAGGAGCAGCAAGAACAACCAAGGATCCAGGAGAAAAAGACAAGGAGTGCCTTTAAGTTATCATAGAATTCCTCCTTACATAGACCTATGTTAAGAGTCCCTTCTTGGTGCCCAAAATATTGTTGGGCAATCCAATCCAGAGAGATCTCCCTGCATGCTAGGTGAGGCCTTAACCTGTGGGAAGTTTCTTGACTCTGATCAAGAAAGAATTCAAGAGCAGGTAAAAGCAAAGAGTAGTTTAATTAAGGGTACACACTCAAGGAGGGAGTGTGAGCATGCTCCAGAGGCAAGCAACTCCAGAAGGTTTTTGATGGACTTTGCCCAGATGCATCAGATGAATCACTATCTATGACAGCTCTAGCTTTATGAAATGTATTTCTTACATAATAAAACTTGAGAGTCAAAATAACTCCTCGATCCACTGGCTGCATAAAGGGTATTATATTAGCAGGTATTAAAACACCATTCATCTTATTGTACATCTCCACCAGAGCTCTTGGGAAATCAGGTATATTGTCAATGAGTGGTAATATTTTGAAAGGAATCTTAATTTTTTTTCTGAGCAGTAGTTCTCAACTGTGGGCTTAAAATATTGAATAAACCTCAACCTTTACAATAATGTAAATAGATATGCTGTCATCTAGGCTTTGTTGTTCTACTTGGAGAGCACAGGCAGACTACATTTAGCATAATTCTGAAGAGCCCTAGGATTTTCAGAATGGCCAACGAGCATTGGCTTCAATTTAAAGTAACCAGCTGCATTAAGATTTTTTACCCCAGGCTTGGACCAGTATCCTGTAATATCTGCTTTCATAAATTAGAAAGAGATGTTCCCTTTTGGCAATAAGGTCCCTTAGGTGCAAGGCCTGGCAAGGCAGCCCCCACTTGCCTCTTTGGTGAGAGAGGCCTTATCAGGGTACACCTACACTACCATATGCAGGGTAGGTGCCTTAAATGAGGGAAGCTGGTGGGGTTATGCATGCGAAGTGTAAATATGGAGCTCCTTGCATGGTGGGGACTGTGCTGGGACAGAGGGCAGAAGAGACCTAGTCTGTAGTGGGCTGTGGGGATGGGAGCATCACTCAGTTTCAGCTGAAAATGCCGACCCAGTCTTGCCACTTCTTAATGAATTTCAAGAGAAAATGGAAATCTGGATTTTTATGTGAGCTCTTGACTTTTAAATGCTACATGGACCAAACTACATATTTGTGGGCTTCATTCAGCCTGCAGACTGCCATTTTGGAATTCAAGATAATCAACCCATTTTTTTCTGTGCTTCCTAAGTTTTTCTTTTCCTTTTTTCTTTCAGTGAAATAATCACTTTTATTATGATTAAAAAAGCCATTTAAATCCAGATAATTCAAGCCATATTTTACTTAAATTATGTAAATGTGAATTTGATCTCATTTCCTAATCTGATACATAGAGATTCAGTATGTCAGAGAGTAAATGACAGAGGTAATACTTCTCAAAATAAAATGAAAGCTGAAATACCAAATATATATATATATATTTTTTTACATCTATTGTTGCACATTATGGGGAACATAAAAATGTATTACATAGATAAAATGTAAAATTTATACAGGATTGGGGGTATATAATGCATCTCAAATTAGACAACCTAGTCATATTGCATAGCTAGAATCAGAAGTAGGCTCAGTAGTCTAACCTGAGCAGAGAATTCTCTAATTTTGGGTTAGATGTTCATATAAGCTTATGTGCTACATCAATCTAAAGAAATGGAACAACCTGAAGTATATTCCTCTACTGTAATTTAAAAAAATGTAATAATAACTATATATAATTTTAGGTACTAATAAAAATAAATACTAAATTTGTACCCTTGTCACCTATACTGCTTCAGTGATCAAATACTAAAAATAAGAGATGAGATTTTCATATTATTCCTTTTGCATTGAAGCTGTTTTTAATTTTTTTAATTTTCACTTGCAAATTAATAATTAGAGGAGTATAAACAATAATTATAAAAATATAAAGCAAAGTCTGAGCTGGGATTGTGTTTTCCAAAGGCCGTGTAGTCCTGGGTGACAAAGTTGAGAATCCTCTGACTTTATAGGCTGCTCTCTTCCATGCACAAAATTTTTTCATTCAGAGACTTATTTAATATACCAAATCAGACTCCTTTCCTAATTTCAGTTTGGGTATATTGTAGCAAGCTTCCTGAATGTTCCAAAATGAAACATCAAATAAAATATTATTTCTGAACTACAGAATCATTTTAAATAAATAAAATATTATTACTTGGGTACATGTATTATAAACTTATCTATAAACCAAATAGCATTTACTAATAAATAAAATGAAGAACATTACATAGTACTGTATCATGACAATAAAAGTCCTGCATTAGATGCTAACTCTAAATTTTTTAATTCATTAAGGACTATTTACTCCTGTGTCCAGATGGTCACAAAGTTTGATTTAAGGGGTTCACATTAATTAAGTAAAATTTCTTGGAAGGTAAGTTATGATATGGATTGACATTTGAAAGTAGTACTGTCCTAGGAACATGAATAAGTTTGAATAGGTTAGGTATATTAATGGCTCTTCTGGGAAGTCCTCCGTAAAGCCAGTCTTGGGCATGTGATCATGATGAAAGAGAGATAGATATATTCTTTTGTTTTGCCCATTGAATAATTCAATAATTATCAAATTGAATAGAAACTGATAGTTGAAAGCATCAGCATTTTTCAGCTTCAAACTTTTTCATCTTTATCTCTATCTGTATATACATATCAGACACTGTCTTTTGCCTATATCAATGCTACTTCCTCTTTCTTCCTTGTATCTAGTCACAAGGTTAGAATCACAACTAGTCTGAACCAATTGTGACAATTTAGATCCTCTTTGCCAGTAATAGAGCTAAATGTGGACATGTGATGACTTTGGCCCTGGCTATGAAACATAAAGGGAAAACTGCTGGGATGTGTGGGAAAAACTTTTCCTCTCTAATAAAAGGAGGAAAAAAACAAACCAACCATATATTTACTCTATATTTTTTATTTCCTACTTCGGACATCACCCTGAAAGGACAGAAAGCTTGGAGATGCTGGAATCATTTTACAATGATTTAGAAGGCCAAGAGAATTATAAAGAAACTAACCCAACACCCTGATATGGTGGGACTGCTGAAACAACCTTTGAACCACTTACCTCCAGACTTCTTGTTACATTAAAAAATCAAATGCCTTTATTACTTAAACCATGATAGCTAGATTTTGTTACTCAACGTTTCACGGATTCTACCTATAAATTCAGGACCAGTGGTGTGCCCCAGCCCACTCACACTGGCTGGTGAGACACCTATGCCTATCTCTTCCCAATTCCACTTTCAGGAATTTCAAATTGGCAGCTTTAAATCACCTGTGGTGAATTTTGACTCTTTATTTCCATTTTAGTGATCATTCCAGTATACCATAGATACATTATATTATTTATACAATGATAACAATAATAATTCTTTGCTTGTGAACATCTATCTTCAAATAAAAATATGTGACTAAGATATTCAATTTCTCTATAAATAGACCAACCTAGTTTTGATAATGCATATGTAAACCATGCTTAATTATATATTCTAAATTTTAGTCTATTCAGCAAAGATGCAGACCTTGAAAAAGGCTGACATACGGAAACTGTTAGCATGAGATTAAAAGCTGCCAACAACCTTCAATCATCATTACTCACAGTAAATCCTGATGAGTAATGGGATGATCAGTTGGGATTGGGCTGCCTGAGTACACCAGTATACTTTCATAGAGGAGTTGCTACCCACAGTTATTCTTTAGAAGTCTGAGTGCCTCTCCTTGATTGGAGATAGGCAGATAATCTTGAAAAACAGTAACTGTATTGTGGGATGGAATGAATTCTCAAATAATCTGGACTGGACTTGTGGGACAACATAATGCCAGATTCTGACAATTTAGGTTTGAAATAGTTGACCAAATTAGCCAGCAGAGATTAGATATTGAAAAATACTCAACATTCGCTAGAATACTTCGGGTTTCACAGTGCTGGTGAAAGTGGAAAGTGATACCTTTCTGGAAAGCAATTAGACAGTATACTGTATGTCAATAACTTAAAAAATAAAGATGTTGCAAAATTTTGATAAATGTTGACTATGGGATGATAGGTATGATAATTATGGTGGGATTCATTATACTAGTCTCTTTATTTTGGGGTATAGTTAACAGTTTTTATAACATTTCAAGAACTATTTATAATATTTGGCTCAGGAATTCTAATTTTTAGTGGTCCATTTTGAAGAAATACCATAAAGGCATAGATTAATGAATATTCATTATAAAATTGTGAAAAATTAGAAAGAGTAAATTTCTAACAGCAGGGGAATGGATAAATAAATTATGATATAGCCATATAGTGGAATGCAATGGAGCTGTTAAAACCATATTTTGAAAGATAATAAGAAGAGAAAAATACTCAAAATATAACAGCAAATAAAAAATATAGAACAGTATAGATTATATGTGTGTGTGTTTGTGTATGTGTGTGTAGAAGACTGAAGAGGATGCACTAAAATCAAGGAGTGCTTAGTGATTGTATTTTTCCTCTATTTTTCTGGATTTTTCAAAATTTCTCCAAGTGTTCTAAAATCAAAGACTTTTTTCTAATAAAACCAATACTTACTAATTTAAAATATAGAAAGTATGGAGAAGAAGGGGGAAATACTGAAAAATCTGTACTTAGAAAAATAATATGAAATTAAAAAACAGAACAAACAAAAATCCTTCAAGTCACTTGGAGATAATTCTGACAACAAAGCATATCTGTCTCAATCAGCACTGATGTCTAGAAGGGAAAACTGCACCCTTTGAGAAAGCATATATCCTCTGAATAAGGGAAAAATCAGATTGACTGATAATGTTATCAGGGCAGTGGGGAAGAAAGACCCATGGATGAGTGTTGGGTAGAGTTTTGGAGGAGTTGGTAACTGAGAGTGAGTATTTTGGGAGCAGCTGCCATCTGTGTGAGGCTACTGAGAGGGACAGCAGTGGGATAAGGACTAAAAGTTTATTGCTCTACATTCAGAATGTACTCTCCACTTTGGGAGTGCATATTTCTCCACTCAAGAAGTAAAGAATGAAGAGAGTATTGTACTAATAATTATTTTATGACTTCCCAACTGCATGTCTCTGAATATGAGAAAGAATAGAGAGTGAGCCAAGTGACACCCAACATAATTTATTTGAATCATACCATCATCCCCAAACTTAAGACCTTGGTTTTCCCAGATACATGATTACATGGCCCTAGAAAACTGACCTTAAAAGCCCTAATCTAGACCAGTGGTTGTCAACTTCTTTTCTTTTGGCAACACACAGAACAGATGATGTTTCCATATGAAACACATTCCCACGGTGTATCTGGAGTTAAGAGACATTTCTCTAACTCCAGTTCTTTCTCTCCAAATTCAAAATGCAATGCTAGTGAGCATAATGTTATTACAAAGAAATCCTTGATTGTACTTTGATCTATATTTGAAAATAGTGATTAATTCACATATGTTGGCTGTCTTTAACAAACTTATGCCTTTGGCAGGGCAACTGAGAAAACCACCCTGGGCCTCTTGGAGGCAGGGCTGTGTAGGTATTCCACCTATTCCTCTTTTCTGAAGGTAATTAAAATCATTTTCAAAGTTTCTACCTCTAATGATATCCCAAGAGGTTTATGAAAGTTGCTGACAGTGCAGCCTCCTTTCAAGTGAGATTCACTTGAGTAGGCAGAACAGGTTGAGTTGCCAGGGTCCTACCCCCCTCCTGGGAGTGGCCTTGCTCTTTTAACTTTTTTCAGAATCAAATCACAAATAATCTCATGTGAAAGAAGGCTGCACTTGTCTTTCATTAAATTGGACTTTTTACCTTGAAATTAAAACTGGGTCAGAGAAAAGTAAGAATGATGGCTGATAATATCTATTCATTCATTAACCAGTTATTCATTTCAACATTTACTATATGCAGGCACTGTACTAGGCTCTAAGTATTCAGCAGTGAATGAAGACAGACAGACCAGATAGATCCCTACTTTCTTGAGGCTCTCATTCTAGTGGATGGAGAACGACCTCAGACAGGAAACAAAATCAGAAACATTGTTGGTTCATTTTTCCCCTCATCGATGCTTTCATTTAGCTAACATGGACCAAAAATACCTAAAGTGTGCTTGGCATTCTAGATGCTTTCTCATAAATTATCTCACTTAATTTTGCATTAAGTCTGCACAAAAATATATTGTTATCTCCTTTCTATAGATGCATAAATAACATAGTCCATTGTAATAGTAAAAGGAAGCAATCAATATGTGCAATATAGGGGACTTGTTAAGTGAAGTATAGTAATCTGTGCAATAAAATACTATATTATGCTGTTACTTTTTAATGTAACTATTAGAAAGCTCTCCATGTGCTAATATGGAAAGCTGCCCAAGATACAGTGTTAACTTGAAAAAAAAAGAGGCAAAATGCAGAATAGGGTTTAAAATCAGCTCATTATGTTTTCTTTTTAAAAAAGATATTTATACACCTATGTTTGTATATGAAAAGCATATGAAAGACTATTACATAAGTAATTCAAGAATGATCATTTCTGGGGAAGGGGACTGATGATTTAGGAAGAGAGGAATAGTTTTAATTGTATATCCATCCTTCTGAAAGTCTGAAATGTTAACCATATAGAATAATTGCTTTTTCAGTTAGAGCTGTTAATGGTTTTTAGAAGAATGTTGATGGGCCTTCTGGGAGAGGTTCAGAGATGTGATTGGCTTGTTCAAGGTCATGTTAATTTAGTTCCTAGATACTCAGTTTAAGAATGAGGATAGGAAAATGTCATATAAAGGAAAAATGTATTAATTTGCATGCTTTTAGGTATATGCTGTGTATGTGTGTGCCTGGTGTGTTGAAAGGCAGGTGGGGCCCTGAATCAAAACTGAGGGGCCAATGGTAAACTGGATGATTTACAAAAGATGCTAATGTTTCAGTTGTTGTCTTCTAAGTATCTAGCATGGTGCTTGGCATTTGTAATAATGTTTGTTAAAGTATGTGGGATTATGTGGGGATATTAGGAGTGAGAATGCCAGGCAGGTGATTTGAGGTAAAAGCAGTTTCTGGGATTTACGATATGGTTTGACCATCCTGGCTAAATGAAGATGCAAGCGAAAATGTTGTTCAGAATATAAATTACTTAGTCTCTTCTCATTCTCAGTAGAAGGCATATCCCCCAAGTTTGCTGATTTGGAAAATCCTTACTTTTTGCAAGGACTGAATTCCATTGCTTGCTATTTATCAGCATTCTGCTGACAAGTCTTGTTCCTTCTCTGTCCTTAGCCCCTTTTTGTTTTCTTGTTAAAAGACCTATTTAAAATAAAAAGCAGTTCAGTAGCCCAACTATTTCAAAATCTCATTTCATCTCATTCGTCATTTATTAATGGACCTATTTTCTCTCCAGTGTTTCTTTATCCCTGAGTTATATTTGAGGAAACACTTTTTAAATCTCTGGTGCTATTATTACATCACTAGTTCTTTTTACTGCTTTTAAAAAAAAAATCAGACTCACACTTTTACCACTCTATACATCACTCCCCCTCCTACTTTTCTATTTCAAGTACTTTTTTTTCTTTTCTAAATCTAGTACTCTGAAAAGATCCCTAGTGAGTCCATGCTGGATGTATTTTTGTTTTAAGAAAGTTATCAGATGAATTATAATTTATTAGTGCTTACCTCTAGGTTATTTAAGGATAGTTTCATCTTTTTTTAAGCTAATATTTTCCTATATCTTCTCTCATTAGGGTACACAAAGATACAGCTTGTTTTGTGAGTAATGTTTTCCTCTAACTTTGACTTGCTATTGGTTTCTTAATTTTTAAAAATAGGCTTATTTGATATGCTTTTTAATAAACTCTGCCTTCTAATGTCTCTTGTCTGTGTCCAATTCTAAGGGCCATTTTAATATTCATTTGATGCTATTGAATAGCAGACTCAAGGGAAGAAAAACTTGTTGCTGTTAGAAGGATAGTGGGAAGAACAAACATTAGGTTTGTAGTTAGAAATCTACTGTTAAGCTTCCTGTCTCATACTTTGTTTCTCTCTTCCTTTTTTTTGACTCAGGCTTTGCTTATCCCTCCTTCCCCAACTAAAAGCAATTAGATCCTCCTCTCTTCTTACCTAATATTGAAAAAATGCGTAAGAAATTTTGCAAAGCACTATGAATGCCTGTGAAAAGGGACATTATAAACATCCAGTATTATTAAGCTGGAATTTTGCCATTATGCTGTTTGCAAAAGAATAAGATTTAGAATGATATTATCTTCTTCCAACATCCAGTCCAAGGTGGTTCAGGTACCAAAATACCAGGAGAATGGTTCTTATACTGCAGGCCCCTAACAAAGCTCCAAACACTAGCTTTATGCTTTTTTAAAAATGGTGATTACTGTCATTATCGTTATGTTCACCCTCTTGGGACAGTCATTTTCATGGAGGGAATGGATGGCAGGACTAGCTGTCTTTGCTTATTTTATTTAGATGAGGGAAAAGGCAACAAAGGAGTGGGTCCTGGCTGTAGTCCAAATGGTCCAGATAGCTCAGTTTATATGTGAGAAGGGTAGAAATGATGTTACACAATGCAAGTTACCTCTATATAAATATTGACACTGTGTATATAGGCTACAAGGGGTAAATACTGCTTCCAGAGCCATGGGGCTATACTGGACATTCCTAGACACGAAGAAGTTAATATTCTACATTGGGCAATGTATGGGTGCAGAAAAGCCTACCTTCCCAGCCTCAAAATACTTCTCACCACAGTCTGAAATCTCCACCATGAGACCTATTTCATTGGGTTGCGTTTGCTGTCAACTGTTCTATTCTGAGCCCCTGTGCTTTCATTTAATGCAGCTAGTAACTAACTTGCTGTAATTATGCAAAGGATTGATTCTCAAACTTGGATGGGAGGTGATGAAGGATGAGCAAGGGTTCACAAACTCAAGTGTCCTGTGCAGTTAACATAAAAATGTGAAGTAGACTAGACACAACACAAGAGGTGCTAAGTTACTTGTGTTGCTGGGTAAGAATAGTACGTGCTTCATTACCTAATATAGGTCCAACAAAATAGCCAAACAAAACATATACTAAGCCCTAGAGAAATTCTAGTCCACTAGTTTGAGACCCCTGACTTATATAGATGGAGGCATTATAGATTAAAAGAGTAATATGAAAAAGGTCACTGGGACTTGCATGTTATCTAAGAACTCTTCTGGCACTGATTAATATATCATAGGAATTGTAATATTTCTGAAGCAAGGGTATAAGAAATGACCTCTATTGTTTTGGAGAGATATAATGGGTAGAGCTAGACCTTGGAGCCTAGAGCAAGCAAAGGGCATCTTCATGGTTAAAGGTTCAGAAATAAAGGGTTTCCTGTAAGTACTTCACTATTTATGCTAACACATTCTTCTTTAACATGCAGATGTCAATCAAAGTTTTAAATTAGATTACCTTGTATAACCTAGCTGCGATGAACCCCAAACAGAGAATAGAAAATTATATAGGGGGAAAAGGGGTGAAAGTTTAGAGCTTGAGGCTTGGATACAAGTCATAATTGTAGGTGGGTGTAAGTGCTCTGGCAGGCTGAAGACAGTTGAAGAACTTTGAGGTACGGGGGTGGATGCTGCAGGAGAGGGAGGTGGCAAGTTTTGCCTGCCATGCAATTTTGCCTAAGGCAGCTAATTGCTTGTGCCCAGAAAATTGCTTCTGGAAGCCTTGAGCAATATGCAGTAGGTTTTCCCTGATGCCTAGTTTATCAGGTTAAGTTGAAATTTGGTAGAGAGGAGAGGAGGGGAATGATGAGTGGAAAGAATTCCTGAGCTGAAAGAAAACTCAAAGGTCACCAACTTTTTCAACAAAGTATCTATGAAGACAAAAGGGAGAAACTCAAACCTGCAAGAATTGTACCTCAGCTTGATGTAATCCACACAAGTGGAAATATCTCTGGATATGAAAAGGGAACATGGAAGGGGGCTTCACTTTATAATTCTTTCAAGATTGACTCTGATATGAAGAATATATAAAGTAAAGGAATGGATCTAACATTAATTGAGTCTCTAATATGTGCCCATGCTTTATACTGGATACATTGTATTTATTATCCCACTTAATTTTCATTGTGATTGTAGAACAAGTTATCACCATCATATAGCACAGGATTAACAAATCCTGCGATTAACAAATTTTCCCATGGCTGCTCAGTTGGTAAGAGCTAGAGTTAGAATTTTAATTCAGGGGTGTCTGACGAGGCCACATTACCTCTTTTCCACAGACATTTATTAAATGTCTACCACATGCAAGAAACTATGCAAGTTGCTATAGGGAAATAAATAAGGGGCTAATTAGGGATATAAACAGGGAGCTGATTCTCTCCTTGTCTCTCACAGTTTATAATCTATAGAAGGAAACTCTTGGCTAATTAATGGTCATCTTATCTTTCTATTTAATGTCCCAATCTGATAAAGAAGTGGGGAGATCACTCATAGCCACAAAAATTGGAAGATATCTCAGTGTTTATAAACCTTCAAAAAAAAAATAAAGTGAGGTTCCACACATGGCCAAACCCTTTCTATTAATCTTTTATAGCTTTGCATGGCATTCAGAACAATGTTCCCAAACTGTCCTAAGATATTAATAGGCTCAGCAAAAACAAAACAAAAAGCAACAACCTGGTGTTAGCAATACTTTCTTCAAAAGTGCATTTCAAAAATATAAGTTAGAAAAATACCAAGCCCATTTCTATTGTTCTTATTATGCAAAAGTCTTTAAGAAATGGTGGGCAATTCTAAGAGCAAAGGAAGTAGTATATGTCACCTGAAGGAAAACTGACTGGTTCAATTTGTTAGTTAATGGAGAGTCAGATTTGACCACTTTACCAACATAGTCTAAACATTAATGTATATCGACTCTTTCATGATCTTCAGCCTATATTGTGCATTTTCCTGATATGGACAAAATTTTAAATATGTCTAAGAGCAGCTACATTTTCTTTGAAACCACTTTTTTCTATCTATTTAATCCAGATGCCTACTGTATTTCATGAGTTCATCTTGATTTTTCATTGTCACATTAAGAAATCAAACATGTTTTGGAAATACTGGACCACATGGGAAATTGTTCATTGGTGTGTTCTTAGCACTTTGCACAGTGCCTGGCACAGAGTATGTCTTCCACAAATATTTATTGAATTGATAAAAAGATAACTTCAGCTCTGGGGCTCTTTCCCTAGTTGCCATTTAACATGTTTACTTCTAGAACAAGTTATATATTTATATTAATGTTTCTGTGTTTCTGATTTCCTTAGAACACAGGTTGAAGCAGTGTGATTAGAAATTTTTGGTAAATCTCAGAAATTTCTTGGTAAATCTCAGATTGAAAACAAACAAATAACAATAACAACAACAAAAATCTGTGGTGTATAGCTGGTAAATTTGGGTAAAAATGATTGTTAAAAAATTTTTTTAGGAGACTTGATTTAAAAAATCATTTATATACCTTTATTACCATATTAGGATGAACCGTCCGAAATTGCCACTTCTGTAGATCACTTGATAGTTTGATCTTACTTTATAAATTACCTGCTAGTTTATGCCTGCAGTTTCAAGTGATGGAAACATTGCAGGCTGGAAAAAATTTATTTCAATGTTCATTAGAAGGGCTCTTCTTTGTTTCCAAATGCCAGAGACAAAAAAGTGATCTCAAAAATAGGAACAAATATTATAGCAATCTTCATTAAAATATGTAAAGCTGACACTTTTACTACTTACTTTATGGTTAACCACAAATCTCCTACCAGAGACTGTGTAATGACCATCTGAATGCATTGTAAAAAAATTTAATGACCTTAAATATTGTTTACCTCAACACATAGCAGTTCCTTCCATTTCTGAAGTTAAAACAAGCACTCACAGTTATTATGGTTAAAAAGGATGGCAAAGTCATATTTCACAATTAAAAATATAGTAATAAAATGGGTCTGTAATTTGTATTTAAAAATACTGCCAATAATGATAAAAAGCAGGGAGATTAATTTTGATCATTCACTATTTGAACTATTTTAAATCCTTAAATGATTATAATCATTTGAATGGTCTAGGTCAGGGTTAGGACCATGGCCCCAGAATCACAGCAGTGATCATGGACAAAGTCCTACACAGGAAATAATAAATATCTGTTTCTGTTGTCATCTGTAACTCCTTTAGCTACTTGAAGACACTGCTACAAGAGAGACCCCAGGGGAAAAAACTGAAAGGTTTAAGGGGAAGAATTAGAAAGGTGCAGACTGCTACTCCTACCTTCTAGTCATAACCATTGTGTGCCCTTTTTTTCTCCAAGTCTCTGCTTAGCAAGAGAAGGACGAGTCCCCACAAGAATGACCAGTTATCTAGACTTGCTAGGAGAACATCCCAGTGCTAGTGGGAGGAGTGGGTGTGTGATGTGACATTTTGGTTACTGTAAAACCTCCCAGTTGTTTTCAATGCTAATATTTACTTACACATAAAAAAATAGTACCATATAGCACATGCTGTATTGAAGCCTGCTATTTAACAATGAAAAAGAAATATTATGAACTTCGTTCCCTGTCATTCATCATATTTATACAGCATTCTTTTTAGAGTTGCTTGAAATTCTATCGTGTGTATGGTGTTCCATAATTTATCCAGCCACTCCTCTATTATTTTTTTCTGAGTTTATTTCTTCACTATTAATAACAACATAGCAGCTAAATCTGAGCATAAATTCTTAACTCTTTTTTTAGGATAAATTTATTAAACTTTACATGTAGAATTTCCTGGTTGACAATGGGGATTTTGAGTGATTTCCTGGAGAAAACCTTTAGCTCTCAAGAGCAGAGATAAGGAAGAGATAAGAGGCAGACACCAGGGTGGACCCTTTTATACTGGGGGAGATTCTGAAAAGAATCTAGCCTACCTTGTTGGAAATATAGAACACAGACTTACCACCTCATACTTAACAATTATTTCAGAACAAGTCCAGAAAGACAGACAGGGTAAGAAAATCTGAAAATGGTTAACATTTTTTTCTGAGTATTTATTATGTGCCTGGCAGTGCTGTAAGCATTTTCTGTGGATTATTTTACTTTATTCCTACCATAACTCTAAGATGTAGGTAAGGAATGGAAGCAAGAGAAGTTTATTAACTTTCCCAGGGTCCTATATCCAGTACATGGCAGGGCACAGAGTCATCTGTGCTTTTGACAGCTATGCATTGTTGACTCCCATGCAACACATTGGGTTGCTAGGCAGAAAGCCCTCACAGAATGCACAGTGCATACTTTATCTTTCCAAAATCTCCTACTTTTCTCTTTTTCAAAAGTTTGAATTTTCTACCAATGACACCTATAACCATAGGTATTTTACTACTTGTCACTAATCATAGATAAGTAATTTAAAAAACTGATCAATGTTATTTAAAAAATGACCTATCATAGATAAGTCATTTAAAGAATTATTCAGTGTTAATTATAAGATATTACATCAACCATTGCTACAGTTTACTTACTGTAAATTCTGATAGTTGGTATAAATAAGCAATTCTTTTTGTATGATTGTACTTTATCAGGACATTGTTGAATTCTCAACGGATATATTCTTTGTATTTCAGTTAGCTTGAAAGTCAATCAGGGATACACAGACACAACAGGGAAGTAATGATACACAGATTTTAATTTTCACATAGTATATATATTTTATTCTAAATAAATACCTGACAGTGTCCAAGTCAACATGTTCTGCATAAGACATGTTATGGACTCCCCAGAACAGTGTCTCCTTTAAAATGGGTGAAGATATATACACATTGATATTAAAGAGCTACTTAAAGCACACTTGAGTGAATAAATGATGATTAAATTTATATTCAGGTACAAAAACTGGAACATATTTTCTTTGCCCCCACTGCTGCTTCCTCTCTCTTTCTTCAAAATTCTCAGTTCCCTTTAAGTCCTATTGAATAATAGTACAGCAAAATGGTTTGGGAGCTAGAATAACCAGTTTCCAAACCCAGCTCTGGCATTTATGAGCTGTGTGACCTGCATAAACTTTCTTAGCTTCTCTTCACCTTAGTTTGTTCATCTGAATTACCAAGTCTACATCTCCAGATTTGACTACTCCTCACTACTGAAGATTTGTATGTGCAACTGCCTAGGTGGTGCCTCAGTTCTACTGTCTAAAAGATATTTTAATCTAGACACCACCAAACAGAACCGTCTCATTCCTTACTCTTCCCTAGCATGTAAATGGCAACACCACCCACTCTTGTCTTAAACTCAAATCTAGGAGTTTTCCTTGATTCTTCTTTCTTCTTTACTCCCATATCTAGTTCATCAGTTAATCTCATCCCCTTTACCTCCAAAATATATTTTATATCTGCCACTTCTTCCATTCCTACCAGCACTGCTTTGTCCAGGCCACTGTTTCTCATGTCTGGGCTCCTGCAATTCTTTCTTTACTAGGCTCCATTCTCTCATTCTTAGCTCTCTAAAATCCAATCTCTTTATAGCCAGAATGATTTTTGAAAAGCATAAATTATATTAGTCACCCCCTTACTCCAAATCTCTCAATGGCTTGTCATCACATCTAGAATAAAAGTCAAACTCCTTAATTTGGCTTTCAAAGTCTTACAAAATAGGTGCTGATGTGGGGTAAATAGTGTCTCCCCAAAATGCATTCATACCTGGGACCTCAGAATGTGACCTTATTTGGAAGTAGGGCTTTGCTGATGTAATTAAGTTGAAGTCATACTGGGCTAGGGTGTCCACTAAATCCCATGACTTGTGTTCTCAGAAGGAGAGAAGACACAGAGGCAGGGGAGATACAGAGAAGAAGTCCTAGTGTGGAGGAAGGCGGAGGTTGGAGCAATACACTACAAGGCAAGGAACACCGAAGATTGCTGAGAGCCACCCAAAGCTAGAAAGAGGCAAAGAAAAATTTTTCCCAAGAGCCTAGTCTTTGGAGAAAGGAGGTTCTGCTGACATCTTGATTTCAGATTTCTAGCTTCCAGAACTGTGAAAGAATATAATTTACATTGTTTTAAGCCACCAAGCTTGTGGTATTTTGTTATGGCAGCCTTAGGAAACTAATATAGGTGCACTCATGACTCTCCAGTTTTGACTGCATTGTGTTCCCTTTGTTCTCCATCCTGCAGCCACATTGTTGACCCTTCTGTCCTTGGTTGTTGCCTGCTTAGGGCTTTGCACTAGCTGCTCCTTCTGCTTGGGAATGCTCATCCCTGATCTTTGCATGGATCCTTCTTGTCATTCAGATCTCAGCTAAAAGATGACCCTGTCAGATTTCTTTCTGAACCACCGGTTAAAGTAGCCTCCCAAGCACTCTGTCACATAACCCTATTATAATAGTCTGCTTGGCACTTAAAACAATTGGATGTTTCTTATTCATGTGCATATTTATGGAGTCTGTTGCAAGCCCCTCAATACACACACATACACCACCCTCATGCATTCACTAAACTGCACTGTACACTACAGTAACCACTAGCCACATGTGGCTATTAAAATATCAATTAAAATTAGTTAAAATTAAATAAAATTAAAAATACAGTTTCCAAACTATGTTAACCACATTTCAAGTTCTCAATAGCCCCACGTGTCACTAATCATTACCATATCAGACAGCATAAATTCAGAACATTTCCATTGTTTCAGGAAGTTCAGTTATACAGTACTGCTCTAAGATATAAGATCCAGGGAAAAAGGAACCTTATATCCCCAGTACTTTGAATCTGTATAGTATATAATAGATGCTAAATAAATATTTATTGAATGAAGAATGAAAGAGCTTTCAAGAAAAACATTAATGAACATTGAAGTGAATTGTAAAAATGAATCGCAACATCATTGCTAATGGGAAGCAATATGGCTTTCAGGGGAAATAGACTTTTGTGCTCTTGCTTTTCACCTGGAGAGAGTTTCTATAACCACATCTGCCACTGATTGTTCTTCTTGTTTGTTTTGTTAGTTTACTCAATAAACACTCAAAACTAGATCTTGTAGTAAAGGATAGTTCAACAAATTCTCTCATTTTGTGTGGTGGCCTCTTTGGCTTAAAAGTAGAAAATTTTAGTAGGGACATGTGGGGAAGGAGGGCAGATGGAGGTATGGGTTGAATATTATCTTCTGAGCAGTATAGTATTTGCTCTACATCTCTAAAATGACAATGTTATCAATACCCCATCTTTAGTAATCATTTCTCTGTGCTTTGATTGATGTGGGTGTAAAATGTGTCTGATGTAGCAGCCTGTGTGTGATATACTCTGAAACAAGAAAAGTCAAAAGTATTTTAATTTTTTTTTTTTTTTTTTTTTAATAATTATTTTTTATTGAAGGGTAGTTGACACACAGTATTACATTACATGAGTTTCAAGTGTACAACACAGTGGTAGAACATTTATGTACATAATTCTAGGTTCCAGCTATCACCCTACCAGGCTGTTACAATATCTTGACTATATTCCTTATGCTATACATTACATCCCGGTTACTAATTTATTTTACCATTGGAAGTCTGTCCTTTTTTTTTTTTTTTTTTTTTTTGTGAGGGCATCTCTCATATTTATTGATCAAATGGTTGTTAACGACAATAAAATTCTGTATAGGGGAGTCAATGCTCAATGCACAATCATTAATCCACCCCAAGCCTAATTTTTGTCAGTCTCCAATCTTCTGAGGCATAACAAACAAGTTTTTACATGTAGAACAAGTTCTTACATAATGAATAAGTTACATAGTGAACAGTACAAGGGCAGTCATCACAGAAACTTTCGGTTTTGCTCATGCATTATGAACTCTAAACAGTCAGTTCAAATATGAATACTCATTTGGTTTTTATACTTGATTTATATGTGGATACCACTTTTCTCTCTTTATTATTATTATTTTTAATAAAATGCTGAAGTGGTAGGTAGATACAAGATAAAGGTAGAAAACATAGTTTAGTGTTGTAAGAGAGCACGTGTAGATGATCAGGTGTGTGCCTGTAGACTATGTGTTAATCCAAGCTAGACCAGGGCAATAAAACATCCACGTATGCAGAAGATTTCTCTCAGAACGGGGGGGTGAGGTTCTAAGCCTCACCTCTGTTGATCCCCAATTTCTCACCTGATGGCCCCCCTGCGACTGTGCCTGTCTTAGGTTGTTCCTCCCTTGAGGAATCTTACCCGTCTCTGGCTAACCAGTCATCTTCCGGGGCCATACAGGGAAATGTAAAGTTGGTAAGTGAGAGAGAAGCCTTATTGTTTGAAAAAGTTAGCTTTTTATTTCTTTGCATATTTATGCCCTGTGGCTTCTATGCCCAGCATTTGTCTTGAGGTATCTTTACCACTTGGAAGAATTATGATACTCGGTAAATTTGATATGAGGCACGAATTCTATTTAAGGGTTGTAATTAGGAAGGAAGAAGAAAAGCTATAGAAGTAGCAGGCGGAAGAAAACATGGGAAGATTGATTATTTCTTTGATATATCTTCTTGTAGAGTAACTTCAGCATGTATAGATTTTAAGCTACTACTTAAATTGCACACACACATTAACATAATAGGAGTATAGTTACATACCCAAAGCATATCTGTAATTACCAGCCATCTCCAGTGAAACCAAGAAAACCAGTTAGGCACCTTAGGCATTTGTGAAAACTTATCTATGATATGGTGGATATTGTCCAAATGAACTTGAACAGTCTGAGAGATATCAGACAAATTAAAACAACCCATTTCTGGGGACTGTTCACATGCCATATGTTCTTTTAACAATAAATAGTTTGTAGTTGTAAGACTTTGGAGCGCTACAATTTGCACTTCTCCAAATTCTTGGTTGAGTTCCAACAGTATAGATCCAGTCCAATTTTGTTGTTTTACTGTATGCACAGGCCAGCTTAGATATCTCCTTCCTCATTCCCATGGCAGGTCCAGGAACTGGTGGGATGAGTGCATCTACAGCTGTAGCAGTGCGTGGATCTTTGTTGGGGTTTTTTGATGATCATCTTCTGGCATGAGTCTTCCAGAGAGTGCAGATGTTGGAAGTTCTTTTTCATATCATATCTTAGTTCATTTTCGGGGTAGCCCAATTAGGCTTTGATCCTCTGTATAAACACAAACAGACCCTTTGCCTACACTTTTATATGCCCTTTATACCCTTCTGTAGAACTCGTTGGAGGTTACCACACAGAAAATGCCCTTTTTTTTTTTTTTTTTTTCTATCACTAATCTACACTTACATGACGAATATTATGTTTACTAGGCTCTCCCCTATAAACCCCTTTACAGTCACTGTCCATCAGCATAGCAAAATGTTGTAGAATCACTACTTGCCTTCTCTGTGTTGTACAGCCCTCCCTTTTCTCCTACCCCCCCATGCATGTTAATCTTAATACCCCCCTACTTCTCCCCCCCTTATCCCTCCCTACCCACCCATCCTCCCCAGTCCCTTTCCCTTTGGTACCTGTTAGTCCATTCTTGAGTTCTGTGATTCTGCTGCTGTTTTGTTCCTTCAGTTTTTCCTTTGTTCTTATATTCCACAGATAAGTGAAATCATTTGGTATTTCTCTTTCTCCGCTTGGCTTGTTTCACTGAGCATAATACCCTCCAGCTCCATCCATGTTGCTGCAAATGATTGGATTTGCCCTTTTCTTATGGCTGAGTAGTATTCCATTGTGTATATGTACCACATCTTCTTTATCCATTCATCTATTGATGGACATTTAGGTTGCTTCCAATTCTTGGCTATTGTAAATAGTGCTGCAATAAACATAGGGGTGCATCTGTCTTTCTCAAACTTGATTGCTGCCTTCTTAGGGTAAATTCCTAGGAGTGGAATTCCTGGGTCAAATGGTAAGTCTGTTTTGAGCATTTTGATGTACCTCCATACTGCTTTCCACAATGGTTGAACTAACTTACATTCCCACCAGCAGTGTAGGAGGGTTCCCCTTTCTCCACAGCCTCGCCAACATTTGTTGTTGTTTGTCTTTTGGATGGCAGCCATCCTTACTGGTGTGAGGTGATACCTCATTGTAGTTTTAATTTGCATTTCTCTGATAATTAGCGATGTGGAGCATCTTTTCATGTGTCTGTTGGCCATATGTATTTCTTTTTTGGAGAACTGTCTCTTCAGTTCCTCTGCCCATTTTTTAATTGGGTTATTTGTTTTTTGTTTGTTGAGGCGTGAGAGCTCCTTATATATTCTGGATGTCAAGCCTTTATCGGATGTGTCATTTTCAAATATATTCTCCCATACTGTAGGGATCCTTCTTGTTCTATTGATGGTGTCTTTTGCTGTACAGAAGCTTTTCAGCTTAATATAGTCCCACTTACTCATTTTTGCTGTTGTTTTCCTTGCCTGGGGAGATATGTTCAAGAAGAGGTCACTCATGTTTATGTCTAAGAGGTTTGTGCCTATGTTTTCTTCCAAGAGTTTAATGGTTTCATGGCTTACATTCAGGTCTTTGATCCATTTTGAGTTTACTTTTGTATATGGGGTTAGACAATGGTCCAGTTTCATTCTCCTACATGTAGCTGTCCAGTTTTGCCAGCACCACCTGTTGAAGAGACTGTCATTTTGCCATTGTATGTCCATAGCTCCTTTATCAAATATTAATTGACCATATATGTCTGGGTTAATGTCTGGATTCTCTAGTCTGTTCCATTGGTCTGTGGCTCTGCTCTTGTGCCAGTACCAAATTGTCTTGATTACTATGGCTTTATAGTAGAGCTTGAAGTTGGGGAGTGAGATCCCCCCTACTTTATTCTTCTTTCTCAGGATTGCTTTGGCTATTCGGGGTCTTTGGTGTTTCCATATGAATTTTTGAATTATTTGTTCCAGTTCATTGAAGAATGTTGCTGGTAGTTTCATAGGGATTGCATCAAATCTGTATATTGCTTTGGGCAGGATGGCCATTTTAACGATATTAATTCTTCCTAGCCACGAGCATGGGATGAGTTTCCATCTGTTAGTGTCCCCTTTAATTTCTCTTAAGAGTGACTTGTAGTTTTCAGAGTATAAGTCTTTCACTTCTTTGGTTAGGTTTATTCCTAGGTATTTTATTTTTTTTGATGCAATTGTGAATGGAGTTGTTTTCCTGATTTCTCTTTCTGTTGGTTCATTGTTAGTATATAGGAAAGCCACAGATTTCTGTGTGTTGATTTTGTATCCTGCAACTTTGCTGTATTCCGATATCAGTTCTAGTAGTTTTGGGGTGGAGTCTTTAGGGTTTTTTATGTACAGTATCATGTCATCTGCAAATAGTGACAGTTTAACTTCTTCTTTACCAATCTGGATTCCTTGTATTTCTTTGTTTTCTCTGATTGCCGTGGCTAGGACCTCCAGTACTATGTTAAATAACAGTGGAGAGAGTGGGCATCCCTGTCTAGTTCCCGATCTCAGCGGAAATGCTTTCAGCTTCTCGCTGTTCAATATAATGTTGGCTGTGGGTTTATCATAGATGGCCTTTATTATGTTGAGGTACTTGCCCTCTATTCCCATTTTGCTGAGAGTTTTTAACATGAATGGATGTTGAACTTTGTCAAATGCTTTTTCAGCATCTATGGAGATGATCATGTGGTTTTTGTCTTTCTTTTTGTTGATGTGGTGGATGATGTTGATGGACTTTCGAATGTTGTACCATCCTTGCATCCCTGGGATGAATCCCACTTGGTCATGGTGTATGATCCTTTTGATGTATTTTTGAATTCGGTTTGCTAATATTTTGTTGAGTATTTTTGCATCTACGTTCATCAGGGATATTGGTCTGTAGTTTTCTTTTTTGGTGGGGTCTTTGCCTGGTTTTGGTATTAGGGTGATGTTAGCTTCATAGAATGAGTTTGGGAGTATCCCCTCCTCCTCTATTTTTTGGAAAACTTTAAGGAGAATGGGTATTATGTCTTCCCTGTATGTCTGATAAAATTCCGAGGTAAATCCATCTGGCCCGGGGGTTTTGTTCTTTGGAAGTTTTTTGATTACCTCTTCAATTTCGTTCCTGGTAATTGGTCTGTTTAGATTTTCTGTTTCTTCCTGGGTCAATCTTGGAAGGTTATATTTTTCTAGGAAGTTGTCCATTTCTCCTAGGTTTCCCAGCTTGTTAGCATATAGGTTTTCATAGTATTCTCCAATAATTCTTTGCATTTCCGTGGGGTCCGTCGTGATTTTTCCTTTCTCGTTTCTGATACTGTTGATTTGTGTTGACTCTCTTTTCTTCTTAATAAGTCTGGCTAGAGGCTTATCGATTTTGTTTATTTTCTCAAAGAACCAGCTCTTGGTTTCATTGATTTTTGCTATTGTTTTATTCTTCTCAATTTTATTTATTTCTTCTCTGATCTTTATTATGTCCCTCCTTCTGCTGACCTTAGGCCTCATCTGTTCTTCTTTTTCCAATTTCGATAATTGTGACATTAGACCATTCATTTGGGATTGCTCTTCCTTTTTTAAATATGCTTGGATTGCTATATACTTTCCTCTTAAGACTGCTTTTGCTGTGTCCCACAGAAGTTGGGGCTTAGTGTTGTTGTTGTCATTTGTTTCCATATATTGCTGGATCTCCATTTTGATTTGGTCATTGATCCATTGATTATTTAGGAGCGTGTTGTTAAGCCTCCATGTGTTTGTGAGCCTCTTTGCTTTCTTTGTACAGTTTATTTCTAGTTTTATGCCTTTGTGGTCTGAAAAGTTGGTTGGTAGGATTTCAATTTTTTGGAATTTTCTGAGGCTCTTTTTGTGGCCTAGTATGTGGTCTATTCTGGAGAATGTTCCATGTGCACTTGAGAAGAATGTATATCCCGCTGCTTTTGGATGTAGAGTTCTATAGATGTCTATTAGGTCCATCTGCTCTACTGTGTTGTTCAGTGCTTCCGTGTCCTTACTTATTTTCTGCCCAGTGGATCTATCCTTTGGGGTTAGTGGTGTGTTGAAGTCTCCTAGAATGAATGCATTGCAGTCTATATCCCCCTTTAGTTCTGTTAGTATTTGTTTCACATATGCTGGTGCTCCTGTGTTGGGAGCATATATATTTAGAATGGTTATATCCTCTTGTTTGACTGAGCCCTTTATCATTATGTAGTGTCCTTCTTTATCTCTTGTTACTTTCTTTGTTTTGAAGTCTATTTTGTCTGATATTAGTACTGCAACCCCTGCTTTCTTCTCACTGTTGTTTGCTTGAAATATGTTTTTCCATCCCTTGACTTTTAGTCTGTACATGTCTTTGGGTTTGAGGTGAGTTTCTTGTAAGCAGCATATAGATGGGTCTTGCATTTTTATCCATTCTGTTACTCTGTGTCTTTTGATTGGTGCATTCAACCCATTAACATTTAGGGTGACTATTGAAAGATATGTACTTATTGCCATTGCAGGCTTTAAATTCGTGGTTACCAAAGGTTCAAGGTTAGCCTCTTTAGTATCTTACTGCCTAACTTAGCTCGCTTATTGAGCTGTTATATACACTGTCTGGAGATTCTTTTCTTCTCTCCCTTCTTGTTCCTCCTCCTCGATTCTTCATATGTTGGGTGTTTTGTGCTGTGCTCCTTCTAGGAGTGCTCCCATCTAGAGCAGTCCCTGTAAGATGTTCTGTAGAGGTGGTTTGTGGAAAGCAAATTCCCTCAGCTTTTGTTTGTCTGGGAATTGTTTAATCCCACCGTCATATTTGAATGATAGTCGTGCTGGATACAGTATCCTTGGTTCAAGGCCCTTCTGTTTCATTGTATTAAATATATCATGCCATTCTCTTCTGGCCTGTAGGGTTTCTGTTGAGAAATCTGACGTTAGCCTGATGGGTTTCCCTTTATAGGTGACCTTTTTCTCTCTAACTGCCTTTAACACTCTTTCCTTGTCCTTGATCTTTGCCATTTTAATTATTATGTGTCTTGGTGTTGCCCTTCTTGGATCCTTTCTGTTGGGGGTTCTGTGTATTTCCGTGGTCTGTTCGATTACTTCCTCCCCCAGTGTGGGGAAGTTTTCAGCAATTATTTCTTCTAAGATACTTTCCATCTCTTTTCCTCTCTCTTCTTCTTCTGGGACCCCTATAATACGGATATTGTTCCTTTTAGATTGGTCACACAGTTCTCTTAATATTGTTTCATTCCTGGAGATCCTTTTGTCTCTCTCTATGTTAGCTTCTATGCGTTCCTGTTCTCTGATTTCAATTCCATCAATGGCCTCTTGCATTCTATCCATTCTGCTTATAAACCCTTCCAGAGTTTGTTTCATTTCTGCGATCTCCTTTCTGGCATCTGTGATCTCTTTCCGGACTTCATCCCATTTTTCTTGCGTATTTCTCTGCATCTCTGTCAGCATGTTTATGATTCTTATTTTGAATTCTTTGTCAGGAAGACTGGTTAGGTCTGTCTCCTTCTCTGGTGTTGTCTCTGATCTTTGTCTGCCTGTAGCTTTGCCTTTTCATGGTGATAGGAATAGTCTGCAGAACTGGGACGAGTGACGGCTGGAAGGACTTCCTTTCTTGTTGGTTTGTGGCCCTCCTCTCCTGGGAGAACAGCGGCCTCTAGTGGCTTGTGCTGCGCAGCTGCGCGCAGACAGGGTTTCTGCTTCCTGCCCGGCTGCTATGGAGTTAATCTCCGCTGTTGCTGTGGGCGTGGCCTGGCTCGGGCAGCTACTCCAAAATGGTGGAGTCGCGTTGGAGCAGGAGCTGCTGGGAGGCTATTTATCTCCGTTAGGGGCCTCCCTACTCCCTGCATCCCAGGGGTTATAGTGCCCAGAGATCCCGGATTCCCTACCTCTGGATTAAGTGACCCGCCCTGCCCCTTTAAGACTTCCAAAAAGCACCCGCCAAAACAAAACAACGACCACAAAAAAAAAACAAGAAAAAAAAATTTTTTTAATTAAAAAAAAAAAAAAATTTTTAATTAAAAAAAAAAAAGGTGGTCGTTCGTTTTTCTTTATTCTCCGGTGCCAGCCTCAGGCCTCTGCTCACCGGTCTTTCTGCCCTGTTTCCCTAGTATTGGGGTCCCTGTCCCTTTAAGACTTCCAAAAAGCGCTCGCCAAAACAAAACAGCAAAAAAGCAAAAAAAAAAAAAATGGTCGTGCGCTTTTCTTATGCCCTCAGTCGCCCAGCCTCCAGTGCCTGCTCACTGTTCTTGCTGCCCTGTTTTCCCAGTATCGAGGGCCCTGCACTCTGGCTCGAATGGCTGGGGCTGGGTGTTCGGCAGCCCTGGGCTCCGTCTCCCTCCCGCTCTGCCTGCTCTTCTCCCGCCGGGAGCTGGGGGGAGGGGCGCTCGGCTCCCGCGGGGCCGGGGCTTGTATCTTACCCCCTTCGCGAGGCGCTGGGTTCTCTCAGGTGCGGATGTGGTCTGGATATTGTCCTGTGTCCTCTGGTCTTTATTCTAGGAAGGGTTGTCTTTGTTATATTTTCATAGATATATGTTGTTTTGGGAGGAGATTTCCGCTGCTCTACTCACGCCGCCATCTTCCGCCCCTCTCAAAAGTATTTTAATTTTTAAGATGAATTTTAAATCGGCTAAAAAGGAATGAGATGATTTAATATAACAGATAAGATACTATATTACTGTACTAGAAGAAAAAGCATGGAAATATATCTTTGTCAGATTTATAGGACAAATAGAGCCAATATGTTTCTAAACTTTTAAATCATTGACTATAAGTGTCCTATTCTGTTTCCAAATCATCACAATGAGGTTAAGATGGAAACTTGTGAGTGTCTGATATTGTGCGTAGCATATAAAAAAATCACGTCTGTTTCTCTGCTCCATCTCATTCCTCTATTTTAATGCTCAGATATATGTTAAATTCTTACAAAGAAGCTCATTGATTAGCTAATTGAGAATTATTATTGATTAACTAGTGGAGAATTATTACTTAAGGAGTTCCTGTGATTGAAAAGCTAGGGGCTGAGACAAGTAATCTGAAGACCAGTTCAGAATGGGTGAACTTGAATAATATTAATTAGAACTTACCATTTCCTATTACAAAATTTACCACAAAGTAGGGTAGGGCACTGTGGACATGTAATAATCATAACTTGATCTGAAACAGTGTACAGATACTCCATGTACTATTATCTAATTAGAATATACTATTTCTGAATCATAAATTTTATGGCATTAGAATCACCACTGTTGTTTTTACATGTAATTGAAATGAAGGAAAACACAGGGAACTCGATAGGACTTCTTTCTGGAAAAAAGAAAAAAATGGATGTGCGTGTGTGTGTGTGTGTGTGTGTGTGTGTGTGTGTGTGTGTGCGCGCGCGTAAGACAGGCAAGGAGAAGGAGGGAGAAGAACAAAATATTAGAAGAGGGGAGTACATCTGATTTCAGAAATCAAGAAAACAGAACTTGGAAGGGTTCAGAAAGTTCTGTCTAGAATCTAGACTACATGATCTTCTCTAACACAGAGGCACATCTCAGCATTTCTGTGTTTTGTTCAGTGGCCAGAAACCCAGGCCTGAATGATAAATCTCCTCTGGTAGAGGTGAGATTGCCTCATCCCCACTGGGGTTCTGGTGAGAGGCGAGAAAGGAGCATCATGGGTGCAGCACAATGATTCCTGGAAACTTGAGGAATAGTGCCTTGTTAAAGTGACTCAATTTCAGATGCACCAATGTGTTTCTTCAATGATGAAGAAACAATGGTATGTGTGTTCCCCTGTACAGTCTACCTTTTCCAGAAAGTGAGTCTCCCCTAACAGAGTCAGTATTTCTCAAGGAGTCGCCATATTTTCCCTTGTTCTGTATGTTTTACTACCATGAATGGGGGAAGAGAGAAGTGGGGAGAGCAGAGTCAGGGAGGAAGGGATGGGAAAATATGGCAGTAAGGAAGAGTTGTGAAGATTGCAGATAGGCCTGCAAATCAAGAACCCAACAGCCTTGTTAATAAAAAGGTATCTGGTTAGTATATATTTAGATAGATGAAATATATCTCCCTATAGGTAGATAGATGATAGACACACAGGCATGTAACATAACTTACAAAAATGTACTCCCCATACAAATAAAATGTCAACCTCTCCAAAGTGTGTGGCCAAAAGAACTTCCCTCCTTTCTTTCTCCTTTGAGCAGTTGGGTTCAAGTGGGTCTGGACAAAAAGGGACTGGTTTTGGGTTTGGATTGGGGGATGAAGGTGCAGAGAGAGGGGGAAACAGAGGAGGAAGGCAGAAGGCAAATGCTTCCTCTAGGGGTGCTGCCAGGGGTCTGCTTACATGCTCCAGGCAGTTGCAGAACTAAGCCTGTCTTGAATGGGCCCCATGGCACCTCTACTAGATTTGAAAATAGGTTGAGTTTTAAGTAGAGATCATGGCCACATAGTGCCTACTTTATCTCCACTTTTCTTCTTCCTGTTTACTGTCCCTCCAGCGTTCAGAAATGGAAGTTTCCCTGGTAGCCCTCATTTTGATTCTTTTTGTTTTTGACCACCAACTTCTTATCCCAGGAAATGTGCTGAGGACCCCACAGGACTCATGGCCTTATTTCACTTCTCCAGGCACTCACTGTGCCTGAAAATTGAAAGAAGGAAAAGGATTAATGGCATTATTTTGCTGACTTTGTTTTAACTCATCCCTGAACCAAAAGGTAGATAGAAAGACAGTGAAGATGGGGAAAACAGTGTAGCACAGAGAAGGCAAATTGTGAATCTGTGGCATCTTACTACACTGATGGACAGTGACTGCATTGGGTTATGGGTGCGGACTTGATAATATGGGTAAATGTAGTAACCACATTGTTTTTTCATGTGAAACCTTCATAAGAGTATATATCAATAAAACCTTAATAAAAAAAAGTGAAGAAATAAAAGTTGGGCAAATAAACAACTGTTCTCCTTTTGAGAAAATCTTTGCATGAGAAATCTCAAATTGGACAAAGTAAGATTAGCGCTTTATATTGCATAAGCCATCTGTCACTGCAGGTTTAGTAAATTAAATAGAAGATCTAAAATCTCTAAGTGATATGTTATTCTACAAATGATAAGAGCAAAATCTGTGATCTGCATGTTGCAGAAACTGGAAACGTGGGTTCAGAAGAACTGATACTCTAGTTGCTACACCCTGGATTCTAGTCAATAGGCCTCACTCAGGCAAATCTCTCTTAAATCTCTTTTATCAAATGAGTTCCCTGCTCTAGAGATTTCATCCTCTCACTATTTCAAGTATCTTCTTTCTTCCTACACATTTTCTTCTAAATTGACATTCCTGCAAATTTTAAATTAGGCTTTCAAAGTCCACCACTGGTTTCCCCTCATCGGTCTGTCCCTAAGACCTGTTTCAGCAAGAGCGTATCCCCATCCTATATGATCAGCTTGTTCTGCTCCTTGCTTCCTTTGGACTTGATCCCTTTCCTCTGGAATGTGTGCTTTCTATCCAACTTCATCTGCTCCAAAACAGTTCAACATCTTGGCTCAGATCAAATCCTCTAACTTCAACGCAGCAGTCCCCAAATGTAGCCTAATTGATCTCTCTCTCTTCCAACATTCTGCAGTTCTTAAGAGACCACACAGTGTAGCTTTTGATTATACACACTTGCTCCCTCTTAAATAACATAACATGTGAAAGAAGCTTATAGTCTTAAAAGCAAAACAGTGCCTGGCATTGGAGTGGTCAAACAATACATATTCATTTATTTCCTTCTTCATTGTTACTGCCTATTAATTGTTTTCTCCCAAACAAGGCTGGTATCCAAAGAAGAAAATGATAATTTTATTTCCTCTTCTATGTGTTTGCCATAGGGCCAGGCACCCTAGAGAGCACTCAGTAGACAATCAATAGATACTTATGGGCTGAATGATTTTCAACTAATACACTTTGCATTTGGATTCCAAGTACAGAAGTCCTTGAGGATGTCCTGGTTTTCCTCCAAATGATCTGAAATTGACCTCCACTACACAGTGGAAAGTTCACTGTTCTTTTGCAGATGAGAAAGTTGAAATACAGAGAGAAAGTAAATACTCAAACAGTACATCAGTGATAGTTATAAGCTAGAATTAGAGGCCAGGCATCATGCCTGCCAGTCCATTGCATTTAGAGTCATTGAACTGTACATTTTGACTGACCTTTGTCCACCTGCTAGTTTCTGATGTATATGCTATATAACATGTTGCTGTATGACTCTGCTTTTTTGTTTTGTTTTATATTACTTGTTCATTTTTGAGTGACTATGAGAGGTAAAAATGTACCTAATTATCTATCATGGTGGTTTGCTTTAAAATTTTTTATCAAGGCATAATTGACATATAACATTATATTAGTTAAAAATTGGAAATTGGAAAACATTTTTTCCTTGTGATGAGGACTTTTAAAGTTGCCATGGTGGTTGCTGTTTGTTTCTTTGTTGGCCTTTTAAGATCAGGAACTGTACTTTATTTGCTATTACTTAGGATTTTGGTGTAAAACACAGCACCAGACATTTATAGATGCTTGCTAAATATTTGTTGAAGGAATACAATTATCAGATAAAATTATTTCTTAGACAACTGAACTATTAACATATCTAAATCCTCTTTATAGCACTGAGGGGAGTTAAACTTATACAAGTCTTATTTCATTTATAGCAATCTATTCTTAACATTGAATTATAGTTCCTTTGCCTAGTTATTGTCCTTTAAAGATTACAAAAGAAATTGTACCTACCATAGCATTGTCTTGGTTTTGTTCCTAAACTTAAGGCTAAACTTAGCATTAATTTCCAATCCACTGGAGTAAGAGTATAACACACATATTTAAGGAAAGAAAATAACTTCTCCCAACTGAAATAAGAGGTAATTTAAGGAGACAGAATTATTGGCCCCAAGTTAGCAAAAAGCATTTTATCCCTGACTCATCTGTGCCGTATGGATTTTGTAACTGATGATTAGCTTCTCTAAATCAGTTGAACATCCATTTAAGGGACAAATTGATTAGCTCCTTACATAATTAACAGAACATTAAGTACCATCACTTTGAGTTGAAAAAATTGTTTTGATTAACAGCAAATATGCACAGTTGAACATTAACACATTAAATGGTGTTATCTCAAATCATTATTTATATGTTTTTTCAAAATGTTAAGGAGGTGTTTGCAACTAACTCAGTGACCAATGTTTGCAATTTCCAAAGTGTTTTCATTTTTCTGTTTGGCATTAAATTTAATATATCTTTTCCTCAGAAAGTAAGACTATAGTATAATGTATAAATAATAACAAACATTAGTATGTGATCAAACTCTCAATTTGTGCTCTCTATCTAGCAAAATGGGAAACAACCCAGTTCTGAACCACAGAACAAAGAAAAAAGTTAAATGTTAAACTTTCACAAATCTTTTGAAAAAGTACTGGTAAGGAACTGGAGAAGGTTGGCAAGAATGTAGAAATGGAGAGAATGGTCATTAAAGGTATCAGGATCCATATAGGGCAAGAATCACAAGCCAGTAAAAATCACAGAGTTGAACAATGTGGAAATATGAGAGTAGAAGTGAAGAAGACATAAATGAAACAAAAGAGATTAAAGACTCTTCCTGTTGACGCCAAGTCCAAAGAGATATTCATATGGGAAAGAACAACTGGGAAATGAATCTTACATTCCTTAAGGGGGTCAGCAAAGTTGCTTAAAGATGCTCTATGTCAGTAGTCCACAGAAAATTTCATTAAATTACCCGAACACATAATTAAGGCTAAGCATGCAGAATGTTAAGGTTGCACCATCCTGAGCCAGATGGTAGTTGATTCTGACTACACCTTAGGCACTGAGGACCTAATTAGTCTTTTCAGGAAGGTGTGCAGGTGTCAGTCAATTCTGGAGTTAGTGCTGAGCAGAACAGGTTAATGGAGACACTGGAATATTTGCAATTGATGGGGCCTGAGGCAAGTTTCAGATACTATTTGCAGAAGTTTAGGAATTAAATGAACATGCAGGAAATTTGGTTGAGGCCTTTTCTGAAGGTCTATGTGTATGAAATGTTTGTCTTTTAAACTCATTTCAAATCACCAGTCTCAGCAAAGATTAGTTTAAAATCAGGACTGTTTTATAGGCTCCAATCAATAGGATACCCTACTAATCTTAATGGTCATTTTTTAATATTACTATGTTCTATCAGTTCACTAAGGGATGTTTGGCTGTGACAATATAAATGTTACCTTAATGGTAGCAGACACCACATAACTGCTGACAAATGGTCAAATAACATAAGTTTCACTAGACCAGCTTCTCAAATGTTAGTGTTCATAAGTGCCTGGCTACCAAGTGGAAAATACAGATTCCCAGAATTATCCTTGGTGATTCTGATTCAGTAAGTTTGGAGTGGGTTCTGGGAACCTGCACTTTTAACAAATGCTGAGAGGAAATCTAAGGATCATCCTTTGAGAATGTCATACAAGCCAAGAGTTCCTTGAGGGTAAGGGACTTTTCTTCATTTTTTATAATTGCTTCAGGATGATGTGATGATGCTTGACAACAGTTAATCATGATTTCTTGAGTGAGTAAATAAATTATTGAGTGAAATTTTATATCTCATGATTATTTCTCTCTCTGATTAATTCTCACTTAATATTAAAAGTATTTTCAGGGTCCACAATGTTGATCTAGAAGTTCTAGTCTTAAATTCTTCATCCTAAACAACAGAATAAGCCTCATAGTTGAGGTTAGTGTGCATTAATTCACTCAACAGTGAAACAATATTCATTGAGATCACACTATATACAAGGGACAGTTCTAAACACTTGGGATGTATCAGTGAAATGGACAAATATCTCTCCCTCATGGAGCTTACATTCTAGAAGTGTGCATACATCCTACTTCTAACTTTGAGGTTTTAAATTATTTTCTGGTAATATAATTACATGTTATAAGTTCTTTACACCAAAGAGTTTCTTATGGAGTCTTGAATTAAGTAAAAAATTCATTTTGTCAACTTTTAAAGCTCACTGAGCAAGAGAGATTGGCTTAAAGCACCAAGGGGTTTTATTTTTTGCACATAAATATTGATGTGTGTAAAGGGGTGTGTGGTTAATTATAAGCGACGGGAGGAGAATGACAGATGCTTAGATCCTCTGTCCCCATAGAGAGGCAGACCTTGCTTGTTGGACTGTAGTGGCACATCGTGTGGTCTGTGTACTGAATCACTGATTTAAATATTGCAGCAGCTGTAGTGCAAAGTATATCAGCAAATACTACAGGAGGAAGAGTATGTGTGTCCTGAATGCAAAGTAAGAGTGGAATAGGTTTGCACAGTCACACTGAGCAAAGCTGTGGACAGCCCTTGTCTTTTTACATTTCAATTTCAAAGGAGAGCTGGAGAAGGGTAACTGGACATTCCAGGGGACATAGGCAGATAAATGAGTAGAGGGCATGATATTGCCTTCTAAGTCCTAAATTTCTATTCCCTGGAGAGAGACATTCTCATCCTGCCAGGGAAAATCTATTTGGAGAACTCATCTCCATAATGAGAGCACTAACCCAAACAAATATGGTCCTTACTTCAGTGCTTGTGGGGAAAATGAGAAGGAGAAACTAGTTTTCTTTAGCAACTTTCATTTTATTGCCTCTTCTTTTGACCTGATACGAAGTTCACAATCCTTTTCTCAATTTTCCTTTAACAAATAATATCTACAAGGGCTTGCTAGTTTACATAGACCACACCTTACCTTATTTACTATTAGTTTCCCTACATTACAGATTAGGAATTTGAAGTACTGACAGTTCAAATATTACCCAAGGATCCCTCATTTAGTGAGTAGCAAGATGAAGACTCAATCCAGGTTCTCTCGGTTCAAAATCTGTCTCCTGCCTCTTATTACTATCGTTCCTTCTTTTGAGGTTGCTGTCTCTCTTTTCCTTTATAATTCCCCAACTTAGAAATGACAGGAAAGCTGGGGAAGTGAGGTAGTGTGGGTGGTAGGTGAAGAAAATGGTGAATGATGATGGGTAGAAATTTTCTCCTTACAGATAATGTGTTGAAAGGAGTAGGAAAAAATAAAGAGCAGCTTTAGAAGAAGGATGAATTCAAGCAGTAAATGAACAGATACATTTCATGCTTCAAACAATAAAATAACTAAAAACATTAACTCCTTTCCTCAATATTCTAGGTGTCTATGCTCTCACCTGTACTGAAGATTTCACATCATCTGGTGAACTTCTTGAAACACCACCTAACTAAAAGTAGTCTCCCAAAGTTCCATGACATCACAAACAGACTCATATCACTATCAACCTGAAAATGTCAGTGATAATCATTAGAAATTACAGCCCAGGGTTATTTAATATGTTAATTCCTCACAAGTCTGAGTCACAGCTCACAATCCATGTTGATGCCAGTGAGTTTTGTATTGTGCATGTGGAAACAGCAGGGAACAGTGATCTGGACTGCACTCTGCCTCATACCTCATCAGCCAGATGGTTGGCTGTATCAAAGCCAGTAATGCTGATGTCAGAGGCGAGAGAACACAGCTGGATTTTCAGGTTCAAGGGGAAAGAGGGAATCTATAATGCTAAAAGTTTGGAAGGAAATTGCCTTTGGGCTAGTAGATAGAGCCAACTAGAGCTGATGGAGAGTTTTTAATGTTAAGTCCTATAGCAACATTTCTGTGTAATTGTTTTTTGGGCCATGGTAGGATTTGAATCCTCTTTATCTCACACCTGCTAACAGGTCTACTGGTGCCAGTCAGCTAGTTACTGTGCACCAGATCCAGAGGAGATTTTAGCACTGACACGCAAGACTCCCACCAATTCTTGGATTTTTTTATCCCTGGGATTTCTGGTAACTAGCATGAAACCAAAAAGTGTAAAGTTGGAAAACAACTTTTGGACTCCTAGGACCTTGTGGAAGATTTTATTTTTATGAGTAAATTAGTACAATTTTGCACCTTGACTAGGATGTGAGAAAGGTAATACATGTTTTGTTTTCTGGCTAGGTCGTGCTAAGGCTAGCAGGAAATAATTACAGGAACATGGGGTAAGGGAGGAGAGACAGGTCTACTTCCCTACCAGTACTTATGCAGCATAGGAAACTTGGAGAAATGGCCTCAGGCTTCATTCTATCATAGTTATTGCTAAAATGTTAATTGTCCAAGCCTATCTGGTCTATTTGAGTATGAAAACTCCCTTGCACCAAACCTGGCCATGGTTCCAAAGGCCATGGTATCTGGTATCCAAGTATTGATGGGAGTGAGGTCCAAGTCTTCTATCTGTACCTGAAACACATACTACCTCCCTTCCCTCTCCCAAAGTTCCCACTCTACAGGAATCCTTTCCTTTCGCCAAAGTTCAGGCCATTAATCCCTGTTGTTCAAGCACCAGCTTCTCCCCAAAGATCTGGGTGTGTGACTGGGGAGGTGAGGGGGTATTCCCTTCAAGGTTCTCTTTTGAAACACAAGGAAGCTACTAAAGTAATTCCCAAGCAAGGGAGGCTGATCACAGGGGCATGATTATTCTTCTTTGAAGGAAGGTGAGATGAGGAAAATTTCTCTTTCATTTTTTTGTATTATCCTACTGCAGCAAAAACAAGGTAAAATTAATATCTCAATGAATCATGTTGCCAAAAAGAAGTAGGTGACTTGTAGGTTATTGAGGTTCAGTGGAGACTTGTTGGCTATGCACACACTATTATTGAATCAAATTCAGTAGGACCAGAGAATGATTGAGCAATGATTTGCAGATGAGTGCTTAATCCAAGGAGATCAGGCAATACTTCACTGGGACAGTAATTGTGACACTTGGTGTCGGGAGAGTAACATATCTAGGGAAAGAGAGCTATTCAGTTCTAAATGTACAGGAACAGTAAACAGTATTTCTGTTGCTAGAGTGACAAAAATGTGTGCATAAAATGCTTAATCAGTAACCCCTCTGTGATGCTGCAAAAAATACATTTTTTCCCACAGTTACTACAGTGAAGGGGTACCATGGATTTTAACCCCCAGGAATTAATCTATGTAAATGACTTCTGGGTAGCAGGGAAGATTTTTTTTTTTTTCAAAAAGCACTCAGCCCAGAAGTTCCCCTTTTCTTGCCAACATTCTGAGTGATTTATACAACTGTTCCTGCTGAAGAGTGCAGAGAGAAGGAAATTTGCAGCAGAACGTGATTGTGGAACTGGAGGCAAGAGATATCCCCTGAAGTGGTAATGACTGCTCAGAAACAAAGTGAAAAGATCAGCTGGGCCAAGACAAACACATTTATTTTAGCTGTAACAGTGTACTAGTGAGATAGAATTAACAGTTAACACCTCGGGTACTTGGTTCTTATTATTGTCTATTGTAAATAGTAACTGTTATGCACTTGCTAAATTTATAATATATTACCATGAAATAAAGAAAATCATAACTAATATGTATTAAACAGTTACAATTTTGCTGTTGAAAAAAATGGCCACAAATTTGTCCCATCTCTGTATCCACACCTCTAATGATGCCTTCCTACACTGACTGGACTGCGCCATATGGTTTGTATTGCTAAATTGGAACATAGAAAATGTGACAAGGGAGAGACTTGGAAAGTGCTTGGGTAATGGAACTTAGAGTGACACTGCTCTTAGAACCCTGAGCAGTCCTGTGAATAAGCCTAGGAGGATGTGGGAGGATGAGGGTCATGTGGTCTACTTTCCCCCATCATCAAAGCCAGCAATGAACTGAACCCCAGACAAAGCTGGTCAAAATTGTCATCTACCAAATTGTGAGATAGACTGTTCTTGTTTTAAGCCACTAAGTTTTAGAGTTATTTTGTTATACAAGTTTGTTATGCAGCAATAGATAATGGATATAGTGCCCTACACACATATGGTTCACCTAATGTTCTCAAACTGCTATAAAATAGGTAGTATTGTTTCTTTTACAGATGGGGAAACAGAGGCAAAGAGGGAATATGTACATGGACAAATCTTATACAGCTTGTAAATGGTAGCACTGAGACTAAGGTAACCTGGTTCAAGAATCTAAGCACCTAACTGCTATGTATGATCAAACAATAACTTATGTCTTAGCTAATTGGTTATTAAACTAATAAAACACATATTTTCAAAAAAACAGTTTAATTATTTTCAGTTAATCCTTTCAGTGGTCTCTAAAATGTCTCACATTAAGAAGAACCCATCAAGGAACCTCTGGCCATAATGGAAAAACAAAGACCATATTTACCTTCTTTAAACAACTTTAAAACTGAAAAAAATAGATGGATCAAAGGGTTTCAGACATTGAACAATAATAGTTGGCCCAGGATGGTGATCCCTGACAGAAGAGAAGCAAATGAGGTGAATCCTACAATCATAACAGCTTATTATCTGGAGAGAGGTGACAGCACAGGGAAGGGGACCCCAAATAGACACTAGCAGTCATGCTGAATTAAAGAGACAGAGTTTGAAGTTTAGGCTAGAATTTTCTGGGAAGAATATGAGAGAGGGGACAGTTTTACAAAGAGAGAGAACTGCATATCAGTAGAAGGAATTCCTTGAGTCTTTGGTTAAGTAATTATCTGCTTATACATGTGAGACAATTACCTAAGGTCATAGAAAGAACCCTGGAAAGAAGTAGGTAGATTTCTCAGGGCTAGGAATAGTTGGTGTTCTCACTAAGCAGAGTGATAAGACCTTCTAATACAAAGGGCCAGAATTGAATCCTCAGGAGGTTATTACCCTAGTAGTGTGGCCAAATTAACCTCAGATTAAAGGCTGCCCTGAATCCACACTAACAAAGCTTTAAAGTAAACTTTGAAGTGATTAAACTTACTATAAGTAATGTAACTGCATCCCTAAACAAAGTTTAGCAATAGTTAACGGAATACAACAAAATCTAGCACCTACCAATATACAATTCAAAATGCCCTATATCCAAAAAAAAAATACCAGGCAGCCAAATAAACAGGAAAATATCATTCATAATTATGATAAAAATCAATAGAAGCGTATCCAGAAATGACCAAGATGATGGCATTATCTAACAAAGACATTAAAACACCCATCTCCATATGGGTGAGAAGGGAGTAGAAAGCATGCAAATGGTGAAGAAAGAAAGGAAAAATATAAAAAAATCCACTTGAACTTCTAGAAATGAAAAATATATCAGAAATGAAAAGCATATTAAATGGAATTAATGGGTAGTTAAAATTCTGCAGAAAAAAATGAATGAATTTGAAGACATCATGGTACAAACTATCAAAATGAAACAGAGAGAAAAAGCCCAGTAATGAGAAAATCAATGATTTGTGGAACATTATAAATTGGTTTGATGTACATGTAATTGGAGCCCCAAAAGGAGAATACAAGAAAGTGTCAGAAAAATAGTTGAAAACATGGTATAGTAAAAAAAAGTTCCAAATTTGAACACTATTAGCCTCCAGATCCAAGAAACTCAATGTACCTCACATAGAGGAAACAGAAGAAAACCACACAAGATATACCATAATCAAATTGCTGAAATCCTGTGATGAAGATAAAATCTTAAAGCAGCTAGAGGTATAAAACATATTACATCCAGAAGGACAAAGAAATGATAACAAATTTCTGGTTAAAACCATAAAAGTCAGAAGACAATGGAATACATCTTTATATTATGGAAGGGAAAAAATTATAACCTAGGAATTTTGTCCAGCAAAAATATTTTTCAAAACGTAAAGGCCGAAAAAGACATTTTCATTAAAACAAAAGGAAAACAAATTCACCACCAGGAAATTACAACTGTAAGAAATGTAAAAGGAAGTTTTTCAAACAGAGGGAAAATGATACTAGATGGAAATTTGGATCTACACAAAAGAGTGAAAAGATCTGGAAATGTAAATATATGAGTAAATATAGATGATGTGTTTCATTAAAAAACCTAAAAATGATTATTTAAAATAAGAACATCTTTTGGGATTAGTAATATATGTGGAAATAAAATATTATACCATAAAACATAATTGATGGAAGGGGAGAAATGGAAGTATATTGTGATTAAGAGTCTTACAATTTACATGAAATGGTATATTATCTGAAAGTAGACTGTGATGTTATAAATATATGTTTTAAATCTAGTAACAAAGTTCCTACAAACTGAAGAAAAGCCTTTGGCCGTGGTGAAAAGTAGCCACCAGAACTGGCTGGAAACCTGTTTAATCAGTTAACAGTTCACCTCAGGGAACATGGTTTTGTAAGCCAACCAGTCAGTGCCAACCCCTCACTGCTGAAGCCCCTTACTACTTCCATAAACTTGCCACTGTGTGTCAACCAACAGTAATTTCACCTGAGTAATCACACTTCGACTTACATTTCTCAAAGTCTATCAATCCCTAAACTCCACACGTCCCAGAAAGAAATATAAAATCAGTAGTCCGCTCTGTGATACAGTGTCTGATCAGAATAGCTCTTCCTTCCTACTGTCTTTTTATTTCATGTATTGAGTGGTGGTCTCATCTTTCCTTTACAAACCCTAGAGCAACCTGCAAAACAAAAAGTATATCTAATAAGCCAAAAGTGAAGATAAAATGGAATCATAAAGCATAATCAATAATTCCAAAAGAAGACAGGAAATTAGAAAAAAGGAGCAAAGAATAGATGGGACATATAGAAAACAGATAGCAAAATGGTAGATATAAAGCCAGTCACATCAATAATCACATTAAATGTAAATTATCTAAACAATCAAACTAAAAAGCAGAGATAAGATTGGATTAAAAATCAAGTCCCAATTATATGCTGTCTATATGAAATGCACTTAAAACTCTGAAGGTACAAATAAAAGGATAATACTAAGTTAAATAAAGCTGGAGTGACCGTATTAATATTAGATAAAGCAAATTTCAGAATAAAGAATATTACCATAGATAATGATAAATAGATCAATTTGTCAAGAAAACATAACAATCTTAAGTATACGAAGGTATGATAACAGATTCAAAATTTATGATGCCAAAACTGATAGAAATGAAATAGAAATAAAGATATTTAGAAATAGAAATAGAGAAATAGAAATCCTTAATTATAAACAGAGATTTCAATATTCCTTTTTCTGAGTTGATAGAAGTAGACAGAAAATCAGTAAAGATAAAGGAGACTTTGTAGACTACATGACTTTCTATGTGGAAAATCTTAATGATCGCCAAAAAAATCACTAGAGCATATAAATGAGTTTAGTAAGGTCACAGGATACAAGGTAAATATCAATTGTGTATAAAACTTGAAAAATTAATTGTATTGGTCTTCATTATTTGTGGATTCTGTATTTGCAAATAAGCTTACTCACTAAACTTTATTTGAAATCTCCAAATCAATGCTTACAGCACTTTTGTGATCATTTGTGGACATGCACAAAGCAGAGAAAAATTTGAGTCACCCAATGCTTATATTATCAAATGAAGTTGAACAAAGTGGTGCTGTGCTTTTGTGTTTAATATCTCATACTGTAAATAAGTGTCCTTTTTACATTTCAGTGTCACATTTTTGGCATTTTTGTACTTTCTATTGATGAGTGTGCTGTTTAAAATGACACCCAAGCATAGTGCTAAAGTGCTGTATAATGTTCCTAGTGCAAGAAGGCTGTGATGTGCCTTGTTTTGGATAAGCTTAATTCAGGCATGATACATAGCACTGTTGGCTGTGAGTTCAATATTAATGAGACAACAATGTATATTAAATAAAATGTCTTTAAACAGAAGTAGACATAAAACAAGGTTATGTGTTGATCAGTTGATGAAAATGTGAACAGAGACTGAGAGGAACCTAATCCTGTATTTCTACTAGGAGCAAAGGATCAGTATTCAGAAATTCAATGTTTGTGGTAATTTCATAAACATAACTACTGCAAAAAATAAGAATCAACAGTACTTGCAATGAAAATTGGAAATTTAAATTAAAGAATGCCATTTATAACAGTATCAAAAACTATGTAATACTTAGGAATAAATCTAATAAAGTATGTATTAGACCTATACACTGAAAACATGCATATTATTTAATTGTGAGAATGAAAGATCTAAATAAATGAAGAATTATACTGTGTTCATGAATTGAATGACTCAATATCATTAAGATGTCAAAATTCTAGTAGGATGTTTTTGGTAGAAATTAACAAATTGTTTCTAATATTTACATGAAAACACCTAGTATAGACAATCAATTTTGGAAATTAAGAACAAAGTTTGAGGATTTACAGTGTCTGATTTTAAGACTTACTGTAAAACTAGAACAATCAAGATAATGTGATTTTGGCATAAAGATAGAAAAAATAGATCAACAGAACAAAATAGAGGGTCTAAAAATAGTCCTAATATATTTTGTCAATGGATTCCTGATAAAAGTGTAAAGGCAATTCAATTAGAAAACATAATCTTTATAACAAATGGGCTGGAACAATCAAATATATATATGCAAAAAGAATCCCTCAGGTGTGACTTAGAAGAGAGTCTCTGTATGAATGAACAATTGGAAACAAGATCTGGGTTTTTGGAGCCTTACAAAATGAAGCCTGGAAGAGGCCTATTCATCACCTTTGAGGAGCATTTTTGGTACCTCAAGTTCTGGGGATGACTTATATTCTGAAGATTGATGTTCTTAAGTACATAGTGTGTTACTTGTTCCTTTGAGGTGGAAAGCTGCCTCTCCTATGATATTTGAACAGTTAACCTTACCTACACAAGTCTAAGGTACTTTTTTTAAATAGAGAAAATAGGAGAGAGCTTTGACTATATTTTGAAAATGCTTAAACTTTGGAGACCTGTGTATAGAAAGGGGAGATATGTTGAAGGCACAAGAGAAAGGTATATTTCTTTATTATCAGGTTTAATTCTGGGTCTAGCACATCTAGCTTGTTTAATGGTTTATTAATGCATTAGCCATTAACTTCCTAAATTTTCCTTGTTAAGTTTTTTCAGTCTTTAGACATGATTTTTTTGGTTATTTTTTATTGTGGTAAAATATATGTAATATAAAATATATCATTTTAACCACTTTAAATGTGTATTTCAGTGGCACTAATTACATTCACAATGTTGTATAACCATTACCATTGCTTCTTTCCAAAACTTTTTTATCACTCCAATCAGAAATTCTCTATTAATAATTATTTATTCCCACTCCCCACAATCCCTAATAACTTCCAGTCTTCTTTCTGCCTCTATGAATTTTCCTTTTCCAGATATTTCACACACATGGAATCATATAACAGTTATTCTTTTGTCTCTGGCTTACATAATATCTTCAAGGTTTATTATGTTATAACATGTATCGGCACTTTATCCTTGTTATGGATAAATAATATTCCACTGTCTGTATTTGCCATGTTTCATTTATCGATTCATCTGCTGAATTGTGAATAATGCTATATATAATGAACACTAGTGTAAAAGTATCTTAAGTCCCTACTTTCAATTCCTTTAGGTATATGCCTAGGAATGGAATTGCTGGATCACATGGTGATGGGATGATTTTTTAAAAGCATAAATAATGTGTGACTATTATGTAAGAATTAAAACACACAGATGAATTTAAAGAAAGAAACAAAAGCTGCCTATTAGTAACTTGTTTTTCTAATCTTGTTCTGTCTTTCTCACCTGGTATAACATAATCTTTAAATATGAAGTTGGGTACATGTGGTACCTGAAAGTTTTTGTGATCAGTTTTTCTTTATGGTTTGCATTCTAGCTACATGCTCAAAATTAAGCTGGCTACTTTTCTAAGCAGGAAAAGAGTAGAAGGAAATCATGGCTAAGACAGTTTCAGAGAAGGGTGAACTCCTCGTGGTTTTTCCAGAACTTTGCAGTTTTAACATTGAGAAAGTCCCGCATTCTGGGAAATCCCTCATTCCCAGGCAAACTGAGACCATTATCCTACTTCAGAGGCTGCCACTAACCTATACTCTCCCACAAAGACATTTTTGTTGTTGATGTTAACCACAGTAGTTAGAAAACAGTGCCAGATCTCAGTTTTCTCATTTGTGAAAATGGGTATGATATTTTCTGTAAGTACTATATAGGTACTTTGGGGAAAATAATATGTGGAATTTCTTTGGAAAGAATTTACCGAAATGTGGTGACTTACGAAAGATAGTGTAATTTTCCACAAAATGACTAAGTCTCACTTTTTGCTGGTAATTTCAATAGCTTTTTTTTAATCGAAAGTTTTTTTTCCCCAAGCAGCTGATAACTAGGCAAACTTACTTATTTACTTTTGATTCCTTTCTTTTTCCTATTTTTATCTTTGTCAAGTCAATGGCTGACACTTGGGTTGCAGGAAGAATTGTAAGGCAGGAATGTACTTCACAAGGTTCTAATCAGTTTAGTGGGGAAGTTTGCCTTAGGCAAGGTACTGTACTGAGATCTTTGCAGGAAAAAAGCTGGTGACAGGTGAATCTCAGGATTTCCAGATATGATCCTGGATTACAGTATTTATATCCATTGTAAGGGAATTATACAATCTGTGTATATTATATAATGTAGTGACAGGGTCTGCATCAAGTGCTCTGTAATCAAATGCATGAATATTTCTGCAGTGAAATATGTAAGGACTATAAATAACTTCCCAGCCATTCAGGTCAGGTTTGCAGACAAATGAATTATGAAAACACTTTCTGTTTTAAGAGCACTTCATATTTTGTAATTGTAGATAAAGGACTATTTGCATAGTTTTCAATGAATCATACGATTGTCTTTTGGGTTGAAATCATGAAATATTAAAAAATAGAAGAAAATTCAAGAGTCATCTTGCCCCACCATTTTTACCAGGTAGAAAATAATAACAATTTTAAGTGAGCGCTTAAAATGCCAGACCTGCATTATCTCATTTAATCCTGCTTGACCATCTCATTAACAAATGTCAGTACTAACTTCCAATAAAGTATAAGACCCAGGAGATTCTTGGGTAAAGCAAACAAGGTTGATTACTAAATGACACAGAAGGAAATCAGCATGGCTGCAAAGAAAGAAGTTTAAGCTTTCATGGTTTCCCCCAAAGGGCTACACCAGTGGATAGTGGTAGATGGCTGCTCAGTATGAATGACTTAGCACCAAAGAGATATTTGATTAACTCATGAAAGTAGTTTTTCATGACTATTATATTTAAAAGTAATTTTCCAGCTTGACTTACCCTTCATTTTTGTCAGTCTTTAATTTTTTTACTAGAAACTCTGGTTAGAATAATAGCTAGCTTTCATTAGGTACCTGCTATATACTAGGAACATTATTGCCTTTAATCCTCAAAATACACGTGGTGGACATTATCACCACCATTAACAGACAAGGAAACTGAGGTTCTTATAAGCTAAACATGTTGTCTAAGATTTCACAGAAGAGCTTGAATCCATGAATACTTTTTCTTTATGGTAGAGTCCTGAGGTTCCCCTTTAAGAAAAGTGCTCTATAGAAATTTAAACACAAGCTTAGGTAAATTAGAACCCTATCTACATTTTATAATGTAGATAATGCTTTACAAACATATTTTCTTAAGTAGCAAGATTTCTTTAAATAACAGTTTTCTTGGCACATTTTGTTTATTGGTCATTAGTTGGTCACTTGATGGTGAGTCTGAGGAACCACTGCCAAATGCAGGTCAATTAGAAATGAGGATAAAGAATTCTAGAATAGTAAAACAACTCACTGGGAAAGTATAACTAAATATATTCCATTTTCCTTAAGTACCTGTGTCCTAGAAGTGGATTGATTCAGACTGGAAAGCTTTCTTGCCTAGGTGGTTAAGAGGTATAATTTAAAAGCCCTACATTGAAAAGAACACTGTCAGGTGTCATTAGGAGAGTCACTGAACTGAACTGAAAGAACTGGAGAGAAGATTCTTATTTATGAAATGGGCAGGCCAGGTAAATAGGTTATGCTAAATTCTGTAAGTAAAGAGATGCTGCTAAAACCCACCCTCCCCTGGTGCCACAGATATTTTTAGTCTATCAGGGTCTTCAAACTTGAAGATTCAGGAGGTGCATTGATTAGAATCATAGAAGGTGATTTAACAATAATAAAGGATTAGTGGAGAGATGATATAATCCTAACAAGAATGTTTTGAGTAAACAAAAATTAGCTTTCTTGTGGAGATTTCTTCTGAATTAGAAAGTGACAAAAAGAGATGAAAATGATGTAACGGGGAATTGAAAAATAAGCTTCTGCTTTAATAAACCTCCATGATTACAGTACAAAAGATGTGCATAATTAAATAAGGCCCAACCACTGAGACATTAGATTGATTCAGGAAAGCAATTCTTCCTAAATACTCTGTTTAAAATAACTTCTCAGCTTCACTTCTTCACTTTCATCAGTTTCTTATTTTGTATTTTGCCATTGCTTTCCAAATCTAAGCATTTGGTTTTATCAACATATCCATCTTAAACATGCCACCTTCCTCCTTTTTTAAAGACTTCTCTACATTTTGATTGCTCTATACCTACAAGATACTTGAATTGTTTCTTCTTTTCTTAACAATAGCAGTAACAAAAGCAATAACAGTTGAGGGCTTCTTTTTCGCTAGTCTCCTAAATGCTCTGTATGATTTATTCTCATTTACTCCCTAACAAGGAGGAAATTGAGGATTAGAGAGACTGGTGATTTGTTCAAGTTCATGCAGATCTAAACGGTAGAGCCAGAATTTGAACATCAGGATCTGCCTGACTTCAGAGTCTTTGCACTTAACCATTGAGTTACTCCAGCCTCCCCTCTACGTGTGACATCCTTGGTGGTGGTAAGGCCATAGTCCTGAGACCACTGTTTATGGAGGGATGGAGGGCTCTCAAAAAGGCTCTAGGCTCTATCGTCTGATAATTGAGCAGTAACTGCTTGGTCCCTCTGTCTATATATGACTCTTTCAATCCTTATTATTCTTAGAAGATTTTGGGAGGAGTAGAAGACAGCATTACTTTAAATTTCAAAATTAGGTCAAGAAAGAGAACTGGTCAAAGATTAAATGACTCTCCAGGGGTATAGAATTTGAGAGTATTAAGCTCCTCTAGGCTAGGCTCTGTGGGAGAGAGAAAAATGAGTCAGATGGGATAATTGCCCTTACCCTGCATTCCTAGCCTAAACAGGTTCAGAGCTAGACCTCTATGATAGCTGTGAACTAACCCCCGCCACCTGCAATGGTTTGTTTCTCCACCACTAATCTTCACCTCAACAGAACTGTGTTATCCAGATTTATCTCAGCATACCTTGGGACTACTCCTGGAAGGCTACTGCATAAACTTACATGCAGTAAATTGAGGTCCGTGTTTCTATAATGGATGGAAAGAAAAGCAACAAAACAAACAACTCATTATGTTAAATCTGATTTTAATTCTCCTTAAAAAATAAAGCAACTGGCATGATATTTTGGCAGCTTTTGACAGCACCCACATTTGATTTGATGAGATGCATGCTACTATTTGAGTTGTGTCCAAAAGAGGGCAGACAGATGGAAGACTTTTACAAAAGGAAAAAAAATCCTGGTTAGTATAAGCCTGGAATTCCTAATTTGCCTTTAATTTTTTTCTTTTAAAAAGCAATAAATAGGTCTTAACAGATGGGCCAACACTTGAGTTAGAAGCATCCTTTGAAAAATTACAAGCAATGAATGCCTTTTACAGATGTAGAGAGTTCAGGCAAATCATAGCAAACCACACAGGGTTAGGCTATAGAAAAAGAAACTTTCTGAGAAAGGAGGTTTAAAGAAGTAAGTATTTACTCAGCTATAAAACAATTTGCTGTGGCTTTCCAGCACAGCTTTTCAAACTGTGAGTCATGACCCATTACTAGGTCATGAAATCAATTAAATGTGTTGTGACCAGAATTTGGAAAAAAAAAGTGGTTGTGGGAAGAGGAAAAGGAAATATTCAGAGTGCACCATGTGTGGTAACAATAAATACTGTTTCATTATGGTTTGTTTCCATTTCACACTGTTTACTGGGTCATGATGCATTTCTTACTATTGGTGACGGTTAAAACATTTTCTAAAAGATGCTGGTCTAGCAGATGACTAGTGCAACTTTATTGCAGCATGACTCCATCAATGAATAACCAAACTTTATTATGTACTATGTAGCATTAACACTTGAATTGTGCTTCTGAGTATGCCAGGTATAGTAAAAAATCCTAGTTGGCCAGGGCTTGCCCCTGAAAATGTCCTACCTGCCAGATGTCCCTAGCAAGTGTGCCTGGGACAGACTCAGAAGACTTGTGCCTGTTGGTATGAGGTGAATACCCAGAGGGTGGGTGACCAATTGCCTTTCTTTTGTGGACCCAACTCAAAGAGATGGTACTTTTAGTTCCAAGAGAGTAGTGTGATTACATGTGTGATAAGAAGCAAGAGACCCAGCAGTTAAGCACAGAGAAGAACAAAAAATTGACGGCTTGTTTCCTTGTAAATAATTCTTAATGAAAAAGAATAATAATGCTCATCTAACATTTATTGAGCACTTATTATATGCCACTACTGTGGTAACTGTTTTCCATTAATTATCTAGTAAAAATCCTAGGAAACAGGCATTGCTATCACCATTCTTTAGATGAGGATATGTATTCTCAGAGATGTAGGGAAATTTGTTCAAAGTTACACAGGTATTTGTGGTAGAACCAGAACTTGAACTTAGCTTTGCTGCCAAAGCCTGAGTCCTTCCTCAATCTCTATACTGCCTTGGTTGCCTTGATTTACTGTATTCATTGGCTAGCCTTAATTTGTTCCCTTTTACCAGCATAGACAGTGAGGACTTAGCTCTATGAACTATCCATGCTGGAGTCCCTTTCTTTCTGCCATTCTTCACATCTAGTCCATTACCTTTCTGCTCAAAATATGAGATATGTCATATCCATCCACTTCTTTGAATCTCCACTGCTTTCACCCTAATCCAAGCCACAGCATCTTTCATTTTAGGCTACAAAATACACTCCTTCCTGGTCTCCCATCTGTCATTCATGCTGCCCTAAAATCCATTCTCCATGCAGCAGCTAGAGGAATCTTTTAAAAACATAAATCAAATAATGTCTTTCACCTGAAACCCTCCAACTGTTTTCTTTCCAACTTGGAATAAAATCTAAACTTCTGAGTATGCCAAACTGTATAAACTTGCTCCTGCCTAACTCTCCAGCCTAATCTCCTACCGTCCTGCCTTAGCTCTGACTTGGCTCAGCCTTGGGCCTTGTATCTGCTCTTCTTTTTGCCTGGAAAGTGCTTTGCCCACATCTTAGTGAGGCTGACTCCTTACCTGCACAAGTCTTCCAGGTGGTATGCAGAGGCTGTGTTCTCTGCCCACCCAGCTCATGAAGCTGGATACCCTCTCAGATCCCCTGTACCAGTAGCCTCAGATTTACTTTCTTTGTAGCACTGTCTGAAGATGTTTTGTTTGTTCACTTGCTTATTTTCTGTCTCCCCATGTAGACGCCAGAGCACTGGAAGTTTGTCTGTGTTGTCCTTGGCTCTCTCTCCAGCATTTGTATCTCTGAATGTATTTATGAGTGTATGAATGGATGAAGAATGAATGAATGAATGAATGAATGAATGAATGAATGAATGAATGAATGAATTTGCTGCAGGATTTTCCAAAGGCCCACATTCTGAGGATGCCAAACCTAGACAAACTATGAAGAGAGTGAAGCTAGAATGTTCTCCTGATCCTGCCAGTCTGATGTGGCATTTTGAAGCTAAAGATTCTAAGTATGGATTCCTCAATTACTGCCATGTTTGGTTTTCCTTCCTCACAAGGAAGGCTCACTGCCATCACCCTGACAGACTTGAAAGTCTTGTAATGTGGTACCAGGAAACCAGAGTTCTGTGACCTCTTTGAATATTGATTCCTTACTTGTAAAATAAAGATAAAAATAAATCTACCTAGTAGGGACATTTGGAGGATTAAATAAGAAAGCAGGTATGAAAAACAAGTGTTTGCTATTGTGATTACCAGTCTTTTTAGGTACTTTGGAGGAATGAGAAATGGATGCGGAAGTGCTTTGCTTATTCCAAACTCAGGAAAGTGTCCCCCCTCTAGGCTTCACACTCAAGGCCTCATTTCTCTGTATCCCCACAACAAATCATCTACCAGCTCCTATCAATGCTTCTTTCTCTCTGTAGAATGGGGACATCCTTCACTTAACCCCTATATCATTTGAGATTTGATGCAGGACCCAAAAATTTGATTAGATGAATTGACATGTCTGGAGCTCAGAGATATTTTTATAACAATTAGTTTCCTTTCTTATACTGAGGAAAATTAATCTGTATCTTTTCCCAAGATACCCTGCTTTTCAGTGCCACACAAAACTTCCCTGTGCTGTGAAGTCAGGGTGCTTTCTTGGGCTTGCCAACCCTCAGTTATTTAGATGCAGATTGAGGGGTAAACCCTCCTACAGTTTCCCCCCCTTGCATTCCTCATGGTATTGAAATCACTGCTGGAACCTGATATGGTTGCACCTGTGCACCCAGCAGTTCTACCTCACTCCCAGCTTCTGCCTGAAGTGATCACATGCCTTTACCAAACCAGTCTTACATGCCTAGAGGCCCTCTTCATGGTTTTATCCAGAAAGACACTTACATTTCACTTGATTGCCTTGTACTTTTGCTGGTAATAAAACATCTTAGTTTATTGTGATTTTTTTAAATAAACTTCATTTCCCCATTCTTTCTTCCCTTTCCATCTAATTACTTATCAGCTGGACTACTGTAATGGCCACTAAGTGGTTTCTTTGCCTTTAATCTCATACCTCTCCAATCTAACTTACTGTTATGGTTATTATCTCATCCCTTAAGGCCCATCTCCTGACTTTCACGGTGACAATCAGGTAGTCTGGGAAACATATTAAAGCTGGTGAAATAGAGCTGGTCAGCTTGTGGCTCCTACCTTTTATATCCATCTCCAAGGGGCTACTTTAAGTGTGTTAACTGGGGACCAAATAAGAGGGTAGTGCTCCAACAATTCCAGATCTGACTGGGAACAAGATTGCTGGCTAACCTGGGCAGCTCACATTATGCCTCTGAGCCTTAGGGAGCTCATCTGAAACAATGAAAATGAGAACTGTTAAAATATTTCTTGTATTTACCAAGTGCCAGGCACTGCTTTAGGTGCTTTATGTATATCTAGTTATCCATCCAATAACCATTTCTGGTAAATATTGCTATTCTTGTCTCCATTTTATAGATGAGAACAATGAGGAACAGAGAAGTTAAGAACCAGTCCAAAGGCACACAGTGTTTTGGGGAATTGTTGGGACTCTTCAAACCCAGGTAATGGCTCTGAAGTCTGTATCTGGATGCTGTAAAAAGAGTTAAATTAGATGAGCTTCTGGGGTCTCTCCAGCTCTAAAAATACCTTAAATTTATATGTCAGAGAAGGCTGCTGGTTCCGCCAACAAACACAAAAGACAGAAACAGAGCTATGTTAAGGTATGACATAGCAGCCAGTCCAGTTCATCCGGAGGTGAGGAACATTGTCTAAATATAGAAGCTCCCTTAACATTGGAAGGTCTGACTAAACTGGGTTAGTTGCTGGGTGAGAGGCTAGAGGCAGAGAGAGCTGACAGGTGTGCCAGTTGTGCAGTCGTGCTGGACTACGTAACAATTTAGGGTAAGATTTCTCCCTGAGCTTCGCCCTGCTTGCATCACTGCTGTCATTGTATTTCCATTTGTGGGATTATCTAGTGCTGATGAAGGTAGATTATTTTATGAAACAGTGTGCCTCTCAGAGAAACTGGGGCATTTTGCCAAGCCCTTTTCTAGCAGGATACAATTTCATGCCTATAGGCTGATTCTCTGTGTTTGTTTGTCATTTGCAAGAGAAACTCTGGCATGTGTCTGATCCATGCACAGCTGGACTGTCTTTGGTCATGCAGACCTTCCAACCATGTTAACTTCTTCCCTAGCATGCTCTTTGAAAGATGTTTCTAGGCCCTTTAAATACTGTTGTGGGTTGAGTCACATCACTCTAAGAGATGTTCAAATTTTAACCTCCTTTACCAACATGGGTGATCTTATTTGGAAATGCAATGTGAATTACATTTGCAGATGCAATCAAGTTATGATGACATCATCCTTGATTAGGGTTGGCCTTAATCCAGTGACTGGTATCCTTAAAAGAAAAGGAAACTGGGACACTGGCACATAGGGAGAAAGCCATGTGACAATGAAAGAAGAGACTGGAGGGAAGTTTCTACAAGCTAAAGAAAGCCAAGGATTGTGGGAAAACATCAGAAGCTAGAGGAGGTGAGGAAAGATTCTTCCATAGAGCTTTCAGAGGGAACATGGCCCTGCTGATGTCTTGATTACAGACTTCTAGCCTCCAGAACTATTATAGAATACCCTTCTGTTGTTTTAAACTGCTGAGTTTGTGATAGTTGACAGCCCTAGGAAACAAATACAGATATCTCTAGGTATTTTGTCAAACACATTTGAAGGGCTTCATAAACAAAATTCCACTTATCCATAAAACATAAACTGAACTGTCTGGTAGGAAGAGTACTATGTAAATAGAGCTAGAACATAGACCTGAAGACCTGAGACATAGCTCTAGCTCTGTTAACTAGCTCTGATTTGGGGGCAAATCACTTAACTTTTATGAATTTTTCTTTTTAATCAAAAAAAGGGACTGTTGTAAAAATGCTGCCCTGTCTCCTTCGTCAAGTTGTTATGAGGCTCAGTAATGATTTACATAGCACTAGAATGTTTACAAAGCACATCCAGGTAAAAACATTTCATTTGTTCTTCTCAATCACCCTACAAGGTGTATGTTTTCTTGATCTGATGTTGCTGATCAATGCAAAATTTACAGAAGCTGTTTACATACCACAGGCAACCCAGATGATAAATATTTGGGGCAGGACTTTTTTGTTTTCACTCTGTAGTGCTTAGGCAAACAATTGGTTCATAGTAAATGGTTGATATGCATTTGCTGAATGAATAAGGGAAAGAATGAATCTTTGTTTTTTGACACTTAAATATGTCAATCTTTTAGAACACTTCAGCTCAGAGGTTAATGTATTAAAGTATACAGCATACAGTTTCATTCATTCATTTATGCACACAAAAATACATGTTGAATGTAGGCATGGGTCTAGGTGTAGACATATAGCAGTGACAAAGCAGAGCTTACATTTTAGTGGGGGAGAAAGTAAACAAAATTCTATCTGGCATGAAATTGCTGCAGACAAAATTAAGCAGGGTGGTGGGAATAGGGATTATGGGATGGAGGAGAGGAGAAGGAAGTTGTTTTACAGAGGTTCATGGGAAAGCTCTTTCTGAAAAGTTGACCTTTGAGCAGAGCTGTTAAGGAAGTAATGGGTATCTAGGGAAAGATTATTTCAAGCCAAAGAAATAGCAAATTAGAAGCAATCCCAAGGAGTTTGCTTGTGATCTTCAAAAAATAACAAAGAAGTCAGTGTGAGGGAGGAGTGGATTGGAGGCCAGAAAGTTATGGTAGTCTGATCTCATGGCCTTATAGGCCAATGATTGGAGTTTTTGGCTTTTCCTTTGAGATAGGAAGGCATCGGAGGGTTTTATAAGAGGATCTGATTATCCTTCCTAATAATGCCTGGTATAACTATGTTTTAAAAGAATCATTATGATTACTGCATGGACAGTAGATGGTTGGAAGGCAAGGTAGAAGTGGGCAAATCAAGGCTGTTGCAATAATGTAGGCAAGAGGTGAAAGTGGTGAGAACTGTCAGATTCTGAATACCTTTTGGGGGTAGAAGTGACAGGATTTTATAATTGATTGGATGTGGGGTTTGGAAGAAAATGATGTATCAAGGATGACTCCAAGATTTTTGATATGAATAACAGGAAGAATGGGTTTAAGAGTTATTAAGAAAATGAATTCTATGAGAGAAGCAGGTTTGGGATAAGACTGGGGAAACCAGGTTAGTTTTGGGCATTTTAATATGAAGTTCATTCTTTATCTCTTCCAAATAGAGATGTTGGGTACACAAATGCACATGATTCTGGAGTTCAGGGAAAAGGTCTAGGCTAGAGACATAGTCTTGGGGATTGTTAGCATATAGAAAGTATTGAAGTCTATGAGACTGGATGAGATCACCTAGGGAGTGAGTACAGATAAAGAATAGGCTCAGAGTTTGAGCCCTAGGGCATTCCTCATTTTAGGGGTTAGGAAACTGAGAGGTAATACACAGAAGAGATTGAGAAGGAACAGCCAGTGAGGCATGAGGAAAACCAAAGGCAGTGACAATATAGAAGTTGAGGGAAGATGCTGCAGCAAGAATGTTTCAAAACCTATTGCCCGGAAGAAAGAGGGATAATTACTAAGGCAATGAACTCAGTTGACATACTACTGACTGGCTGAGTTAGGTGAGAAAAAGTTGTTTCCATTATGTTTGACAATTTGGAAGTAATTAATAGGCAACCTTGACAAGAACAGTTTAGGTATAGGTGAGACCAAATCCTGATAGCAGTAGATTCTGGAGAAAATGGTAGGAGAGGAAGTGGAGGCAGAAAGTACAGACCCCTTGCTGGAGTTCTTCTGTAAAGGGGGCAGAAAAATAGTGTGGTACCTGGAAAGTGGGAGAGTGAATGGACTAAGGAAGCATAATGGTAGGAAATCTAGACAGCATTGTATAAAAAAATAAGGGATTATTTTGATGAGTAGAAACTAAATTCTAGGAATTTTATGCATTTATTGATAGCACACCCATAGAAACTGTGCTGCAGACCTTGGGATACAAAGAATTCTGACTTCCAGGAATTTAAAATCCAGTGTAAGTGATAAATGATAAACACATGAAAGATTCAAAGAATAATTCAAGACAAAAGAAGAGATATATGTGACAAGGAAGCATATCAAGTTGCTGAATGTGCTTAAAGAGTTCAGAGGAAGGAGAGAGGTGATCTAGAAGAGATGGTGGCTGAGCCTAGTAGAACAGATAAATTCAGATGGGCAAGTGAAGATAAAGGAAATAAAAGGGACAAAGACAAAAGCCTGAATGGAAAGTGGCAGAGAAATATCATTACCAAGTAGAGTTGCCAGATAAAATACAGGATGCAGTTTGATTTCAATTTCAAATAAGCAGCAAATAACATTTTAGTATAAGTAGGTCCCACACATATTTTTCTGAAATCAAAGTCCTGTAGTTTTATTTGGTGAATCTGACAGCCCTTTCACAGGATTAAAGAAAACCAAAAGAATGCTCATTGAACCAAGTGAAGAGAGAATTAATTAGAATGTAAAAGGTGCTCAGTAGTGGCAGATACTTCAATAAAACTATGGAAATGAGATTCTGTCATTAGGACACCATTGGTGGCATTTGACACAGCAGTGAGGCAAAGGCCCAGTGCAACAGATACGCACCACTCAGTAGAGAGGTTTGATGATAATATAAGAGAGAGATATGCAATATAAGGCCAAATGTGGAGATGGACACTAGGCCCTGGGCCCACAGTCACTAGGATGCTATATGCAGTTAGATAATGTGTGAACAACCAAGATACTTTGTTTAAGACCCTTTGTAAATGCCAAAGACTGGCTCAGTGGTGAGACCACAGCCTTGCTGGCTTGGTGCTCTAAGGCTCAGGCATCCTATGTTGGGGATCGAGACAAGGGAAGGAGATACATTATTGCAAATGAAATATAAGGGGGAGGAAAAGGATGGAGATTCCACTATCAGCAAAATGTTCATTTAAATTCAATAGTAGATCAAATTCAGATACTCCTAGAATGAAATCAGATTGTAAACTTCAGATTATACATCACTTAATGGAAGACACTCTTTGACCTAGAGGCTTGCCCTATACTGGATTTTATTTCATTACAACTCGATAGAAAGCCTCAAAGAAATTCCACAAGGCCCAGCATTGACATTGAAAAAGAACTACCTGGCCCCTGGAGATAGGGGCTTGGTCACTGATGGCAGCAAGTCCAAGAGCTATGGACTGTCAGTGGGCAGAATTGTAGGAATGAAAATGACATATGCTTCCTCAGCCATGTTTTATCCTTAGGCACCTCAAAGTTCTATTGTATCATTATAGAATATTTATTGCTGAAATGCCTGCCCCCAGGAAGAAAAGGTGGCTGCTTTTGGAAGGAGTTTTTCAAATGAGGGTTAACAGAGTGACCTTTGACAATAACTGCTAATGGATTAGGGTCAGAGACAGCTCAGTGCTCATAGACCTTAAAAATATTGTCATCCATCTTTCTTCCTGAATGGAGTGTTCATCTTGCCAGTTCCTATAGTTAATTAGATTGTTAACTCTGGTCTATTTATAGCAGCAAACACTTCACTGGCATGTAGCAAATGCTGATTATTAATCAGGGGCCTCTACTGACTCAGGGTGGAACAAAATGTAATTATTCAAATTAGATTTAGGCCAAGGTCCAGTGACCTCACAGGCAACATCCTGATTCTGCAAGCACTAGTTTCTGTAAGCTGCATCTCTGGAAGATGTAGAGATTCCAGACTTTGAGAGATTTGGGATGAATAGTGATGCTGAGTTCAGACATCTCCCAGCATCCTTAAAAGGATTATGTTCTCTGCTATAAATGTACCTATGCACCTGCCAGCTCATGACTCAAAATCAGCCTTACCCAGTAAATCATTATACAAAGTAGTTACGGATGTAGAATTTTAATAGCAAATCGATGAAAGTTAATTTTCATGGATGCTATTAGGGAGGGTGTTCACCAAGCCTGTCTCCTATCATACATCACACTACTTTATACTTTGAGAGAAAAGCTAAGATCTTATGTAAGTGATTATAAAAAAGACAGACTCTAGAATGGCCCAACCTTCTCTACTATATTTGACCGAGTGTCCTCCCCAACATTTACCATTCAGGTTTTTAGTGGGAAATAAGGGTATCCTCAGGGTATGGAGGGTGGAGGAAGAAAACTTAGAGTTTTCTGGGCAGTTTAAGAGGCAGCTTCCTTCAAGCACTGACAGCTGCTTGAAGGAAGTCAGGTAAGGAGTCAGGTGAGACCAGCAGTTGCTGTGCCTTCCATGCCCTCTGCCCTTGGGTTAGATGTATGTTACTCTAAGCTCCTGCCAAGTTTGGGCCTCACAGCCTTCTTTCTTTTTTAATTTTTTTTATTAAGGTGTCATTGATATACACTTTTATGAAGGTTTCACATGAAAAACAATGTGGTTACTACATTCACCTTTATTATCGAGTCCACTCCCATACCCCATTGCAGTCAATGTCCATCAGTGAAGTAAGATGCCACAGAGTCACTACTTGTCTTCTCTGTCCCACACTGTCTTCCCGATTATCGCCCCAACACCATGTGTACTAATCATAATACCCTTCAATCCCCTTGTCCTTCCCTCCACCAGCCCTCCCCTACCCTCTGGTAACTGCTAGTCCTTTCTTGGAGTTTGTGTGTCTGATGCTGTTTTGTTCCTTCAGTTTTGCTTTGTTGTTATACTCCACAAATGAGGGAAATCATTTGGTATTTGTCTTTCTTGCCTGACTTATTTAACTAAGCAAAATACCCTCTAGCTCCATCTGTATTGTTGCAAGTGGTAGAATTTGTTTCTTTCTTATGGCTGAATAATATTCCATTGTGTATATGTACCACATCTTCCTTATCCATTCATCTACTGATGGACACTTAGGTTGCTTCCATTTCTTGACTATTGTAAATAGTGCTGTAATAAACGTAGAGGTGCATATGCCTTTTTGAATCTGAGATCTTGCTCTCTTTGGGTAAATTCCTAGGAGTGGAATTCCCAGGTCAAATGATATTTCTATTTTTAGTTTTTGAGGAACCTCCATATTGCTTTCCATGATGGCTGAAGTAGTTTACATTCCCACCAACAGTGTAGGAGGGTTCCCCTTTCTCTGTATCTTTACCAGCATTTGTTGTTCCTAGTCTTTTTGATGTTGGCCGTCCTAACCAGTGTGAAGTGATATCTCATTGTCTTTTTAATTTGCATTTCCCTGATAATTAGCAATGTGGAGCATCTTTTCATGTGCCTGGTGGCCATCTGAATATCTTCTTTGGAGAATTGTTTGTTCATATCCTCTGCCCATTTTTAAATAGGGTTATTTGCTTTTTGGATGTTAAGGTGTATGAGTTCTTTATATATTTTGGATGTTAACCCCTTGTTGATATGTCATTTATGACTATATTCTCCCATACTGTAGGATGCCTTTTTGTTCTGCTGATGGTGTCCTTTGCTGTACAGAAGCTTTTTAGCTAGATGTAGTCCCATTTGTTCATTTTTGCTTTTATTTTCCTTGCCCAAGGAGATGCGTTCAGGAAAAAGTTGCTCATGTTTATAGTCAAGAGATTTTTGCCTATGCTTTCTTCTAAGAATTTTATGGTTTCATGACTTACATTCAGGTCTTTGATCCATTTTGAGTTTACCTTTGTGTTTGGGATTAGACAATAATCCAGTTTCATTCTCTTGCATGTAGCTATCCAGTTTTGCCAACACCAGCTGTTGAAGAGTCTGTCATTTCCCCATTGTATGTTCATGGCTCATTTATCATATATTAATTGACCATATATGCTTGGGTTTATATCTGGGCTCTCTAGTCTGTTCCATTGGCCTATTGTTCTGTTCTTGTACCAGTACCAAATTGTCTTGATTACTGTGGCTTTGTAGTAGAGCTTGAAGTTGGGGAGTGTAATTCCCCCCAGCTTTCTTCTTCCTCCTTAGGATTGCTTTGGCTATGCGGGGTCTTTTGTGGTTCCATATGAATTTTAGGAATATTTGCTCTGGTTTGTTGAATAATTTTGCTGTTGGTATTTTGATAGGGATTGCACTGAATCTGTATATTGCTTTAGGCAGGATGACCATTTTGACAATATTACTTCTTCCTATCCATGAGGATGGGATTTATTTCCATTTATTGGTATCTTCTTTAATTTCTCTCATGAGTGTCTTGTAGTTTTCAGGGTATAGGTCTTCCACTTCTTTCATTAGGTCTATTCATAGGTATTTTATTGTTTTTGATGCAATTGTGAATGGAATTGTTTTACTGATTTTTCTTTCTGCTAGTTCATCTTTAGTATATAGAAATGTAACAGATCTGTGTGTATTAATTTTTTATCCTGCAACTTTGCTGGATTCAGATATTAGATCTACTAGTTTCAGAGTGGATTCTTTAGGGTTTTTTATGTACAATATCATGTCCTTTGCAAAGAGTGAAAGTTTAACTTCTTCCTTACCAGTCTGGATGCCTTTTATTTCTTTGTGTTGTCATTGCTGTGGCGAGGACTTCCAGTACTATGTTGAATAAAAGTGCAGAGAGTGGGCATTCTTGTCTTTTTCCTGATCTTAAGGAAAAGCTTTTAGCTTCTCGCTATTACGTATGGTGTTGGCTGTGGGTTTGTTATATATGGCCTTTATTATGTTGATGTACTTGCCCTCTTGGGCTTCATAGCTTTTTAAGTGAAAGTGGACTGACCAAGTGAAAGTGAGTTTTCTTTTTCTTCTGTAGAACCAGGTATTTTGTACTTGACGGTATTTCCATTTTCACATGGATGTCCCGAGAAACCTGGCAAGTGCTTTTAACTTCTTGGTGGGGACAAGAGGGGAATAGGTGCTCTAACTGTATTGCCATTTACTTGGTGTTGTTCTTAGACAAGAATTGTTTGGTTCCAAGTAAGAAAAATCCTGTCAAAAGGCTTGAGCAAAAATGGGAGATCTACTAAGTACATACTAGGACGTCTCCCAGGGGCAGGATATTCAGTGGGGTTTTGTATACCAGCACCTGGAGATCATCTTAATCCTGGGGCTGCCATTCACCTTTTCTTTGCTTCTCTCAGGCTATTCCTTCCGTTTTCCATGCAGCCTGACTTTTTTCTGCTTAGCTTGTGTGTGGCTCATCATAGATGCCCTTAAATGGTACCCTCAGTCTTAGTTATAAGATGCTCTCAGTCCAGAGCCCATACATATCTAACTTGATTTCATTGTTTTTTAAAAATATAATATTAAAAATTTTGAGATATAGTTCACATAATGTAAGATTCACCATTTGACAGTGTACACATCAGAGGTTTTTTTGTGCAACCATTACCACTGTCTAATTCTAGAACATTTTCATCACCTTAAAAAGAAATCTCATACCTATTAGAAGTTAGTCCAAATTATCCCCTTCTCCCATTCCCTGGAAACCTCGAATCTATTTTCTGTTTCTATGGATTTGCCTTTTCTGAACATTTCATATAAGTGCAATTATATAATATGTCTCCTTTTGTGTCTGGCTTCTATCACTTAGCATAATGTTTTCAAGGTTCACCCATGTTGCAGGATGTAACAGCATTTTATTACTTTTTGTGGCTAAAAAATATTCTAGGCTATTTCATTACTTTTCATGGCTAAGTAATATCTAAATATAGGTATACCACATTTTGTTTATCCAACCATCAGCTGATGGACATTTGGGTTGGTTCTACTTTTAGGCTATTATCAATACTATTGCTATGAGCAGTTGTGTACAAGTTCTTGTGGGAAAATATATTTTAAATTCTCTTGAATATATTTCACCTGTCTAGTAGTAGAATTGATGGGTCATATGATAGTTCTATGTTTAATTTTTTGAGGAAATGACAGACCGTTTTCCATGGTGGCTGTATCACTTTACATTCCCACCCACAATATATGATGGGGCCCATTGCTTTTAATTTCAAATTGAAGGAGACAATGTCTGGTTATCTCATCTCAATTTCAGGATGGGTTCCCTATGAGTCAGATATCTCTTATGGTCAATAGGACTCAGGATGGGGAAGGGCAGTGGAGTGTGAGACTAGAATGGTCACATGCTACAGTCATGCAGAGGCCCCCTGTGAAACAGTTCTCAGAAAAGAAGGGGTGGTCTGGGTATTTTCTCCCTTCTTGGCTGACCCCCACCTCAGCCCCCCCAGCCACCACCTTTAGAATTGTCCTGACAATGTGTTATTTTTAAATTGAACTGAGCCTTGAACTTTTCTTTAAGACACGGCACACAACTCTATAGGGCTAGTTAAAAGTAACATGTTCACTTTGATAGATATTTATATCAAACCTGTGAGGCAAATGAAAACTCCAACCCAATATGGAGCTGTTAATGGCCACATGCAAGATCATAGAGGGAATTAGTGACCATCCTGCGATGAACATTTGAAACCTCAGTGCTACTGATTGGATTCTCAGGCCACTTGTGTGTTGGAACTATAATTATTGTCCTTCCTTGTTATTTTGGGATCCAAATTCCCATTCTTTGTTCATGCCTTTGGGGAATTTGTAGACAAAACCTCACTTACATTTTCCAAAATGAGTTGCTTTATAAAAATCCCAGAATGCAGTCAAGCCCATCTGTTTTCTCTCCTGCATTAACTTATTTGTTGCGTAAAGCCCCAGACAGTCTTCAGAGAGATGCGGTTACAGGAAAGAAAACTGATTATGAGGGAAAGATTTTAGGGTCATTGAGATTTATTCCCCCTATATGCAAGGTCTGCATAATGTGTGCAATAGCCTGAGATCACCTTGGCATAAAGCATGGCTCACGTTTGAGCAGCTAATCGTGCAGCCTGCACATGAGGGGAATAGTAAGCAAAGGATTCCCACCACAGAAGGTTTAACAATCAGCAGCTTAAGATACTGCAATGGAAATGAGGCTGGTTGTGCAGCATTTTAACTGAGCATTACTCTGGAGCTTGTCTGCTAATATTAAGACTCTCAAAAATTATTGATTTGGATCCAAATGGAGAGAGAGTTTTAGCATTTGCATTGTTTTCTGTGAAAGTCAAAATAAATATATACCAGCAAACCTGAACCTGAGTTAGACTCTGTGTATGTGTGTGCATGGGTGTGTGTGACACACAACAGAGATATTAAGTTGTAGATGTATACATCTGAGGGCAGAAAGTAAATAATGATAAATAGTAAGCCTTACAGGTAATTTTTATTTACTCCATATTTTCTATAATAATTAATGACCATTCTTTGTTTTATATGTGGGGCTCAGAGGAGACAGAGGTCTTCATTTATTTCCTAGAAAAGGTTCTATTTCGGAGGTGGATTGGGTAGTTGGGTTTCCATGGAATGGCAATTCAAATGTTATGCGAACCTGTTTCCTAGCTCTCATGGATTATAGTCAGTGTTGTTTCTCCCCCACTCCCGTCTCTCAAAGGGCCCCAAGACACAGCAGGTGACATTGATGGATGGTCCCCACCTGTATCTTTATTGAAGCCCCACATTGTATATAGAAATGGGGAGATAGTTGGTGTCTAAGTCATGGTGGACAGCTAACAGGTCAATAGAAACTCAACCTGAAACTGCTGTTATAGCAGCTTACTATAACTTTTGGCTTTGATGTACAGCTACAGCACTTTGTAATTCAGCAAATGAGGGGCTGCAGGACTGCTCCATTAGGTGTAGCTATAACCAGAAGTCAGGTGATCTGGAGCCCAGTTCCAGCTGGAGTTCTATGCCATTGGGAAGATTTCTCAGTGCTCCTGAGACTGTTTCTCATCTGTGAGGGCAGTAAAGTGGGTGTTAAACTTTCCAAACCAGATTTAGTGAGGAGAATTCATGTGAAAGTACTTTGGGAAAGAAAAGTATTGATGCATCAAAGCCAGGCAGGTCAGAATTCTCTTGGGAGTGTTTCCCCTTCCAGGCGGGGAAAAGTGAAATAATGTTCTTCTGAAACAGGTGTCACATATTTTGTCTCACTTAACCCCATCAAGGTTGGTATTATTCCCATTCTGCCAATTAGTTAAACGAGGCTCAGAAAAGGCAAATGACTGGCTCACAATCACTCAGCTTCTCTCTACTTGGCAGAGCCAAGACCAGAAGAAGTGTGTCTGATTTCGAACTGTCTGAGGATAGATTATATTCTATAACTGTTATAATGACCTTGGGTGAATTAATCCCTTTAAGCCTAGGTCCCCCATCTGTAAAAACAGAATTTATACCACTCATCTCGCAGGCTCATGTGAGGATTAAATGAATTAGTCTAAGAACAGTACAGGCCAGGCGTAGACACAGAGAAGGTGCCCCATCTCTCCCCACCTTCAGCTTCCTGCTGCCCACTCTAAAGTACTTCCAAGGTTCAGCCTGTGTCTCCAGGCCTCCTTCTCCCCTCAGCAAGATGAGTGAGAGAACATCACTGCACATTATCTTTCCATTTTTACTGACATTCAGAAAATTTTGAGAAAGACCTTTAGATATTTTCTAAGTCTAAGCACATTCTCCTCCGTGGAGGAAAGGAAACTAACTCCTCAGGGGAGGGAAGGAGTGCCCCCTGAGCTGTTCCTCAGGAAAAGTGTCAGTGCAGAAACTGCTGACCTCATTGGTCCTTTTATCTGTATTTCCTTAATAGCTGAAAGCCACGTCACTGTTGTTCTCTCCTAGTGCCCATTATTAACTCCATTTAGTGTTTATCAATAAGTGGATGTTAATAAAGTTTGTGAAATAACCTTATTTCACTTATCCACATGTTTAACTCTCCACCTTTCCACCCAAATCCTATTTGAAATGGTGAAGAAAGATTAGATGACATCTACAGCAGAGCTAGAAAAGAGAAAACAATGCAACTGGAGACCAGAAACTTTAAGAAATTTCTATAAGATATAGTTTATTTAAAACTAGATTCAGAGTCTTACTATATAGTAATAAACTCTTATTATTTTTTTTGGAAGGCAATTTAGCAATATTTATTTATTTTTTATCAAGGTATGATTGATAATACAATCTTAGAAAGGTTTCACATGAGCAACACTGTAGTTACTACATTCACCCATATTATCAAGTCCCCACCCACACCACACTACAGTCACTGTCCATCAGCATAGTAAGATGTGTTAGAGTCACTCCTTCCTTGTCTTCTCTGTGCTATATTGCCTTCCCTGTGACCCCCCTACATTATGTATGCTAATCATAATGCCCCTTAATCCCCTTCTCCCTCCCTCCCCATCCCCACTTCCCACCCTTCTCCCTTTGGCAAATGCTAATCCCTTCTTGGAGTCTGTAAGTTTGCTGCTGTGTTGTTCCTTCAGTTTTCCTTTGTTTTTATACTCCGCAAATGAGTGAAATCATTTGGTACTTGTCTTCCTCCACCTGGCTTATTTCACTGAGCATAATACCCTCTAGCTCCATCCATGTTGTTGCAAATGGTAGGATTTATTTTCTTCTTATGGCTGAATAATATTCCATTGTGTATATGTAGAAGCTCTTATTTTTTGAGTTTTTTTTTTAAAAACTTTGTTGTGTCCCTAAAACGATATGTTCAAGTCCTAACCCCCAGCACCTATGAATGTGACTTTATTTGAAAATAAGTTCTTTGTAGATGTAATCAAACTAAGATGAGGTCATACTAGATTAGGGTGGGTCTTCATCCAATGACTGGTATATTTATAAAAAATGGGATATTTGGAACTGATACACAGGAAGGAAGGCCATGTCACAATAGAGGCAGACTGGAGGTGTGCAGTTACAAGCCAAGGCAAAGGATTGCTGCAACCATGAGAAGCTAGAGAGAGGCAAGGAAGGATTCCTTCCTAGAGCCCTCAGAGGGAGCATGGCCCAAACCTTAATATTTGGACTTCCACCCTCTAGAAATGTGATAGAATAAATTTCTATTGCTTAAAATCTCTGGGTTTGTGCCAATTTGTTACGACAGCCCTCAGAAACTAGTACAAACTTGATTGAAAACTTAAAACAATGGATTTAGGGAACTACTGACTCAGCTGCAATTCAAGACATGTGATGGAAAGACAAACCTGGAAAAGAAGTGGGTAAAATTCTTCAACAGAGCCCAGGTAATCTCCAAGCTCAGACCAAAAGGGGCTCAAGTAAAGGTGGGACATGTCTGAACCCTACAAGTGACGCTGGGAAGTTGGATCCTTCCTCCACCCTTGCCATAACCTGCCATGGCAAGTAAAATGGAAGCATCATTGCAACAGGCTCATACTGAGGAAGGCTGTGCCAGTAAGAGAAGGGGTGACTTAGGGGAGTTCAATAAACACAGAAAAGCATCCAATAAGCACAATGGGCTAAGCAAGCAAACTTTCTTGCATATGTTCTTTCCTAACTTCTACATAGAAACTAGACTGTCAATCTTGTAATAATAAAGCTACAAAAATATGAAAATTTTCCTTTCCTCTCCATCTGAAATTAAATAGTTTGAAAAACAATCCATACAGTTTCTGATAAGCCACCTTTTAAATCTCCAAACAGGAAAAATATAGACATACACTTGTTAACTTCAAATTTTTGTTGAGCACTTACTTTGTGCCAGGTATTATTCTAGGATGAGGGTTTCATTCAGAGGTTTTGTATCATATGCAAAGATCTGAAGACAAGACAAACAAGAACATGGGACAATCAAGGAACTTCAAAGATAGGTAAATAGTGAAAAACCATTGGAAACTATTTAATAATTAGTCAAGTTATTCAAACAAGGGAGGCCAGTCAGAGCAATCAGAGGAAATGATCTCTCTGAAATGGACTTTTACCAAGAAATCAGAAGAAAAGAAGACTTAGGTGAATTACCACTCTTTTTAATATTTCAATACAAGATTAGAGAGGATACTATATTTATAAAAACAGAACAGTCCGAGGCTAAGAATCAGAAATACAATCCTTAAATTAAAATTTTAAATTAAGGCTGGACAGGGAAAATTGCATCCTGCAGTAAATTGAATTGGTAAATTAAATGATTAAGTTGTGAAATTCTCCTAGATCTCAGAGAAAAATATATGAACTTAAGCAAAACATATGTATAGGAAAGATGATGGGGGTAAATCCAACAGATTCAATTTAAGTGTAATAAGAATATCAAAAAGGGGAGAGTAGCTACAGAAACATAACAATAAAGAAATAATAGGAAACAAATCCTAAACTGAAAGAAACATTTGAGTCTGAAGACTGAAAGACCTACTAAGGAATCAGGTAACATTAATGTATTAACTTCTACACTGAGAGAGCCTATGCATGTTACTTTCTGCACTCAGGCAAAAATAACAAACAAAACAGATTACCTAGAAAGGGAAAAAAAGACTATTATTAACATATTACTTTTTCTCTGTACTAATTGCTAGAAAACAGGGAATAGCATATATAGAAAAGAGGGAAAAGATTGTTGCCCAAGAATATCTTACTTGGTTTGTGTGAGAGTTATAGAAAAATCTAGTTTTAGACATTCAAGAACTCATAAAATATTCCTCTTTCTGAGAAAAAGTCCTTGAAGTCCTATAGCAATTCAAGAAAAAAAAATCAAAATAAATGATTCGAATTAGAGGAATCACAGAATTTTTGCAAGAAATGAAACCAGTAAAATTCAGCATTAGTGTATACATAACTGCTGTTAACATTATAAAATTTAGCACAAAAATGTTAAAAATGATAATAATCTGGATCTAAAAAGATAGCTTATTCAGGTAAAAACTTGGGAGTGTAGAAGAAAAAGGAGGAAATAAATAGCGACTTTGTGAGTATATGCATTTTGTTTGATTTGTTTACTATTTTGTCCCCAGGCTCAGAACAGTGCCTGGCATATTGTAGGGTCTCAATGAATGAATGAATGAATGAAAAGTCTGCTAAATCTCTATAACCAATTAGAATGTAAAACTCACATGAATCAATAATAAAAAGACCAGCTGATAGGAAAAATGAAACAAAACTATTCAAATGGCAATTTGGAGAAAATAAAAGCCAAACCTCACCCTCTGTGTGCAAAAAAATGTTCCACCTAATTAGTAACCAAGAAAATACAAATTAAAATAAAGACATACCAATTCCCATCCACCAATCTGACTGCCAAAGATCAATATGTCCAACAATACCAAGTGTTGGTGACCATATGGGGAAACAGGAACCCTCTTAAGCCTATTGGTTGGACTTTATAAATCAGCACTAACTCTGGAGAATTTGGCAAAATCAAGCTAAGTTGAAGATGTGCATATGCTATGATTCAGCAATTCAAGGTCTAGGAATATATATCAAAGATGCTTTTCTAAATGTGGCCCCATGCACTCCTTCAAGGATGTTCATTAGGTATTGCTTGTAATAGTGAAAAATTAAAAACAAACTAAGTTCTATCAAAAGGGGGATAGATAAATGAACTGTGATTAAGTCAAAACATAAAGTTAGTATAAGAAGAGCAAATTGTGGAATGATACACATAACATGCTAGCATTCATGTGCATTCAACAAGCACTCAAAGCCTTATCCACATTACTAAAGATGGTAAATCACATAAGAAATGAGAATTAAGTGGAAACAATCTTTGTGGAAGATGGCCAGGAGAGTATTGAGACTGTGGATTGGAATAAAAGACTTCAACTTTGTAATATTTTACTTCCTTTGTTAAAAAAATCTAAAGCAAAGTGACAGAATGTTAATATTTGTTAATTTTGAACAGGGGATGTGTGGCTTTTATTATATTATTCTTGTATTTTTCTTTAAAAACCTTTCACCCTCACCCAAAGTATAATAAATACCTAACCTTATGTCCTTAGAATTATGGTTCCATTAGAAGACCAATAAGTTTATAAAGAGGATGGAGTGGGTCCATGTAATTTCTGAAATGATACTAAAAAAACACCTTCATGTGTGTGCTGTGTATGTGCCTTGTTTTTTGGAGATGGTACAACTCTATCCTTTCCAAAGGCATTTGGAAATGTATGGGGGGAGGTTTTGATTTGCATGATACTTGAATAGTGTTACTGGCATTTAACACCTGGTGCCAGGGATGCTAAATATCCTGCAATCTGCGGGTTTCCCCCTACACAAATAATTGGTCAGTCTTGAATGCCAATTATATCCTTTAGGGAAATAGTTAGAAATTACATTCTGCTGAGGAGACAGAAAACCCTACTATTAGTAGTTTAAATAAATAATCATTTTCTTTTCCTATGTAACAGAAAGTCTGGAGGTTGCTTGCATAGATACATTCAGTGGTTCAAGGGTGTCAGAGGTCAGTTCTCTGTGTTTCTATTTGTCTTTTCCTCACCATTTCAAAATGGCTGCTAAAGCTCTAGCCATCAAATCCAGAGTCTAGACAGGAAGAAACAAGGGCTAGGGAGGAACAGACAATATCTGTCTTTGGAAAGCAAGACTATTCCGAAAATCCTCAATAGACTTCTATCTATATCTCATTGTACCACATGGCCTTGCTTGCAAGAGAATTTAGTTTTTAGCTTTGTGGCCTTTATACTAGAGGAAGGCAAGGAAAAAAAGAGTTTGGAATGGGTGTTAGATAAGTCAGCCCACAGCATTTAACCTATTCATTTCTGCAGCAGATGCTGTGGGCTGACTTACCTAACATCCATTCCAAATTCTTTTTTCCTTGCCTTCTTCTAGTATAAAGGCCACAAAGCTAAAAACTAAATTCTCTTACAGCAAGCAAGGCCATGTGGTACAATGAGATATATAGCATCTTACTATGCTGATGGACAGTGACTGTAATGGGATATGTGGTGGGGACTTGATAATGGGGGGAATCTAGTAACCACAATGTTGCTCATGTAATGTATATTAATATTACCAAAATAAAAAAAAAGAAAAGAAAAAATTTTTCATACTAAAATTTAAAAAGGGGGTATACCAAGTTTCACTCAGGAAAACAGAAACCATAAGGGTTTTTGTTGGTGAATATTTACCACAAAGGGAATTTAATTCTGGAACTCACAGGGGATTGAAGAGTAGAGAAGCTAAGCAGGTGATAGTGAACAGCCCAGAGATCAGCAACCTCAGGAAGATACTCTTCACTCAGTGACAGAAAATGAAGGGAGAAAACAGATTCACTGAGGTCACTTGGCAGAAACTAGAATCAAGACAGGCCCACTCAGCAGGAGAGCAGGAGCCAGAGGGGAGCTGCAGCTATCTCAAAAAACTACACCTGAGAGGCAGGGGGAGAGGTGTATCCTGGCTTATCCCCCTCTCCCACTGCTCTCCTCTATTGGCCAAACTCAGTGGGAAGCCAGCTGACAGCGCAGGGCTCCCGCTGTGATGCAGAGCTGAGCAGAGGAGGAGGAGGAATAAATCAGAGGGAAAACAGGTCGAGGACCAAACACACTTGGTTAAAATATAAGGCACACCTCTATGTTGAACTGAAGGAAGGTATAGACAACAGAGTAAACCAGTGGGGACAAAAGTAATGTTGGTTAGTGTAGAATTCAAGGCTCAGGCCATTGAAGAACACAAAGGGTTTTTCTTTCTCTTTTTTTCTTTTTCTTTTTTATTGCTAACAGGTACAATCCATAGCAAAGATAAAGGAATCACTGAAGCTCTAAGCGCTAAGTAGCATGGAATAAAATATATATGTATGTCAAAACCTCTTAGAAATACAATGAGAAATCCACAAGAACCATAATCATGGAGAGACACTTTAATCCCTGTGATAGATTAGGCAGACAAAAGTAAACAAGGACTTTCAACAAAGAGCTCATATTAAGACATATGGCAGCAGCCAAACCTGAAATCAGAGATATTCACAGCTTTAAGTGCTTTTATTAATAAACAAGAAAATGAAAATAAATGGATTCAATTATGACTTCAACTCAAGAAGACATAAAAAACAAATATAACTTTAGGAAAGCAAGAGAAAGGAATCAATAAAAACAAAAACAGAAATCAATACATTTAAAAGAAAACTGGAATTGATCAATTAACCAAGACCCTATTTCAAAGAGGCAAACTCTTGGAACACTTTTCACAAAAGAAGTGAGAAAAGACCCAAAAACACAGCATTAAGATAAAAAAAGTAATATAATCTCAGATACAGAGACTAAACACATTGCAAGAGCTTTACAACTTAATCCTAATACATTTGAAAATCTCAATGATAAAGATCATTTTATAGAGAAATTAAAAAATGGCAAAATTGAGAGAGGCCTTCTGATGGCTCAAGAGGACCTATAGCTATACTCTGTCAGAGAACCAGGAGTTGTACTATGAGGTCTACCATGATGTTAAATGAAATATCTTTCCTGTTAGATCATAAGCTTCCTGAGGTCAAGGAGTATGTCTTTTTTTTTAATTGAAGTATCATTATAGAATCTTAAGTTGGTTTCAAATATACAATACAGTGGTTCAACAGTTACCCATATTATCCTCACCCCCTCTAGTGCAGTTGCTATCTATCAATGTAGAAAGATATTTCAGAATCATTTACTATATTCTCCATGCTGTACTACCATCTCCAGGACTATATCTTATTTGATTTTGTATCTCCATTATGTAGCTAAAGGATACACTGCATATGCTCAGAGGATGTTTGTTGAAATATTTTTCTTCTTTCCTCACTCCTTTCTTTTCTTCCTCCTATTCTTACATCCATCCCTCGTTCCTTTCCTTCTTCAACACCACATAGAATAATCAAGAAGCATTTAGCAGAGAATAAAAGAGGGTCTATTTATATCATTCTCTAGGTCCTATTGATGGTCTGTTCTCTAGATCCCAGTGTCCTGTGAAGGAGGCATGTGCAGGCAGGCTCTGGTACAGGGTCCACAGAGGGTTCCTCTACAAGCATCACAGCTTATCAGGAGCTGCCCAGAGCTGGTGACTCAGAGAATGGCCCAGTAGGCCCTAGCTGTTGCTAGGAAACCACAGTTCCCTGGTGGAACCCAGCACAACACTTGCAGGTTGTCCCTGATAACTTAGAAAAAATGAAGAGCTGTCTCTTAGAAGGAAAAACAAAAAGCTAAAGTGAAGAAAGTAATTCTCCTTGCCCAGCACTAAATGATATGTATCTATGGGGATTAGAGACAAAAATAGTCAAAAGAGAGGTTGGCATCATTAAAACCACTTTTGCTCTTGCTATTTTTGATGTAAAAATGTGCTGCAAGAACATGGTCAAAAAGATGTCTGTTCTGCAGACAGTCTCAGAGTTTTCTGGAACTTTGGCCATGGAAGGGTCTGGGGAAGTGAGGGAGAGCTCTCCCCAAGGATCCCTGTCCACGCTCTGATTTGGACCTCTCCAGCTCTCTGGTCAGCTGACTTTCGCAAGTGAGTGCCTCCCTCGGCCGCCAGCACACCTCTGACCAACTGCAAATCAGTGCTTCCCAGCACACCCACAGAGGAAACAGCAGGAGAGTAGAACCAGCAGTGGTTCTCAAATTTGACTGTGTGTCAGGATTACCTGGAGGGTTTCTTAAACACAAATTGCTGGCCTTTTCTCCCAGAGCTTCTGATTTAGGAGGCCTAGGTGTGGGCTGAGAATGTGCATTTCTGCCAAGTTCCTAGGTGATACTGAGGCTGCTGGTCCAGTGACCATACCTTGTGAACCTCTACTTTAGATGATTAAGTCTTGTGAGGAATTGTCAAATCACTTAACTGATGAAGAAACAGAGGTTCAAGGAAATGCAGTGGGTTGCCTACAGTCACTTAGCTACTGGTGGTGGGTTCAAATCCAGGCTTCCTGAATTGCACACCAGTCTTTCTCTACTACAAAATGCTCTCCAAGCAATGCCTCATAAAAATTCCCCAAAAGACTCCAGATGGCCACAACAGGGGTGGTCCTACCATGTGAATGCCAAGTTGCTAAATCCAACCCTGATCACACAACAGCTTTGAATATGAAGCCAGAGACGGTTTGCAAAAGCCTTTGTGTTCTTCACAGCATTGTCTCTCATCTTTCTAAATACTGTAGATATAAAAGGAGGCATGTTGAGGAGAAGCAGACACAGCTAAGCAGGGCTCCAATTACGTTTCCAAAGAGGCACGCCTCTGGTGCTGTGCTGCCAAACTGGGGCTGCCGCTGGGAAGCCCCATAGGTTTTGGACTCAGACCGCATGACATGTCCTCCTCTTGCTCACCACCCGCATCCCCACTGGCCTCCTCTGTGTGTGCCCGGACAGCTTCAGGGGTATAATGAACACTGAAAAAATACACATTCATTCCACTTTCACTTGAATATGGGCCTCATCAGCCATAAAGGCTAATTGTAAGCCGTAGGATACAAAAAGAATGAAAGTCAGGCAAACAACATACATTAACAGAGCCTGGCTAAAGCAAAACTAAAATGAGGATGGAATTTTATCTTTTGTCCCCTGGGATCTTCTCTTTGACTCTCTCATGACCCTCCAAGGCTCTCTACTCTTCCCTGTACCTCTTGATTTCTATTCCTATATGAACTTGCTCTTCTTTACCTTCAGCTAAGCTCTGCTGAATGAATGAAACTTAAGGGGTTATTTGCTCATAGTTCTTCTGATTTTAATAAAGGATATTTGAAGACTAAAAATCCTCCAATGCTTGAAAAAATGAAGCTCTAATGATGAAATTTGGGGGGTATTAGGGGTTGAGGAAGGATCACTGAGAACCAGCACCTTACACAGAAGTTTTTATACTATGCCTCATAGGCAGCCATTAATTTGTCTCCTGCTAAGGCTAAGACTTATCTCGTGTACTGGTAATACTGACAGAAGATTATGCCTTAGGAACCATCACGTGTATTTGTAGTACTTCTGTTTTCACAAGAACTTTGTGTCCACTAGATGGCATTCAGATAGAGCTTGTGGACAACTTTTTATTTCTGTAGCATAATGATGCTAAGAAAAAATGAGCTGGAGGTTTCTTCCTTCCTGCCAGGGTTTCAGCTTTGCTCATATTGTCTCTGCCTCATGGGGTAAACTGTACGTTTGTGTAGCTAATGAGTGAGTGCAGAAGTATATGACGTTGTACTTAGGTGGGGTGCTTTACAGTTTTCAGTGTGCTTCATAAACTTTCTTCCTTTGAGCTCAATTGAACTTGTAGAAATTATTATTTCTGTTTTATGTCTGGAGAAACAGAGGCTCAAATACATCAGCTAAAAAGTAGAAGAGCTAGAACTTGAATTTAAACCTTTTGATTTCTGTTTCTAAATAGACCACATTCCATCCCCACACAGTAAACCAGAGAGGTATCATAGAGGAAATAGTGGTTGGCTGACTGAGTGGGCAGAGAGCCCTGGGAGGAATAACTGAGTTGGGGAGTGACGAGAGCCAGCATATGAAAATATTGAAAAAGGAAACATCATGATGCCAGCCCTCCTCTGGTGATCTCAGTGGATGCTATGATTTGTGTGTTTTAAATTCAGAGTAGCAGGGCAGACAATAACATAATTGTGGACTCTGACTTTCAGGAAGGCAGCAGAGTAAGAAAATGTGGGTTGAACTGGCAGACAGGAAAGAAGTACTTAAAATGGAGCAGATGTTTACTCCAATTACTTCTGAGAGTCTGCTTATGCATTCTGGACAAGTCTAGAGAAGGTGAGAAGGCTGCTTCAAAATCACATTTCAGCTGGGTATGCAAAAATGACTGCGGGCAAGTAGAAGGGCATGTGCTGACCTAGGTCCACAGGAATTATCTGTATGTTGTTTGCTCACTTAATACTTCATATAAGTGTTACACAGTGTTGTATTTCATTAATATTGCTCCATCATAGGTTGCTTGTTCTGTATTTCAGATGCTCCCAGGGATGGTGGGAGAAGGAATTATGTTAACCAGCAATATTCCATGCACTTAATTACTTCTGGGAAATTAATATAGCAATATGTCGACTAAGGAGTTAAGAGAAAAGGGCATTTCATGCATGGGGATTAGCAGGCACAAAGGTACTGCAACAGGAATGTGCTTAATTTGTAGGGAAAATCCCCTGCTCTTTCCAAGTAGAGAATCTGGGAATAATGAAAGGTAAGTCTGGACAGGAAGGACACTTGAGATTGGATTATAGGATATGGTGTGTGTGAAGAGGGCTGTCTTGATTGTGGGCATTGCTGCAGGCTGAAGGTTTTTAAGCAAGTTTCATTTTAGGAAGATTATTCCAGTAATGTACAGGATGGTTTGGAGTGGGAAGAGCCTGAGGGCAGGGAGAAAGGACATAAGGCTACTAGAGTAACGTTTATAGTGGGGAATAAGGGACTGAACTTGTGTGGACACGAACAGAGAGGACAGAAATAAAAGCCACTAAATGAGTCTCTTTTACTCGGCAATGAGAAAGTCAATTGTTTGTTGAACATATTGCCACTGGGATCTTCTGGGCAAGAAGCAGGTTTTCCTGCTCTTCTCTTAACCTCACATTCTTGTTGCTTGTTTTCCCAATGTGGTCTCCTGTTGTCTTAATGGAGCAGTGGAGCTCTGCTCATTAAAATTGTGCAGCACATTACAAGTATCACTCATTTTAAGTAACTGATTTTATGGCATTTCAAACCTGCCAAGTTGATAAATTAGGCACTCTACTATTTTACACAATCTGGAATCTCAGATTTCAGGGATTTTGAAAATTAGCAAATCCTGTGGCAAATGGCAGCACCTGCTGGCAAATATGATATTACAGGCTGTCTAGCAGGAAGGGTAATGGCTTGGAAAAAGATGAACAAAGAGAACAAAATGGCAGGAGCTGGAAGAGTTGAGGAGGGGAATCCATAGGCTCAGGAGAAATTGATATATTCCAGGCAAAGATGAGATAGGCTATCAGTGATGGGCAAGAAAACCCCAAAGTTGGATAAATCAATCCAGATAATTAGTAGAGACCTAATATGTGGTTATCACTATGCTAGGTGCTTGGACAATATACAAGTGACATCAGACAAGGTTCCTGACCTCAGAGGCAATTATACATTTAGAATGATAAATTTTAAAGATCTATAAATGCTATAAAAAGCCTCTTGTGGGATAACACTGCAGCCAGCATTTTAAGAGTCTGACTACCCTTCCCAAACCCTCTTCAACAATCATTGTATATTTAATGCATCTGATAATTATTTTCTTGGGAATTGTTTCCCTGTGAAAACACTTTTTAATTTCATATTAGAAATGGATGTTCATATGGGCAGATGGGCCACAGTTTCACTGTACAGCCCTTGTTACCAGAATTCCAACATTCTGTAAGGTCAGATTTTGCAGACTGTAGGGCCCTCAGACATGATCCACAGAAGATGACAAAAGTCTTCATAAGGTCTGTTCATGGATTCACCACACGCTGGTGTGCAAGAAGACTTCATGGCTTCTTATTTGTTTTTATCCCATCTCTTTTTTTTCCAGAGAGAATTTAAGACTACTTCAAGGCAGATAAGCAAGGTGTAAAGAACTAACCATGAGCCAAACTAAAACAGTTACAGGAAGGGATGAGAGGAGTCATGAGACAGAGACTGTTCTTAAAGAATCTGGTTGGGAAGCTATAAGTAGGTGTATAAAACCAATGAATATCAAAAGATTATTTATCAGTTTGTAGTAAAGATTGGGTCAAAATCCTACCTCTTCAGTTCCCTGGCTGGGAACCTTGGATAACTTGAATAGAAACTCTCAGTGTCTGGTATGTAAAGGGGGGGATAATAATAGTACCTGCCTCATAGGGTTGTTGTGAGTTTTAACAGGTTAACATATGTAAAGTACTACACAGAGCCTGGCAGTAGTAAGCACTACATGTGTTAGGTACTATTATTTTGGAAAGTGGTAAAGAAGTGGCATACTCAGTAATCTCTGCAGAAGTTAGGTATAAATCCTTTCAGGAAATAGTGATTTAAATAAAAAATAGTGTTGAGAAGAAAAGAACACAGAAGGATGAACTGGGGAGGCTTACTGTGAGGGTGGTGGTGGTTTGTGTAAGTAGAGTACTTGAAAAGAAGTGGGATTTATATGAGAGAAGAGAGAAGAGACAGGCAGAATGGCTTGAATAATAGTGCAGAGAAAGTAATGCTTGTAACCTGTTACAGGAATGGAAAGGGGGCAGGTCTGATTGGAGCAGTGTGACCATAGAGGGGAAATAGTGTCTGATTGGAACAGTGTGACCATAGAGGGGAAATAGTTGAAGCCCTACACTGGGATGATTGTGGAGGGCCTTAAATATTAGGTTTAAAAATTAAAGTCAAAACTTTAAAGCCTTGGGAGCCACAGATGGGGTTTGAATGGGAGAGAGTGTCACATTAGGAAAACTAATCTGTGCGGGAAGAGTGAAGGATGCTGCAAGGCCCAGAGACTGGCTAGGGGTTGCAGGGGAAAAAAACAAGTTTCCCTCTACCCTTCTGATTATGTAGCTGAGATTCCTGCAATAAAAGATGGATTAACAAGAGAAAAACAAACAGAAATTTGTTATCAGGTATCTCTCATATGAGATACCTGGGAAAAATGAGTGCCTCCCCAAGGTGGCTTAGATTTCAGGATTAAATACCATCTTAATAGGGAAAGGGAAGGGGAATGTAGGCCTCTTAGGGGAGAGTAGGCCTTTTAGGGAAGATGGGGGGCACTTAGGAGAATAGATGGAGGGATAATGGTTTGTGACAAAGCTTGTCTGGGTGTGGTGTTGACTTCTAGTTTCCTCTCTTGTGATAAGAGTCCATCTTCCCTTGTTGATGAAACTCCCCAGGAGGGATTTATGACAAGTGAGTTCTTTTTGGAGAATCTATTTTTAGGCAGACAGGGGAGCTCAGAGAAAGCCTCTCCTGCATTTGCTGGTTTACAAATGCCTACAGCTCAAAATAATATACCAAAGTGGCATTTTGGGACAGCATGTACTGCTACCCTTTAGGGTCAAGTCTGTGTTGAACCAGAAGTACAACAATGAGAGTCTGGACAAGGGGAAAGACAGATGAGAGGACAGTATTGACCTCACTAAGGAAGACCTGATGACATTGAGTGTAGGTGCCAAGGGAGGGGGTGGGGGAGATACTACTGTATGAAGCTGAAGATGAGATAGTTTCAAGGTATCACGTGAGCTTAGGAGGAGCCTGGGGATGCCTCACATGTTGAGGCTGAAGTAAAAGGAAAAAATGAACACTGATAATGTCCGGGGCAGTTTCCATCAACAAATGTCCTTAGCATTCTAGGGTAGAGGCTACCCTTGAGTATGGGGTACATCCCTAGACAGAAATCCCAGTGGTTTTCTCAACTTTTCATTTTTAGTACATTTAATGTCATTTCAGAACTAGTGATTTCACTCCTTTTAGGCTGGATCTGGGTAGCATTTGTCTGAGCTCCTCAAAAAGCACTTGAGCAGTGTAAAGTTTTCATCATTAGCTGTAAGTGTGGCCCATACATCCCGGTTAATTTACGATCAGCCTTTGTGCTGACTTTCTGCCTGAGGACCCCCATATCTCTCCTTCCAATTTAGCATTAATATTAATGATGAACACTAGAGCAGAAAATCAGATCAGCAGGCAGAGTGAGAACGGCTCCTTAAACAGTTCCCAGTTTACCCAAATGCAAAGGTCTGGGGTGTTTTTGTCCTTCAGGTGAAGTCTGGTAAGTGATGAGAACTTTCCTCGAGTGAAAGCTGATGCTATTAGAGATGGTTTCTTCTTTGCAACCTCATTTAGGAACACACTAAACAGTGGTTCATTAAGCTGTAAGCAGCTGTGTAGTGGCACCAGAGGCTTCTGAGGGCACTGGGCTGAGATGGTGGTTTCACTGTTTAACTTCTGAGTCTGGGACCATTTAGGGCTCTGTAGGAAGAGCAGAGTAATGAGTGCAGTGAAATTGAACATGGCTACATTTGCCCTAACATTGAATTAAGGCTATAGGCTCTGAGATTCAGAAATAGTAACATTACACATAAAACTAGATGGGGTAGATTTTGCAGGGATCATTTGCTTTCCCATTTCAAGGCTTGAGTGGTCAGATGTAATAGGGATAGGAAGTAAAATAGAAATAAAAATTGTAATCTATAGCTTGGTCTAGCTGCCAAATTATGATTAGGTGCACTTTGTTATGTCTTACATTTTTACCCCTATATTCTTTTATTTCTGTGGCCTTGTGGATGGGCTCAAAATTATCTAAAGGTTATGGGATTTTTCCAGTATGTAATCTGTTCACTTGTTCTCCCACTGTTTGGAAGGCCACAATGCCCCCAGTGGCAGTGAGCCCAAATAGCTCAATATGCTTTGAGCCATACTTTCTATTTTTATAACTTTTGCTTGTTTTACAGTCTAATTTTAGGCCCGATTAATTTTTTTCCTCTCTTCCGTGCTATATTAATAAAATTCACAATTCCTTGAATGTAGCAAAGAGTCAAATGTTCATTGACTGGCTGTTTCATAATTGTAGTAGGCAGGAAAAAGCTTAGGAAGAATGTTCTCGTCTTTGGTGATGCTATTGTGCAAGCAATGTAGGCATAAAAGTGAGGCACACTTGGGTTCCAATCCTATGTCACCATAGGCAAGGTATGTAAACTACCTTATCCCAGTTTCCTCAGCTGCTTAATGGGGGCATGTGATCTTCAAAGAGTCAATGTGAAGAATGAAGAGAGAACATCTGAACATGCCTAGCAGAATACCAAGCATATTGATGGGCCCTTAGAAGGTATTTGCTGAAGAAATGAATAAGTCCAAGGCAAAATTTCGGAAGACATGGATGGTCTTGCAGAAATAGCAAAATTTTGGAAGTGGCATGCTAATGACCTGAAATCCATCATGGTGGTAGTTATGTATTATAATCCTCTCTTTCTATACATGTTTTTTAATTGCCAGATTGGTGGTGAAAGGGAACTTGGCTACCTCCTAGAATTATGTGAAATTTTTCTTAATGTAAATTGAAAGGGATTTACTCTCTGCCTTTAATAATATGAACCAAGAGCAAAAACTGACAGAATAAGGTATATTTCAACTTGCTGGGAGACCTTAAGGTGGCTTAAAATGAGGAATAAACAAAAAAGGAAACAGTGAAGTGAGCTATATGAAAACTTTCGTGTCTCAAGGGAGTGTTTGCAGACAATATTGTGGTATTGTGGCTTGAAGATTGGACCACTGCCCGCCAGGGAACCAGCAGGCATACTCATGCTCTTGAGGGCTTCCCAGACTATCTACAGACCACCATGAAGGAAGATAGTGCAGTGGGCCTATTTTCATTTTAGGGCTTCATTAATTTTTCTTCACAACATAGTGAAGTAGAATTATTTCTGTAAAAGAAGTGGAACTTCGTGTATAAGAATACAGTTAGACAATTTGGCCTTTCCTATCAATTGTCCATAACTCAAGAAATCAAAGAACAGAGACAGGCTCAGAATGTCTAATGAACAAACCACACAATAAGTTGCGTAAAAATGGAAGCCCACCGGTTCCTATCCAAATGTTCTCTAAACTTAATGTTGGCTGTAGAAATTGAGCATGTAGTCCACAGGGAGACTGACCCAATGGGCTTCAGAGTCTCTAGGTGCTTACAAAATGCCATAACTTACCCCCACTGTCCCCCCCAGCTCCCCCAGTTTTTAAAGCCTTGGCTTACCTCTCAGTAAGACCTAACTCTTAATTCCTATTGCCTCTCGAAGGGAGCAACTTTATATTTCATAACATTAAACATGCACACTAAAAGCTGCCTTATAAGGTAAACATCTTAAGATTTTATGATAAACTACTTTCATTTTAGCAGTCACCTGGGGTGTTTGTTCTCTAGCTGCAATGCAGAGCTCCTGGAGAGGGTTATGAGGCTGCATCCAGCTTCCTGGGAACCTTTCTCAGACGTGACAGTGGGGAGCTCCTGAAGATGGCAGCAGTACTTTACATTTCACCAGCCCCGGCCAGGGAGGGCTTGTGGTTTACACAGCATCAGAGCTGCCAGTGGCCTCCTGATTGTCGTCCCTGTGCCCCCACCAACATTCCCAGCCACCATCTCAGGGTTCAACTTCACCTCCTTGAGCCCTGCACAGCATAGCACAGAGAGAGGATGTGAAGCCCAGGAGGTATCTGTCTAACCCCCCTTACTAAAGAAGGAAGGAATTCACACCACCAGCCCCTCCTTTTCCCTCCGAAATGGGGATTCTCTCTCCACTTGAGTGTGAAACTGAAGAGTAGAAATAGAGTAGAACGTACACTGACTTTTTGAATGACATGATTTAAATATTTAAATATTATTCTTTAAAATGACATACTCGCCACTGGTTCCTTATACTATTAGACCAAGAATGAGCAAACCCTTCCTTCTGCTTTCTACTGACAGGCAGAGATGCCCATTCAAGAAAAGTAATGTTTATTGTGTAATTTCTGAGAACTATACATAACAATGACTGTACATAAGAGGTGTCCATAAATGGAAATCTGAGCGTTTCACATCTGATTTGAAAAGCTGTATTATTTATAAAAGCTATTATATATTATTTCTATGTAGAGCTGAAGATTTAAAACCTATTTTATAGGCCGATTATTAAATTTGCATTTATAATTTTTTTAACTTAATTAGAATTTTATGATGCAGAGACAACAGAAGCTTGTATAAAAAGTCAAATAATTCAGAAATATGTGTGGAACAGTTAATAATTTCCTTGCCCTATCCTACTTCCTGAGGTAACTGTTAAAATGCTCATAAAAATGATTACTAAAAAAAATAAGATTATAGTGATACACAATCGCAGCTTTCTCTGGATCAATGTATACAGATTGAAGTCTTATATAATAACTTGCATAATGTTCCCTAATATGGATGTAACATAACTGATTCAATCTTAGTTCCTGTGATGGACATTTATGCTCTTTCCAGTGGTGTCATCACCACAAACAATGCGGCAACTTCATGAACAGTCTTATCTATTGATGTCTTTATTTTTGTGGGCCAGAGTCCTCAAAGTGCAATGTTATATAGAGGGTTATGTGTGAGTACTGTGAATTTTTAGTGAATACTGCCAGATTGCCTTCTAAAAAGCTGATGATATTTGAGTGTTCATTTTCTTAATCCTTATCAGCGTGTGATGTTACCAATCTTTAAAACGTTTTGCTAATATGCTGGATAGCAAATGGTATCTTGTTTGAATCTGCATTTCCCTGGCAAGACTGCATGTCATAGTGTCTAAGAACAAGGACCTAGAGTCCAACTGCCTGGCCATGCTGCTTACCAGCAGTGTGACCTTAGCAAGTTACATAGCTTCTCTGTGACTCAGTTTCATCATTGCCATTGAAAATGGGAAAAATAATAGTACCTGGAAAATAAGATTATTGTTGGGATTAATTTAGTTAATATTTGTAAAGATTTAGAATGGTGCCAGGTGCTCAGAACAGCACCTGATACATAATGAGCACTAGCTGAGTTAAATAAATGCATTCTTGTAATATGGAACACCATTTTACATATTTATTAACCATTGGCATTTTTTCTGCCCAATGTGAATGTCAAAAGTGTTTAATTTTAGTCTCAGAAAAGGGGGATTTCACTTTTGAAATCAATTCCCTCCCAAGGAATAGCACAGCAATTCCTCCCGCTTCCCCCAACTGCTTCTCCAGAAATACTCTGCTGCTTGAAAATGCCAGAAGTAGAGAATTTTGCTGAAGTGTTTGAATGAGAAGAAAGGTTTTGAGAAAACAAAGAACTTTCTAAATAAAAGAACATTCTAGATTTAACCTCTACTAATATGAAAAAATAACTTGAACTTTTCTTCTCCCATATGTGGGCCTCAGTTTACCTGGATAGACATATAAATCCAGAACAGCTTTTCAGAGAGAGAGAGAGAGATGAGGCGATTGGAAGGAATTTAATTGCCAAGAGTACAGTTTTACAAGTGAAAAATCTTCATTTAATATCTTGAATTTTAGAATAGCTCAGCCTTGTTGAGATGACTAACCACATACCTCTTTGCTTAATTGGTTACTTTTCACTTTGGTTTGTCCTCTACAGAGAATCTTGTATTACTCATCAGTCACATACATCTAAAAACACCCATCATCAGCCTTGCTTAAGTGTTGGAGACAGCTGTTTCCTGTGTTCTTCCTCTCAGCTTCTATCAGCAACATGTCCTTTTCACATTTGTTTCTGGTTAAATTCACATTTAAACAGGTATATTCTATTTCAAAATTATGAGAATAAGGGAGGAAAAGGTTGGGGGGAGAGGGATGAAGCAGGAGGAAGGGAGGGAAGACTTTCTCAACCACACTCATTGGCATTTGTGCCAAGATCAAAAATCCTTAGGCAATACCAAAATGACTTTTCTTGAGCCTTAGGAACAATGGCAGGCAATGAGAATGTTGAGGGAAATGCACCCCCTTCAAATCTCAACTTAAAGCATTCTGATACCCTACCGCCACGTGCTCCTTTTCCAGCTCATACCCTTGCATGGCATGGCTCCGATAGCTCTATCACGTCACCTCCAATCTCTCAGCCTTTGCACTGATCCTTACCTCCCCTTGTGTGTTTACTTCCCCCACTGATTCTCTTGCGTACATCTGCAATTTCCTTGCCCCTTTCTTTCTCCATCACCCTACTCTGAATTAATTACTGCAAACCTCAAGTGGATCACATGGCCATCCAATCTTGCAGCATTTCCCTAGTCAATTCATTCCCTCTCTCCCTCCTAGGTTATCATCTCATACCTTCTCCTCTCCCCTCCAACCTCCAGCATCCCTCCCTAGTCCTCACTCTCAGCTCATGACCTAATTTCTTATTTCACTGAGAGGCTATAAGCCATCAAAAGAGAAATTCCACATGCTCTCACCACTGAATCTCATATCCTAGCTGCATCTGTACCCACAAGCCAGCCCCTGCACTTCTGTGGGACAATCCTTCTGCTTGTGCTCCATTCTGCAAAGCCCTCATCCTCATGGACACCTGGACAGCACACCTGCAATTGGACAGTCTCCCTCCTGCATCATCAGTTTCTACGTCCTTACTTGGTATTTACTGTCAGCTTACAAGCATGCTGCAATAGCTCATCTTTTTAAAATTTTCAATGTAGGTGTTAATCATAAGCTCCATAAACAAACTGCTGTACAGTCATTTTAATAAGGGAAAATATTGTGTGAATAGGTGCAACACATGAAGCTGGCTCCTTTTCCTTAGTGAAGCATAAAACATGTTTTTTGAAGTCCCAAATCAATGACACAATAGACATTCAACAAAATATGCTAAAGCAAACCTTGTTAATTATCATTGTTTAAACTGGAAAGACTCCAAAACATAGCATAAATAGAAGTTATTTCCAGGTTTCTGGGGAAAAATTAGTAAAATGAATGTTGATGGGCCACAAACTTCTAGTAAACTTAGGAAATCATGTAACTTTGATACAGATAATGGTAAAATTAGTTCAGGTGTGGAATAGCTTAAACTCTTCCACTCCCAAAAAAGTACCAGGAAGATAATATACAAAGTCTTAAATGTGAAGCTATTGAGAGCATTAATAAACTATGCACATATTGCCTAAGGAATTGAAACACTTCTGTTTTTCCAAATTCTTGAATTGTATTTCTCACCACTGATAGGATTCATCACTTCTGAGGATACAGGGTGCAGGTGTCTGGTGCCAGATTGGCTTTGTCTGTACAGGCCACCAGACTCACTGGACCTCTCACTCTGCTGGAGTTTCTGATCCCACAATTGATGGAGGCACCTGGTTGCCCTGTAAATGACTGCCAGCCCTGTTATTGACTCTCTGCTGGGACTTTGATTCCTTCCTGGCCTCCTTCATCTGCGTATCCTCTGTCCCTGCCACTGAATGCTGCAAGGACATGTCTGGGATCTTATGGTGCTTCTCTGAAGCCCTAAGCATCTGAGCAGTAGTATGTGCAAGTTCAGTTCCATAATGCCTATTTCTATCCAAAAATGAGATCTCAGATGGCTGAAAATATGCCAGACCATTGTTTTGGCTCTCTCTGATCTCCTGAAAGCCACAGGTAGTAGAGCTCTGGGTGCTCAGCCATACTAGGTCCACCCAAAACCCCCAGGGTAAGGTGTTGATATGCAGAAGCACTTCCCACCCCAGAGACAGGGGCATTTTCTGGGGAGAAGGTCACACCTGGGATCATACTGAGCACATCTTGGATATTCCTAGTCTGGGACACATCAAGGCTTTTCCCACACTGACCTGGCTGCCAGGTTGCTCACCAGAAGACCAGCTTCTCAGTGTCAAGTGTGCGGCTGCTCTGCGAATAAGATGCCACTTCATCACTGACTGTTGGCCACCATCCCATCTTGAAAAAACATCTCCTTTGACCCCAATTCAGCCCCCAGCTGCTGCCCATGTATACCCTCCCCATTACGGTAAAACTCAAAAAGTATTGTTCATGTTCTTGCTCTCACGAGTTTCTCTTCTCCCATTCTTTTCTTCAACTCAGTCCCATCCTTTCCCCATGCCACCTTCATTTTATCAAATCTAAAGGTATTAGCTGCAACTGACACAACTGATTACTCCTCCTTTCTTATAATACTTTCTTCTCTTAGTTTCCAGAGCACTGCACGTCCTGGTTTTCCTTCTAGTCTCTTCTCTGGCTGCTCCTCCTCTTCCTGACCTCTTAATGTAGCAATGGCCCAGCTCCCAGTCCTTGGGCTCCTTCTCTCTCCTTTATCCACACTAACTTGCTGTGTGATCTTGGTTAGCCCCACGCTCAGGATTGACAGGCACAAAAGGATTCCCAGTTAAGTTGGAGTTACAGGTGGACAATAAATTTTTAGTCTTGTACTTTTATTTTCTAAATCTTACAATCTTATTCATCCACTTTTTTCTCTAATGACACCTAAATTTCTATCTCCATCCCAAACCTGTCTCCTGAACTCTTTACAGTTGGGGAAATGGAATCTTCCATATTTAATAGCTTCTACATCTCCACTTGGATTTCTAATGGGCAGCTTGGACTTACCCTGTCCAAAACAAATCTTGATTCTGTTTCCTCCCATCAAATTTACTCTTCTTATAGGCTCCCGCTCCCAGGAGATGGGACTCCATTATCCCAGTTGATGCTATTATCTTTGACCCCTTTTTAAAATTTGCTGCACAACCAGTCCTTTAGCAACCCCCAGAGACAGTGTCCTCACATTATAGTCAGAAATCTCACTTCTGCCTCTTCCATTGCTACCATACTAATCCCCCACCATGCTAAGCCATCGTCATCTCTCATCGGGACTGTTCTAACAGCCTCCCGGTTGTTCTCCCTGCTTCTATTCTCACACCCCTCCCCCAGTATAAACTCCAAAGAAAAAACTTTAAAAAACATAAACCACATCATGTCACTCCTCTGCACTAAACTTAACTTCTTCTCATTCTGAGTAGAATTCAACATCCTCACCATGGCCTGTAAGACTCCATGCCATCTGTCCTTCTGCCACATCCCTGACCTCATGGGCCATTACTGTCCCCCTTGCTCCTACTGCTCCAGGCACACTGACCTCTTGTTTTATTCTAGAACGTGCCAAACACCCTCTAGCCTCCAGGATTTCATTACTATTCCCTCTGTTTGGGATGTGCTGCCCCATATATCTGCCTGATTAGCTGCCTTGCTTTGTAAGACCCTCAGTTGTAATGTCACCTAACAAGAAAGGCACAATCACCCTGTCTAACACCCATTCCCTCCATCTGGCTCTGCTCCCGAGGCCTGCTTTATTTTCTTTCACACTACTTAATACCACCTGGCATGCTTATTTATTGTCAGTTTCTACCTCTTTCCTCAACTAGAATGTCAAGTGCATGAGAGCAGGGCTTTGGTTTTGTCATTGCAGAATATCTGGGGCCAAGACTAGTGCCTGAGATCATTACTACCATCAATATGTGTTGAGCACATGATTGAGTCAGTTAATGAATGGAAGAGATTTATTATAGAATTATCTTTCCTTTCATTCTGTATCTTAATTCTGTTTGTAATGTAGCCAACTCTCTTTTTGTTGGTCTGACTTTCAGTTTTGCAAAACGTTTTTGTGGGGATAACTATTCTCTTCCCCTAACAAATCACCAAAGCCTTCTACTGTATAAGGATTTGGGAAGAAGGGAGGGATGCATCTTTTGCTAAAATAATTTGGGGGGTCAAGGACTGGGAAACCTCAAACTGAAATTAGGTACAAAACATTGAGTTTTGCCCCCTGTAGCCTTTCAGAAAGTATACATGCCTCTTGGAAGAATACATTGTCTTAGAATATAAATAATAATCTATAGAGTTCAAAAAAAGCTTTTATTTTGCAACATCATGTCTATTTCACAAGTGGGAAAAAGAATCTTTAAGGGTTTACAAGGTAAATTAGAGGTGGCACTATTACTGAGCCTGTGTTATCAGCCTAAGTTCAGCCCAATGAGACAGAGACAGAGCCTTGAAAACTGTTCTTATCACAATCACTTAAGTTGACTGTGAGTTTAGAAAGATGTCTTTCTCATAAAAATTATGAATAGGACTTGGGAAAGTGATCCTGTCCAAAAAATTTTAAGAATTTTCACAAAAGGATTGGAGAACCAATTCAAAGATACTTTTACTTTGGCTTCCATTTTGCATATCTATATTTGTGAGCTTACACATTTTGTCCTATTTTTAAATTCAAGTGTGAACTGCTTTTATGGATTAGTAGTGTTTGAAACTCTAGAAGCCTGTGATCCAGAATATGTTTATCTTGGTCCATTTGGGTTGCTATAACAAAATGCCCATAAGACTGAATGACATATAAACAACAAACTTATTTCTCATAGTTCTGGAGGCTGGGAAGTCCAGAATCAAGGTGCCAATAGATTCCGTATGGTGTGAGGGCTGACATCCTGGTGCCATGTCTTCATGTTGCAAAAGGGGTAAGGGAGCCTTCAGGGGCCTCTTTTATAAAGGCACTAATCCTATTTATCAGGGCTCCACCCTCATGACCTAATCACTTCCCAAAGGCCCCACCTCTAAACACCATCACATTAGGGATTAAAATTCTTGACCATTCCTGACTGTTACCTTCCTTCCAGAAGATACTGAGCTGGATTAGTTTAATTAGATTGGTTTAACATCAGATTAATGTTGAGCTAGAAAATGAAGATTGGAGTTGATGGTTGTGGTGGTGGTGGTGTGTGTGTGTGTGGCAGCAGCATGAGTTGAGGATGTAAATACTTGGAGGTAGAGGTGGGATGGGTGTTGCACCAGAAAGGAGAGAATCTGAATGAAGTGAAGGTGTTCTTTGCATGCCACTCATGGGCTATTTGTACAGATACTCATGGGAATAGCACATAGAAACCAAAGTTAGCCATCTGCAGCTTACTGTCTGATTTTCTTTAGGCCCAAAGTACATGCACTGGTGCTTGTTTTCATGGCTGCTGCAGAATGCAGATAAGAAATCTTTAATGGGTTACAATCTGAGTTCAAAATGTTCACATTTTGTACCTGCCTAAATCATAGCAGGTTATTGGATGTTCTGATTCTGAAAAGGAATGAGATGTTTTCAGTGTCCTTTGCTTGAGTAAGTCCCAGGTTATTTCCAGTTAGATTTTATGACATCCTGGGTCTTTCTGCCATTTGCTAAGTTCCAAGATCAAAGACGAGATAAATGACTGAGACCCGGTCACTCCAACAAAATGCATGGGTTGTGTGGTCAGCTTATCTCCGATCAGAAGCTGAAACTTTTAGATCAGCCATGTTGTACCTCTAACATTTCCAAAAACATTTGGGGTTAGTCAAGGCTGATTATCTATGTGATCAAAACTAAGGACCAGAAATGAATCTTGGGACTTTTCTGTGGAAATGACAACTGCCTCCTCCTCTTCATTGCCAACAAACATTTGAATGGTGCTTTACAGTTGACAAATCATGGCACACAATGTTGAGTTTGTTTTTTCTTTACTGTTTCTACTTTCCATTAAAGACTAATACTAAATCATTGGAAGTTGAAATTGTTCCTTTGTCCTTTAGAAGGATAATTCCAAGTATGCAATCTTTTTATATTAATGTTATTTCATATCAGAAAACTCATTTTAGAAGCACCTAGAGATGATTGTGAGACTGAATAAAGAGGAAGATATCGGGAATTGAATAATAAAATTGCTACAGGTTTGGCCTGAAAATTTTTCTAGTAGAGATGACCTAACTGATTAACAACTGGGATTGGGAATATGATGGCTACATACATGATTTTCAGTTTAAAAGACAGGTACTCAAATATTTCTTGATTTGACATGCTTAGCAAATAACTTGGCCTCTGTGTATATCATTTGCAACTGGCATCCTCTGACCTTACTTCTAAAAGAAGGTTACTTCCAAAAAGGGACTAGCAGTTACCAAAAGGGAAGAGTGGGGGAGGGAGAAGGGGATTGAGGGGTATTATGATTAGTACACATGGTGTGTGGGGGTCACAGGGAAGACAGTGTAGTACAGAGAAGACAAGTAGTGTCTCTGTGGCATCTTACTACACTGATGGACAGTGACTTCAATGGGGCATGGGGGGGACTTAATAATATGGGTGAATGTAGTAACTACAATGTTTTTCATGTGAAACCTTCATGAAAGTGTGTATCAATGGTACCTTAATAAAAATAAATAATTAAATAAAATAAAAATAAAAGAAGGTTACTGCTGAAGGCCAGCTGATAGGAATGCTTAAGAAGAACAGCCAAAAGTTCAGTGCTGTAAAATGCAAAACTCCAATGATAATGATATAGAGTGGGAGGAAAGGTATGCTGCCTCCTTGCCTAACTAAGCTGTGTACATTTTGACCTCTAGGAAAGTTGTTTTGTTTGTGGATGTGTGAGCAAGCATGCATACATTTGAATTATCATGGAATATAGATTTAATAATCCTCAAATTGCATTTTTATTTTTTTTATCTCAATGTCTTCAGGAGTTTTTAGATGTCAAATCAGTAACATATTCAAATTTGTAAAATGAAGGCATTTTTCTGCACAAACTTTTTTCTCCTGCATCGGAGCTTGGATATATAGATAGATGGAAACACAGAGCTTTTCTTGTCATTAACCAACTTTAAAAGCAACTTCAGTTTAATAGGCTGTAGCTGAGCACTCCCAGCCCAGTCAGCTTCTCTCTGCTTGAGCGCAGGCAAGAGTAATTCACTCTCAGTTGGAAGCAAAAAGGGTATGTACTATTTTCCTAAGACACCAAAGTGAGAACTGTGTGTCTGACAGGCAGTGACATCCCCCACCCCATCCCCCAGTGGTGGCTGTGTAGCAAGTCTGTTGAGAACATTTCCCACTGTTGTCACTGAAGTGTGTGGATTTATTTCTCAGGGGGAAGACTCACTGCAACAGTCTTTCTGGGGTAACTGCCCTCCCAGTAAAATCTCATCCTAATTTTGCATTCAGTTGTTACTTCCTGGAAGAGGGGCAGAAACCAAATGAGCAAGGCTAATTAGAGCCCGGTCCCAAATATTGTAGCAAATGAGGATCCAGTTTCTTCACGAAAAGTCATCATTTGGGAGAACTCAGCTCTGACTTGAAAATTTAATTGGACTATATGTTTTTTGTTCTTTCAAATTCGGCAACATTTGGCTTTGTTTCATGAAAAAGACTGGGAAATCACACCATAGAGAAGCAACCCATTTCCTAAACGCTTCTAAAATTAAGACGAGATTTGTTTTGGCAGAGGCATCACTTGGCAATTTCCAAAACTGACTCCTGTTTTTCTGTCCTTATTGGAAAATGCATCTGGGCTCATAACCTTGAGTCTAGAAAAGTTACCATTTATTGTCTCATCAAGATCATTTAGGGAGAAACATTTCATCCATGTTCCTTTACACTTGGCCCTTGGCCTTGGAGACTATGTGGAGAAAGCCAGGAACTTTAATTGCAACACTGAATCTGTTCTGGGTCTGTTTCCAACCTGATCCTTCACAGCATGCATTCTGCTTCACAAGAAAAGGCAGTGGGAAGTTTGTCTGCCAGTCACAGTTTTGTCCAGAGTGAATAGGTGTTGCCTCTGGCACTTACTTTCTGCCTATCTCTCTATCATCTGAGACCAGGGCAAACTCCCTCTGTTTTTACATCTAGCCTTCAAAAGTAGCTAAAACACAGTGCAACTTCTTCCAATTCTTGGAGTAGCTACTGCAGGCAAGGTACTCTCCTGGGTGCAGAGCTCACCCCTCTTCGGCAGCCTGGGGAAGGAAGCGAGGAAACACGTAAATACGCAGGCACATACTGTTTCTGCAGGCCTTTGTCTCTTTTCCTTCATTTATATCTCAGTGGTTTATCTCTTCTGAATGTGAACCCATGGAGTAGAGATTTGATCTAACAGTGCACTGTGCAGTACCATCACGAGCATTCAGTGTGCTACCGTTTACAAATAGTAAGAACTATAAACCTGTTTTTGTGTGCTAGCTAGAGCCTTGCTAGGGAAATGAGTAAGGAGGTAGAGATTTTTCTTAAATGTTTCAAAAGGCCATAAAGCTCTCTGAGATCTTGATTTTCCTCACCTTTATCTTTTTCTCCTCACCCCATTTTGGGTATTATTTGATTTACACTAGTAACCAGAAGTGAAGATAGCATCCACCCATGCAGATTCTCCCAAGCGTGGATACAAGACGTAGTTTCTAACACAGATTGCATGGAGTTCCAGTTTTGATGAATGGTTCTTTGATGAATCCTTTGATCTTGCTCAGTTTTTAGGGATCTGTTTCCAGACACCTGACACTGAGCACACTCAGCAGAAACAGCCTTTGGACTTTCTTTCTTTCCCCCGTAGGGAAGCCATCAGCCATGCCTTTTATGTCTCCCACTAAAACCAGATTGTGTCTCTGGCTTGAACTTGCTGAATTGATATCAGGGCTCCAAACTTCCTCACTCTTTGCATTTTTACTCAGATGAAACAGCTGTTGCTGGACTTTTGATGAAATTGAATGAAATGAGACCCACATCCAATAACTCCTTAGAGGGCTACAGTGCTTTTGGAAGGGTGTGAAAGGAGAGGAGTGGGCAGGGTTTCTAACAAAACCTGGCTCTTATTTCTACCCACCTCTGCTTTTTTCCTAGGTTAACACATCCCAGTGCTGAGTACAACTGAAACATGGAGGGTGACTTGAACAATTAGGACACAGGACTGCCATGCTATGGATGGTACAGACAGATTAATAGCAAGAAAGGAGAAGTGACTAACTGTGTAGTAGGCAACTAAGTGCTTATTCTAAGGTTCAGAAATAAACATATCTGCATGAAGAACTTTTCTGGGTTAAACTGAAATGGAAAAAGAGCACAGATTTGGATATTTTAGGGTGTAGTTATAAACTTCTTACTCAAAATGGTCTTTTTTGAGCATCTTATTCATGCTGCTAAGTCGTAGGACTTAATGAGAGAGTTTAGTTAGCAGGACATTTCCTGAAAAGGAGTGCACCAGGTCATACACTGTCAATTAAGTTTATTTTGAGAGTACCCTGGGGAAATTTTTTTGATACAGGTGTTAGAAGGAAGGTAACATTTAGCAGCCCAGAGCACTTGATGACAATCTAAGTGATACAAAGAATTCACACAAAAGATGTGGAGAGAAATGGGAGATCACTGTGGAAAGAGTCAGTCAGGGTTGTAGAGGACGTAATGATAATAGCTGTCACGTGCTTATCGTGGGCACTTTTTCTACATGAACTATTTCATGGATTTCTTGAAAGATAGGTACAATTATCTCCATTTTACAGAACATGAAGTGGAGCATCAGAGAGATAAAGTAATTTGTCTAAGGTTTTCCAGTTCATCAGTGGTAGAGCTGGGGTTTGAATTGGGGCAATTAGATCATTTACACTATGTAACAGTCTTCACTTGGGCAGTACTTGATGGATGCAATTGAGCTCAAAGGTAGAGGAGTTTAGGAGGAGCATTGGACCTAGGAGGGAGAAGTGGCCAAGGAGAGGGACGGATGAGTAAACATGGCTTGTCACCCTGCGGTAATGGAGAGTGAAAAGGAGACAGTCCAGCATTGAATGTCCAGCCTAGATTCATGAACCCAAGTTCTCTGACACCAAATAAAATGCTCTTTTCACTATGCTTTAGCAATAAAATATTTTATTCCAGAGTTGGAATCAAAGATAATAGGTCCTAAATTCAAAAGCCTAACACCAAAGTGAATGAGTTTGTTAGTGTATAAAAGAATTCTGGAGGAGGAGAGTTTGAGACAAGGACACTAAACTAAGTCCTTGAAGAGAAGTAGGGAGAAGCTGAAGACAATAGCATCCACAACCAGAGGTTCCCAGAGACACTCTCTGTCCTGTTTGGCTGTGGGCCCATCTGCTCTCTCCAGGGGCAGAATTCATTGTTCCAGCTTTTTTACCCTGTTACTGGCAAGCCTTACTATGTTTTTCAATCACCCAGCTACTAAAGAGCTCACATCCCACTCTCTCTCTTAGGAGGCACAAGGCTGGTTAACCCAGGTTTTGGATAGGCCACACCAGAGCAAGATACAGTGAAGATAATTCTGGCTGAGGCTAAATTTTTTCACACTGTCCAGGCTTGATGTCTGCCGGCTCTGCTCTGAATACCTCATTCATGAGTCTCTCCTACCCCTGAGCACTTACTTGCTTGTATAGGCTTCCTTTCATCTCTGAAAAGCCTCTAGCCTCTGGAACTTTCCAGATAGCTCCTGGAAAGGCATAAGATCTGCCCTTTTAGTCTTGTTGTGGAACCTTTGGTCTGGGACAGTGGAGAGGACACCCAGTGTTTCTGCCTGCCGTGAATCCTTCCTCCTGATGCTCACAACAACCCCTCCCACACTGCCAGCAGCTCTCGGAGAGGCTTCCAGTTAGGGTATGTCCTCTTTCAGGTGTGCATGGATGGTGCACTTGAGCACAAACACAGAACACGTGAAAAGCTAGGCCAGTCAATTACTCCCTGCTGGAGTTTAAATTTTAGACAGATCGACCCAAGGATGGAAAGTGGTTGGAGAAGTGACTGGAGGTGACTGTCCAACAGTCCTGCTATTCAGATTGTCCCAGCTGCCTTATTTCTGGTTCTCCTAAGTTCTAAGTTTCAGCTTTTATTTAATTTTTGTGTATTTCTCCAGTCCTTCCCCAAATTTCTTTTTTATGGTCATTTAAATTTGCTAGAGCCAGTTTCTGTTGTTTGTAACCAAAGAACCTTAATCATTGCAGACCTGTATTTGAAATCACAACTGCCAAGGGCAGGTTGGCAGTCACTGAGATGACAAAGCCTTTGCTGTTGGAGTCCTAAGACTGCTCACTGACTGTTGGCATGAAGCCTCTCTCTGTGCTCACTTGAATCTGGCCTGGCAGGCTTTCTTATGCTCTGCCATTCTGGTTACTTCAACCTAGGGTTCTTTGGACATTGCATTCCCAGAACAACTTCCTTAAGCTGCCTCTGTTCTACTTCCTGCTTTGGCTCCAAAAAACTAATGCTTTCTGTTTCTCTAAAAAGTTTCTCTAAAAGACTCCTGGTTCCTCTGTAAATTCTGTGGGATCCCCAAGCAGGGTTTCCATTCTTTCCTGGGGATTCACTGTTTCAGAAGCTCCTCCCTCCCAGGTCAACAGCCCCCTGTAGTACAGTTGTGGGAAAGGGGTGAGTCTGGGACTGGGACACAGTTGGGTTAGGTGTTCCCACTATTTATGGTTCATTTTGCCTAAGCTCTCTCTTTTTACAGAAATAAATGCTATTCATGGCTGAAGAACTTCAGACTGCTGCCTGTGTATTCATATTGGCATGTATTAAAGACAAAGGTTTCTGAGCAAAGAAACGTGGATAGCTCAGTGCAAAACTGTCAGTTTCTTGGGAGAAATAATTCTGCATGGACTCTAGAGATGATGAATTTAGTAGTATCATTTTTATGTATGAAATGTACAAATAAGGAAACATGGGTCCAGAGAAGTTCCATCACAGACCAAGGACGTATGGTTAATTCATCACACAGCCATATCTGAGATTTGTCCCTCCTAATTCTCTTTTAAAAGCACTATCCATGCTAAAAGTTGCTCTGGATACTTTGCATGTTTTTTTAATTAACTCTAGGGTCAAGTTCTGTCACCAGAGAGACTCTTCCCCCTGTGGTGGGAGTCATAGCAGAGTCCTGCATTCAGAGGGGAAGTGAGGTTTCCCCAGAATAAGAAATAGGATAGCTTCCTATTTGGTTCTTTTATTGATGCAGGAAAACACAAGCTCTCTGTAGCTCAGAGTCTGAGCTCTCTCGTGATTTTTCAGGACAACTCTGGTGTTAGGACTTCCATATCTAGCCAGCAGGAAGTTGGCTCTAGACATAGGGTTGGCCTGTGTCTAAGCAGGGAGGGGACACCCTAAGGGTGATCTGGTCACCGTCACCCTGTACACTTGCTTCAGCTGAAAGGTACACACAGCCGCAAAGAGCTGGTCAAGAGGCTTTGCCAGCTTCTTATCACTTACCAGTCCGTGCAGGCTCCCCTGGGCAGGGGGAGGACTACTGCGTTATATCAGACATAAATGAATCAATACAAAACAATTCCTTCACAAAAGAAAACCTAATTAGTCACCCTGCTGCCCAAATCCTCTGCCTCTCTCTCCAGCAGCTTACACATTCCAGTTCCTGCAGACAACTGCTCTAACTCCTATTAATGAAAAATAGCTATCTATTTTGTTATTGCCAGATTTGTTTTCTAAAACACAACCAATAAAGGAAACTTAACTATTGTCTTAAAAGGGTTTTCACAGTTGAGAGAAAAGTCAGGCTTTATGTTACGAAACAGAATAAGTTTGCAGAGGATGATGATCCAATCAGAGGTGGGTTCTTGACTGACTACCACTGCAGGAAGAAGATGCAGACCCAGGGGGTGAAAGCAAGAGTGAAGACACTGTATTTTCTTAGCTCTGGGATACCACCATTCCTTTATGTGCAGCTAAAAAAGAAAAATTACTACTAATCAAACTGTGACACAAATTGATTGTAAAATTCACCCATTTTAGAGATGTTAAAATGTAAAAGAGAAAAAAAAAGAATATTACAGTTGTGGAACTAGGATAGCACCTACCTCTACTTCACAGGACTAATGTGGGGACCAAGATAATTCATATAAATGCTTAGCATTTTGCCTGTCACACAGTGAGATCTAATATATGATTGCTAATAATATATTTTACTACCAGAAAGTGGTGGTTTGGGTCATTTCAGCCAATTAGTTAACCCTCTGTACTTTATTCTCTTCATCTTTAATATGAATGGAATAGCTATATAGTCTTGCCACCCAGAATTGGGAGGAAAAATTAATTAAAAAACGTTTCTAGGGCCTTGGCAGCTCTAAATGTGAAACACTATCAACTCCTTCTGCTATTCATCTTCTTGTCTGAAAACTGATAAGGAAATGTACTCTGTATAGTTTTTATGGAATTAATTTAGTTGGAATTCCAAGGTCAATTGAAACTTTCAACTTGGAGTATTTATATTTCTTTTGTAATTGTTGAAAAAGAACTTTATATTTTTTCTTTATTTTCCTCAATAACTCTGATTTTTCATGAATTGTTTTATTTTATACTTAAAGGGTAAAAGTTACCTTAATATGGTATATCCTTTGGGGGCAAGCCTAGAGAAATAATACCTGGTTGTAAAATTTTGCATACCTGTGAACTCCCACAAAGATTAGAAGACTGGTAGAGTTGATCTCAATTATATTGGTTAGGTGAGAAAGGAAAATAAATTTCAGATTATTACAAATGATCACTAAACATAAAGGAGATTCATTTAAAAAACATTATTCAAATACTAGTCCTATAGAGCCTTACTATTAGATTCCACTTTGAATAGCAAGGAGCCAGACTAATAGGGTCAGCTATTGTATGAGGGAAGTTCAATTTAATTCAACTTTCAGTTAATGGACCTTTATAAGAAGCAGGCATGGTGTTAGATGATAGAGATACAAAATAATTTAAGACAAAGTACTTGCTGTCCCAGAATTTATAGTCATAAGAAATGATAACACAGTGTGACAAATACTATAAAAGTCACATGGGAGTACCAAGGAAGCAGTGACTAACTCTGCCTGGGAAAGCAAAGAAAGGCTTTGAAGGTTGTATAAGAGTTTAAGAAATGGAGTGGTTGGGAAAGAGTATTGCCTATGAAGAGAACAGTGTTTGAAAAAGCTATCGGTGTGAAGAAACATAGCTTTCATGTGGCTTAGTGTGACTACAGTGCAATGCATAGTGTGTGTGTGTGTGTGTGTGTGTGTGTGTGTGTGTGTTGTGGGGGATCAGTGTGGTGATGAGAGATTGACTGGCAAAGAAGGTTAAGATAAGGTTGTGAAGGGCCTTAAGTGGCTATATTAAGGAGTTTGTACTTTCTCGCATAGGCAAAAGGTGCAGATTCAAGAAGTATTTGGTGGTAGACATAATGGGATATAAAGACGAGTTAGCTGTAGGGTAGTGAGCATTACAGAACTAGGAATGATTTCAGGTGTCATAATACTTGGACACCCCAGTGATTGGAGGGGTAGAATTTACTGATAAGGAACATAGAAGGGCAACTAAGTAAGAAAAGCACATGACTGAGACTCAGAACTGGAGTTTGGTCTGAGCTTTTAGAAAACTGCCTTTGAAAGTATTCAGACAGGTTATTGTCTTACATAACACCCTATACCCCTCTGTGCCTTATTTCCTCAGGGACATGGAAGTAAGATGGAGAAGTATACCAAGATGGCTTAGGAGTCAGGGTGCATGAAAAAATTCCTAACTGACAATTACTAGCTGTGTAATTTTGGGCAAGCCACTTAACCTAAATTTCCTTGTTTGGAAAATGAGGAATAAAAATTACACCTACCTAAAGGTTGTTGTAAGTTAGGTATCTGGCACATAGTAAGCCCTCAATAAATGTTTGTTCTTATTTTTATATCTGTATTATAAAATTCTGTTTCTGAATGGATTCCATGACACTTTTGTTGAGAGGGTTATTATTAGTGTCCTTTAGTTTGAGGTAGCATTAAGTAGAGGTAAAGAGCATGAGCTTAGCTCCAGAACATATGAAGTTTGGTCTCTATTTGCCACTCACTAGCTGTGTGATCTTGGGCAAATTAGTAACCTTTCTGAGCCTCACTTCACTCATCTGTAAAATTAAGATAATGAGAGCCTCTGCCTCAGGGTTGTTGTGAGGATTCAATGAGATAATACATGGAAAGTGCTTTGACAAGTACCTGGCACATATTAATGCTTATATAAAGGTTTATTATTATTGTTGTGGTTATTATTTTTAAATTGTGAACTGTTTGGCACTGGGGTACTCCATGAAAAGAGCAGCTGCTTTTCCAGGTCAATGACTTAGTTCAGAGAGCAGGGCAGTCCCCGAAGAGACAGTCCCATATCTAGTTAGGTTACACTTGGCCTGTCCCCAGCCAGTGAAGCCTGGGACCATAGCTTCCCTCTGAAATGGCTCCTCTGAGTTAAATGGGATGTCTTTCTCCTCCAGATTCTGTGTGGGAGGCTTATGCATTTGGTTTGGTAATGAGTTTGCTTTTGAGCCAGAGAAGAGAAGAGAATAAAAGACGAGAGAAGGCGTGACAGGCAATCATAGAAACTTGGAGGCTTAGATCCTCCAAAATGGAAAAGGAGCCTGCATTTCTGCAGAAACAAGAGGGAAACAACTAACAATCTCAAAGCTCATTATGATTTAACTTTGAGATAGCACAAAATGACAGTAATGTGACTACTGAAGCCTGTTTTAACTATAAGCAGGACAAAGGAGTAGAAATGGAGTGTATTAGCAGGAGCGTAAAGATAACCTCCTGGTTTACAGGCTGTGCATACATTAGTGCACGAATGTACTGTTAAAAGCGACTAAACCTCTCTAAGGTGGTCATTTCCCTTTCTATAGCAAATGATTGAAAAATCTTTGTTGTGTGTTTACTTGAACAAAATTCTCAGAACCTTTTATGATGGGCTCTCTGTTGTTAGAAGAATGCCAACTCATGACTGATAGTGTCAACAGATAGGAAGTAGTGATGAATTCAGAGGCACATTGCCTTGCATAGCTCAAAAGAATAAAGTATGAATTCATCTAATTTTTTTTCTGAAAAGGAGCATTTCCTTTTGTGTTGGAGTGTTGTAGATTAAAGAAATAGAGGAATCTGAGGGCTGTTCTCCCACTGACTGACAGGTCAGTCCCTTTGCTTCTCCACGTGTCCGCCATTACAATGATTATCACTATTATCATCTTTCTTTGACTTTTCCCATCTGAGAGATGCAAATTATCCTCAGCATCATACTGTGAGACAGAAGTCTAAATGGACCAGCTAGACATGGTGTTTGTCTCGATTAATTGTTAGGTTGGGAACTTTGTAATTTGACTTTGAGTATTAGAGGAAGTCAGTATCCAAAATTTAAATCTTTTAATATGCATCATCCTAAAAGCAGTTTTGAAGAATTTCAATGGATCTGAAGAATTTTAAAAATTTCAAGCCAACTGAATAGACTCACTAAAATGTGCTTCAGAATGATACCAAGGGGCAACTGCACAATTGTGAAGTCAGATGCAGGTCTGTAAATGTCATTTAGGCATACTTGTTGAATTCAAATAAAGGTATGTAGCCTCCTGTAGAGAAAAATGCAAAGAAGATACTTTTTTGTGTGTCTAGTCTGTCTTTTGGCATTGCAATTTTGTGTGTACAATAAAGCAGAAGTTGGTATGAATCTGGTGACCAGGTCAAGGCCCCTTGCTGCTCTTTATGACCTTGGGCAGTTGCTAGTTGCTTTAAGTCCTTGTAGGTTGAAATTTCTTCATGTGAAAAATGAGCAGGTTAGGGAAGATATTTTCTAATATCCCTTTCAGGTCTAAGTGTATGGTTCCAAATGAATGCAAATTAACATGGTGTGAACAAAATGCTTTATTCACTTATTCAGTAACACTAAGAACACCCTGGGAGTTAAATGTTCTGCTGGGGCTGTGGATGTAAAAGACAAGAACATTTGGTCCTGCTTTCAAGAGGCTTGTACTGCAAGAGGCAAGGCTGACCAACTAGTAATTAAAATGCCCCATGCTTAATATGCTCTGCCGCTACCCACCCACCCCTAGAATAAATTGGTGGTGATCCAGAGGACAGCAAGGCGAGCCCTGGGGTTGGGTAGGGCTGCCATCCAGGCTATGGTAGTGACATTTGTGATAGGCTCTAAAATAGAAGCGAAAGCTCATCAGGTAGAGAAGGGAAGATGCCTCTGGCAAAAGGAACACTCCCTGTGTTTGAAGGGTCAACTCCACCATGGATATATCAATATTGGAAAGTAGTGGAGACGAGAGGAATTGTTTGAGATTTGATTATGAAGAGCCTTGAAAATCATGTTAAGAACTTTTTGACCTTATCCCAAAGGCATTGGGAGCCATGAAGAACAGAAGACATGATCAGTTTTCTTTCAGAAAGTTCACTCATGTGGCACTGTGGAGTCTGATTAGAGGGAGGTAGGAAGGGAGAGGAAGCTCTTAGGAGACTATTTTAATGGTCCATGAGAGCCTTATCTGGGTCTGCTACAGTGGGAACAAAGAGGAAGGAACACATTTAAGAGATGACTTAGAGGCTGAATCTATAGAATCTGTTTATTCATTCAGCAGCTTTTTTTCAGTGCCCATTATGTGTCAGAGGGTATGAACCATAAAGAATATAAGCACTGCTGAAATGCCAGTGGGGGAGTGGTCAGAACAGAATGGAGTGAAGTGGTAGTTTGGGCAGGCTTCCTGGAGGAGGTGAGGTCTGACCCAGGTTTGTAAGAAAAGAGACTTGAATTTGTAGAAAGAGGCAAGGGAGCATTTTGAAACTGGGCCATATTCTTGTGAGAATGAGGAGATGACCAATAGCTATGCCTGACTAGCAAAAGAGTTTCTGCGTATGTGGGAAAAGATGGAGAGATAGGAGGCATTTTGGGTGAAAAGACTGAGCAGAGACATCTGAATTTGATGTGCTAAAAAACAGGGAGCTATAGGTTTTTAGAAACCACAGGGAACCACTGTGGGTTTTTAGAAGGACAGGAGTTATATGGTATAACAGAAGAAGAGATTGAATTAATGCTCACAGACCTGGGTTATGCCTTTGACTAGCTGGGTCAACATTCAAGTCACTTAATATCTTCAAAGCTCATGTCTGTGTACTTGGGATGAGAGCAAAAAGGGTGTTAGACAGAAACCTAGCTAAGAGACAACTATGGTGGTCAATTTGAAAATGGGTGTGAAGTACAGACCACAGAGCAGACATTATATAGACACTGGGGAAGAAGAGGAGTGAGAAATGGCAAGGAAATGGACTGCCATGCCTGCCGGGCACCTGGAGGCAAGGCTAATGTCCAGGAAAAGCTGGATGCTTGGCTTTACTTCCTGCCCTCCCACTTCACCCCACGCCTGCTTCTGGATGTGGCCTGGTTGATGCAGCATTTGACTGAAGAACCAAAAGAATGGTGGTCATCTAACAATCTCCTGTCAAAGGCATGAACTATTTGCACACATTCTTGAATAGTGATGCGATTCTCATCTGAAAAGTCTGAGAGAGTCAGGCTTGGGAAGCATCAGGACACTTAGAACGAAGGGATACTGCTGAGAATGGCTCCGTCTGCCTCTGCTTTGGGTGGCTGCCCTGCTGTTTACAGCATTCTTTTTTTCTCCTGGTTTTTAAAATATATAATACCATTAATTGTATGACTTTCTGTTTTTATAAAATGCCTTCTCATTTTAAAAGTTTATGTGATATATAACTCATGGATTATGTTTTAAAGCTTAAATACTACTTAAATCCTTGATAACAAGTGGTTTAACATTGTTCATCCCCTTTTACGTATCTTTTATTATGAGTTACATGTTTTCTTAATGTTCTAATGACCAATGAATGATTTATTTGTTAATTTTTTTCTTTAAGATACAGTTTTAGTTTATGTATTTGGAATTTATATGATAGAAATGCCATTTAAGAATAACACTAGTTATTATAATAATATAATAATATGACTCAGCTTCTTCTAAAGTCTTCATTCTTTTATTATTCTTATGATGGTAAAAAAGATTGGCAGGTAGCAATTGATCTTGACAACAATAGGTCTTGACAGATAAAGTCTTGAGAATTTTTCATCATGATTTTAGTTGCCACACCTAAATGAAAGAATGTGTCTTTAAGTGTGGTTAGATATGCAATATCAAGATTACTACCTCCAGATTCCCACTTCAGTTCTTGTGCACTTTCAGCATTCTTGGCCAAATAAATCAGGTGCAGAATCTTGCAGACTAAATGGAGGTGGCTTCTTCCTGCTAATTTAAAACTATCTGAATCCTTCATCAGTCTTTGCCTTCAGTGAAGTTGCAGGCCAAGGGAACGTAGATATATAAACAAATAAGTTACATTATGACAAATGGCCTTCATTTCTACAGAGTGGCAAGATAGTGCTAGGTACAGGAAACAACAATTCTCTCTGCTGAGTTTGGCTGTAGCCTAATTTTAGGGTCTCAGAGGTTGAGTTTCTTTCTGTTCCCTCCTGAAACATTGTGCTGAATTCTGACAAGAGAAGGTGCCCTGGTTGCCTAAGAAACATTGTTTTCCCAAGGGCTGGGCAGAGACTTGAGACAGGGAAGAGTGACTCTTCTTGTCCCTGCAAAAGCAACCCTGCCTTTTACTGTCTACAGTTCCACTGCTTAATCATGCGTGCCACCTCATCTTTCTCTGTCCTGGCCCATCTTAGGTGGCTGATCTGAGAGAAGCTGACTGACAAAAAATAACCTTCCTTTGTCTTCTGTAGGTGCTCACCCAGAAGTCAGTCTTCAAGGTAGAGGCTGGCAACCTGGGCTTTGTCATTATTTAGATACGAAAATTGAGGCACGTCATTTATTCTTTTGGGTGTAATTGTTCATCAGTTAAAAAGGGACCATCTGTCCTACTTACTCAAAAGGCTAATATGAGCATAAAATACTATTTGGGAAGACATTTTTGTAAAACGGAGAATCACTAAGTACAATGCACTATTTAATTATCAATCCTTTCTATAGCTTTTTCTAGCCTCCAGTATCTACCAGCCCTTTTTAGCTTCATTAGCTGGCTTAAAGCACTCTTCCTTAAATTCTTTCAATTTTGGTCAAGCTAATGATAAGCAACCGTAACTCATGTCCTTGCTGAGGGATACCTGAAATCAGCTTTCATTCCTAACCAGGTATCCAAAGCCAGATTTATATTTCTTTTAAAAAAGGGAAATGAAAGCCTCAAAAGAAAGGTTGTCTGGCAACTGGATAAAAGAATTTCTTTCAGCTTTCTAAGAAGACAGAATGGGAGTCTTGAAATATAAATTACTTTTTAATGGTATCTTGAAAAGGTGTTATTCTTAACCATCTGCCTCACTTACCAGCACCACCCCCCAACACTTCCTGAATATGCCCCCATGCAAGCAATTAAACCATTGTGTATCTTTAAATTGAATAAAAGCAGAGATATTTTAGGAGATAGACGGAATAGAGATTTCCTGGTTCATCCATCTATTTTCTGAAATAGAGAAGTGGGATTTAGAATAGGTGAAAGATTTCCTCTTGATCTCTAGCTTTTCAATGCTGAGCCAAGACCAAACTCAGGGATCCTAACTCCCAGCCCAGGGTTCTCACCTCTTGGTCAGAGGTGAGATATGAGCAAAAAACTACATTGGAGGCAGACAATGGTATTCTAAGTATAGTGTCAGTCCTCAACATCCAAACTGGTGGAAAGGGTGTCAGAAGTAGTCAAAGATCCCAGTCTGGGGGGACATCACTTTTTGCCCATGTTGCCAATGGGCATTTGGGCTGGAGAACATAAATGACATTTCAGATATATACCTTAAAGGTAAAACATCTGCTGTGTTGAATTTGAATTGTGCCTAAGTCACAGAGGAGGGACAATTGGTTAGTATCTTTTCTGCTAGCTCAGTATTGCTCCAGGTATTCTGTTCTTTCTGCTCTAGTTTAGGCCCTCCCTCATGGGGGGCCCCAGTGGGAAACCTGGTAGCTTCCATGGAGTGTAAGTTTATAGAGAATAAGAGTTCCTAGGAGGACGGAGAACATCCTTCTGGTCAAATCCCATTACAGTGAGCCCCACCCCCACCATGACTGTCTAAACTCCTGTGGTGTTAACACAAATCAACCTCCAGGCCAGTGCCTGGGGCTTAGAAATAGCTGTTCCACATGATCTCACTGTGATGGAACATTGCCCCCTCCCTCCCATTTTTCTCATAGAAATAAGTTTCTGCTAAGTCCAGAGGGAGTGCAGTGCACCTGGGCAGTATGTGCTTGCCCCTACCTCTACTTCTGCCTCCCTGTCCCATGCCTGAAGGACACAAGGCACAGCTCTCTGTCCTTCGTAGTGCAGGACCCACCACATGGCAAGTTACCCTGCTGCACCCTAGGGCCTCTTCTCTGATGGACTTGATGGATAGTAGGGTCTTCCCTGGAGCCTTGAGGGTCTTACCTCTGAAGTGGATTTTCAGGGGATTATTTACAGTTAGTTACACAACCTCCAGGTAGGATAGGGCAATGACTCCCAGGCTGAGGAACTGAAGTGTTAAGTTCTATGTGTGGGTATTCTGGGCACACAGAACCACAGGTCCTAAAGCTGAAAGGGGCATTAGGATTATTTATGTCACTAGAAAGGGGTTGAGTTCTGAGACACTCTGGGGTCTGGCTATAGCACAGGATCAACAAGAAGACTTGGTGGAAGAAAACTTATTTGCTCATGGAGATCCAGCCCTAGCAGAACTGGGGAAGAAGGCAGGGGAAAGGAGGCGGGTTCTCTGCAGACCTGACTGGTGAAGTGACCCAGCAAAGGACACGTGAGTGATTCTCTTTCCTGTAGCACAAATCAGGCAGATCTGCTTTCTAGATAAACTGGTTCGAGGAGAGGAGACCTAATCTTCATTAAATGAGTCGGAGTGAAGCCAGATGTTCGTAGCTAGAGTTAGGCGGCATGACTCCTGCCACCTGCTGTTGCCAATTTGTTCCTGGGTCGCCCATCTGACCTTTTGTCCACAAAATGAAGCAGTGAAAGACTCCTTCTGCCAACTCAGTAAGGGAAAGGGTCCTCCTCCCATTGTTCCATCCTGAAGGTAGCGTATCTGGTGACTGTTGGTGTTTGAAAGTCCCAATTATTTATGTCATCCACCCTGTGGATCCTGAATCAGTTGAGAACTAGGCCTAGAAGTCCAAAAGGGCTCAGTGTACCTGCCTTATTTCAATCCCAGGAGAATGCAGCTCTGATGCCAGGGTAACACATACTTCATAGTCTTACCCATCTGAATTGAATTTACGTCCCCATCACAGTCAGGGAAGCTATAGTCCATGGGAGTAAAGGCAGACTTTGAAGGCATGTATGAGTCTAGAGCGTGGAGACCCCTGAGGCCTGTGGACAGGCTGATCCAAAGAGAGCCAATGAGAACCAGTCATGTGCCCAGGACACTTCCCTGTATGGGCAGGTGGGACCTAAAGGGAATGGAGAAGACCTGGGGGAACGGCACAAATTCTCATTTTAAGATCTGATGCAGGAATAGGAGGAGAAAATAGCAACTCTGCATTCATTCTCTCTTTCTCAGTGAAACCTACCATCCCATTCTGCTTTTGCTGGTTTCCCCTCAGCCTACACAGTGATGAACAGACTCGGTTCCTCCGCAAATCTGTACTCAGACTTGGCTTGTGAAGGTGAAAAGGGACAATCCAGCTCAGCCAGTGGTCATCCTCGGCCAGGTCTTCCCTGATACGGGCATTCCAGCAGAGGAAGGGGGAAGTGAGACAGGAAGGGAGGCAGCCTGTCAAGGATGTTGTCAAATACCCACTTGATGAGTGGAGTTCATGCCCCAGGGGACTTCTACAGCCAGTATACAAAAGACATCTTGAGTTCTTCCAAAGTGAGGGAGCCAGGTGTTCATTTACCACATTCTATCAGTCATCACTTAAGGCTGCTTTTGTAGCATTTCCAGGCGGGGATACACACGGTATGCAATCTGCGCTTTCAGAGTAAACCAGTGTAGCAGTTAGGTGTGAGCCACTCACCGACTCCCTGCGTCTGTCTCTGTGTGTTTTTGTTGCTTTGGTAACAAGAGATTTTCTAGGCCCCCCTCTCAGGTAGAATGTACGGCCACAGTGAACAGTTCTACCACTGTTGTGCTGACAAAATCCCCCCCAAGGAGCAGTCAGCCTCTGACATACATGAGAAAACAACAGACTTGAACAAGCTCCACAACCAGCTCCCTGACTGGATTTACAGGAACTGTCAAGAGACAATGGCAGGTTCAGAAGCTCCGCAAAACATCTGCTGCAGCAATTTGCTGACCCCATTTCAGATATTGACTAGTTGAGAGTGAATTGGGGTTTGACAAGTTTCTTTCTCTCTGAGTTTGGGATGGATCTTGCCTGCTTTCTACCTGACCATTCAAAATGCTGGCACAGCTCCTAGGCCACCCCTCAGGGCTGGTGCCTGGAGCACACTTCCTGAGGCTACTCTTGGCTCTTCTGGAATGAATAGGAAAGTGAATCCTGAGAAGCATATGGGAAGTCTGCATGTCAAATGGAGCCATCCACCTGAGCTTCTGGATTCTGTCCTGCTCCCAGCCTTTTGCATCTATGTTCTGCCCAGGCACCCGTTGGCTGGTCTTGGGTTTCTCCTCTGCTACAGCTGCAGTGCAGGCCCCACTGGGGGGTAATGTATCCTGCTGTCTCCCAGGGCTGATTCTCTGGTGGCCATGCTGGCCAGCGGGGTCCTCCCTGGAGCCTTGAGGATCTTGCCTCTGCAGAGGTGAAGCAATGGATTTTCAGGGGATAACTTGCAAATTCTGCTAAACTTAGAGAAAACCTTGTGTGAAAACCCACACAATTTTCTAGGTTACATGCCAAGCATTTTCAAGGACAGACCTGTCCATTAGCTTTCCTATTTCTTGATGCAAGTGAAATACTCTTGGGGGGTGTTCACATTCCAGTCTACATACTTCAGGTGTGCAGAAGTAGAAGTTTATTTCTCTTTAACTGAACTTAACACTTTTTAAGGGTTGACTTTTGTCCCCCTAAAATGGTATGTTGGAATTTTAAGTCCTAGTACCTAAGAATATGATCTCATTTGGAGATAGAGTCATACAGAGGTAATCAAATTAAAATAAGCTCAGAAGAATAGGCTCTAATCCAATGTGACTAGTGTCCTTACAACAAGTGGAAAGGTGGACACAGGCAAACAGACAGGGAGTTCACCAAGGGAGGGTAAAGTCAGAGATCTGTGTGATGTTTCTATAAGCAAGGAATGTGAAGAGGGCCAGCAGTCCACCAGAACCTGGGGGAGGCTTGGAAGTCTCTTTCTTGGCCCTCAGAAGGAAGCAATCTTGCTGACACCTTGATCTTGGACATCTACCTCCAGAATTGTGAGAGAGGAAATTTCTATTATTTAAGCCACCAGTTGGTTGAGCTTTGTTACCACAGCCCTAGCAGAATAATACAACAATCAAATCTTTTCCAGTGATGGTGATAAACTTGATCCTGCCAATTCAAAGCAAAACTGGAAATCTTCAGTTGAACTCAGTCTCTTTTGAATAAATACTGAGGCAGTTCAGATTTTTCTCTCCCTTTCTGCCTTTTCTCCAGGCTGTGGCCATAGGCAGAGGGGTCTGTCCTCTCTGAATTCTGCTGATATGATGTTCTTCTTGTTGGGTCGTCTGTAAATGCTCTCTTGCTGAAATGTTCACTCCCCATGCCACCCCAGGTATCAGGTCACTGGATCCAACCAGTTTAGTGGCTCAATACCCTTGTCTTAACTGTAAGACTTAGCCAGGTCTGCCAGCTCATTCTCAGCCTCCTTCACACCTGTCTTGAGTGATGTGGGGTCAAGTAGGGATGGGGGAAACTTTCAGGTGTCCTGAGCCCACCTCTGGTATCATGCACTACGAGGGCAGGGAAGTAGTAGTCCCAGAACATGCCTCTGCCATTCCAAACCTATCTTACCACCACTTTGCCTCTCATCTGGCTGCGCGTATGTCAAGGAATCCTTTGTAAGGCCAGGGTGTGTGAGCTCTGCGGCATCACTTTTAGCAATTGGAAACTGGAGACATTCTGAAAGCCTACCAGTGGAAAAATGATGAAATAGTGGAGGAGTAGCCATTTTATGGAATACTATGCAGTATGGGGTAGCCCTTTTTATCCTGACATGAAAAGATCTGCAAGACTTTGGAGATATATATTTGGTAATATAACTAATACCATACATTATGTTCTAGAACAATACATATGATTACATTCTTGTGAAAACAAAACTACAAATGTGTATATGGATGCAAATACACAGAAAATCCTGGATGGACATTTAGCTAAGTGTTAACAGTGTTAGAGCAGATGTAAGGACTGGGAGAAGGGGGCAGGTATGTGAAAGGGAATGTTCACTTTTTCCTCAAAACCTTTTTGTGTTACATGAAATATTAACAGGACTGTATTCATAAACTGTGAAATTTTGATAAATAAAAAAGTTAATAAAACACCTCAAAAAATAGCATAAGTCATATGGAAAATGGCCTGCCTATCCCTTTCTCAGCACCTCTGAAGTAACCTGTTCATTCTCTTTATTAAGTTCAAAAAGGATCAGGCAAACTTGTTGGCTTTAATCAGATCCTCTCTTTCACTTAGATGTTGTTGGCACAAGCCTTAATGAATAATAAAGGACCAGAAAATAGAGCTCCCAATTGCCTCCAGACCACTGCCTGCGTTGTCACCAAGGCTTTTGGCAATACAAAAGGAATAAAGTTGAATCAAGTAACAAGGGGAAATCAATATCTTATTCATGTTAAACTTGCCCTCACGCCCTCCATTATGTGACTCACTACAAGGAGAATCGATCTGTTTCTCTTCTGGTGGAACGTGGGGGCTCTAAAATTTTCATTTATATGTATTAATTTTAAGAAGAGAACTTCCCTTCATGGAGTTATTTCCTCTGTCTATAAAACTGGTGAATTAATAGCCGTTTCAGAGCCCCTCCTGTTTGATTCAGCTCCAGTCCTGCATACTAAGTAAACATTCTTGTAGGAACAGTTCTTGGGTCAGGACAAGGATAATAATGGTCATTAATAACCATCACTCATTACCCAGTTCTTCTTCCCCTGAGCTCTCCTAACCTACTGTTCATAAATGCTCTTTAATATGCTAAGTGCACTGGCCCTGCAGAGGCAGACACAAGCAGAGGGAGGGTGAATGCAGCTGGCATTATGAGCCCTGGCCTGTGCAGCGTGCATTCTCAGATTGCTTTTCCCACCTCTGGGGTGCAGGGTTAATGGTCACTGTGCAAGACTGTTTGGGAAGGGACTGGTGGAATCTAATCCCTGGCTTTTGTGGGTGGACCCGTGTGTATGTCTGTATGAACGGGACGGGCTGGAGTAATCGCCAAGTCTGCGTGCTAACTGCCCTCTGGAAGCTATTGCTATTCTGAAGGCCCTAAGGAAATTATATCTTTATTGCGGTCTAAAATGGGCTCTATTAACTCTCTCTGTTGCCCTTACCTGATTCTTATTACTCTGAAATCTTCTTTATCCAGCTGCAACTAAATTACCTTCTCATTTTGCCCAAGAGAACCTAGATTATTTCTGTTTGTGTGACCACTGTCCCCAGTGTGGGTCCCTGTCCTTATATGTTCCTGGCCTCCCTTCATCAGCAGCCTCTTCCCCAGCTAGCAGGTTCCCCATGGATACAAGGGCATAATTCTCTTTTTCCAAACAAGTTGGGACAGATTTTCTGTTTTTTGCTTTTGGGGGATGTGACTGTCACCTTAAAACACAGATTCTTGCACCTTTATTTTGTCATCTTTGAGTAGATGACGAGTCATTAGAAGTCAGAGAGAATAGGCAGAACTAATGGTGAACATATAATTATGGTTGGAACTTGAAACAGTATTTGTGAGCTATTGTTTAACATGATTTTCTTTTCTGATTTGTGTATATACGTGTTTCAGTAATGTATATCTACATTTATTTTGTCAGTGGGTAAACTCTTTATTCCCTGGAGCCTCTGGAAAACAACGCTTTTCTGTTAACTACGCAGGTGAATATTCTGCACATGTACACTTCCTCTTGTGATCTTTCCGGTAGATTTTTTTTTCCTTCTAAAAGCAGGAGCTCAAATGTCAGAGCACATCACCTGACAAATGATTAGGGAATTATTCTTCTTAAACCAAATGAATGCCCAAATAAATCAGCTCTTGAAAGTGAACTGAAGGCTCCTCAAGCTGTGCCTGGGATCATTAGTAAATGGAAGAGACGCCTCTGCCCACAGCTTGTCATTCCAGTGTCCCCCAACCCCGCAGGCCGCAGAGACGGGGAGGGCTGGAGAGCCTTTAGGAGGTTGAAGCCTGCCATCTTGTGGCTACTCCGTAGAATTACCTTACATTTCATAAAGTTTAAGAACGGCAACTGTTGGAATTTACCGAAGGTGTTAACTCGCAAACACTCACGGGTGCCATCCGAACTGGGGCTGTGGTTGCTCCCTCATGTACCCAGAATTCTAACGCTTGAAAATGACCACCCAGACATCTTCGTTTAGGAAGCAAACGAGAAGGTGGATGGTGGAGAGGGCAGGAGCTCTACTGCGCCGTCAGGTTCCTACCCTAGAATCTGTAATGCTGAGAAGTGGGACCATCTGGAGTGCCAGTGACTGCAGCCGCCTCCAGTTCTAGACAAATGAGTAATTTCTTAAGCACCCTTCTGATGAGCACGAAAACTTCAGGCTTGTTAGCTGAAGTGTCATTTGCAGGTGCGCCTGGAAAGAGGGAGGCAGGTGGTGCAGCAGAGCGCCCCACTCAAGAGGAGGAGCTCTCCATTGGGTGCTCAGCAAATGAAAAGTAAGGATGCCTGCTGGCAATTGGAGGATCTTCCTTCAACCTGGACAGATAGGAATGGAAAAAAATGAGAGCGTCTTCAAGATGCTTCCTGTGGCTTATGCTTTTTTAAGGTTAGAGAACATCTGGAGGTGTTGCTTTTAAAAACCCTTGGTTAGATTTCAGTGTTTTTTCCATGTCCTGATCCTGTTTTCTTCAGGTTCTAGGAGTTGGAAAGTGACAGAGGAGTATTGTTGCTGTGGTAACTGCAATCTACCTAGAGGTCAGAGTATGGGAAAAAGAGGGAGGAGGGGGGTGCTTATGGAGATCCCAAAATGACATAAAAAGTAAGAGTGAGGTGAGGGGCTGAGCAACTTACTCATGTTCAGACACAGCTGCTTAATTCTTTTCAGTTTTTCCATATGTGAGTAGGAACTGAAGGGAGTGATCAAATTTGCCAGCTGATTGTCTTCCAAGGATGTGAGTGTGGGGGGACAGCTTCTAAGGATGCTCATGTAGCATGGTATGTATGTGCTATTTAAAGAGGTGCATTGGCAGAGTTAAATTTGAGGGTTTTTAAAAAAGTGCCAACTGATTTAGTCAAGATGGGAACAGAAAATCACCTTGAGTGAATGTTCCTTGTTCTACAAAGAATGCTTGAGAAGGCTCCCTTGATTATGTAAATGTCAGACCAGAAGGCCTCTGGTCCCAGGAGACAGGAATAACAAGACATCCTGTGCTTTGAGTGGTTTAGAAAAGGTTCCTCCACAAAGGAATTGGTGGTACAGAGCAGCAGCAGGGAGGGCTTTGTGTTGAAACAGTTGTGTGGTCAAGTAAGATAAAAATTGGAATTAGTTGCTCACTCCCAGTTTTCCAAAAACTTGTCTTACCTTGACTTTTGTGCCCAGACACTCCTTCTTCTCTCTCTGCACCAGTGTCTGCTTTTTCCTTCCCTCCTTTTTTTGCAAGATTGTGTTCCTCCACCACCTGTTGGTCTTCCTCAAGGACCTGGTCCTGCTAAAGGAACATTTTCAAAAAGATAAAATCAAGACACTCCTGCAAATATAAAGGAGCACATCAAAGATTTTATGTAACTCATTAAGAAACCAGTAAGGTGTTAAAGTCAGGTCAAAGAAAAAGTTAAGGAACAGACACATATAATTCAGGAATGCTGAAATGGATTTGCTTATAGATGCAAACTGGTCAACATCCTATAGAACATGAAAACATGTTTGGGGTCTTTTCTATGGGGTAAAAATCTATTGTATCTCTATTGGGATAAGATTTCATCACAGAGCTATGGACAGCAATCATTTGCTTTGCTATTACTTTTCTACAAATTAACTTCAGCCTCTAAGAGAGTTGTACAATACTTGGCCAATAGGAAGACAATCAAAGGTGCCCAGGTCTGTAGAATCAGGCAATCCCCAGAGGGTCCAGAAGTCAGCAATCTCTAGTGCCCATTTCCAAGGTTTTGGTAATTTTCGCTGACAGTCTTGAGCCCTCTAACTCTTCTGTACCCTCTCTGAGTAATCTCACCTAAGCCATAGATTCCATTACTTCCAATAATGGCCGACCTTCAAGTTTATATCTTTGGCTTAGTTCTCTCAGCTCCAAACTTCACAATTCCTCTTAGATGACTTTGACAAGGTAAATTTCTCAAGGTCACTTAGCTTGTGAGAAGAGCTGAGATCTGAACTTGGGACTACCTGATCTCAGAACTGGAGCTAAAGCCACAACATTAACAGAAGGTGCTTTGGGAGGTGCCCCCACTCAGGGGCCTGGAACCTATGTGGCAGAACCCTTATCTTTCTGTCATAGTGAGGAGAAGTTCTCCTCTGGGGAGCAGGAGGCTGGAGATAGGGACTTCACCATTTCTCTGGCTGAATTACAGCTAGAAGCCGGGGCTGTGGGCTGTCCATGGTGAGGGTTGTTACTCCCTGCTGATGAGGCAGGAGTAGGTGACCCCTCTTCGACTCCTGGGCTTTCAGAAATGGGGGGTTCTGGTGCTGTGGTCTTGCTCTAACTACCTCCTACTTTGTCCTGTATGAAGACAGAGGCCTTCAGCCCAGGCCTCGTGTAGGAATACAGTGGAGTGGGTGGCAGGGGCCAGGAGAGGGGGTGGGAGTGTTGGGGTTTTCCCAGGGGATGCTTCCCGGGTTTTCTGAGGGTGTCCACGGACTCCACCTCTGCCTGCAGGCCAGGGCTTTTGCTGCCATCTGCCTTTAGCTCTTCCCTCCCTCAGTGTCCACACTTCTCTTCAGGAGGAAAGAAGTCTTAAGCCCCATGGGGCCCTGACTGGTCTTAGAAACACATTTTGCCCCATGTAGATACATCTTCCTCAGTGGTCTCTGTTTCTTCCCTTTCTGCTTTCTCAGCCCCAAGCCCAGGGACTGTTCAATCAGTTGGAGATAAGATGAAAACAAATAACACAGAGGTGAGGATAGCCAATTGCCATAACCCTCACTCAGTACATGTGGGAAAAGTGAATTTATGCCTGGTAGAAAGAGTAAGGGAAATTTTCTTGAGCAGAAAAGCCCCGTTTCCAGCCAAATCTACCCACTTGCCTGGTTCTTCATTCTTTTCTCTGCCAGGGAGCTATCATGTATGCAATCCCTGTGTCAGCAGGAAACATCTCCCTAGGGGCTGCATTTACTTCATTGAGGGGCAAGTAGAGGCATCAAGTTGCTTGGCCTTAGTGTTGACACAAAACCCAGGGAATATGCATTTTGCTAACGTTGGCATTCCCTAACTAGCAATCATTCTTAACATAGCATTCTGGAAAATAAGTCTAGTGAAAAGAGAATTGTGAACTCGGGGGTTGGGGGATAGAACAGGGAGGAGCACTTACTTTCTCGTACATCATAGGAATTGGCTTGCCACAGTTGCATCCAGGCCACATGCCTGTGGTAAGATAATGAAACTGATGTTTTCACAAGTCCCAGCACAGGTTCCTAGAGGTGGGGGTAGGGGGAGCCTTGCCCAGGTAATCCCTCTGCCCAGATCTCAGGGCCTGCCTGGGGCTATGCCCCATCCAGTTTACTGGGGTGACTTCTAGCTGAGGCGGGCTCTTAGGCCCTGAGTATATGCTCAGCCTGCTCTTGCTGAGAACATGCCTAGTTGCATGAGATGGAAGGCTTTTCTGCAGTACGAGAACTCCTACCACCTTTGAACTCTTACCACTCTGAAAAGCATCTGCCCACAACACATCATTTGGAAATCTCTTTTCCTTTTTTTTCAATCAGAACTGTCTGAAGCCACTTTCCACATTAAGTGTAATTGCTTTTGGTGCAGTATTTCAAATATGAATGCCTTAGAAACCGTCTTTAATTCTCTTGAGTTAAAAAAAATTCTTCCTTAGGTCTTTCTTTAGGAATGAGGGGATTTCCAACAGTTCCTCTCCTTTTCAGGACCACCCTCTTTTGGGTGTATGTAGTGAAAAGTAGGCTTTTGAAAAATATTACTAAATTGAAGTATAATTCACATTTTATATCATTCATGCACTTAAAGATGGACCACTCAATGGTTTTTAGTATATTCACAAAGTTGTACAAGTATCACTACAATCTAATTCCAGGACATTTTTATCAGTCCAAAAAGAAATGTTATACACATTAATAGTCACTCTTCATTACTGGCTTCCCCCAGGTCCCAGCAACCACCATTTCACTTTCTGTTTCTATAGGTTTGCCTATTCTAGACATTTCATATAAATTAAATCACACAGCATGTGGCCTTTTGTGTTTGGCTTCTCTAACTCAGCATAATATTTTAAAGGTTCTTCTGTATTGTAGCATGTCTCAGTACTTTATTCCTTCTCATTGGTGAATAATATCCACCTTGTTAGATATACCACATTCTGTTTATCCTGTCATTAACTGATGGGTTTGAGTTGTTTCTACTTTTTGTTTATAATCAGCAATGCTGCTATCAACATTCATGTACAAGTTTTGTTGTAGAGATATGTATCAGTTCTCTTGAATATATTCCTAGGAGTGGCATGGAATACATTCCTAGGAGATCATATTGCACCTTAGTGTTTAACTTTTTGAGGAACTGTCAAACTGTTTTCCAAGTGGTTGTACCATTTTACATCCCACCAGCAATATATGAGGGTTCCAATTTCTCCACATCCTTCTCAGCAATTGTGATTGTTGATCTTTTGATTATAGCTATCCTAGTAAGTGTGCATATATCATTGTGGTTTAAATTTTCATTTCCCTAAAGACTAATGACATTGGGCATCTTTTCATATTCTTGTTGGTCATTTGTGTATCCTCCTTGGAGCAATGTCAAGAATTTTTGACCATTTTTCAATTGGATTGACTTTTATTTCTGAGTTATAAGAGTTCTTTATATAGTCTTTTTACAAGTCTCTTGTCAGACACACACTTTGCAAAAATTTCCTCCCATTCAGTGGATTTGTCTTTCACTTTCTTGATCTTGTCTTTTGAAGCACCAAAATTTTCATGAAATTCAATCTCTCTGTTTCCCTGTTATTTGTTCTTTTGGTGTCATGTCTAAGAAACCATTGCCTTACCTCTCTAATCATGAATTTTTGTGCCTATGTTTTCTTCAGAGTTTAATACTTTTGACTATTACATGTGGGTCTTTGGTCCATTTTGAATTAATTTTTATATATGGTGTGAGATAGAATCCAAATTCATTCTTTTGCATGTCTGAGTACCATTTGTTGAAAAGGTTGCTCTTCCCCATTAAATTCTCTGCCCTTCTTGAAAGTCAGTTGACCATAATTATATGATTTTACCTGGTCTCTCAATTCTATTGCTCTTTATGTGTTTCCTTATGTCAGTAGCACACTTTCTTGATTACTGTGGTTTTCGAGAAAGGTTTGAAATCAGGAAGTACTAGTCCCCTCCAACTTTGTTATTTTTCAAAATTGCTTTGGCTACTGAGGGTCCCTGGTACTTCCAATTCAATTTTAACTTTGGCTCATCAATTTCTGTGAAGAAGCTAATAAGAATTTTTATAGGGATTGTGTTGAATCTATAGGTCAATTTGGGGCAAATTGTCATCTTAATAATATTATGTCTGCCATCTAAGCACAAAGGATATCTTCCTATTTAAGTCTTCTTTAATTTTTTTTGATGATGGTATATTATTTTTGGTGTGCAAGTCTTGCTCTTCTTTTGTTAAATTTATTCTAAGTATTTTATTTGTTTTGATGTTATTGAAAATGTAATTATTCCCTTAATTTTACTTTTGGATTATTTATTGATAGTGTATAGAAATACAACTGACTTTTATAAATTGATCTTGTATCTTGTAAACTTGTATAAGATTTTATTAGTTTTGATACTTTTATTGTGGACTCCTTAGGATTTTTTATGTACAAGATCATATCGTCTGTGAATAGAGATAGATTTACTTCTTCCTTCCCAATCTTGATGATGCCTTTTCTTAGGAGACTGTTTTTTTTTTAGAACCTGGGTATTTATTAATAATTTAGTAATAATTATCAAATTAAAATCTCTGAAATCCAAAGTTAACTTTTTCAAATGATTGTTTTAAAAAAAAAATCTTTTTTTCTAGAAGAATTATGGAATTACAAAAGCTTTGCCAGCTAAATTCCTTTTTTTTTTTTTTTTTTTATTGAAGGGTAGTTGACAACAGCATTACATTACATTAGTTTCAGGTGTACAACACAGTGATTCAACATTTATATACATGATAATTCTAGGTACCAGCTATCACCATACCAAGTTGTTACAATATTTTGACTATATTCCTTATGCTATACATTACATCCCGGTTACTTATTTATTTTACAATTGGAAGTGTGTTTATATATATATATATTTTGTGAGGGCATCTCTCATATTTATTGATCAAATAGTTGTTAACAACAATAAATTTCTGTATAGGGGGGTCAATACTCAATGCACAATCATTAATCCACCCCAAGCCTAATTTTCGTCAGTCTCCAATCTTCTGATGCATAACGAACAAATTCTTACATGGAGTACAAATTCTTACATAGTGAATAAGTTACATGGTGAACAGTGCAAGGGCAGTCATCACAGAAGCTTTCGGTTTTGCTCATGCATTATGAACTCTAAACAGTCAGTTCAAATATGAATACTCATTTGATTTTTAAACTTAATTTATATGTGGATACCACATTTCTCTATTATTATTATTTTTAATAAAATGCTGAAGTGGTAGGTAGATACGAGATAAAGGTAGAAAACAGAGTTTAGTGTTGTAAGAGAGCAAATGTAGATGATCAGGTGTGTGCCTGTAGACTATGTGTTAATCCAAGCTAGACGAGGGCAATAAACATCCATGTATGCAGAAGATTTCTCTCAGAACATGAGGGGGGAGGTTCTAAGCCTCACCTCTGCTGCTCCCCATTTTCTCACCAGATGGCCCCCTGCGACTGTGCCTGTCTTAGGTTGTTCCTCCCTTGAGGAATCTTACCTGTAGAAGACTGTTTTTATAACCGGTCTTGCTCACACAATGACCTCCTCCCTCCATCATGACTCCTGTCTCCTCTGGAGCTATTGCCCTCTCCCAGGATCACGCAGCCCAGCAAATAACTTTGAACTTGATATCAGGCACCACAGTCCTAAAGGCCATTGACAATCTGTCTCTCTGCTGGGGATTTTCTTCCTGGGCAATTTTGTCTTCTTATGGTCTCAATGCATGGATATTTTGGGCCTCCTCCTCTCTCTAGGTGGCATTTGCTTCTTCCACTTTCAATATCCCAAGCCCCTTATCTTCTTTCTTTGAGATTCCCTTGAATTTTTCACTTTATTATGCAGACAAGTTCAACTTTCATCTTCTCACATACTACTGTCCATTTATGCTCTGAGACCTTTCACAACAACAGCAAAAAAATTAAAAAGTAAACCCAAATCAAGCCCCAAATAAAAATACCCCATTAAAATGCATCAAAGTATTTTTCTAAACTAAAGAATTGTCTTCTTTGAAGAGGAATTTTGCTTTCCCCTAGAAGTCAGAAGTAGCTGCCATCAGTTTTGCTAAAGATGGTAGTTCCTCCCAACCCACCAAAGGGGAGTTGTACAGGGGGGAGTTAAAAGCCACCTTTTTCTTTTTTAACAGGCTCTGGTCTGATAAGAGAATGTGGAAAATAGAACATCCCCAGATCTCTGGGAGTCTGACGGTGCCACTGCTCACCCATCTTCTCCTGAAGTGAAACAGGCTGAGGCTCAAAGTGTGAACCTGCACAGTGCAATCCAGATCCTGTCTGTGTGGTTTGTGATAGGGAGTAAGGGGCATTCCATGTGAGCAGGTGTCTCATCTCTGGTCTTAGGAAGAGAAAGCAAAAGCTAGTACTGCAGAGTCATTAGGAGCTTGGACCCTGGAGCCAGACTGCTTGGGTTCAAATCCCAGCTCTGTTACTTAGTAAATGTTTGACCTTAGCCAAATTATTATAAACCCTTGCTATGATTCTACCTTATGTTTATATTACCTTATTCATACCTAATTTTTTTTTAAATTTAAAATGAGGATAGTAATAGCAACTTCCTCATAGGATTGTAATGAGGATTAAATGAGTTAATATATGTAAAGCTCTTAACACAGTTCTTGGCATGAAATTAAGAAAGTGTTAAGACAACAATCACTATAACAATACCCTGAAATGCATGAGGCCTTTCCTGCCAGATTGTGAGTTTCTAGGTGGGCTGGGACTGTGCCTTATTTACGGAATTTTGCATCTCAGTATCGGTGCCTGGTGAATAGCAAAGGCCTTTGTCAGATGTCTGTTCCATGAGAGGATGAATGAATATCTTTGAGGAACATTGAATATGTTCCTTTGAGGGGATTAATCACCCACTTAGAGGGTGACTCTTTATCAGGCTGCAGATCAAAAGGAGAAGTTATCAAGTGTCTTCTGCATATCTCAAAGGTACTGGGGAGTGTGTGGGTGAAATGTTAACAGAGAATTAAAATTCAGAAGTTAAAGAAGATGCTAAAATTTAGAAAGAACAACCCAGAGAGAAGAAATGAAAACATTAAGCAAGGTAAGAATAAAGGTCATTATTTGTGGGGAAGGAGAAGTCAGATGAAAAAACCCTAGTAGACCAGGATTGGCAAACTTTTTCTATAAAGGACCGGAGAGTAAATATTTTAGGCTTTGTGGGCTATGCAGTCTCTGTTGCAATTACTCACCCCTGCTGTTGTAGAACAAAGCAGACATGTAAACAAATGGACATAGCTGTATCCAATAAAACTTTACAAAAACAGGAGGTGGGCTAGGTTGGTTTGTGGGCTGTAGTTTGATGTCTGCACTAGAATAATGTCAGGAATGAATAAAGGAATATCAGAGGGACTGTGGCAGCTGGAGAAGCAACTTGCATAGAATCTTTTATTAGAGAAGGAAGTGGCTTTTGCAAGGTCCCAGGGAGTTCTCCTGCCATATGTGTGGCTCCAGGGAGCACTTAATATGACTACTTCACTCTTAAATGTAGTGAATGTGGAGCAGAGTGGACCACAAGATGTGCAGTCCCATAACTTTTTTGATAAGAAAGGGCACTTCAATTAACTTGAAGCTCAGTTACTTAGATTAAAAGTAGAAAAGGCAGATAATCCAAAATTGAGACTCCTTAAATTATTTCTACTTATCTGCAGAATAGATTTTTATATTTATGTTAATGAAGAGACTTATGATCTGGGAATTCATAGAATTTCAAGCACAATAATGAAACCAAACCCTGAAAACATAATTTTCAGACCACCGCCTCAGCCATCCGACTTACTTCTCCATGCTCCAGAGATGCTTCAACCTCTCCTCAGATAGGGATGGGACTTACTTAAAATGAAATTGTTCATTGGTAGCTTAGAAATGAAGCCTCTCCTGGACTATATGCCCACTCAAGAGCACATGACCTATAAACAAACCTGGAAACCATCTCCTTATACCTGAACAATTTTCTTTTCTATTTGACCTCGTTTTCCTCTGGGAAAAGAATGGAGAAAGAGGAAATAGACTGTTACAGAGGCAAGCATTTACCTCCTCAACCCCATTCCATGGAATGGCCCTACAGCACTTTGAATGAAGTAGCTGAGAACATTTGATTTTAGCTCTAATAGTCAATTCTGGTATTTTAGTTTCCTAACCATTGAAGCCTTCAATATAGTTACTAAATTTGCTGAGTCACAGAACAAATATACCTTCAGCCTGTTGTACAATTATCTTAGGAATTATAAAGGCAATAAATGAATGATTGCTTTTTTATTAATACATTAAAACAGAGATGCATAATTGGCCCTTTAATGATCTGGTGGCCGCAAATTAGATAATAGTGTGATTACAAAATGACAGTTACTCCTGACAATCACTTGGCATCACTTTTCAATAGCCTTTTTCAATACATTGTTGGGGACTCTCACTGCCAATGAGAAGGGATCATTCTGAGACTGAACGTAAGCTATGGGGAAGAGTTAAGTTAATTACTCAACTAAGCAAGTGGTTGATCTTTATATTCTTGATCAATGGGTCTTGGGGGTTTAATAACAGCAGTAACATACTGTACCTTTTTCCCTGAATGGTGCCCAAACGATGTTAACTTTGTAATGTAATTACCATCCTTAAATCACTTTATTTCTGAAATATGGTGGCTTTTGATCAGATGAGATTGCTTTCTTACAATCTCATTAGTTAAAAAAAAGAAAGGGAAGAAAGTCTTCCCTTAATAGAAAGGCAGGGAAGGATGGAAAGTGATTTCATTACATGTTACATGCTAATTGGCTGAGAAAAAAACAATAATGTTATCATACATAGACTCAGAGGTTTGCAAAGCACTATCACATTCACAACTAAATTTAATCCTCATGGCTCTGTGTCTTGGTTGTAGTGGGTTTACAGAAATTGTTCTAGAAAGAGTCCAAAAGCATAAATCTAGTGATTCTTATCAACCAGGTGAAATTTCTGTATCCTGTATATTTGATGGGGACATTTGACTTTTTAAAAATAGATTAAAAATATTAATATGTAATATATAAAAAATTCTTATAATGCTTTGATTAAATAGTTTAATTATTGACAAGTAAACTATGTTGAAATTGTAAATTGCAACATTATCCTCTGTTGCTAACTTGAAGCTATATATTTTATCTGTATTGAATTTCACTATGTCTTCTGTTTTCTCCTGAAACTGAATAATGAAATTAAGCATCTCTCAATAATGAGAGCACTCACTGTATTGACTGATTTCTAACTGCTCAGCTCTGTCTTTGATTTCTTTTTCTCTAAACACTTCTTTCTGCCTTTTGATATCTAGTACCAGAAACCATTTTACAAGGCAACTGAGAACAGGGCAGAGAGCTGAAATTGAGGCCACCCCACGGGACCCTCAAATGCCATTTTGCAGGCTGGAGAAATGGCTAGGTGACAGCTACTAGGTGCAAACCTAGGGCACTTGTATCTGGAATTTCTGTTCCAAGCACCCAGAGTCAATGCATAAAATCACCTTTGTATTTTCAAGTTCTTGGTTGCAGGGTGAATATTTATGACTCTAGAGACATATGCAGCATTCATTCTTTTATTCATTTGTATATTCCACAATTATTTACTGCATAGCCATGATGTCCCAGGCACTGTATTAGTTATGGGCATAAGAACTCAACAAAGCAGCTATGGTCTTTGCCTTCACAGGGAATATAGCAGAGAAAAGAAGACAGTCCCATATCAATCTGTTTATTGAATGATAAGCAAACTTTAATCCAAATGGAGTTGATTTCTTTCTCTTTCTTGTCTTTCTTTCTATGTCTTCCCTTCCCCTCCCTTTTCCTCCCATTTCCTCCCCCTCCTCCCTGCCTTTCTATCTCTTACCAATGGGGTTCCTAAAATTATTCTCAAGACGATACAAATTTGGTGTAATTCAGTTTATTGGATAATGTTAATTTGGGAATGTGAGATAACAAAGTCCTGGGAGCCAGCCATATTTCTGTTCTAAAAGTTCACATTCTTTTTCTGTTGGGCTTTAGGTTTCCAGGCAGTATAAAACATCCCCAGGAGGAATGTTAGTATTTAAGAAAGCCTTTGTTAGTTGCCATTCTCCTTTCATCCATTTATTTTTAACTAAGGAGGAATAAAAAGAAAGGCCAATATCTCTTCCACTGAATAAGTACCATTTATTGAACTCCTACTGTGTGTTGGGTGTTTTCCACAGATAATCTCTAATTTCTCACAGATAACTTTCGAGGTGGCATTGTCATCCTCTCCATAGATGAACCAGTGGAAGCGGAGTGAGGTCTGGTAAGCTGGCGGGGGTCACACAACTTGTGTGTGAAGGAGTTGGAACTCAGCAGCATGCGCGAACGAAGCCCTTGTTGCTCTTGCTGGTTGCTACTGCTTCCAGGTCCCTAAGTGCCCCTGTGTCCACAGCTGCATGATTACTTGGGCTCTGCTTGTTTTCTTTAAGTAAGGGTGAGACACTGGATGCCTCTCCTTCTCCCTGAAGGCTAAGTTAACTACCTTTCTGTATCAGATTATCATATGGTGATTTTAATTTTGGTTTGATCTAGAAAGAACTGGTTCCAGTTATGGTACAAAGTCTGGCCATGTCTTTCAACCTATGAAGAAAAATGAAAATTTTCTTTTCTCTCTTTCTGGGATAACAAGGGAGGTGACCCATCATTAAAGTGTCTTAGGAACATGGGCCTCTATAGGTTCTAATTTCATATATCATTAGCAGCCACATTTTGTAGGTCAAAAACACAAGATACAAAGGAATAACCAAATTAATTTTTTTCAGTCTGAAGTTGGGGATTAGTTGCAAGACTAATTAAGTTTGTTTTGTTGAGGTTATCACTTGAAGATGATAATATTTTTAAGAAAAGATCAAATTTGTTGTGTTGATATCTTTAGAAATTTTACCTTCATTTAGTATTTCTTACAAGGTGGTTATAGGGCATTTGTAAATAAATATCACTGGATGCAATTTCTTTTAGGAACATTATTTGCTTACCATGAAAATGAAGGTTTTTAACCCCACTTTGAAGTCTGCTCAACCAGAAAACTGTTTTTGTAGCTGAATAAAAGCATTTAACTCAATATGTTGACTTTGGTTGCTTTTATGCCTGTTTGCAATAATTCCTATAAGATGAATGCTTAGCAAACTCTAGTGTCAATAGATAAGGGTTTTTGGAGTTAGAATTAATTGCAAGGGTCTAGGTGAGACACAGTGATCATTTGCTTCAAGGTTTGTCTGGAAGCTCAAGGTTATATGCTGAAACTGCTTACAGTCACAGTTGCTAACTATGGTGGCTCAAAATGTACATGCTGGAAGGATTCTACTGAAACAGCTGCACACACTTTTAATATACTGGGAATATATGAAGTATTCATTCATTCCTTCATTATTTTAACAATGACTTATTGAATGCCTATTATTATGTACCAGGCACTACGATAGATAGAGATGAAACAGAGGAGAACCAAACAGTCATGATTCTTATGATTCTTGTCTTTGTGGAGCTTTCAGTGTAATGAAAAAGACAGAAGTTTGAAAAGTATAAATACAAAATAGCATAGCCTTACAAATTAGGGTAAGAAGTTTGAAGGAAAAGTATAGAGTTCTGAGAAAGCAAAGAATAGGGTGGCCCTGAAGGGTTCTGTGTGGAGGCATCATTAAGCTGAATCCTGTAGATTGAGTAAGCATTGACTAGGGAGAAGTGGGGAGAAGCACACTGCCAATAGTGGAGGTGGTGCTGAGGAGGCAACTAGCTTGGCAAATTCAAGCACTGATAGAGGCCAATATGACATGGTGGGGGAGGGGAAAGGGATGCTAGCATGAGGCATGGAGGCATGCTGACCCTGATAAAGATTTGGATTTTTTTCCCTGAGGACAGTGAGGAATTTTTAAGCAAGCAGTGATATAACCTGACTGACATTTTGATATTACCACTTTCTGGTAAGTGGATTTGGATAATGTTTTGGAAGGGACAAGAATGGAACCAGGGAGATCAGTTATAAGTTTATGGTAGGAGTCCAGGTGAGAGATGGCAGTAGCCCAGAGTGGTAAGGAAAGAGATGGAAAACAGTGGGTGAATTCTGGAAATGTTTGGAAGTAGATTCAATAGACTGGCAATGGATTGGGTGTGAATCTGGCAGCAGAGACCCTGAACTCTAATAACTTTCAGATATTCAGTTTTATCCATTGGGTGAATGGAGATGTAATTTTGCTGAGGTGGGGAAGGCTGGAAGAATAGTGGATCTGGAGCAGATAATTAAAAACTTCAGTTTATCCTAGGTTTTTTCTAGATACCCTTTATCAGAAGAAGGATGCTACTTTCTATTTCCAGTTTGCTACAACTTTTTAAAAAATCATGTATGTTCAATTCTATGAACTGCTTTTTCTGTACCTATTGAGAATGTCATAGGATTCATCTCCTTATTTTAATAATGGAGCAGATTGCATTGAATAATTTTTTAATGTCAAACCAACTTTGCAGTTTTGGAATAACCCTAGTTTGGTTGTGATGTATAACCTTTTTTACACGTTGCTGGATTTGATTTGCTAGAATGTGTTTAGAATTAAAAAATGTTTTTAAATCAATGTCATAAGAGAGATAGGCCTCTAATGTTCCTCTCTTGCAATGTCCTTGTAATTCCAGGTTTTGAATTAAGACCATACTGGCCTTAAGAAATGAATTGAAGAGTGATCTTTCCTTTTCTCTTCTCTGGAAGAATATGTGGAAAAACTGGCATTGTTTTTCTTGAAATATTTTGTAGAATTCACAGTGAAGTCACCTAGGCCTGTAATTTTCTTAGTGGGAAGGTTTTTTTGCCAATTTTTAAAATTTTGGTATCATTAATACACAATTACATGAGCAACATTGTGGTTACTAGACTCCCCCCATTATCAAGTCCCCACCACATAACCCATTACAGTCACTGTCCATCAGCAAAGTAAGATGCTATAGAATCACTATTTGTCTTCTCTGTGTTATACTGCCTTCCCTCTGCCCTCCTCTAACATTATGTGTGCTAATCGTAATGCCCCTTACTCCCTTTCTACCTCCCTTTCCAACCTCCACCCCCAGTCCCTTTTCCTTTGGTAACTGTTAGTCCATTATTGGGTTCTATGGGTCTGCTGCTGTTTTGTTCCTTCAGTTTTTTCTTTGTTCTTATGCTCCACAGATGAGTGAAATCATTTGGTACTTGCCTTTCACCACCTGGCTTATTTCACTGAGCATAATACCCTCTAGATCCATCCATGTTCTTGCAAATGGTAGGATTTGTTTTCTTCTTATGGCTGAATAATACTCCATTGTGTATATGTACCACATCTTCTTTATCCATTCATCTACAGATGGACACTTAGGTTGCTTCCATTTCCTGGCTATTGTAAATAGTGCTGCGATAAACACAGGAGTGCATATGTCTTTTTGAGACTGGGAAACTGCATTCTTAGGGTAAATGCCTAGGAGTGGAATTCCTGGGTCAAATGGTATTTCTATGTTTAGTTTTTTGAGGAACCTCCATACTGCTTTCCACAATGGTTGAACTAGTTTACATTCCTACCAGCAGTGTAGGAGGGTTCTCCTTTTCTCCATATTCTCACCAGCATTTGTTGTTCCTATTCTTTTCTATGTTGGCCATCCTAACTGGTTGAGGTGATATCTCATTGTGGTTTTAATTTGCATTTCCCTGATAATTAGCAATATGGAGCATCTTTTCATGCGCCTGTTGGCCATCTGAATTTCTTGTTTGGAGAAGTGTCTGTTCAGATCCTCCACCTGTTTTTTTAAAAGGGTTATTTGTTTTTTGGGTGTTGAGGCATATGAGTTCTTCATATATTTTGGATGTTAACCCCTTGTCAGATATGTCATTTACAAATATATTCTTCCGTACTGTATGATGCCATTTTGTTCTGCTGATAGTGTCCTTTGCTGTGCAGAAGGTTTTTAGCATGATATAGTCCCATTTGTTCATTTTTTATTTTGTTTCCCTTGCCCAAGGAGATGCGTTCAGGAAAAAGTTGCTCATGTTTATAGTCAAGAGATTTTTGCCTGTTTTTTTTCTAAGAGTTTTATCATTTCATGACTTACATTCAGGTATTTGATCCATTTTGAATTTACTTTTGTTTATGGGGTTAAACAATAATCCAGTTTTATTCTCTTGCATATAGCTGTCCAGTTTTGCCAACACCAGCTGTTGAAGAGGCTGTCATTTCCCCATTGTATATCCATGGCTCCTTTATCATATATTAATTGACCATATATGCTTGGGTTTATATCTGGGTTCTCTAGTCTATTCCATTGGTCTATGGGTCTGTTCTTGTGCCAGTACCAAATTGTCTTTATTAGTGTAGCTTTGTAGTAGAGCTTGAAGTCAGGGAGCATAATTCCCCCTGGTTTGTTCTTCCTTCTCAGGGTTGCTTTGGCTACTCAGGGTCTTTTGTGGTTCCATATAAATTTTAGAACTATTTGCTCTAGTTTGTTGAATAATGCTGTTGGTATTTTGATAGGGCTTGCATTGAATCTATAGATTTCTTTAGGCAGGATGGCCATTTTGACAATATTAATTCTTCCTATCCATGAGCACAGGATGTGTTTCCATTTATTGGTATCTTCTTTAATTTCTCTCATGAGTGTCTTGTAGTTTTCAGAATATAGGTCTTTCATTCCTAGGTATTTTATTCTTTTTCAATACAATTGTGAATGGAATTGTTTTCCTGATTTCTCTTTCTTCTAGTGCTTCATTAGTGTATAGGAATGCAACAGATTTCTGTGTATTAATTTTGTATCCTGCAACTTTGCTGAATTCAGATATTAGATCTAATAGTTTTGGAGTGGAATTTTATAGGGTGTTTTATGTACAATATCATGTCATCTGCAAACAGGGACAGTTTAACTTCTTCCTTGCCAATCTGTCTGCCTTTTATTTCTTTGTGTCATCTAATTGCTGTGACTAGGACCTCCAGAACTATGTTGAATAAAAGTGGGGAGAGTGGGGGAAGGTTTTTTAATAAGTGAAATAATTTTACATTAATTTGAGTTGTGCTAAGTTGTATGTTTTATGGACTATGTCTAATTTATATTGGCATGTAGTTTCTTTTTTTTTATAATATCTTCTTATGTTTGTGGGATGTATAGTGATCCTATAGGATGCATCTTTTTCATCCCTGACATTATTTGTGCCTTTTTAAAAAGGAGTTAACCATTGTATTAGTATTTTAAACAAATCCATGTCTTCCTTGACAATTCCTCTACTATATATGTTTTCTTTTTCATTAATATGTTATCTTTATATTTCCTTTCTTGTTTCTGTGGGCTGAATTTTCTGTTCTTTTTCTAACTTCTTGAAGTGGACACTCAGTGCATCGATTTTTGAGTCTCTTTTTCTATTGTATGCCTTTAGGGTTACACATTTCATGTAAGTGGTTTGAATATATATTTTTTTGGTCATTGGGTTAATATTGGTTCTATAATTTCCTTTGTTATTTCTTCTTTGGCCCACAGGTACTTAGAAATTTACTTCTTAATTTTTGAAGATTTTCTAGTTATTCAGCTTAATTCCATTGGAACTAAAGAACATACTCTGGTATGATTTTGATTTTTTTGAAATATACTGAGACTTGCTTTATGGCTCTGAATATGGCAATTTTGGAAAATGTTCTGTGTGTTTTTGAAGATCATGTATATTCTGTAGTCATTAGGTGTAATGTTCTATAATGCATATCCATCAAGAAAGATTTATTTATAGTGTTTAGATTGTTAGTATCCTTATTGATTTTTTTGACTGCTTGTTTTAACTATGAGAGAAGTGTGTTAAAATCTTTCACTACAATCTATCAAACTGTGGATTTGAACATTTCTTTTTTTATTTTTTGCTGTGTATGTTTTGAAGCTATATTACAAGATACAAGCAAATGTAGAATTGTATCTTCTGGGTGTACTAGCATTTTTATTATTATGCAATATTCTTTAACTGTAATGTTTCTTGTTCTAAAGTCATATTTATCTGATAGCAGTATAACTACCATAGCTTTCTTTTGATTTGTATTTTCATGGTATATCTTGTTTTGTAGTCTTGCTTTTGACCTTTCTGTATTATACCTGAATGCATTTATTTAAGTAGTGTAGTTTTTAAAAAAGCAATCCCTGAAATATTTATCTTTTAGTTGACATATTTAGTTCATTTACATTGAAGATAATAACTGATGTATTTGGGCCTAAAACTGCTATCTTACCATTTGCTTTTTATTTGTTCCTTTTGTTCTATATTCTTTTTAAAAACTCTTTTGTCTTTGGATTATTTTCTGTATCCCAGATTAAGCTTTATTTTACTCTTGTATTGGTTATCCTAGAGATTATAGTATGCATCCTTGTCTTATTAAAGTCTAATGTAAATTAATACATTTTCCTCATATCAAATAATTTGGAAATCTTAGATCAGTGCTACTCAAAGTGTGATTTTTGGTTCAGTCTGTTGTCTGTGAGAGTTAATTTTATCTGTCAACCTTGCTAGGCCATAGTACCTAGATATTTAGTCCAAAATAGTTTATATACATCACTGTAAATGTATTTTTTAAATGATATTAAGAGCAGACTTCTGTAGGCTTCTTATTTAAACTTAGTAGACCTTGATTAGAGCAGGTTATTTTCCACAAAGTGGGCGGCCTTCATCCAATCAGTTGAAGGCCTTGAGAAAGAGGGGGTTCTGCCTCCAGACTGTTTTCAGACTCAAGATGTAGCATGAACTCTTCCCTGGGTCTCGAGCCAGCTGGCCAGCGTGCTGTGCAGATTTTGGACCTGCCAGCTTCCACAATCATGGGAGCTGATCTCTTAAAGCAAATCTCTCTCTCTTTATACCCATCCTGTTGATTCTGTTTCTCTGGAGAATCCTGACTAATACAAGGCCCTACACCAGAACCTGGGGAGTTCACAAGGATTTCCTTCCTTGGCAGGTCCCAAACTCTCATTTTTGTCCCCTTGCCTTTTAAGTTTGTTGAAAGTTTTGCTCCATTTCTGTGGCTCTCAGAAGGGGGATCTCCCTAGGGAAAAGGTGGTTGACAATGGTAGGCCCATTTCTCTGAGTTCTCTTCTTTTCTTGGGCTGTAATTATTCACTGCCCTGTTTGTTCTCTGTTGCCATCAGACAGATTCAGAACTAGATTTTCTCAGCTTTTCTAGTTGTTTCAGTGGGAGAGATGGTCTGGTTTATGTAGTCCACCGTTACCAGAAGTGATTCCCCTGGCATAAGTGGCTGTCTGTCCTTGTTCAAAATGTACACAGGAAGTCTCAGACTTCTTTTGTATCAAGTCTTCAGTTTTGCTTTTGTTTCATTGGAGGAGCTTTTGAGCTATCCAAGGTAAGAAAACAGAAAGTGGTTGGATAAACAAATCTAGACCTCAGGAAGAGAGATCTCTGTGGAGAAAAATTTTGGTATTAGCAGCATGTAGATAACATAAAAAATGATGAAATGAATGAAGTCACCTAGGAGAGAGTCTAGATGGGGAAAAGAATAGGAATTAGGAATGAACTTTTAGGAACTCCAACATCTAGAAGTTACTTAGAGGAGGAGGTATAGGTGAAACTGGGTAAAGGTTGTCAGTGGGATGGGAGATTCAGGCCCTCCCACGCCGCATATCTCACCAGAACTCAGAGGCAGAGGAAATGCTGATTTCTCATTCCTAATGGCATAAGAGCAGAGAGCAAAGGGGATGTAAAGAAGCAGAGAATGACCAAATATGATTTATCTGATGCAAAGTCTGACAAGATAAAGCCTAAAAATAATCTCTGATTTTTGAGCATCACAAATATACTAGAGACACTTGACAGATGACCATCCTTGTGAAGGAGTGTGGGCGGATAGCCTCAGGAAGAGCGACTGGAGGCTGTAGGAGGCCTTCCCGGCACCCATCACCTCAGGGGCTTTTGATGTCTAATATGAAAATAAGCTCTGTGCTCTCTCAGCCTGAAAGACTTATTTGAAACCTGTGCTCCTTCCTTTTGGAAAATAACTTGGGCAATACCTGTCAAGAGCAAAGAAGGATCGTGATGTCCCTACTTCTCCCTAATACTTACCAGCTCTTCAGGGAGCGAACATGTAGTTCCCGTTCTAAACCTGGACACGGCTGCACCCGCTGAGGTGTGCTTTCATCGCTCACCCCCGCAGAACGCCCTCCCACACCGCGTATCTCACCAGAACTCAGAGGCAGAGGAAATGCTGATTTCTCATCCTAAAGATGTGTGCTTCTTCACAGCAAGCTTTTTCTACTTTGAGTTCTCAGTGTAGCTTTCTGTAGTCTTTGGTTCAGAGGAAAATTCAGAGGAAAATTTGATTCAGACTCTGTAGCCTTTGGTTCAGAGGCTTTAGGAGAACCTGTTACTTTTATTTGCCAATATTTCAGAAAGTGCTGGTGTCAGGGATTGGAAAAAGTGGCAGTAATATACAGCATATACTTAACTACAATCTCCTTATTTTCCTAGAAAACATTAAAGCTTGGGTGCTTCCCCATAGAAATGCTTGGCAATGTGTTTGTGTATCTGTGGTGAATTTGACCACTAGACACACTGATGGTACCTAGACTATAATGAAAAGGCCATTGCGTAGCAAGGAAAACAGGGACCCCAATGCCCACTACCCCGGCGGATGAGTGTGAGGTGAAATACCCTCACTCCTAGCTATTGACTTGGAACCAGGTACAAAATGAATTCAGTTATTTTTTTAGTTTATCTGATTCACAGCTGGTGAGGTAAGCAGAGTCAGGCAGGAAATGATGGCGAACTGGTTCACTCAGGGAGGACGCTTCAGAGAGAAGTTCCTGCAGTTGCTCTGGGGAAAGGTTGTTTGGACACAGTTTAAACCCCTTTAAATGTGGTTTTTAACCAGTGAAATCCTGGCTAAGCTGTCTAATCCTACTTATTTGGTGGATCTTGATGGTTATTAAAGAGGATGTATTCATGTATGGTAATATTTCTGTGGGTAAAATTAAATAATTTGTTGAGTGATTGGTAAAATGACACAGCCTGAAATGTTTTAGTTCTGTGTAACTGAGTCACTTCATCTTTCTGAGTTTGATCCCTAAATGTAATGTGAGAATGACAGAATACTTGTCCTACCTACACCACAAGGTTATGAAGATCAAACAGGATAATGTATGGAAGGCTCTAGTTAAAGATAGGACTTTGTTTACTGTAATGTAATCTCCTTTGCCAAAGTCATGTCTGTAGCTTTATCTCCTGTCAGTCACTGAGTATTGGAAATGCTCTCTGTGGTTTCAACACTGGCACAGTTTAATCAGTATCCACCACAAACCCTTGAGACTTAAAAAAGACTTGTTTAAGTACTAAGGAAAATAGCCAAGAGCTTAAGCTGAAAAGGCCATAGATATTGTCCTGTGATTGGTCATTTTAATAGCAGAAGGAAAGGTGTGTATTCATTGGCTGATGACGGTTATAATAGGCAACTCTGCCAGCACCAAAACCATGAAGCATAGGAGAGAGAGAGAGAGAGAGCCGGGAAAAGCTGGTGTATTAGGGTTCATGAAAGAAACAGAACCAATAGGATATATATGTACATTCATGTGTAAATTTATTTGTGTGTATATATATATATATATGTGTGTGTGTGTGTGTGTGTATAGATTATATGTATCTCTCTCTATATATGTATATTTCTTTATTTATACATATACATATACATATATTAAATATATATATATATTTATATATATAGAGAGAGACACACACACAGATACATAGATATATTTATTTATTTATTATAAGAATTGGCTTACATGGTTATGGAGCCAAGAGGTCCCATGACCTGCTGTTTGCAAGCTGGAGAATCAATAAATGTGGAAGTGTAATTCAGTCCTGTTCAAATTTCCCATCTGGCATCCACAGCAGACATTGTTGAGCAGTCATTGCTCTCATTTTAGTTAGTCAAGGTGACTGAGTGGCAAGGGAAAGAGTGATCCCGGGGTGAAGTACTTGCTGTGTGGGAATGTGGAGAGTGTCACCCACAGCCTAGTGGAACAGCATGTGAAAGGGATAAATAGAATTCATTAAATTATCTGATTCTCACCTGGTGAGATAAGCAGAGCTGGTGGGTCAGGTCCAGAAATGCAAGGATCTGGTCCACATAGAGGTCAAGACAGTGCTCTAGGTTGCTGCTACAAATCCATTAGAATAGGCACAAGAAATGAAATCTATTTGCCACCAGAATTTTATTCAGCCTCTTCAAATGACAATCAGGAAACTGTGGCACAGGAATATGAAATAACGTGTTGAAGTTTACACAAATAGTTAACCAGGACTAAACCCCAAGTTTCTCTTTACTCAGTTGGAAACTCAAGACCCATCTCTGTTTGGGGCTATTTTACTGAAAATTGATTCCTGGAGTGGTTGGGCAAAGTAGAGAAAGGAGAAATTTTAGATATTAAGGTTTAAGCCAGTGGATCTTGAGCGAGGGTTTTGTTAATGTATTAGCTTGCTTGGGCTGTTGTAACAAAGTACAAAGACTGGATGGCTTAATCACAGAAACTTACCGTCTCACACTTTAGGAGGTTAGAAGTCTGAGGTGTTTAGTTTCTTCTGAGGGCAGTAAGAGAGAATCTGTTCCATGACTCTCCTGTGGCTTCTGGCAGCTAGCTGGCAGTTTTTTGTTTGTTTGTTTCTTGGAGTGTATACATGTCACCTGGTCCCTGCCTTCACATTCTCTGGGCATTCTTCCTGTGTGCATGTGTGTGTCTTTCTATCCAAATTGGTCCTTTTTTGTGTGGACAAAGTTATAGTGGACTAGGGTTCACTCTAATGACTTCATTTTACTTGGTCATCCACAAGAACCCTATTTCCAAATATCATCACATTCTGAAGTACTAGGGGCTGGACTTCAACATATGAATTTGGGAGATACAATTTAACCCACAATGGTGAGGTTCAGTTTTTCCCAAGTGTCAGGTCTCTGGCTATGGGAGTCTGAATCCAGTCTAGCAGCTTTCTTAATGAAGTATGTCTAACATTAGGGTTGATTCTTCAAGAAGTTGTCAATAACAGACCATGCAGATGAATTAAGAAACCATTGTTAATTCTGTTTATTGTACAATGAGGATGTTCAAGGTGCATACCACTGTGCTTAAGAAGGAGAGGGAATGGCCAGGGGGAGGTAAAACCATGTAGCAGAGAATAATTCCTCAGAGACACTTTGGAGCGAGGTTATGCTATGTTGCTGCTAGTTAGAGAAATGGCTAAGGACAACCACAGCTGGGCAGCTGGCAGATACCCTTGGACGAGGCTCGTCAATACATAAAGATTAAGGAGATGCCAGGAAACCACCAAGTTCTCTGTGACTGGACAGAGCCAGAGGCATGTGAGAAGGGTAAAACTCTGTTACCTGAGAGCCTTGCTCCCCAAGAAAATTACTCTTAAAGGGAGATCTAAAATACAGTGATTCGCATTTAGGTATGAATGACTGATAAGAGTTTAAAGGGGGCTCTGTCCTGAATGATTTGTGATTGTCAAGGCCTTAAATTAGAGGAGTAAAGCTCTAAGGCTAGAAATATGGATAACCCAGTTCTAAATGGCACCTCTTTTATTAGCTAATCAGCCCCAAATTAAAATGCCACAGTGTTCATTTATCTTCTACAATTGTCAGTGATCTAAGAATTTGATGACTACATAGCAATTTTTTAAATTCCAGGTAAGATGCAAAATAGGAGGTTATGAACATATGAGCCTAAACTTGTTTGCCATGCTTGCCTTACCTACATTTGTGCTGGTGATCTCATCTGATTATCCAGAGTTTGGCAGAACAGGACGTGTTATTCAGTCCATATCATAGCCCCCTCTCTTTTCATCTGGCTTGGATGTATAAAACCCAATTCTGTTTGTTTCCTGGCAATCAGAAAGGAGCTGCTCTTTCTGCCATGGTCTTCCTGATGGTGCAAAGTAGTGCAGAATCACTGAGAGAAGGGCTTCCCCTACTTCTTTTCAGAAGGGTATTCACCAGCCTTCCCTGTCCCTTGTCTCTGCTCAATATCCCTTGGTCTTTGTCTAACTCAGTCGAAGGCAAAGGGTGTAAATGTCTTGGTACAGGTTAAGTGTAGGTATAAACATAGATATCGATATCAGTGCAGGCACAGGTGCAGGCAGGATGTAGGTACAGGTGTAGTGTGGAGGAAGCCTTGGCAGAATCTGGCAGGTGAGCATGGCCCAGACTAAACGTCTCACGGATCCTGACTTAACTCGCTGCCATCTCTCAGCAGCTCCAGAGCATGGTTTGGTCGGCCACTGAAGGTGGCTGTCAGTTGCTATGGGGTCTCCCTGGCAGACAGCCAACTCCCTCATCCCTCAGAGAGCTCATGATACCCTTAAGAAGGCAGGATTCCTCCTAGGAAGTTAACACAAAATCAGAAAATCCCTGATCTTGCTTTCTCTCCTGCTCAGACAACTGACCTAACAACTTTATAGGACATGTTAGCAAGTAGAGGATACAGGCAATAGGACCCCCAGATAATAAATAATTCAGTGAGAAATACATTCCAGAGAAGTTGATGTGATCAGAGAGCTCTTTGATAAATACAACATCTTCAAACACTCATTATGTTATATTATTATTGCAAAAGCTAATTTATCCTGATTAAAAAAATATTCTCCATGAAAAGAATGGCTGGGAGAACTTAAAGTTCTGGGGAGAACAACCCCAGAGTTACATTTAAATAGCTCCTTTGCAGTAAATGCCTTTTTGAGTTAATTGTCATCTCACTGAGTTTCTTTGCCCTGGATCCTGCAGGTGCTGTTATGTACTTTGAGGCTTCACTCTTGCAGAGAATGGCAGGGTTCTCTGCAGACACCCCCAAGGCATGATATTCCTGTCTGCTTGGGTGAATTCTTTCAGGAGTGTGATGAACTGATTGATAGCTTGCTTGACTATCTGACTGCCTGCCTGCCCACTGTCTTTCTTTCCTTGAGCTTATAATTACATTTATTTGATGTGCATAAAAAACTCAAACACCTCAAAAACAAAAAAAACAAACCCCTAAAGCTACAATTTCAAACAGTACCAAAACAAAAAATCCTAAAAAGTCAAGTTTCCTTCCACCCTTGACACAGTTTCCTAGTTCTCTTCCCTATAGGCAACTACCATTGGCAGTTTCTTGTGTGTCTTTCCAAAGGTCTACTAAGTAAATGTTAATATATGTATGTTTCTCTCTGTTTCTCTCACTCACATAATCATACCATACATGTGGTATTATGCCTTGCTTTTTTCACTAAACAATTTCTCTTGGTCATTGTTCTGTCATCTATCCATCTCTCTCTCTCTCTCTCTCTCTCTACCTATCATCAATCTTCTATCTATCTCCAGCCAAATTATTTGTAATGGCTGCATAGTATTCCATTTCACGAATGTACCGTCATTTATCTAGTCAGTTTCCTATTGATGATGTTTGGTTTGTTTTATCTGTGGCTGAAGTGATTGCTAAGGTGGAGATGGGGAGCATGTGCAGAGACTGGGCTTTATTTTGAGGGCAGGTACCTCCTTAATTGTTGGGACAATTGAGGGGCATTTGTGGAGGCTGGGTGGGAAAAGGAAAAGAGTTCCAGAGAGAACAGATGCCCAGTGAGTGACTGGGTGAAATCTTGCTCTGTGGGATGTGATTAATTTTTCCTCCACCTTCCCAGGAAGTCCTCAGTAAAATCGACATCACTGGCAAATGATTTTGACCTTCATGTACCCATTCAGCACATACACAGCATTCCTTCTATGTGCCAGTCACTGACCATGGTGCTGTCTCCCCAGAACAGCAATGCACAAAACATAGTCACTGCTATCGTGGTGTCTGCATGATACATGTTTTGTCTTCCCTTCAGTAAAGTAAAATTAAAAGCAAATAAATATATAACTCTTCCCTTCAGAAAAGTAAAATTGAAAGCAAATAAATATATAACTTTTTCAAAGACAAAAACAGGCAAGCCTGGAGAGTGACAGCGGGTGTTGGAATTATCTTCCTTGGCAGTGGTGCTGTGTGTTACCGTCGGCAAGGTGAGTTCACGGTGGGCTCTGAGGCTGCTGGGCTGATCACCACATCTGGTGTCCTGGGATTACTGTTGGCCTTCCCTCCCCTCCCTCCACATGCCCACACAGGCCTGCTGCCAGCTGAGCATTGCCAGCAGATGTTGCCTCTGTAGCCAGGAATGGAGCACCATCTCATTTCAAGGTACAGTGTATAATGGAATTTGTGTCAGAGGCAGAGAGGAAAAGGAGAGCCCTGCAATAAAAGGAGAGTGATCTAGGGAAAAATGGGGATATTGTACCCTCAGATTAATTCAACATCACTGAATTACCAAATGACTTCTCATTGTTCACTGTTTAGCAGGGGGCAGGGAAAATTATTCATTATTCAATATGAACTGAAATGAAAATGCCACACTTTTTAAAACATGAAAGGTTACTTACTATAGTAACTGCTTGTGGAGTTTTAATGTGTCTGCAGCACAGCTAATTAACTTGCTCTGAGCTTCGTTGGAGTTCCTATTTGAGATGATTGTCTTGGTAACTGAATGCACCACAGAGAGTGAGAACATCAGACATACTATCTGAGGCTACTGTTATCAGTCTGAGCCTTTTTTCAGAGCTTTCTCAGCCACCACTATGAAGGCTGTTCTGTGTCCCTGTCTAGTCCTTTTCAGATGTGTAGGGTGGTCAGGGTTTTCTAGAAGTTCCATGGCCCATAATGTTATATGTGTTGTGGTTTAGAATCCAGACTCTGAAGTCAGACCAGTCTGGGTTCACATTTGCTAGAAGCCATCCACTGTGTGACTTCAGGCATTTAAAATCACTGTTTCCTTATCAACATGTTAGAATAATTTTAGTACCTATCTCAGAGAGGTGCTGTATAACTCACAGCAGACGTGTTTGTCAGTAAACAGAGCTGTTCTCTTCTCATTCTCCTCCTCCTCCTTTGTCACCACCACTACCACTACCACCATCATGACTGGCATCATTTTGTTCCCTTTTCTGCCTGTGTGTGTAATTGGTGTGTTGGGATCTGAGGTATTGTGTCCAGAATGGGCAAACACTAACGGGAGGTGTTGGCACAATGGGAATAAGGCCCCAAGGAAACAAGCAAGTGGGTGACTGAGCTCTGGTTGGTCCAGGCTTTGCAGCAGCCATGTGATTTGGGCCAATCCTTTCATCTCTCTGGGCTCCACCCTCTTGTTTGGTAGGACAGAGAGATCAAAATTAATGATCCCAGGAGCTGTCTGCTCCAAGGGGAGTGGCATCTAACAGGCCACACCTAGCTAAGCTAGGGTGTGTTTGGCAGCAAATAGCAAAGTAAACAATGGACAGTGGCTTAAACAAATGACATAGGCTTAAAAAATTCTGAATAAATTTTTAGCAAACCAAATCCAACAACGTGTAAAAATGATTAGATAGTACACCCAAGCTGGAGTAATTTACTCTTTGCATCCTCTGAATACAGCTCATTCAATAACCCACTTAACATGTATATAGTTTCTTCTTCGACAACATTGGATCTTTCTTGAGAATGCTGGTGGTATCATATATTTTTGTACCTCTCAGAGTTTCTAGTTTAGTATTTTGCTAAATAAGCATCCATTAATTTAACTGAAAAAATTAGAATGAATGCAAAATCCTGGTAATCATCATGGTGCCCAGCATGTTACTGCCAGGTATGCCTCGGGCCTATCAACAATTTGTAAATTGGTAGATTGTTGAGACTTCTTTTTTTAGTCTAATAGTTTGTATATGTAATTCCTCGTGAACTCTTAACATATCACAAGAATATTATTAAACAGCAATTAACCTTGTGAACAAAAGAGAAGTCACAAACATTATTTATTACTTTGCCAGTCTTAATAAAGACTTAATGTGCTAATAGTTTCTCATGGAGACAGCTGCTATCAGTTAAGTAAAAACATCATTAAGTTGCAATCACAAGTATCAATAGAAGCAGAAGCAACTCATTTTCTGATTGCTGCCAGGCATTAACCGGTTTAGGGGTATCCATTCCAACAGCTTTCTGTTGTATTGTGTTATTTTATGACTGTCTATTCAAGACATCCACATCTACACACATTTATTGAATATTATAGCTGGGAAGCACTTTAAGAGCATCTCACCCAACATTTTTCAAACTGTGGCCCAAAGATCTCTTAGGGGTTTCTGGAAACCTCTTAAAGGACTTTCTGAGTATTGTAACACAGGGCTGGTGTACAGTTCTTTGGGTGAAGTGGGATGCTTTGACATGGCTATCTTGATACGAGATTCATCTTGGCTCAATCCGTTTGATGCAGATGTTGTGTCATGGCATGGCTGCACAAAATGATCCTACAAAATCATAACATAACTGTTCCTCATCATCAATAATGTGTGCAATAGCTATTCTTGATCCTTACTCTACCCTAACCCCTACTCCTATTATGGGAATTTTCATTTTCTATTTTATTCACTTATCAATTGTCTGAATTCTTATGCATATTTATTACTTATATTCAGAAAAAATATTAAAGATATTTCTTAGAAGTCTGATTAAACTGGGATAGGTTCTTAGGAGGATTGCGCTTATCTCCCCAAACCAGCAATATATAGAAATATTATGAAGTGAAAGTGTATATTACCAAAAGTTCTGAGAGAACTGTTAGAAATATAATTGGCAATTTCCTGTGCAGGCTGGAGCTGAGAATAAATGGCTAAATATCTCTACACAAAGGGGCTTTAACTCTGATAGATGAATAAAAGAATTTGAGACGTGGACCAGTCAAGGTGTGAGTAAATTCTTAGAGAACCCGGGAGCCTCACTCTGTCTCGGAGCACATCCACCCTTCACCACACCTTCAGCTTCACCCCATCCCCACTGCTCCACCCTGGAATGGTGTTGGCAGCATAGGAAAGCTCATGTATACTATGGGCTTATTGGTTTTTCACATTACTTTGTGTATTAGTTTCCTGTGACTGTTGTAACCAGTTACTACATTCTTGGAGGCTTAGAACAACAGAAAGGTATTCTTTCACAGTTCTGGGTGCCATAAATCCCACATCAAAGTGTCACCAGGGCTGTGCTTCCTCTGAAGGCTGAGGGGGAAAATTTCCCTTGTCTCTCCCAGCTTCTGGGGGCTCCGGTGTTCCTTGGCATGTGACTGCTGAATGCCAGTCTCTGCCCCTGTGTTCATGTGGCCTTTTCCTGTGTGTCTGTGTCTTTTCTTCTGTATCTTATAAGAACACTTCTCATTGGAGGTAGGGTCCACCTAGATAATATAGAATCATCTCCTCATCTCAAAATCCTTTTATCTGCAGAATCCCCTTTTTAAAATAAGGTAGCATTCAATCTTTTACCCTATAAGGTAATATTCACAAGCTCTGGGGATTAGGCTGTAGATATGCCTTTTTGAGGCTCCCATTCAACCTACTGCATTGATAATTAAAAAACAAAATGGGTAGTTGTTTTAAAAGCTTAAAAGTTGAAATTTCAGTTTATTGTATTTTCTTCTGAGTCAAAATATTCCTTGGTCAAAACATCTGCCAATAACAGAATGTCACTCATCTGACTCCGGAGCCCATCTCTCTATCAGCTAGAGCGACTTACCTATTTTGGGCCTTCCTCCAGCAGCTTAGACTAGAATAAAACTTGTACAACTACACGTAAGTTTGGTAACTCCTACTTCCTGCCTGATAACTTCATTTTTTTCTATGAGGAAATGAAGGCCCAGAGGTTGGAAAGAACACCGCTTTTGAGTCCTAAAGGCTGCAAACTTTGTTCCACTGTCACCAATCACCAGTTCTAGGACTGTGGTTACATCACCTAATTTCATTGCTCTTTAATCTCTTCATTGATAAAGAGTTGATAATAATGGTTCTGCCTCTCATTAGAATTGTTATGAGTAAAAAAAAATGTTTTAAAAGTAGGTATACCATTCTATTTATGATATTATGAGGATTTTTCAACATATATTTGAAATCACCCCAGAAATGTGTTTATGCCTTGACATTAAAAGTGAGCAGGGAAGACAGATAATTATGAACTCCTGAGCTAGAAGAGACTTACTCTTCCATTATAACCTACAGATACCTGGGGAGCTATTGAGAACACAAACACAAATTACAATAATTTAAAGGTTCAGAAAGGGAAGTAAGGAAGAAACTATGAATATTCGGGCCCATTTAGAGCAGAGGTGGCAGATTCACAAACATAAAGAGGCCAGGCAGATAATAGAAACAAATAAAGCAGGTTAAGCATAAGAAAAATGGAGACAGACACGTAATGGAAAATGGTAATGGATATAATGGTTGGGGAACAATGAGTAGTAAGGACTGTAGAGAACTGGGAACTGGGGAGCAGTACTTGGTTCTGTCTCAGGGAACTGTTCATCTTTAGTTTGCTGATTGTTGCCACTGAGCAAGCTAGATCTTCCAAGGAGGAAATCTGGAATTTTACATGAGCTATTCTTGTATCAATAGGTGGGTAAGCTAGCCTATGTTGTAATAATAAACAGCTCTCAAATCCCAGTGGTTTAACAATGGCTTCTTTCTGCCTCATGTGACCTCTGGGAGTCTGACAACTCTTTAGTGCAACTTCCCGTTGTGCATCAACCCAGCATCCATGCTCTGGCTTCTCAACACCAGGCCTCTGTGTTCCCAGTGGCCAAGTGTTATGGGCTGAATTGCATCCCCCAAAAATATATGTTGGAGGCTTAACCCCTAGTATCAGAAAATGTGACCTTATTTAGAGATTCAGTATTTATGAGCTAATCATGTTAAAATGAGATCATCAAGTGGGCCCTAAGGAACTACCAGAAGCAAGGAGAGAGCTCTGGATGGGTCCTTCCCTAGTGCCAGAAGGGGAATGACCCAGCCAACACTTTGGTCTCAAGGTGAGACAATGATTTCTGTTGTTGGAGTCATTCAGTTTGGGGTACTTTGTTACAGCAGCTCTAGGAAATGAATACCCCAAGAAACAGAAGACTAGGGAACATGCATAGGGGCTTTTCCCTGCCTCAGCCTCAAAGACACATGTCATTTCTGCTCACAGTCCATTGGCCAGATGCAGTCATATGGCCCCACTAACTGCTATGGGGCTGGAAAATATGTCCAGGAGAGGTTAAGTGGATGTTGGTAAGCACTAGTAATCTATTTTCTACTCCTGATTTTAGAGTGTTAGCATCTAATATAGTTTGAAAAAAAGAAAACAAGACTGAACAAGCCTATATCGAATGAGCCAAACAAACCCTCCTTTGCTCTGGGGTCTCACCAGTGGGTTCTGGACTGGGACCTGTAGGCAGTGCTGGTCTGTTCATGGATTAAGATTTTTGTTTCTGAAGGAATGTGGATTTTGGTTATGGGCAGGCATCAGCACAACTGGTGCATGGCACCTTTGGTATCAAGCGGAGGTCTGAGCTTGGGAAAAGGATTCCAGAACACGAGACAGTGCAGATGGAGGTCTTGGAAAGGGGAGGATGCAAAGACCACCACCCACTGATGGTTTTTAGCTGGAGCCGATTTTTTTTCTGTCCTATGTCCTGTGTCCTCTTTTGCTTCCTGAACAGGTACTCCATTCTCTCCAAGAACCAGACCAGTCCTACCTAGTTTATCTGAATTATAGGTGAAGTTGGTTTATGCAGATAACCTGGGAAGCTACCTACTATTCATGGCATTATTTCTGGAAACACACTATCTAAATTTCAAATCACCGGCTTAGAAAATAAGTTTTACAAAACAGCTCATGGGTGAATTTGGGAATGTGGGTGTATGAGCATGTACATATTTACAACCTTGATTTATACTCAACCTAGCAACAGCATTTTAAAATTATTGGTGTGCAATATACTTTACTCATGTGCATATAATTTAAAAATAATATATCTGGGTGCTTTCAGCTGAATTTCTCTCAAAATATATATTTTATATTTTATTGGCTCATGGGTTGTGTTCAAAATTATTCTTGAAGAACATGCTTGGTTGGTTTCACTGAGCCAATTTTTTTTTTGAGTGTTCTAAAAAGCAAGAGAAAGAAATGAGACAAATTGTACTGTTCATGTACTGTGGCACAAGCTAGAGAAATATAATTGGGCTTCAAGCCAAATTTTGAAGGCAGTTAGAGCTGCTTATGTCAATTGGGCATAATTATTCCTCAGCTCCTATTGACAGAAAGAAAAATTGGTAGTGATCTGCTTCCTGATGCTGGGGATTCAGAGAGAATATATGGGCTCCAGATCACGGCAGATGGGTGCGTGGAGAAGCCACTGATTTGTCATGTGTCGGGAGCAGGGAATCCTCCAGTTTAGAGGAGTTCCTGTGAATCAGTTGCCTTGGGCCATCTGTGCTATGGCTGGAGGCAGCACCGTGCACTCAGCAAATGTTTGTGGAATGAATAATGAATCTTTTTCAGAGACTGTCCCTGCAAGCGTGTCCTCCTTTTCTCTCCACCTGACCCGTGTACGGTCCATTCTCTGATGACCATAGGAAGGTACAGAGTCTGAACCAAACAGGCTAAGGCTCCACCCTTAGATTCATTTATTCAACAGTTATTTATTGGACCTACTAGGTGTTGGGACTGTGTTAAGTCCCAGATGTCTAGCTAATAATAGTCCAATCTGGGAAAATGTAGTTTGTCTTGAAAATGAGAGAGATGTCTGAGCAGGACAAAGGTCTTCAATACAGCATATATGGTTCAATGAGAGGTAGGAGCCTCGGCATGCTGATTTTCTTTTTCGGCTTCAGGGATGTAATCTGTCCATGCAAAAGATGGTTATGCCTGATGCCATTCCTTCGTCCTGGACCTTGCTGCCTTGGAATCCTTATACCATCAGTTTCCTACACTCTGTTATATTTTCAGTCTGCTGTTTACTGGCACACCTCCCCTTCAGCATGCAAATGTGTTTTAATCTTTTACCTGAACAGAACCAAGTCCATAATTTGCTTTTCAGTTCCTCTTTAGTTTCCACTTTCTTTGTTGTTTCCTTCACGCAGAAACAAGCAAATTGGAAGGGTTAGTTTACTCGGTACCACCCTTTCCTCATGCCCCCTTGTCAGAGCCGCCAGCATGCCTTCTGCTTCTTGCACTGTGCTTAGAACTGTTCTGACGGGGGTCATGAATCACGGTTGCATGCTTAATCCTTTAAAAATTGACATCGTTAATTGTTTTGGTGGCATTTGACTGCTGACCAGGCCTTTACTCAAACCCTCTCCTCCCTGGCTTTTGTGACCTCTTGCTTTCTCAGTGACCTTCGTGGTTCTTTTTCTCAGGTACTTGCACAAGCAACTCTTATTCCACCCACTCTTTAAATGTCCTTTTCTGAGTTCTGGATTTTGGACGTCTCTTCTTTGCACTCTGTTTACTTTCCTTGGGTAATTTCATCTACTTGCATGTCCTTAGCCAGCCCCTACGATGACAATTTCCCAATTTGTATTTCCAGCCTCAGCTTTTTTTCTGGGTCAGACCACATACCTACTATTGTTAAATTTCTCCACTCATATGTCCCCCAGGGACTTCAAATAAACAGTGGAAAAGTGAACTCTTCATCTTTCCCCTCTATGTTTTTTCCCTCTACCTCGAGGCATGTTATAATTATTCCCTCAGTTGCCTATCATACTGCAATTAACCAGCCACTAGGTCTCATCAATCCTACCAACTTGAGACACTTCCCCCTTTCTGCATCCCTACTCCCACTAACTGTGCAGGCCTCATAACATTCTGCTTGGATTGCTGCTGCAGCTTTCACCCCTCTGGCTTGCCTGCCACCAAGGTTGCCCACTGTGACAGACCGAGGGGTGACCACTCCCCCACCAACCCCACCAAAATACATGTATTGAAGCCCTAACCTCCAGTGTGACTATATTTTGAGATAGGACTTTCAGAAAGTAATTAAGGTTAAATGAGGTCATAAGGGTGGGGCCCTAATCTAATGTGACTGGTATCCTCATTAGAAGAGGGAGTCAGCAGGAATGAATACACCACAGAGAAAATATCAAGTGAGGATGCAGCAAGAAGGTGGCTACCTGTAAGACAGGGAGAAAGCCTCAGGAGAAGCCACAGACACCCTGGTCTTGAACTTCCAGCTACCAGAATTGTGAGAAAATGAATTTCTGTTGTTTAAACCATCCAGCCTCTGGTATTCTAGTATACCCACTGTTGGGTAAATGGAAATTTTCGACCAGAACGTCCCACCTGGCCTTGATAGTGGTATGCATATAAGGGCCTATTTATACTCAGTGTGATGTTTACCATCACTGGTCCATCTCAGGGTGGGTCAGGAGCATGAGGTGGAGAGAAAATGGTCATTCTCTCCTCCTCTTCTCTCTTGGTGCCCGATTGGTCAGGCGGTCAGCAGTCACCAGAGATGTGCCCATGGTATTACTCCCAGAAGAAGGGATGGGGTGATGGGGAGTGCCCACCACTGTCACAGGGAGGGCTGGAGCTTGATTTGTAGTGAGGCCAGAGAGAGAGGACTAGAGAGTACCACCAGAGAGGGAGACTTGAGCTGTGACAAATAAAAACCCTTTACCCCAGTCTCTCATCCTTGTCTTCCCTCAGTCCTATCAGATTCATAAGGAACTTGCCCTTGGCAGGGAACCCACTTTCTCTTGGAGCCACAACCACTTAAATAGATTCTTTCAAAAATAAATTTGATCACATTGCTGTCCTGCTTAATCTTCTTTTTTGTGTAAAGTCCCCTCTACATTTCCTGCCCCTCCTCTTCACTCAATACTCTAGCCTTGGCAAATAACAGAATGGGCCAAGCTCTCTCTGCATCTTTGCAAATGTTTATTACCTGGCTGGGTTGTCCTCCCTTCCTTATAATTTCCATTTGCCTTCTGTGACCTGACTCTCACCTCTCTGGCCTGCGGGGTGCTGTCCCATAGCTTCCATAGACCTCGACTTCTCCATTCTCCAGACTGTGAACTCTTAAAGGTCAGGACAGAGTTCTTACTCATCTTATTTGCAGCACTCTGCATGATGCTTGGAAGATAGGAGGCATTCAAAAATGATTTTAAATGAATGGGCAAACAGCAAAACTATTCTCAGGGGCACAGAAGAAAATTTGACAAATTTCACAAATCACCATGTTAAATTATGTTAATCACATGTTTATCACAGTGATAAAAGCCAGTCAGGGAGTAACCTATTTTTGGTCCTGAAATATATTGGATCTTCACATGTTGGTGGCCCAAAGACTAAAAAAACACAATATTGTCATTGTTGCAATAACAATAGCAGTTTTCACTTACTGAGCCTTACTATATGCCTGAAGTATGTCATAGGTTATTAAAGAGTCTGAGTCCAATTCTTTTGTGTACATGTTGTGGGGATTACCCACATCACCACTAATTCTCTGACACCACCAATGGCTAGGAGGAGCAGACACTATCCCCCACCCTTTCCACTGCAATGGATATGTAGTATGAGTGAGCAAAAACTCTTGTAGTCTTAAAGCTACTGAATATTTTGCTACAGCATGTTAAATTCCATCTTGACTATTAAAGATCCTTGTCATCCCCTCCATAGAGCAGTCCTGGGGTCCATTGCAGCAGTTCCATCCCCTGTATAAAGAGAATGTACAAAGCAGAAGGGAGACCTAGTACTTCTCAACAATCAAACCATCTTTGCCAGCACAGAGTAAGTTTGCTGGATTCCATCTGCTCAACCAGGTCTTGCTGGGTTACTAAGTGTCTGAAGTATCATCTCCTTAAAGACCTTAAATTTCTAAGTTGGAGAGACAAGAAGGATGAAACTATAAAAAATATGTGCAAATACAAGCTGAAATTATGTGAATGCATTGTGGAGGTGGTTAGCCACCAAATGATATTAATTATAATACATTAATGACATTAATCGGGGATGACGGGTAGAGACCTTGAACTGTCACTTTAAAGTTGGAGGAGTTTACTGCAGGGTTTTTCAATCTTAGCATTACTAACATTTAGGACGAAATAATTATTTGTTTTGTAATTCTTTGCTGTTCTGCACATTGTAGACTGTTTAGGGTATTACAGTATTCCAGCCTCTATTTGCTAGCTGCCAGTAGCATCACACCTGACTCCAGCGGAAAACCGGTGATGTCTACATCATTGCTACAAGTTCCCTGGGGCCAACATCACCCCACCAGCTGAGGACCACTGGCTTACTGAATGCACCTGTGGATGATCTGATCTTATATTTCTACCAGGAAGTAGACCAGTGTAGTATGGAGAAAACAGTAGTTGCTTAGGCAAAGGCTTGAGGAGCAGGAAGGTGATGCCCACAAATGTTTCCTCTCCATGAAAGACATATTCCCTGGAGACCTTGACCAGGGATCCCTTGTGGGTTAAGCAGAGAGGCCTTGCTTTCTGTTTTAATGTTTAATATCCTTGGAAAGGATTGCACAGGAGGCTCTGGCCAAGTATTTATTAAAGCAACGAAGGGAGAATCTAAGAATAAATTAGAGCTAAGAGAAAAAAGTAGCAAGATACTGCACTGAAAGAGCAGCAGGGCCCAGGAGGCAGAGCTGATAGCAGGAAGGACAGGGGCTCTAGAATAGTGTTGTTGCAGGCTAGCCTAGGATGAGAGCCGGGGTGTTTTCATGGGGAGGAAGGAGGGTGAGAGAGGATTTTGAAATGTAAGAGGAGAGTGTGCAAAGCTGAATCAGAAGCAAACCTGGGGAAACTTGGAGGCCACTGGGTGCTGGGGTGAGAGGAGAAAGGAAAGCCAAAGGAGAGAAAATCCTCAGGACCCTGACATGTGTACAAGGGTCTGTTGGCTTGACTGCGTTCCTTCTATGGCCTCATCTCACTGCACTTCCCTGATGCTTGGGGCCTAGCCACTGGGTCCTTCATCTAGTTGTTAAAATGCTCTGAGTTTCATCCTGCTTTCCCACATGCTGATCTACTTCCCTTATACCCCTCTCCCTTACCCTGCCTGAGTTTTTATCTATGCCCCTTTTCTGACTTAATGATTACCCATGCTTCACAGCTCAGCTCTATCTGTTACTTCCTCTGAGATGATTCATAGCATCCTGCTTTTCATAGAACATTTCTTATTCATAACTGGACATTGATTTGTGGGATTACTTTATTGCTGACCATCTCCCTCCCAACTTAAGGCCCTAATGATAGCAGAAAGTCTCTCAGTTTTGTTCACCATGGTCTCCACAGAACCTAACTTCAGGCCTGGAATATAGTGTGTACTCAATAAATAATTTTTGAATGAATTCAGAAGGGCCAGGATTTTTCTACCTGGTTGTGTAGCAACAGGATCCAGAGTGGTATAGAAAAAAGTAGTAGGGGATAAAGAAAACAATCATAACAAAAGATACAAATTTATCACACCAATAGTCTTATCTTTATTATTAAAAAGATTTGTTCTCATTAAAATTCTAGGTTACTTAAAAATGGCATTGCTGGCTTATATGGTCGAAGTTGCCCTAGAAAGGTGCTAATAATTAGGTCATGGGACTGTTTTGGCCAGACACCAAGTTTCTGTTTCATTTTGAGTTGAACCCTACTAGCCAATGGAGCCCTGGGTATGTAGGCTCAGTGAATCTGATCAGCTATGCTCCCTGCAATTGGGAGTTTGTGAAACCCATTCTCATGGCTGCCACAGCTGATAATTTATTCAGAAGTTGGTTTGTAAAGCATGCCTTCTCTATGCAGCAGATGGAATTGTTTTCAAGATTCTAAGGAAACATTTGGCGGGACAGATCCCAGTCCCAGTTTCCAGAGTGCAGGCTATCTTCTGTCTTCAAAATGGATGAAGTCATAGAAGAAATGATATTTGTGGAATGGGGTGACTTTCTTCTGTATCTGATATAAGCAAGTTTTATAAATCCAAAAAGGCACAATGAAGTCTGATGATGGATGCAAATATTTGAATTGGAATAATACTAGAAAATCAAGGTTGTAAGGATTACATTTATCTCCTAGCTTTGCCTGTTGGTTCTCTTTCATGACTGAAGCCTGTTTCCTCGTTAGACTAAAAGAACTTCCTGACATGGATTGGCTCTTTTGGACTTCACTCCACCCTCTTTCTACTTTGTTATGTTAGAAGCTAAAAAAGCAATTTGAAGTATCATGGTGGCTGAGTCATTTCTCTTTTCTCACTCCTTTGATTAAAACTAATCAGATATCCATAACTGAAAAAGAAGCACCTCTGCACAGCATACCAGGACATCTGAGTGATCCATCATCTATCTGCGTCTGAAAGTGGGTGGATTGGCTGTGTAGCAGGTTGGAATGAGGATGTGGCACTGGAGAGGGCTGTGGAAGAGGCAGTGACAACAGAGAAGGTGGCAGCAGGTCCATCAGCAGCCAGCGTGACCTTTTTGGTAAAGGAAGCGGAGGGTGAAGGTAGAAAGTGGGGGTCTGCCTGGCCATGCCTGCTGCAGCTGGAGGGGCCGGTTGCCCTCTAAGAAGATGCCACAGTGACTGGGGGAGGAAGAGGAAAGAGAGCTCAGGAGACAAAGAGACTGAAGGAATTCTTCTGCTGTCAGCCCTGGGAAGCAAGAGGACCAACCACCCAGGGACCTCTAGACACCCCCCGCTCCCAAATTTGAGGTTACCCCTATTCTGCTGTAGGCATACCTGGAGCTCCAAAGCTCTGAGTGGTGCTAAGTAAATATACCCTCTCCTCACCTTTGCTTTTTTTAAAAAATCAGGCGTGCTTCCAAACTTGACAGCAAGTTGGCTCCAATAAAAGAAACGAAAAACTTGTGCCCTAGTGCCACCTTCTGGATAGCAAAAGGATGGCTTCTACCTACCAACCTGTTGAACTGTTAAGACTCTAAACAAAACCTTGCTTAAGACAAGAAAGGTATTCACTACTTCAAATGCTACAGCAGAGGAGTTCTCAAACATTGTAAAAAGTCATGATAATATGGTATCAGGAAAAGAAAATGACAATTTCCCAGCAACTAAATCCAAAGAAATGAGATATTGTGATCTAACTGATATACAATTTAGAATAGCTATTATGAAGAAATTCAATGAGCTACAAGAAAATGCAGGGAGATGATACAGTGATCTCAGGAATAAAATGAACAAACAGAAGGAATGACTACTTTACCAAAGATAATGAAATTCTAAAAAAGAACCAAACAGAAATTTAAAACAGAACCAAACAGAGCTGAAGAACTCAATAAATGAGATGAAGAATTCATTAGAATGCATTGGAAATAGAGCAGATCATATGGAAGAGAGAATTTGCAAGCTTGAGGATAAATATATAGAAATAAGTCAGGTGGAAGAGAAGAGAGGACTAAGATTTTTGAAAAGTGAAAAAAACCCATGAGAACTGACTCTATTAGAAAAGCTAACATAAGAATAATGGGTACACCACAAGAAGAAGAGAGGAAAAAGGGAACAGAGAGTGTATTTAAAGAAATAATAACTGAATGTTTCCCACACTTGGAGAAGAAACTACATATACAAGCCCACAAAGTTAATGCAACATCTTATTATCTCAATGCAAGAAGACCTTCTCAAAGACACATTATATTAAAACTGTGAAAAGTCAACAATAAAGACTTCTAACAGCAGACAAAGGGAAAAAAAGATAGTAACTTACAAAGGAACCCCCATGAGGCTATCCGCAGATTTCTTAGCAGAATTTCTATGGGCCAGGAGAAAATAGGATGACATATTCAAAATATTGAAAGAGAAAAACTGCTAGCTGAGAATATTCTAGCAGGCAAAGCTACCCTGCAGAAATGAAGGAGAAATAAAGTTTTCCCAAACAAAAGCTGAGTGAGTTCACTGCCATTAGATGTGCTTTACAAGAAATGTTGAAAGGAGCACTTCAAGCTGAAACAAAGAAATGGAAAGTACACAAAATTCTGATTAAGGTGATAAAAAGCCAGTAAGATTTAGAATACTGTAATACTTATAAAATATATATACTATTTTTAATATATATTTTCATATGTATTTAAAAATATATATTTATAAAAAATATCCTATTAACTATAGTATAAAGGTTAAAGAGAGCATTAAAAATAACTATATATTTTTAAATAACTAAATAACACTACTACAATGGGCTAACAAAATCACAACATAAGAAGAGATGATTTGTGATGTAAAAAATATAAAAGGGGAAGAGTAAAAGAATAGAACCTTTATAGGTAAATGAAGATAAATTTCCACCAGCAGAAAAGGGACTATTTTATCAATGAGATGTTTTATGTAAACCTCATGGTAACTACAAAGCAAAACTCCAGAGCAGAGACATGAAAGAGTAAAAAAGAAGGACAGGGGAGACTGAGCAAATCACCGTGGAAAACCACCAACTTACAAAGGTAGACAGAAATGTAAGGAAAAAGAAACAATGGAGAGATAAAATAACCAGAAGGTGGAAGACAAAACGACAATAATATAAGCTTACATACCAATAACCACCATAAACGTAAATAGATTGACCTCACCAATCTAAAGGTACAGAGTGGCTGAATGGATAAAAGAAACAAGACCTTGACTATCTGCTGCCTACAAGAGGCTCATTTCAGCTCTAAGGACACACATAGGTTCAAAGAGAAATGATGGAAGATGATATTCCAAGCAAATGGAAATTAAAAGAAAGTGGGCATAGTTATATTTATATCAGACAAAATATACTTCAAGCCAAAAAAGGTAACAAGAGACAAAGAAGATCATTATGTAGTGATAAAGAGATCGATACATCAAGAAGATAAAACAATCATAAGTATAGTCCTATCACTTGAGCACCAAAATATATTGAGTAATTAATAACAGATCTTAAGGGAGAAATAGACAATAATAAAATAATTATAAGGATTTCAGAACCACACTGTCAGTACTGGATAGATTTCAGATGGAAAATCAACAAGGAAACATTGGGATTGAGCCACACTTTAAATAAATGGACTTAATAGACATATACAGAACATTCCATCCAACAGCATCAGAATTCACATTGTTCTCAAGGGCACACGGAACATTCTTCAGGATAGATCATATGATAGGCTATAAATCAGATCTTAGCAAATTCAAAAAATTGAAATCATACCATATTTTCTCTGATCACAATGGTAAGAAACTAGTAATCAACAAGAAGAAGTAAGAAGATCTTCAAATATGTGGAAACTAAACAACACACTTCTAACCAACCATTAGGTGAAATAAGAAAAATCAAAAGGGAAATTAAAAACTATCTGAAAACAAATGAAAATGAAAACACACCATGCCAAATATTGTGGGATGCAGTAAAAGCAATTCTGAGAGGAAAGTTTATAGTAATAAATGCATATATTAAGAAATGAGAACAATCTCAAACAACCTAACTTTGTGTCTCAAGGAGCTAGAAAAAGAAGGACAAATTAAGGCCAAAGTTAGCAGAAGGAAGGAAATAATAAGGATGAGAGCAGAAATAAATGAGAATAGAAACAGAAAAATAATAGAGAGGATCAATGAAACTAAGAGCTGTTTCTTTGAAAAGACAAACAAAATTGATAAACACTTCTCTGGACTATTAAAAAATGAGAAGACTCAAATAAATAAAATTAGAAGTGAAAGAGACATTTCAACTGATACTACAGAAATACATAGAATCATAAAAGACTACTATGAAGAATTATATGCCAACAAATTACATAACCTAGAAGAAATGGACACATTTCCAAAAACACAACCTCCCAAGACTGAATCAGGTAGAAATAGAAAATCTGAACAGAACAATAATGAGTAAAGATATTGAATCAGTAATCAGAAAAACTTCCAACACAGAAAATTCCAGGACCAGATGGCTTCACAGGAGAATGCTACCAAATACTTAAAGAAGAATTAATACCAATCTTCTCTGAACTCTTCCAAAATATCAAGGAGGAAGGAGTATTTCCAAACTCATTCTGAGGCCAGGATTGCTTTGATAACAAAACTACAGAAGGATACTGTAAGAAAAGAAAACTGTAGACCAATATCATTGGTGAATGATGAATATAGATACAAAAATTCTCAACCAAATATTCACAGACTGAATTCAAGAACACATTAACAGGATTATATGCCATGACCAAGTGGGATTTATCCCTGGATACAAGGATGGTTCAATGTATGAAAATCAATAAATGTAATACATCACAGCAATAAAACAAAACATAAAAATCACATAATCACCTCAGTAGATGCAGAAAAGCATTTGAGAATACATCTTTTCATGATAAACTACCTTAACAGCTTAGGTATAGAAGGAACATAATAAAGGTCATAAATGATAAACCCACAGCTAACATTATACTTAATGGAAATAAATTGAAACCATTTTCCTGAGATCAGGATCAAGGCAAGGATGCCCATTCTCACCACTTGTATTAAACATAGTACTGGAAGTCCTAGCAGGAGCAACTAGGCAAGACAAAGAAATAAAAGGCATCCAAACTGGAAAGGAGGAAGTAAAATTGTCATTATTTGCTGATGATATGATCCTATATATAGAGAATCCAAAAGAACCAGTCAAAAATCTGTTGGAATTAAGCAATGATTTCATCAAAGTGGCAGGATACAAAATCAACTTCATTCCTTTACATGAATGACAAAAAATCTGAAAAAGAAATAAAACCATTTCATTCATAGCAGCATCAAAAACAACACCTAGGAATAAATTTAATCAATGATGTGAGACATCTGTACAATGAAAACTACAAAAATTTGCTGAAAGAAATTGAAAAAGACACACACAAATGGGAAGACATCCATTAATGGATCAGAAGACCTGATATTGTTAAAATGTCCATACTACCCAAAGCCATCTACAGATTCAATATAATCCCCATCAAAATACCAAATGCATTCTTCACATAAAAGAAGGAATAATCCTCAAATTTGTGTGGAAGCACAAAAGGTCCTGAATAGCCAAAGCAATACTGAGTAAAAGGAACAAAGCCAGGTATCACACTTCCAGATTTCAAACTAGAGTTGACCCTTGAATAACATGAGTATTATGGGTGCTGACTCCTGTGCAGTCAAAAATCCACCTATGAGTTTTTACTCCTGCAAAACTAAACTACTAATTGTCTACCATTGACCAGAAGCCTTAACAGTAACATAAATAGTTGGTTAATACATATTTTGTATTTTATATGTATTTCATACTGTATTCTTACAATGAAATAAGCTAGAGGAAAGAAAGTGTTTCTTCAATGTGTCTCAAATCTCCAAAATTTTTTCCAATATATTTAGGAAAAGATCTGTGTATAAGTGAACTCATGCAGTTCCAACCAGTGTTGTTCAAGGGTGAGCTGTTTACTACAAAGCCATAGGAATAAAAACATTATGGTACTGGCACAAGAATAAACACATTGACCAGTGGTACAGAATAGAGAGACCAGAATTAAAGCCTGGAATATGAAGTCAATTAATAGGCATCCAAGAAGCCAAGAATACCTAGTGGGGAAAGGATAGTCTCTTCAACAAATGGCTCTAGGCAAACTGGAGAAACACATGCAGAACAATGAAACTGGACCCCTATTTCACAACACTCACAAAAATTAACTCAAAATGGATCAAAGACTTAAACATAAGACTTGATATCATTGTTATTATTAAATTCCTAGAAGAAAATGTAGGAGAGGAGCTCATTGATACTGGTCTTGGCAATAATTTTTTTGGCATGATGCCAAAAACATAAGCAACAAAAGAAAAAAATCAACAAGTGGGACTACATCAAACTCAAAAGCTTCCGCACAGAAAAAAATTTAATGAAATGAAAAGACAATCTACACAATGGGAAAAAATTTTTGCCAACCATGTATGGTAAGGAGTTATCTAAAATAAAGAACTCAGTTAACTCAATAATAAGAAAATAGAAAATCAATCTGTTTAAAAAATGGGCAGAAGAACAAACAGACATTTCTCCAAAGAGAACATCAAATGACCAACAGACATGAAAAGTTGCTGAACATCCCTAATCATCTGGGAAATGCAAATCAAAATCATAAGATATGATCTCACACTTGTTAGAATGATTATCATCAAGAGGACAAGAGACAACAGGTGCTGGTGAGGCTCTGGCAAGAGGGGAACCCTTATACATTATTGTTGGGAATGTTAACTGGTCCAACAACTGTGGAAAATAGTACAGAGTTTCCTCAAAAATTAAAAATAGATCTACTACACAATCCAGCAATTCCACCTCTAAGTATATACCTAAAGGAAATGAAAATAGGATTTTGAAGAGATATATGCACTCCCATGTTTATAGCAACATTATTCACAATAGTCAAGATAAGGAAACAACCCCAATGCCCATCAAAAGATGAATAGATAAAAAGGATGGGTACATCTACACAATGGAATATTATTTAATCATGAGAGAGGAAGATACCCTCCTATTTGCAACAATGTGGGTGGACCTTGATTACATTATGGTGAGATAAGTCAGAGGAACACAGTAAGTGCTGTATGATATGGCTTATCTGTGGAATCTAAAAAAGTTAAACTTGTAAGAAACAGAGTAAAATGTTGGTTACCAGGGGATGGTGGGGAGGATAACAGTGATAGTGTTTTAGGAGTACAAACTTGTAACGAGTAGTAAATAAGCCATAGAGATCTAATGCCCAGTATAATGAATATAGACAATAATATTGTACTATGAATGTGCAGTGTGATAAATATCACGTCGGCAATCATATTACAAGGCTAAATGTATCAAAGTAACACACTGTATACATTAAACTTATACAATGTTACATGTCAAATATATTCAATAAAAACTATTTTTAAAATTCCTCTAATAAATTAAATTTTAGATAAAAAGAGAAATCAGTATGCTGTGTATAATGAGAAAGAAAGAAGTTAGGGCATTCATTAGTTAAAAAAGCTAATAAATAAATGGGGCATAAAAGCTTTAAAGCGTATATAGAAGAAGAGTGAGGAAGTATTATTTATGCAATTACATCACCAGATTGTCTATCTTGAAGAGAGCACAAATTGCACAAATCCAATAAACTTGTATTTGAAACATATATAAAAAAGAAAGCTATAAAAACTACATGTCCCAGATTCATAGATGTAAATTTTGTTCTACCAGTTAGGTGTAGTCAGGCTGAGATTTGGAAGAAAGGATACACATGCCATTTTCAACAGCTGTTGGCAAGCTGGGTCATCACATATGAGAGTTGGAAGGGACGGGGTGAGGGGCCCAGGGTCCTGTCTGGTCATCAGATTTGTGGGTATGAAGGGTAGCTGAGGCTATGGCTGAAGGTGCAGCTTCCTAATCTGTGGCTTGTCGTGCTGGAATGACCTTGAAATCTGTAGTAGAATGGCAGCTCTGACACCCCTCCAGTCTTGCCAATGTCTTTGTAAGCCCTTAACACCCAATATTAAGCTCTCTGCTTCAACTATCTGGAGTAGTTTCTGTTTTCTGCACTCAGTCCTGATTGTATAGTAACTAAACTCTCCACAAAGGAAGACTGTTGTTCATTAACTCATTTATTCATTTGTTTGTTTATTCATTCATTCAACAATTGCTCATGTAGTTATGGAGTATTGGCCTGGCACCAAGGCACTGAAGCCTCCCTGGTGGACGAGACACAGATTCTGCCCTTAAAGAATTTAGTTAAGAGCCAGTGTCTGCAGTGGTGTGGGGAGGCAGTACAGAGAATTGTTAATGATTAAAAAGCCAGTGTAGAAGGCCAAATAATATAAAAAAATGGAAACTAACACTCATTGATCATTCATTATATGTCAAATATTGCATTGGGATTTTATATGTCTTATTATATTCATTCTTCACAATGTAGTGAAGCTGGTTATCACCCCCATTTTGCAGAATCAAACTAAAACTCAAAAGGTTAAGTATCTTGTCCAAAGATCTGAATCAGCACCTGCCTGTCCCCAAAGTCCACGATCTTGGAAAACATTAATAACCTTAGGCTGTGCTTTGCAGTCACCAGGCCTCCAGAAGAAATGCACAAAGGGCTGGACCTCGGTGCCCCGTCAGCGTCTCAGTGTCTCAGCAGCCCACCAGTGTCCATTCATCCATTCTGCTTTCCCTTTCCTTTTGATTTCTATTATTTTCCCCTCCTTTCGGGTTCTCTTGGCCTGCCCAGCAGGTAAGTTTTCTCTTTCCTTCTGCTGTTGATTTCCTCTGACTACACTTCTCTTCCCCTCAGTTTGGGCCTCTTCCATTTCTATCTCCCTATGTCTTTCTTTCCTTCACCTACCTTGAACCATATATTCTCTGTCTCGTCCCTCCCTCTGGGTGCCCTCAGGCTCCCTGTGCCTCTGTGTCCCTCATCCTCAGCCTGCCTGTTTATCTCCTGGGGAGCCTGTGGTGCAGAGCCCTGGAGTCTCTGTGTGCAGGGCGGAGGGCAGATGATTTCATCTTTTCTTTTGGTTCTGCCTTTCGATGGGAGAATTAAAGAACTCTTACATCTTAGTCGTGAGTGAAAATGCCCCTTTGTTAATAATGTAAGAGTTTTGACTTTCTCCCTTGTCATCTTCAGACTCGGTTGTTGCCCCAGGTTGCTCTTGCTTTCATAAAACTCAGCCTGGTGAAGCCACTTTTCCTTCTTTCTCCGCCTGGCTCTGTAGGGAAGTAATGGCTTTGCCGATGTGCCAGATGTAATAGGGAGGGCATGGAATGTAGGAATCCCAGCCAGATTTCTAAAAAAATTATTATTGACCTTGGTACAAATTGAATGAGGAATGAAAAGTTCTAAATGGATCTTGTACCCTGTTAATCTTGTCTTGTGCTATGATCACATGGTAATTGTGGGTCCCTCTGCTGGAGTGTCCCCTCTCTGCTGATGGGCAGCATGCCCTGGTTGGGCGTCTTCAGGGAGAAGGAAAAGTGGTTTCAAGGGTAAAAGGGCAGTGTTTAAAAAGATCATCTTTAGAAAAAGAAAGAAATCCTGTTATACTTTTTGTTTTAAAGGCAACTTTAGCTTTTAAAATGACCTACATCTTCTTTTTCTCTTTCTTCCTTTCTTGTCAGATTCTATCCCAGTATTCTGTTTGTCTCCCAGGATTCTAGTGGAATGGTTGCCTTCCAAAATTCCCAAATCTCCTTCCAGAAATTTCAGCAGTAAGATGCAGATTACTATTTTATATTTTGTAGTAGGCATCTTAACCTTTTCAAAGAAGGTAATAATCACAAATGAATCATATAACTCAAGATCTCATTTCTTCTCCATTTAGTAAAAATCTAAATGGGTGGAGTTAGGTGGTTTCTTCCAAGTAAATTACCTTTTCTTGGCCCTTAGGCTAGAAGGGCCCTTTCTGTCCCTGTGTGCAAGGGCTGAAAAAGTTAATGATATCCAAGACTGAATTGGTGAGGAAGTTAGCATGTTCAAGGGAAATTAAATCCCATTGTACTTTGTGACAGTGAGCCTGGCATTCAGATTTGGAAACCCTACTTTTTGAAAATTACCTATAAACTGGAATTGATAGAGGAGGACAATTGGGGTGGTGGGGTGGCTGAAACCCACATTATATAAGGACTGAGGAAGTACCTAGGTAGGTAAAGAGAAGGGTCTAGAATGGGAAACAGGAGAGGGAGGTAAAAAATACTGCTATATTATCATAGAATGGAACTCATCTTTTAATGTAGAACATAGGACATGGAGATGTGAAGTAATAAGAAGAATCTTTTATTGAATATTTAGTACTTATGCTTAGTGCCTTATATTCACTTTCTGTTTTAATCATTCTAACAATCTCAGAGGAGACATAATTATCCCCATTTAACAGGTGAGAAAACTGAGGCCCAGAGAAGGTAAGAATCTAGCCCAAGTTCAGGCCATTTTAATAAAGAGCAGAGCAGAATTCATACTCAGGTCCCTCTCGCGCTAAAGACAATGCCTCTAAACACAGCGCACCCATGTTTCAGAAAGAAGAAATGGTGATCAAACAAATGCTCGGATGGGGAGAAAAACAAACATCCTTTGTTTTGTGAATGGCTGTGTCTTTGTACCTTCCCACTTGATACTGTGAGAAATTACATTGCCTCTTATTTCTATACATTAACAAGGTGAATGCATCCCACTCATCTCAATTTACAGAGCAAATGCTGTGGCACACGTTCAATGGAAATTTTCTCCCTTGTGTTCCAATCTATTGCTGATGTGACAAGGACAGAATTGTCAGAGCAGCTTCTAATTAAATAGTTCAGAGCTTCATTAGGAAGATGGGGCTGGATGTGGGACTCACCAGGAAAGTGTTGACATTAATTGGTCCCTTGGCTGGCAGCCTTGGCACACAGAGGTACTGGACACTGAGGGCAGGCAGAGTCAGCATCAGGAATGGAATTCCTATAGGCGCCACTGGTGAGGAATGGAATTCCCATAGGTGCTAGGATCAAGCTTGTCACTTTGGCTTTCTCTCCTTCAGTGACTTCTAGAGGTCAGTGGCCTTCGAGACACAAGGCCCTCCTATTGTGGCTGACTTGCAAGCACACACATGTGGGCTCATGCATGTGTGAGCTCAGACTGTGGATGAACAATGGAGTTGAGGGTGTCTCTTTTGTAGAAGCAGGACTAACCTATTTAATTCATCTTTCTCCTTCTGGGTGTTGGATTCTTACTGCATTGTGGGGCTTCCTGACTCAGGGACTCAGGATTGACTATTCTTTGCCCATGCCATGCAGGCCACCCTCAGACCATAAAATACTAACACAAACAACATTTCTTCAAAACAGACTCATAAATCTGTTAAATATCAGGATTCTGGGTCTATCACTGATTTGTCTTTATACTTTGCTCCCTGAGATCCCACATGATCTCAAATAAAAAAATTAATATTTTGATTTCACAAGGGGTATTTACTATTTTCTCAATTTCATAGATGATGAAGCTGAGGCTTAGAGAATATGAAGGACTTGTGCAGTCTTATAATTGGTAAGAAGCAGAGCAATGACCTGTTTTCATTCTTTTGGCCCTAAATCGACTATTCTGCTACTTGACTTCCTTATATCCCACTTTTCACCATGGCAGACTGTACCCACTTTCAGGATTCCCTTCTCAGTCAACAAATTATTTTGTTCAAGTTCCCATACATACTTTATATGTTTGCTGTCAGACCCTATAAAAACACAAGGTAACTAGAAAACAATTGAACAGTGGTTAACCTTATCTCCAGATATCACACCATCTGACTTCTGGCAGAGAGACATCAAAAAGCTTGTGTTTGTTCCACCTTCCCTGTGACCATGAATAAATGAAGGAAGGCACTGTGGCTTTTAACCACCAACCTTTCACAAAGGGTCTAGAATGGATTAGACTTCGGGGTTCATGTGTGTCCTATGACATAAGGAGTACATACTGAGCATTCGCAAGATTACAAAAATACTCTGATGGCCTTTAAAAATCACTTGTGACTACTTGTTCATCTATAACCTGGTTACTGAATAATGCATTTTTGAAGGTGTCCAATTCTTTTTTAATCACACTGCACACCTAACACTCATAGCTGCCTGCCAGCCCCAGTGGAATTCCACCAGAGGAGAGGAAGCATGTTGAGTTTTCATTTTTATTATTTTTTTTTGTGGCACTTGAAGCAATACTTTAAAAGTTTGGAAATATAAGCATAATAAAAAAAGTTTTTTATTGTATGAAGCTCTTTCTTCTATTGATTTAATAAGTTATATTTCTGAGGATGTTGTCATTTTCCCCAAATCTAGTCTGGGTTATTGGAATTCTGGAATGCCATCAATTCTGGCTTCCTAATGTGCTCCCAGCAGCCTAACTCCATTTCCTTGAGTACTGTTTTAGGGTGCGACCATCTTGCATTAGTCACTGGCCCTGTCATGGTTCTTGCTGAAATTCTCCTCTAGGTTGAGCTGGTACTCTTCCTCCCAGTTGGTTAGCTCAGGTGTGACCTCATTCCTGGGGGCCTGTCCCAGGGCGTACTTCCTCTATTTTGGACTTGGCTGTCTGAATAAATGCCCACAAGTGGGTGAGATTTCTCTCTTCTGATCTTCAAGTGGATCGCCCTTGAGAAGAAACAGGATTCAGTGAGTTCACTGATATTTTAACACCTTGCCAGTCAGGCACCAGGGGCTTCTCAACTGTAGCCTTCTTATTTTATTCTCAAAGAATACCACCTTCATGTCTCAGATGAAAATGACCATAAATTTTCTAAATGGAATGTTTAGTCTTCCTGCCTCCTTCCAATTCAGGGGGGCAGCAGCTTTGACTTTCAGGAGTGCCATCATGAGTGGGCAAGGACGTCTTTCCCTGGCCTCCCTGAAACCTACTGTCCAGCATCGTGAGCTGCAGAAATGGCTCTGAGCTTCTGCTTTCAGAGATGCTGAAGGGCTGTTATAAGTGGGAATTTCTAGCTCAGCGAAAGGAAAGGAAAATACTGTTTTAAAAGGAGAGATAACATGTGTGGATAAAGAGAAGGTTCCTATGGCCAGGATTCTCACCTGGCCCTGGTTGGCTAGCTCACTGCACACATGTGGGTGATACATTGTTATTGACTCTATAAAGAGCTCCGCCCAGTGCTCTGGGTGACACAGTGGTATGGCCTCATGGCTGCACAAGAGCAGAGGCTGGAGTGGGGTCAGCACCGAGGACAGAGACAGAGACGGCTGCAGAGTAGAGAGGCCCAGAGGCAGAGACTGGCTTGCAGCATGCAGACTCGCTCTGAGTGGACAGGATTCTAGTGATTGACCTGCCACCATGGGAATAAAGTTGGATATAACCCTTTCACCCCAATAACATTCCATTGTCATTTTTTGGTCTCATTGAATCTATAGTGAACTTGCCTGAGGCTGAAACCCATTGACAAGACAATTGGTGATATTGGCAGGATTCATTGTTGACCAAGGAAAAGAACAGGCTGCCCTTATGGGAGGAGTGTTTCAGCAGGTTGCCCCTATGGATGGGGAGACACTCGAGTGTCCCCCAGTGGACGTGTGGTGTGAGGTGGCTTGCCTCCTAGAGGACTGGGCCCCACCCCAAGACTGGGAAGGGGTGGAGGTGACACCAAGGCAAGTAGCGGTAGCCCTTGGTATAAGTAGGTTCTTTGAGGAACAGCGTGCTGGTGAGGCAGTGGGAAAGGTGGGGAGTTTTTCCTTACAATATTGAGAAAGGCTGTAAGGGAGAAAGATGCCCTCCTGCAGGAAGCATGAGAAGAGGCAGCACGAGAACGTGAGCTGCGACGTGCTGTTGAGGAAGTAAAAAATTTGCTGGTGACTGAAATGGTGTCACTATGAGGTGCTGTGCAAATGGTAAAGGATGCCATGGTAGCCCAAGAGGAAGCAGCATGAGAAGGAACAGAAGCCAGAGAAGCAGTGGCCTGAGAGTGCAGGCTGCCAGGTGCCATGAAGCACGTAGCGGAGCAGTCAGAAATGGAGGAGGAGAGGTTTGATGAACAGGAGGGGGTGGAGGCCCTGCCGGTATCAGAAGTATCAGCCCCTCCTTGGTTGAAACCCCATCCACCAGCCCCTCCTTGGTTGAAACCCCATCCGGCTGAAAACTGGTGGAAAGCCCAAAAGGAAATAAAGACAACTGCGGGTTCCTCCAGGAGGGGTACAGCCCCCTCCCCAGGTTGTGGACCACTCTATGCTCTGCTTCTATCCTCAGCCTCAAGCAATGAAAACAAGAAAGGAAATATGGTCTGCTACTTGAAGGAAGAGTTTAAAGGGCCCCATGAAGGTCACGAGGACCCACATGTGGGCTGATTTGATAAAGGCAGGAGCAGACAGAGAGAAATTGGATGGAAAGTCAAATAGACTCTTACTGAAGCTGTGGCAACAATTGAAACAGAAGCAGTGGTTCCAGCTGCTGAGGATGTAGCAGAAGCCAGAGACAAAGCGACAAGACCAGCCTGTGTGTCTGCAAGACTTTTTGCTGGAAAGACTTTTGAGGCTGGAGAAGGTGGGTATTATAAGGCCCACATGGTCCTTTTGGTTAACTCATTTGAGTAGAACTGGTTTGCATACAGACAGGATGACCACTTGGTGGCAATGGATCTCCTCAGGCTTGAGGGTTATTATAAGTTGTCATAATTTTTATTATTTGTATGTTATTATGGAATTTGGTTACAATGTTTCAGATTCCTTACACAGGGACCATTGCAGAAGATTGAGGGCACATAGATTGAGAGGTGAGAATCCTAGAGGGGTGGAGTGTGGATAAAATGAGAGTTCCTGTGGCCAGGATTCTCACCTGGCCCTGGTGGGCTAGCTCACTACACATGTGTGGGCAATACATTGCTGTTGCTATTGACTCTATAAAGAGCTCTGCCCAGTGCTCTGGGTGACACGGTGGCATGGCTGCAGGACAGCAGAGACTGGAGTGGTGCAGCCCTGGGGACAGAGACTGAGATGGAAGTGTGGGTAAAGGAATCGTCTTGCTGCATGCAGACTCATCTGAGTGGACAGGATTTTAGTGACTGACCTTCCACTGTGGGAATAAAGTTGGGTATAAACCCTTTCACCCCAAGAAAGTTCCATTGTCATTTTTCGGTCTCATTGAATCCATAGTAAACTTGCCCAGGGCTGAAACCCACTGGCAAGACAACATGCTTTATAATTTAAATAGCAATTAAATGTTACTTGGGATTTATTTATCTCTTTTTTGCCTCAAATAATAGCTGTTTTTAAAAGGTTCTTTTTATTCATTTATTCAGGCAGGTATAAATACCATGTTCCTTCTATTTCTTTAATAATAATCATAACAAAAATTCACAAAGCCCTTACTTTGTTTGAAGACTGTGTTAAGTATCTTGCAAGCAGTATTTGAGCCTCTCAAAAATTCTGTGAAGTGTTATTATCAATCCCATTTAATAAATAAGGAAAGAGAATTCTAAGAGGTTAATGAAAATTAAGGGTAAAGAGCTAATAAGTGTTATGGGGGATATTAAAGAGACAATTGCTGCCTTAGAAGTCTAGAATGTTAGAATGAGAGGGATCTCCCTTACCAACACCTCCTTTTATAGAAAAGCTCTGAGAGGTTCCATCCTTCCCCCAAGGACATGCAGTAATTAGATGCAGGGCCTGGACAGAACCAATAACTCCCAGCTCTCATCCCAGTGTACTTCCTACTCTATGCTGCCTTCCTCCAGCAATTTGGAGTATTATGGAGACACTGCCCCTCATGCCCAGCACCCAGCATTGTTACAGTGAAAGCGGGCATGCATATAATGTAGAAAAGGGGTGCAGTTGGAAATTTCCACAGGTGCTGAGAGAAGGAAGCAGTCTTTAGGGGCTGCTGGTGTTCCAGGAAGGCCTGGTAGAGAAGGTAGCACTGTAGCTCAACCCAAAGCAGTGAAAGATGTGACTATTCAGGGAGAGAAGAGAACAGGTATTCTAAGGACCAGTCTGAACAAAAGCTTTGCATTTCAGGGAGGGATAAGGAGGACACCTACCTATTGGCAGGGGAGTCACATAAAGGAGGGAAGGGAGACAAAGGAGGCAGTTTATTCTAAGCTTTCCATGTCATATGTAGTGGCGGGGGGAAACAGATGGAGGCAGAGGGAGCGGGTTTTGGAAAGAATCTAGATGTGAAATGATGATGTCCTGGGCTCCAGTGGTGACCCTGAAAGCGGAGAAAGGGCATTTTCCTGTGGTGATAGAATTTAGGGCATTTCAGGGGGAAACACACATTTGTGCAAACAGGCAGGTGCCAGGGGGAGCAGGTTGAGGTGGGCGGGAGGAGCTGTCCTGGGGAAGGGGGAATGATGTGGCTCAGCTCTGGCGGCAGAGCCGGGTACAAGGCCCCAGGGCTGAAAGTAGTGGAGTTGCACCCTACTGATTTTTCTGAGCAGACCATTTTCACCTCATTGATTTTCTTGGTTGATTGGCCTATGTTTTCTCATTGGTTAGAGGTCACTTTGTTCCCTTTAGATTCATTTTTGGCCTCTTGCTACTTCCTCTTGTTAGTGTGTGCTGCTGCAGTCATGACAGCCAGCTAGTGATCAAATGTGACATTTCCACCTTTGATAGTTTTAATGTTTGGAGAAAAGTTGAAGTTGCAATCAAGATATTGAATTTACAGAGGAGTTTGAGCTTAGCTCAGCCATTCTGAGAGAGGTGTCACCAGGGGTAGCACAAAGAGGCAGGGATCACAGGAAGGTGACACCATCCATGTGTTAAATGCTCTGGGTGGACCATTTAGGACAGGTGGGTAAGTGACCACAGGTGCCTGCTCACTGCATTCTCACTCCCACTATTACAGCTGAGCCAAGTTAGTTGAAAACAGCAGTGAAAAGACCTTAGACAAAGCCATTTCATTGTCCTGGCTCAGGTTTCATTCTCTGTAAAGTGAGAAGTTGTTATTGATACATGAATCCCCCATCTGGCTCCTCCCACCATTAAAATCCCATCAGCCCTCCCAAAGGCTGAGATTCCGTAGGTCTGTTGTGGAGCCTAGGAGTTGGTATGTTTAACAAACTCTTCACATCATTCTAACAAACTCGTTTGAGGTCTGCTGTCCAGTGATCTCTGGCCCGCCTGCCCTGAAGGATCCTCATGGTTTTACTTGTTTGCCTTTTTCTCTGGGTTCAGAAGGACTTTAGGGTCCACTGTCTTCCCTTTTCAACTTAGGGGTTTTGGGATGGCACAGGGTCTTCCTGTGAGAGAGTCTGTAAAAGGGCAGCCCTATATTTTGAATCTCTTTAATTCTTCTGGACCTTCCCAGGGAGAAGATGGGAAACCACAGCAGATTTAATTTCTTCTTGCCTACAGATTTTATATCTCTTGCCAGGTTCCCAATTTAAATAAATAGTCTCTAAACAGCACAAGTATTTTAGCTTTATGGAGAGCTTCCCTGGAGAATTTCTTTCCTAAGGATAATAATAATGGATGATAATGGTGATAACTATCTTTATTGAGAGCTTACTATGGTCTGCACACCCTGTGCTCAGTACTTTCTTACATCATCTCCATTTAATTTTCACAAAAACCATTTGCGATAGATATGATTGCTATCTCCACTTAACAGATGAGCAAATGAAGTTTAGAGAGGGTAAGTAATATATCTATTACCACATAGCTAGTGAGCAATGGAGCAAGGACTGAGCATAGCTCTTGAGCTCCTTAAGGCCTGAGTGCTGAATCATCACACTGTGTCACCTGAAGCGTGTGATCTGATAGAGGAAAGAGCAGGGCGTGGTCAGCAGGGGGCCCTGGATTTGGATCCCCGACACTGGTCTAAAGTTCACTGCATTTCTCTGTATCTACATCTCAAGTCAAAGCAAAGCTTAGGTATTTCCTGCTGGATGGGAGGGAATGTGACAACCCCAAGGACTTTTCCTGCTGCTTTAACTGCAGGTGAATTGGAAAGCTTGCCTCACAGGCATGTGCAGCACAGGCTTTGAGACCAGGAGAAAAGCCCACTGAGATCTCCTCCCAGCCTGGAGTCCTCAGCTTTCTGGTTAAACTCTGGTTGGGATCCCTCTTTCACAAAGTCAATCTACTTCTGCTATGATTAGAGTATATACTTTGTGTGACTTCCACTCCTTTAAATTTGTTAAGGTTTGCTTTGTGGTCCAGAACACAGCCTGTCTTAGTCCCCTGTCACCTCAACTCTCTAATGATTTCAAGAAAACTTTCAGCTGTGCTGTTTGGCTCCTTGCCAATATTTTTTTGTCAGTGTAGAGTGGTGCTCTTTTCGGATTTCTCTGTCTCAACCAGAAATCGGCAGTCTCCCCATGCAGTCGCAAGCCTCCCTGCTTCTGAACGCATCGTGTCTCACTTGTGCAAAGGGAGGGACGTTGCTCTCCCTTCCACTCTATTTGGTAGCCCCCTACTTGTCTCGGTGAGCTCATGTTCTCATCTTCTCAGAAGACAGGGGCGGGTTTACACAGAGATTAAACTATTAAATAACCTTGTGGATTTATAGACAAAAATCGGGATTTACTATAAGAAAACAGAATTTGAGTCTCACCTTTACCCTCAGCAAATCCCTTGTCATACTGAAGCCTCAGATGCCTTATTTTAAAGTAGGAAGGCCAATATCTGCCTAACCCCCTCTGCTAGGTGAGATAAGGTGTGTAGCAATACCTGAGATGCTTTCAAAGCTCAGTTCCAGCCCGTCAACCCAACAACAGGCCTGCCCTGAAGAAGACCCAACTCTTCCCAAGAACTCAAGAGCATAGTGGCCAGGAGGAGCTGCCTTGGTCTTGTGCGGTCTTGTGGTCTCTGACAGTGGAATCTCTAGGGGGACAAACCCTGTCCTCAGCCAGCAGTCATGAAGTAAAAGACTGGCCTGGCCCTGGAAGCCCCATATATCCTTATTTTGTTTACAAAGCTTACTGCCAAGCAGTAAGGAAAATAAACTGATTTCCGTCTTTACCGATGTGTTAAAATTGCTGCAACCCCTCATAATACCAAATAGATGGACTGTATAAATTGGAACATAGTTTGTACTTCAGGCAGGTCACAAATCTACTTGGCGAGAGCATATCACTCACGGTACACTGATTATAAAAATTAGTTAATTCAAGACAAACATTCCATTCTCTGATTCCTGGCACAAATCCCTCCAAATTCTCCATGCATTACTGCCACCAAGCCAGAAGATAGATCTCCATCAGGTCACTTGATTCTCTGCAGACCTGATTTAGATGGTACTTATGCTAGCACATCCACCAAGAAGAGATAGATCTCATTTGTTAAATATGTCAGGTGGGAAACTAAATGATGAGATTCAGTAACATTGCACTAATCTGTTGCTTTTATTTACTGCGCCCTGTCTTACTGGTGTAAATCCTCTCATGGAGAACGCCTCCTAATTCGTTCATTTTGACTCTCCTCATGAGGAACAGGGGTGGCTCATGATCAGGGACATCTCATGAGAACAGCATTTTTGAGTGCTTCTGTGCAGTGGACGATGTCAGTGCTCCACCCAGATCCCCTTGAATAAGTTTGTAGTGGTGGTGTGGGTGTATGTGTTGGGAGGGGGGCATGCAGCACACTAAGCCAGACACTGTTTAAGTGTTTTATATGTATATTTCATTTCATCTTCACAACCCCATAAGGTAGGTACTGTTATTATCTCCATTTGTAGATGGGGAAGCTGAGGAAACTGGCCCAAGGAACTTGGCAAGGATCGTGGTGCGAGGAAGGCATAGTGCCAGGGTCTGGCTCCAGAGCTTCTGCTTGGGACCCTTCCGCCACACTGTGTCCCTGTGTTTCAGTGGCTAGGGAGATGATGACCAAGGAAGATGGCAGATGGCTAGTGGGTGGCCAGCCTCATGGTATGTGGTCTTCCCCACCTCCTTTGCCAATGCTTCTGAGTCCTGCCTGACCTGCAGAGTTACCATCTACCCCTCTGTAAAAACTTGTCTTTTCTTGCTATTTATCTGAGGATCTTGTTAAAGTTACAGTTTAGGTCCTCCAGGATATAATTGCTATTATTTTATACACTAACACAGGTCTTCTTTTATTTCATACAGGGTCATTATAGCTAAAGCTTCTGCTGTCTGTCAGGACATGCCACTATCTCCTAATAAAGAGGGAAGTTGAGAGATAACTGAAAGCCACCAGCCCAAGTTTGCCAGCTGAGTCCCATGTTTAGGACCCAGAAACATCTCTTTGGTGAGCTGGAGAAGTGACTTCCTGAACAGGTAAGCAGAGATTGTGCTAGGTGTAAAAAAGGGGGAAATGAACTTGAAAATGACAAGAAAAGAGGATGACCAGGCACAAAAATGAGATTCAGATACTAAATTTCCCAGCACTGCTTACAGTGGGGGGGTGATCATGTGCACTACTTCTGGTCAATAAGATGTAAGAGTAAGTTGGCTTGGAATATCTGAAAATTTCTTTGCTTTTTGGATAAAAGGTACCTATCACCTTCTTTCCTTGAACCTGCCCATGATGCCTGGGGTACACTGTCCTCCTGTGACCATAGGCAGCAAGCGTGGGAGGAAAAGCTAGCAGGCTGCTGCTGTTGGTGGGGCTGAATGCAGAAGGAATCTCTGTCTTGAAATACTGCCAGTAACAGCCTATCTATAACTTTCTTGTTGTATGAGAAAAATAAAACCCTATTTGTTTACAATAAAAGTACTGTGATACTTCTTATGTCAAAAATTTAAGAAATGAGCAAAAATAACTGCAGGGAAATCAGAAGCTTAAAGTTCTGACTAAAAAGGCTGTACTGAACCAGTTGGAGAACCTGAAGAATCTCATCAGTTGAATAGCTAGATTTCATGTTGAACTTGCTTTTGTTTCTGCAACTATAAATTGGAAGTCCCAAACAGGTTTTTCCTTTGTCTTCCAGGGACCAGTAAACAACTTGGCAAGGTGAGCTCTGAGTAAGTATTACCTCTGGATTTTGGGCAGTGGACAGTGGGCAGTTGGAGCTCTCCGCTTTATGGGGAGGCAAAAAAAAGCCTACCTGGTTTTGAAAAGCACCCCCTTGTGCCTAGCACCCTCACTGCACATGCCAGCCTGGATTAGAATTTACTATTAGGTGGCTGCCTGCTGCACAGTGAGCTCCTGGAGGAGCTGTGTCTAATCTGTATTAAGAGATTAGCAAGGTGCCTGGTGCGTGAGTGGTGCTGGTATGAGTCAGGGTCCCTACAGAAAGCAGTTGGTATCCTCAAAGCTATAACTCAAAGTTTATTAATATAATTATTTGCAAAAGTCTGGGTAGGAGGCAAGGAACCAGAAGGTACAGAGCAGCACCCCAAGCTAGCAACAGCAGGGAGCCCAAGTCTGAAGGCAGGAGGGGGAGGGGTTGCTGGAACCCAGAGGCACCTATGGCTGGGAGAACAGGGCCACCCTATTCATGGCTGCAGCCTGTCCGTGGCAACATTTGGAGAGGAAACAGGGGAATCAATTCTCTGATCTTACTCTCCTCCCTCCCGTATTGCCTGCTGGTGCTCCCCAGTGACTGAAGCCACCCGTGTGCCCTATTGGTGCAGTCTACTTACAGTTTGCTCTTCCGGGGCCCAGGGCAGGGTGAACAAGGATGGGGGTGCATATGCAGAGGTGAAAGGGAGATCTCCGGCTCAGCCCTCAGTAAGTCCCTGGTGAAGGAGTGGCTGTCAGGCCCATACAGCATGTTTGCTGAGGGAGTGAACCTTAGGCTGCCGATAGCTCGCCTTCTTTCTGCCCTTCTTCCCTGCTTGCTCCTTCTCTTTCTCTATTTGCCTCCCTTTTACTTCCTTGCTCCATAAGTGTTTGTTACTGGCTGTGTGCTCTATGACAAACCACTGTGATAGGCACTAGAATATCTACAACGATAGGACAGCATCATTAGAAATGACATGTTTGGGTAGTATTGTGATGACCTCTGGTCAGGGAACACAGAAATATCTAATCTCTGTCCTGACCTGGCCATACTTCTATGCAAGGTTCTTGAAGGAAATATCTGTATGGGGAATGGAGTGATGAAAAGCGAGTGTCATCATTGGTCAAGGCCAGGCAGCTGTGCCAGACCATGTAGACAGCCCCTTCTTGCCTTGCGGAGAAGGCCTAAGCAACTTAAATTAGAAGAGGCAAAGACCTTTGCTTTCCACCCATGATTCCAACCCCCAAATCCTGACATAAGCAACCTGATTAGAACAAAAACTGCTTTTGCCTTAATTCTCTCTATCTTCATATTCAGTCTGTTTCCTGCTTAGGGATTTTTCTTTCTTTATCCCTGAGAAATTTTAGTGCTGCTTCTAGATTATCTTGCTTCTTCTCATACCTAGATCATCTGTAGGAAGAAGAGAGGATTTTCCATATTAACAGCGTGATTTTAGAAGGCATAGCAAGACCTTCTGATCCCAGCTATCAAAACTTCCCTCACCTCTTGGCTGACATCTGAAATTCTACCTTCATTACTTATTTCCTTGGCTTGACTTTGTTATGAAGGCACTGCCACCCAGAAAGAAGAGAAAGCAGTACTGAGGGATAAAAAGACAAGCTCAGAGCTCTGGGGAGAGCTTTCGCCAGGGCAGTTTTGCTGAGAGTTGGCCCTCCTTCTAGTCTGGCTGTTTAGTGACCCTGTTTACTCGAGAGCATAATGACTCCCTCCCTCCGTCCCTTCCTCCCTCCCTCCCTTTCTCTTTCCTTTTCTTTTTACAGTTCTGTGTCTTTAAACACAGTGGAAACACCACAGTGAGGATATAGACCAGTTTCCTCATCCCCAAAACTCCTTCAGTCTCCCTCAGCCCTGCCCCTGGGAGCCCCTGACCTTTCGCCTTCACTACTGTTTTGTCTTCTCAAGACTAATGCATAAATGGAGTCATGCAGTGTGTAACCTCTTAAGACTGCCTTCTTTCCTTCAGCATAAGGCCTTGGAGACGCATCCAGGTTGTTGTGTGCTCTACCATCTGCTTTTGATCTCTCTTGTATTGGATCTGCCCTCACTCAGCAACATGGTGCCTGTAATCTAGAGACCTGTCTGTTCAACTCTTATTAAAAGTCTGTGGTCTCATCATGGAATAAAGATCCATCCAACTGTGAGAGAATGAGTGTTTATTATAAGAATCCAGGGCTCTCCCAAGAATCCAAAAATAAGACTCTCATCATAGCCAGGTCTGGAAATGGGAGGTGGTTTTCGCTCCAAGGCAGCTTTTGGGGGAAAGTAAGTGATCATGATCTCTCTCAGGACCTGCACCATCTCTCGCACTCCTTTCTCTGTGCATAGATGCACTTTGTTCTTACTCTTCACCAGCTTGCTTTTCCTGATTACATTTGGTATCTACTTCCATCTTCCTCAACCTCAGTACTTGGCCATCACAATCTTCCCTACCCCTGTCCTTAAAACACTCCTGATTCTGAACAGGTCTCAGTGAACAGTTTGATTGGCTCTGCTCATCTTTCAAGCCAGTGCTCAGAGCTGTCTGGCCATCTGACAGAATGCCTGCCCTGTGCTGACCACCTGTGTCCGGGGAGGATGGGGTCATGGTGACATGGTACAGTAGCTCCCTTAGAAGAGGGGGCATTGGAGGGAGGGGTAGGCCCTGATTGACCCCTCCTTTATTTTCCATAAAGAAAGTGCTCTTTGTGGAGGACTATTGAAAGGTCCATTCATTTCTTCAGATATTCTATTCTTCGTTATTTGGTCAAACCTTAGGAAAGATGTAGTTGGGCCATCTTGCTCGGCTTCCAGCAGACTGCTCTCACCAAGCTGTGCTTTGTTATCCTGCTGGCTTCCACTAAGAGAAATTACAAGCACACTATTGAAGTTGTGACTGCATTTTCTGTTGAGGACATTATCCACATGCAGTGCTTCTAATATGAAGCTTCATATATGATATTTATTTTTGGGAAAAATTTAAGGACAACTTTACTGACTCTAAGGAACTGGCACACTACCTTCTTGAACAAGGAAAACTGGGGAACTCATCAAGCCTCCCTCTGTGTTGGTGTCCAGGAAACTGGGTTCTCAGTGAACTGAGGTTGCACTGCAGCAGCTGCCCAGTCGCTGATGGTCTCTGTCTTTGTGCTCTTGGCCTGGTCTTCCCATATTCTAGTTTTTCTTGATCCTGAATTTTAGAAATGCATTTTTTCCCCCTGTGAACCATCTCATAATATCTCAAAAAATGAGGACTGGTATAAACAGACAGACAGACAAACATAAGCAAACCATACTAGAGAGAGCAATGGGCTATGAAATTTCGTTCCTGGACCCAGACTGCCTTCTGGACTGTCCCACCAGGTCTCTTCTAATGAGCTAATGGTAACAATCACTGACTTTTCAAACTGAGGGAAACCTAAGCAATCACCAAACAGCACCTATTGGGCATTCCACCAAGAGTTCTAAGAGTTTATTTGCATCACCTCATTTAATCTGAATGTCTTTACTGACCAGTAGGCCACTGATACTAGGGCAAGTTATTTCAAACTCACTGACACCACATAAAAAAGAAAAAGGTAACTGTGTGAGGTAATGGGTTATACTACTTAGCTTGATTATGGTATTTTACAGTGTATACATATATCAGATCATCAAGCTGCATGCATAACTGTATACAATTTTTAATTGTCAATTATACCTTTATGAAGCTGGAAAAACAAAAAACAAAACAGTCGAAGCAAAGTGAAACAAGAAACTAAATTAGCCTTTAGCTTCCTCATTTGTTCAAAGGAGACAATACCTTCCCCCACGGGTATGATAAAGATTAAATAGGATAAAGCTATATAATACTAACACAGCACGTGACACATAGTAGGCATTGAAAAATATTAGTACCCTTTCCAAACTGCTGAGCAGCCTTTCCTGTCATCTGTGGTGAACCTCCTGTCTCACACGGTGACTCAGATGTTGATTTTGTCTAATCTAAGTGTGTCTTTAGTGCTTTGGTTCTCTTATCTGCGTGTGCTTACCTTATCTGACTATGGTTGGGGCAAGAGTGATGCTTAATGTTCCTTGCCCAACCACAAGCATAGGATAATTCCTGGTAATACATTTTCAATGATAAAGTTGAAGTTTTGCCTGTGGAAATTTGTTGCAGCCACTTTTGGATCTGGGAATTGATTAAGGAAAGGTTTGTTTTCTGAAAAATGTGGGGCTGGCTCTGATGGACCATTTGGCTTTCTTTGGAGGGATCGGAGTCAGGAGGGGTTGTCTCAGGGCAGCTCTGGGATCATTGCTGGTGACCTGACCTCCCTGAAGGGGCTCACCCATGCTCCTCTAACAGGAACTGCTCCTTGTGCTGTGAGGCAGTTGGGAGCTATTAGACTTGGCTGCACCTTTATAATCTTTATTACAGCCTGTCATGGGGCTCATAAGTATTTAGCCAGAGAGACTGCTCCTAAGCTTCAGCGACACAGAGTAGGTCAACAGCAGGTCAGCCGTTTTATAAAACTGCAGGGGCTGCTTAACACAGTACACCTGACAAGGAGTCATTTTCAGGCAGATCTGAAATGGACACTGTGATCCCTGGTATGCAGAGCTCAGAGCAGGGAGCCAGTGAGAACCTGGGACCACCCTCATCTCATCTCCACCTGCAACTCCTTGAAGGAAACACTGGTATTTTCATTAAGAGCCCAAAAGAGAATATTTGTACAGAGCCCATGAGATGATGCTTACCTTTCACATCCCTTTAATAGACTGTGGCTGCTATGAATGATGTTTTCTCATTATTAATAATTTCCTGGACATGGTTCCAAACCAAGCTGTCTTGAGACCAGGCTGATAGAAAGAATTAGGATGCCACATCTCAAGTTTCCATCCAGATGAATTAGAATTGTATGTCATGGTTGAATGTGTTTACTGACCTGCATCTCAAACATTGAATGACTGAGCATCTGATAGCATAAAGAGTTTCATTTTCTAGCTGCTGACCTTGACTTAAACTTTAAATTACACAGAAAGTCAGAGTTTTTGTACCCAAGAGGCTCCAGAAAGGGTAACGACTGGAAATCTCTCATGGGAGGCTCTAGGGTTAAGGAGCTCCATCCAGAGCCATGAGCTCCTATCTTTCTTGCTTAAGCTTGAACTAGAGGGGGCAATTCTTTTTGGGGGAGAGTAGTCTTGAGCCATAGACTGGAAGCTCTAGTCTTCAATTCCCTCCTCAAACTTCCATTCCTTGTATGAATTTACATACATACAAGCAGTCAGTCTTGTGAAAGCAGATACAATCCCCACCTCGTTCAGCATCGGAGCCTTCTGAGATACCCTTATTTGGAGACTTGGACCACATTACATCAATCATCCCCTGCAAAGGTAGAGTGAGAGATCCAGAGATGTACTTAATTATAGCCCAGTCCCTCCCAGACAATGACACTGATCCAGAATCTCCAGGGCCGTCAGTATCAGCCCACTTAGGCTTTCTTCAGCTTTTGTGTTTCCCCTTTCAGGACACCAGATATCATGAGCTTAGTAGAACCTGCAATTCCATCTAACACCTCGACGCCTTCCCTTCCTTCCGAACTCCCCTCTCTGGCAGCAGCCAGAAGCCTCCCCAAAGAGGGTGAGGCTGAGCAAGTGAAAGAGGGAAGGAAGGCATGAGAGGAAAAGATGCCAAAGGGAGAAGAGAAAGTCAAACCAGAGCCAAAACTAACCACCAAACCCAGAAAATGTGTATATATTTGGAGAACATAGAAAAACTTTCCTATAATGTATTAAGTGAGTCTATGATTTAAATCTGAGCTTCGATCTCTTTGGACTGTGTCCCATAATAAGAAATAAATTTTATGTTGTTACTCAGTTCGCTCACACAGTTTTACAGGCCAGTATGCACCGCCACTTCCTGGGAGCAGCTGACATTTTTTCTATCCTATTCTACTTCATTTTTCCCTACCTTACCCTATCATACTCTACTCAAACATTTTCTATTTTATTAAAAAAAAAAGAGAGAGGGAATAGTGGCTACCCACTAAATTAATTTCATGATACAATAATAAATCATAACTGGCAATTTAAAAAATAGTGGTTTGTTAAAATTCATAGATATACAGATTCATAAACTTTCAGAACTGTAGATCATTCTTTTTTGGTGTAAGCTAATTTTCCAAGTGAAGAGACTGAGCCCTAAAGAAGTTGCAATCCATCCTTGACCATACAGCTGGTTGATAGCAGGGACTGTGTTCTTTCACAAATTCTCATGGTGATACAAGAGGGAGTGATGGCGGGGCAAAGAGTTCAGGGCTGGAATTTGTAGACATGTTCTGTCTAGAACTCTGTGACCTTGAGCAAACCACTTAAGCAATTTGACCTCAGTTTCCTATAAAATGGGCTGTTATGAGGACCAATTAGGGAAGACGTAGGAGAGGCTTTGCAAGTGGTGAAGTCCAAAGAGAGACCAACTGTCTCCCCTGCCTTTCTACAATAGTCTCTGAGGCGGGGCAGGCGTTATGTGTATGTCTAGACCCCTGGCTTAGGGACAGGAATTGCTGTAATTGGCCTCTTTATTTTCATCATATAGAGCCTCCCAACCCTGTACTTTACCATCTCCTTTTTTTATGATTTGTTTTTTTCTTGGTTGAATCTAATCATTTCCTGACATTTCGCAACAAAGATCTTCATCAGTGTTCCCTATTTTGGGGTCTTCCTAAATTTCCCAAGGTCCATGCATAGTTGGAAATATGCAGTCTGAATAAGGATGATAAATATATTCAAAAGTGACTGTGCAGGCCCATAGACCTGCATCTTTCTCAATGGGAGTGAAAAAGGGCAGACTAGCCATCTGGAAACTCATCTGCAGTGTTCTACCTATGTCTTAAGAGAATGACATTATTTCACTAATAGGTCAGCAGGGATGAACAAGTTGTGTGAATCCTTGCATCCCTTGGTCCTGGGGAAAACCATGTTGCCCCTGGAGCTTTCAGACATCTTCTCCAATCAGAAAGCAAGCAAGTATGAATGGTGTCACACCAGGAGAAGCCACTCTTTTGTGTGGTGGCTTCGGAAGGCATCTGGAGGGCAGAGTCTTGTTTGCAGGTGGCTTTGTCCAGAGGGAGTTTCAATTGGCATTAACCACTTGGATGTTGTTCAGGATCCTCAGGGACAAATACCTCAGGAGACCCAAGAGGAGGGGGCATGCTATGGGCTCTCCTGGCAGCTCTTCACACTTGGGTGACCCTGGCTCAGTGCTTTCAGAAGGAGGGCTGAGCTTGATCTGGATTTGTGATCACTCTGGGGTCATCTCTGCACCACATTGGTGGGGTTCAAAGGATTGAAGTTTACTTCTTTAAGGACTTTGATGTCTTAGAGCCACAGGAAAAGTTTGCCTAGAAAACATTTAAATAAATCCATCTGCTTATTCCTCCTGTTTCATAATTGAAAGATATGGGGAGGGTAAAACTCATTTTGTTTTTTCTCCTATCAACATAAATTATGCTCAAATATCTGGTTCAGTTTCTTTCATAATTTATGCCTTCTCAGCTCAGTGATTTTCTGCAGAACCAGCCTTTTATGAGAAAGTACAATTTTCCCGGGGAGAAAATTGCCTTTTCTGTTACTATAGCCTATATTTAGTGCATAACCACCTGTGTGACATGACCTGAGTTACCACATCTAAAATGAAACTATACCTCAAGATGGCATCTTTTTGGTGGCAAAGAGAAGAGATTTGGGAGCCAGGCTGCCTGGGGTTGATCCCTACTTTTCCACTTACTAGTGGTGTCACCTTTGGAAGATTACTTAACTCATCTATGTTTCAATTTGTTCATCTATTAAATTGGTGATGATAGCAAGTATCTATGTTGTGGAAATGATATGAGTTAATGCGGTGCCCCCATTGTAGGACTAGCTCTATGAGGCTTAGTGTTTTTCCCACCTGATAACTTGTAAGGTCCTCTGTAGTTTTTAAAGGGGGTGATAAGATAATAATGCAGTTTTATACTGGAATAGCTATTTATTGTTTATAAGGCTTGTCTCCAAGTATTGTTCTCCAGATAAGGAAACTGAGGCTAAAATCAGGTACTTGTTAAAGGACATACTTTTTAAGAGGAGCAACTGAGTCTAGAGGTAAGCCTTCTGATTCTCAGTTTCTGCTGCTTTTCTCACAGGATAATGTCTTTCAGCTGGGTTTTTCATCTTAATTGGTCCTCCTCCTAATATCTCTCATCATATTAAGACAGGGCTACCATTCTTCAAAGTACTGGATGCCAGTGGGGACCCCAAAGCATCCGTGACTTTTTCTGCTCCTTCCTATTTTCAGTAAGATAACACCAGGTCCTATAACAGATAAACTAAAAACCTCAGGGGCTTAACCCAATAGCAATTTACATCTCGCTCATATAAATTGCGGTATCTGTATTTTCAGTTCCCAGTTGGTGGGTAGCCTTCCATGTGACCATTCAAGGATATGGGCTTCTTCCAAAATATGTTCACCTTCCTCCAGGACCTTGGAATTCTCTCCTTCTGGTTAGTGGATGGGACAAATTTTTCATGCACTTTCAACCAAGAGTCACATACATCCCTTCTTTCTACATCTGAGTGGCAAAAGCTAGTTGTGTGGCCCAACCTAGGTGCAAGGAGAGAGGGAAATAGAGTCCTTGGCTAGGCAGTCACTTCCCGATGATACCCTAGGGAGGCATGAAGTTTGGTCATCAGCTTGTCATCTCAGCTGCACTTCCTCACTCCACATCCAATTACGTGCCAGCCATGCCTGTTCTCTAAGTTGTCCCTCATATTGGTGCTCTACTTCCATTTCTATTGCCACCACACTTGTTCAGACCCACTGAACTACTCTTTTAAAATGTCATTTTCACTGGCTCCACTCAGCAACAGCTCACCCAACAATGATGGGACTCCTACTCACATGGTGAGAGGAGCTAAAGGGACACAGAAATGAATCATACCTGGGTCCTGCATTTAAGCTGATTACAGTGAGCTATGGAGCAAGACAGGGAGTAAGTTCTAGAAGCACCAATAAATTGCTACGTGGGTCTAGGGCAGGGAGATATTAATTTCTCAGAAAGGAAAAACAATTCTAGTTAATTATTCAGGAAAGTGAAGTACAAGACTTGGGAGGAGGTAATAAGAGTGTACTTAGTTTCTGAAAGTGAGCTCACATCTCTGGGCCTAGGTGAATTTAATTTCAGAGAGCTGAAAGAGGTACAATTGAAACAAATGGGTAGCTGGGGAGGCTTTAGGGCATGCTGGTGATTTGGAAAGGTACCGAGAGATTAAAGATAAGTAGATATCTGAATTTTTTTAAAAAAAGATAGGAGATTCTATCTTCTATAGTCTAGTGAGTTTGACATCTATATAGAGAAAAAAGACTTGATAAGTAGATGGCATGAACCTGGGCAAACTATGAACAAATCACCTCAGATTGGTCTTGTTTTCTCTTTTAATATAATCACTAGAGTTAAAATCAATAGGAGATAGATTCAGTTTATCTGAATTTCAGTTGGAATTTTGATCAGTTTGAAATTCTCATGAAGAAGTTGGAACAATGTAGTCTGGATAATTGTATAGTTCGGAGGATTTAAATTGTTAAATTAATTAATATAAATGGGGAGGAGGGAGGTTTATAAACCTGTTGTTGCTTCCACTCTCCTTTTCAAAAAGTTAATGATTTTGGTGGAAGACTTGGTGCTCAAGTTTTATGGTTGATATGAATTTGGGAGCTAAGCTAGTATCTTTCAAGTAGTGAATTCTTCTTAAAATTCTCTGGGTGCCTTTCTAAACTTGAAGCTGGAATAAAAAAAGACAAATGAGATATTGTGCTATGTATGATAAATTTCCTCTGTAAATGTTTCTCCCCTTTGAAAAAGATAGAAGTCAAGGAATTTCTAATTATATTTTGGCTCAGAAGTGATCGTGTATTGAAAGTTAACTTTTACTAGTCAGCACAACTCAGCCAGCAGGATGTTCTTGCTTATTAAATTTAAAAAAGAAGTGGTCAAATAGAAGTTAGAATCCCAGTCGTCTGCCTGAGTTTCAGGAGGAAATCAGTTGATGAGTTATACCCTCCTTCATGCTTTCCCAGTCCCTACCATGCTCCCCTCTTCTAAAGTAATACCTGTGGGGAAAGGATCAGTGAGAAGCTGGCTATGCTCTGATGAACAGAAGTTTGGAAATTCAGCATTAGCACCTGAACCTTGGGTACTAACTGGAGGTAATTGGTAGCATCAGGAAATGTCTGAAGGTACAACTCTATTTGCCTGGTTACCTCAGAAGGAAAATCATGGGTCCTTCTAGGCCAAACCATGGTATAGATAGAATCATTAAAATCATGACACTGTAAGTTAACTCCATCCTAAAGAGAAGTTAGAAGACTCTGGAAAATCTTCTTCTCTTGGGCTAGGGTTGAAGGAATATGGGGTGGGTCCCTGCTCCTAATTTGTAGACTTCTTTTCATTTAAAAAGCCCAGTGTTAAAGAGCGCCTAATTTGGCTGAGTCCTGCAAGAGACTCTTCTGAATCACAAAGGACCATATCTGGAAGTGTGGAGACAGAGGTTATGTGGACCCTCGCTAGTGATGTAGAGGGTACAGGATAGGGGGCAAGCAAGTAGGGGGCAGAAAGGCTTGAGGAGGAGGAACATCCTTTTGGGTACCAAAAATATCCCAACTTCTAAGTCGCTATTTATAGCCTCCACTGTCTGGTTAAGAGCTTGAACTATAGCAACAGAGATATCAGAGTTTTGGTTCCATCTCTGCCATTTAATTTTGAAACACTGAACAGGTCAGTTCACCTTTCTGTGCCTCAGTTTTCTCATCTGTAAAATAGGGCTATAGACAGCTTGAGAAAAACATCTGATATCAAGCACAGAGGAGTTTATTAGACTTAACTGCTAAAAAGGAGAGATCACCATTAGGCAAGGACTGTAGTGTCTCATAAGGGGATGCCAGAGCTTTTAGGGCCTGGACCGCATGATTTTAAGGTGGGTTGGAACGACAGAGGAGTTTGGGACTGGGCAGTTTACAAGAACAGCTTTGGATTGGCTGGTGCCCTGAGGTGAGGATCTTTAAGTGAGTTTCTGTTCTTCACAGTCTTATCTTCCAGGAATAAGTATCTGCCTGATTGCAGCATTGTTTCCAGGGATAGGAAAGTGTGCTGGTTTCAGTGAATACTTAGCTTATAAGGTTGTTCTGAAGATTAAATGAAATAATGGACAAAAGTATGTAAAGCACACACCAGGTATTCAGCAAATGTTAGGCATTATTAACCTATATTATCCACTTCTTTCCACTTCCTATGTTACCTGTGACCAGAAGAAACCCCACCTATTTTTATACATCAATATCTTTATGAATATCATCCCTTCATCTCCAAATTTCCTCTCTCAACTTATGCAGTTATAGAGAAATACAAAACCTTACAATAGCTCCATGTTCCTTGCTCCAGCTTGCCTCCCTAGGCCTCTCCTCATAGGGATACTCTGTCTTCTGAACCACAGATGGGTGTTAGTTTGGAGCTCTCCTTGGTGATACTTACAGCATCCTACTTTCTACTTATGATTGTTATGTGCATCTAGATATTAATTCTCTCGTTAGACTCTAAGATCATGTTTTTACTCCCATATAGCCCCCCAGAGTGTTCAGCCCACCCCTGGTCTATGGAGTGTTTCTCTAAAAACTTGCTGGTTTAATATACTAATGAATTATTAACCAAACATAAAATTGAAGACCTTAGACGAGAATTGCTGCTTACGGCAAAAGCTGGGTCTTTTTGCATGCTTTGTACACAGTAGGTGAATCCAGTGCCTTAAGCTATCTGTAAATGTGACTGGGTGATGCCAGGCATAATAATATGGAAGACAGCTGTGCGTGAAAATAGCAAATAGGCAGTGGGACGTCATGCAGAAAGTGGTGGTGAGACAATCCAAAGAGCTAGTAGTTAAGGTCAGAGATACGGGTAAAAAGGACCATTTCACACATGAATCATTGGCTATAACTTATGGCTAAAGATGTAACAGGAAAGACCAGCTAGCAAATTCATAAAATGAATCCAGTTTCCTTTAGGTTATGGTCACTGCCTATTAGGTTACCATAATTATTTTTTATTGAAGGGTAGTTGATACACAGTATTACATTAGTTTCAGGTATACAACACAGTGATTCAACATTTATATACATGATAATTCTAGGTACCAGCTATCACCATACCAAGTTGTTACAATATTTTGACTATATTCCTTATGCTATATATTACATCCCGGTTACTTATTTATTTTACCATTGGAAGTCTGTCCTTTTTTTTTTTTTTTTTTTTTTGTGAGGGCATCTCTCATATTTATTGATCAAATGGTTGTTAACAACAATAAGATTCTGTATAGGGGAGTCAATGCTTAATGCACAATCATCAATCCACCCCAAGCCTAATTTTCATCAGTCTCCAATCTTCTGAAGCATAACGAACAAGTTCATACATGGAGAACAAATCCTTACATAGTGAATCAGTTACATGGTGAACAGTGCAAGGGCAGTCATCACAGAAACTTTTGGTTTTGCTCATGCATTATGGACTATAAACAGTCAGTTCAAATATGAATAGTCATTTGATTTTTATACTTGATTTATATATGGATACCACATTTCTCTCTTTATTATTATTATTTTTAATAAAATGCTGAAGTGGTAGGTAGATACAAGATAAAGGTAGAAAACATAGTTTAGTGTTGTAAGAGAGCAAATGTAGATGATCAGGTGTGTGCCTGTAGACTATGTGTTAATCCAAGCTGGGCAAGGGCAATAAAACATCAATGTATGCAGAAGATTTCTCTCAGAACAGGGGGGGTGAGGTTCTAAGCCTCACCTCTGTTGATCCCCAATTTCTCACCTGATGGCCTCCCTGCAACTGTGCCTGTCTTAGGTTGTTCCTCCCTTGAGGAATCTTACCCGTCTCTGGCTAACCAGTCATCTTCCGGGGCCATACAGGGAAATGTAAAGTTGGTAAGTGAGAGAGAAGCCTTATTGTTTGAAAAGGTTAGCTTTTTACTTCTTTGCATATTTATGCCCTGTGGCTTCTATGCCCAGCATTTGTCTTGATGTATCTTTACCACTTGGAAGAATTATGATACTCGGTAAATTTGATATGAGGCACGAATTCTATTTAAGGGTTGTAATTAGGAAGGAAGAAGAAAAGCTATAGAAGTAGAAGGCGGAAGAAAACATGGGAAGATTGATTATTTCTTTGACCTATCTTCTTGTAGAGTAACTTCAGCATGTATAGGTTTTAAACTACTAATTAAATTGCGCACACACATTAACATAATAGGAGTATGGTTACATAACCAAAGCATACCTGTAATTAACAGCCATCTCCAGTGAAACCAAGAAAACCAGTTAGGCACCTTAGGCATTTGTGAAAACTTATCTATGATATGGTGGATATTGTCCAACTGAACTTGAACAGACTGAGAGAAATCAGACAAATTAAAACAACCCATTCCTGGGGACTGTTCACATCCCATATGTTCTTTTAACAGTAAATAGTCTGTAGTTGTAAGATTTTGGAGCACTACAATTTGCACTTCTCCTAATTCTTGGTTGAGTTCCAACAGTATAGATCCAGTCAAATTTGTTGTTTTACTGTATGCACAGGCCAGCTTAGATATCTCCTTCTTCATTCCCATGGCAAGTCCAGGAACTGGTGGGATGAGTGCATCTACACCTGTAGCAGTGTGTAGATCTTTGTTGGGGATTTTTGATGATCATCTTCTGGCATGAGTCTTCCAGAGAGTGCTGATGTTGGAAGTTCTTTTTCATATCATATCTTAGTTGATTTTCAGGGTAGCCAAATTAGGCTTTGATCCTCTGTATAAACACAAACAGGCCCTTTGCCTACACTTTTATATGCCCTTTATACCCTTGTGTAGAACTCATTGGAGGTCACCACACAGGAACTGCCTTTTTTTTTTGTATCATTAATCTACACTTACATGATGAATATTATGTTTACTAGGCTCTCCCCTATACCAGGTACCCCCTATAAACCCCTTTACAGTCACTGTCCATCAGCATGGCAAAATGTTGTAGAATCACTACTTGCCTTCTCTGTGTTGTACAGCCCTCCCCTTTCTCCCAACCCCCATGCATGCTAATCTTAATAACCCCCTTCTTCTTCCCCCCTTTATCCCTCCCTACCCACCCATCCTCCCCAGTCCCTTTCCCTTTGATACCTGTTAGTCCATTCTTGAGTTCTGTGATTCTGCTGCTGTTTTGTTCCTTCAGTTTTTCCTTTGTAGTTACATTCCACAGATGAGTGAAATCATTTGGTATTTCTCTTTCTCCGCTTGGCTTGTTTCACTGAGCATAATACCCTCCAGCTCCATCCATGTTGCTGCAAATGGTAGGATTTGCCCTTTTCTTGTGGCTGAGTAGTATTCCATTGTGTACATGTACCACGTCTTCTTTATCCATTCATCTATCGATGGACATTTAGGTTGCTTCCAATTCTTGGCTATTGTAAATAGTGCTGCGATAAACATAGGGGTGCATCGGTCTTTCTCATACTTGATAGCTGCATTCTTAGGGTAAATTCCTAGGAGTGCAATTCCTGGGTCAAATGGTAAGTCTGTTTTGAGCATTTTGATGTACCTCCATACTGCTTTCCACAATGGTTGAACTAATTTACATTCCCACCAGCAGTGTAGGAGGGTTCCCCTTTCTCCACAGCCTCGCCAACATTTGTTGTTGTTTGTCTTTTGAATGGCAGCCATCCTTACTGGTGTGAGGTGATACCTCATTGTAGTTTTAATTTGCATTTCTCTGATAATTAGCGATGTGGAGCATCTTTTCATGTGTCCATTGGCCATCTGTATTTCTTTTTTGGAGAACTGTCTGTTCAGTTCCTCTGCCCATTTTTTAATTGGGTTATTTGTTTTTTGTTTGTTGAGGCATGTAAGCTCTTTATATATTCTGGACGTCAAGCCTTTATCGGATCTGGCATTTTCAAATATATTCTCCCATACTGTTGGGTTCCTTTTTGTTCTATTGATGGTGTCTTTTGCTGTACAGAAGCTTTTCAGCTTAATATAGTCCCACTTGTTCATTTTTGCTGTTGTTTTCCTTGCCCGGGGAGATATGTTCAAGAAGAGGTCACTGATGTTTATGTCTAAGAGGTTTTTGCCTATGTTTTCTTCCAAGAGTTTAATGGTTTCATGACTTACATTCAGGTCTTTGATCCATTTTGAGTTTACTTTTGTATATGGGGTTAGACAATGGTCCAGTTTCATTCTCCTACATGTAGCTGTCCAGTTTTGGCAGCACCATCTGTTGAAGAGACTATCATTTCGCCATTGTATGTCCATGGCTCCTTTATCAAATATTAATTGACCATATATGTCTGGGTTAATGTCTGGATTCTCTAGTCTGTTCCACTGGTCTGTGGCTCTGTTCTTGTGCCAGTACCAAATTGTCTTGATTACTATGGCTTTATAGTAGAGCTTGAAGTTGGGGAGTGAGATACCCCCTACTTTATTCTTCTTTCTCAGGACTGCTTTGGCTATTCAGGGTCTTTGGTGTTTCCATATGAATTTTTGAATTATTTGTTCCAGTTCATTGAAGAATGTTGCTGGTAGTTTCATAGGGATTGCATCAAATCTGTATATTGCTTTGGGCAGTGTGGCCATTTTGACGATATTAATTCTTCCTAGCCATGAGCATGGGATGAGTTTCCATCTGTTAGTGTCCCCTTTAATTTCTCTTAAGAGTGACTTGTAGTTTTCAGAGTATAAGTCTTTCACTTCTTTGGTTAGGTTTATTCCTAGGTATTTTATTTTTTTGATGCAATTGTGAATGGAGTTGTTTTCCTGATTTCTCTTTCTGTTGGTTCATTGTTAGTGTATAGGAAAGCCACAGATTTCTGTGTGTTGATTTTGTATCCTGCAACTTTGCTGTATTCCGATATCAGTTCTAGTAGTTTTGGGGTGGAGTCTTTAGGGTTTTTTATGTACAGTATCATGTCATCTGCAAATAGTGACAGTTTAACTTCTTCTTTACCAATCTGGATTCCTTGTATTTCTTTGTTTTGTCTGATTGCCGTGGCTAGGACCTCCAGTACTATGTTAAATAACAGTGGGGAGAGTGGGCATCCCTGTCTAGTTCCCGATCTCAGAGGGAATGCTTTCAGCTTCTCGCTGTTCAATATAATGTTGGCTGTGGGTTTATCATAGATGGCCTTTATTATGTTGAGGTACCTGCCCTCTATTCCCATTTTGCTGAGAGTTTTTATCATGAATGGATGTTGAACTTTGTCAAATGCTTTTTCAGCATCTATGGAGATGATCATGTGGTTTTTGTCTTTCTTTTTGTTGATGTGGTGGATGATGTTGATGGACTTTCGAATGTTGTACCATCCTTGCATCCCTGGGATGAATCCCACTTGGTCATGGTGTATGATCCTTTTGATGTATTTTTGAATTCGGTTTGCTAATATTTTGTTGAGTATTTTTGCATCTACGTTCATCAGGGATATTGGTCTGTAGTTTTCTTTTTTGGTGGGGTCTTTTCCTGGTTTTGGTATTAGGGTGATGTTAGCTTCATAGAATGTGTTTGGGAGTATCCCCTCCTCCTCTATTTTTTGGAAAGCTTTAAGGAGAATGGGTACTATGTCTTCCCTGTATGTCTGATAAAATTCTGAGGTAAATCCATCTGGCCCGGGGGTTTTGTTGTTTCGTAGTTTTTTGATTACCACTTCAATTTCATTGCTGGTAATTGGTCTGTTTAGATTTTCTGTTTCTTTCTGGGTCAGTCTTGGAAGGTTGTATTTTTCTAGGAAGTTTTCCATTTCTCCTACGTTTCCCAGCTTGTTAGCATATTGGTTTTCATAGTATTCTCTAAGAATTCTTTGTATTTCTGTGGGGTCCGTCTTGATTTTTCCTTTCTCGTTTCTGATACTGTTGATTTGTATTGACTCTCTTTTCCTCTTAATAAGTCTGGCTAGAGGCTTATCTATTTTGCTTATTTTCTCAAAGAACCAGCTCTTGGTTTCATTCATTTTTGCTATTGTTTTATTCTTCTCAATTTTATTTATTTCTTCTCTGATCTTTATTATGTCCCTCCTTCTGCTGACCTTAGGCCTCATTTGTTCTTCTTTTTCCAATTTTGATAATTGTGACATTAGACCATTCATTTGGGATTGTTATTCCTTTTTAAAATATGCTTGGAGTGCTATATACTTTCCTCTTAAGAGTGCTTTTGCTGTGTGCCACAGAAGTTGGGGCTTAGTGTTGTTGTTGTCATTTGTTTCCATATATTGCTGGATCTCCATTTTGATTTGGTCATTGATCCATTGATTATTTAGGAGTGTTTTTTTAAGCCTCCATGTGTTTGTGAGCCTCTTTGCTTTCTTTGTACAGTTTATTTCTAGTTTTATGCCTTTGTGGTCTGAAAAGTTGGTTGGTAGGATTTCAATCTTTCGGAATTTTCTGAGGCTCTTTTTGTGGCCTAGTATGTGGTCTATTCTGGAGAATGTTCCATGTGCACTTGAGAAGAATGTGTATCCTGTTGCTTTTGGATGTAGAGTTTTGTAGATGTCTATTAGGTCCTTCTGCTCTACTGTGTTGTTCAGTGCTTCCGTGTCCTTACTTATTTTCTGCCCAGTGGATCTATCCTTTGGGGTGAGTGGTGTGTTGAAGTCTCCTAGAGTGAATGCATTGCAGTCTATTTCCCCCTTTAGTTCTGTTAGTATTTGTTTCACATATGCTGGTGCTCCTGTGTTGGGAGCATATATATTTAGAATGGTTATATCCTCTTGTTGGACTGAGCCCTTTATCATTATGTAGTGTCCTTCTTTATCTCTTATTACTTTCTTTGTTTTGAAGTCTATTTTGTCTGATATGAGTACTGCAACCCCTGCTTTCTTCTCGCTGTTGTTTGCCTGAAATATGTTTTTCCATCCCTTGACTTTTAGTCTGTACATGTCTTTGGGTTTGAGGTGAGTTTCTTGTAAGCAGCATATAGATGGGTCTTGCTTTTTTATCCATTCTGTTCCTCTGTGTCTTTTGATTGGTGCATTCAGTCCATTAACATTTAGGGTGACTATTGAAAGATATGTACTTATTGCCATTGCAGGCTTTAAATTCGTGGTTACCAAAGGTTCAAGGTTAGCCTCTTTAGTATCTTACTACCTAACTTAGCTTGCTTATTGAGCTGTTATATACACTGTCTGGAGATTCTTTTCTTCTCTCCCTTCTTATTCCTCCTCCTCCATTCTTCATATGTTGGGTGTTTTGTTCTGTGCTCTTTCTAGGAGTGCTCACATCTAGAGCAGTCCCTGTAAGATGTCCTGTAGAAGTGGTTTGTGGGAAGCAAATTCCCTCAGCTTTTGTTTGTCTGGGAATTGTTTAATCCCACCATCATATTTGAATGATAGTCGTGCTGGATACAGTATCCTTGGTTCAAAGCCCTTCTGTTTCATTGTTTTAAATATATCATGACATTCTCTTCTGGCCTGTAGGGTTTCTGTTGAGAAGTCTGATGTTAGCCTGATGGGTTTTCCTTTATATGTGACCTTTTTCTCTCTAGCTGCCTTTAAAACTCTTACCTTTTCCTTGATCTTTGCCATTTTAATTACTATGTGTCTTGGTGTTGTCCTCCTTGGATCCTTTCTGTTGGGGGTTCTGTGTATTTCCGTGGTCTGTTTGATTATTTCCTCCCCCAGTTTGGGGAAGTTTTCAGCAATTATTTCTTCCAAGATACTTTCCATCCCTTTTCCTCTCTCTTCTTCTTCTGGTACCCCTATAATACAGATATTGTTACTTTTGGATTGGTCACACAGTTCTCTTAATATTGTTTCATTCCTGGAGATCCTTTTATCTCTCTCTTTGTCAGCTTCTATGCGTTCCTGTTTTCTGGTTTCAATTCCATCAATGGCCTCTTGCATCCTGTCCATTCTGCTTATAAACCCTTCCAGAGTTTGTTTCATTTCTGTAATCTCCTTTCTGGCATCTGTGATCTCCCTCCGTACTTCTTCCCATATCTCTTGCATATTTCTCTGCATCTCTGTCAGCATGTTTATGATTTTTATTTTGAATTCTTTTTCAGGAAGACTGGTTAGGTCTGTCTCCTTCTCTGGTGTTGTCTCTGTGATCTTTGTCTGCCTGTAGTTTTGCCTTTTCATGGTGATAGGAATAGTTTGCAGAGCTGGAACGAGTGAAGCCTGGATGAACTTCCCTTCTTGTTGGTTTGCGGCCTTCCTCTCCGGAGAGAACAGCGACCTCTAGTGGCTTGTGCTGGGTAGCTGCGCGCAGACAGGGTTTCTGCTTCCTGCCCGGCTGCTATGGAGTTAATCTCCGCTGTTGCTGTGGGCGTGGCCTGGCTCGGGCAGCTGCTCCAAAGTGGTGGAGTCGCGTTGGAGCGGGAGCGGCTGGGAGGCTATTTATCTCCGTAAGGGGCCTCCCTGCTCCCTGCAGCCCAGAGGATTAGGGTGCCCAGAGCTCCCTGGATTCCCTACCTCTGGATTAAGTGTCCCTCCCTGCCCCTTTAAGACTTCCAAAAAGCACCCGCCAAAACAAAACAACGACCACAAAAAAAAAAAATTTTTTTTAAATTAAAAAAAAAAAAAATGGCCGATTGTTCCTCTTTATTCTCCGGCGCCAGCCTCAGGCATCTGCTCACTGGTCTTGCTGCCCTGTTTCCCTAGTATTGGGGTCCCTATCCCTTTAAGACTTCCAAAAAGCGCTCGCCAAAACAAAACAGAAAAAAAAAAAAATGACCGCTCTCTTTTGTTATGTCCTCCGGCGCCAGGCCTCCGGTACCCACTCTCCGTTCTTGCTGCCCTGTTTCCCTAGTATCCAGGACCCCGCACAACGCACTGTGTCTGCACTCTGGTCCAGATAGCTGGGGCTGGGTGTTCAGCAGTCCTGGGCTCCGTCTCTCTGCTGCTCTGCCTATTCTTCTCCCGCCTGGAGCTGGGGGGAGGGGCGCTCAGCTCCCGCCGGGCCGGGGCTTGTATCTTACCCCCTTTACGAGGCAATGGGTTCTCTCAGGTGTGGATGTGTTCTGGATGTTGTCCTGTGTCCTCTGGTCTTTATTCTAGGAAGAGTTGTCTTTGTTATATTTTCACAGATATATGAGGTTTTGGGAGGAGATCTCCGCTGCTCTACTCACGCCACCATCTTGGCTCCACCCAGGGACCAATTTTTTAAGTTAGAAACTGATTATGTCAATATGATACTTATTAAATCCCCCATACATAATTTATTAAACATTTTAATGAAAAAACATGTCACATTGTTTTATAATAATAGCCACCATTTCCTGAATGTAGTGCTTTATTATACATTAACTCATGTAATCCTCACAATAACTATCTGAGGTAAATACTTTTACCCCAATTTTTCCTGGGTTGGGGGAACCAAGGCTTAGGAGGGTCAAGTTACTTGCCCAACATCTCTTGGCTACCAAATGATGGAGCCAAAATTGGAACTTAGGTTGGCTTTGCTCCAAAGATATTTTTAACCACAGAAGTAATTGGATATATAATAAGAAACTTATGTAGGTTTAATTACATGTATATGTATGATATGTGTATATGAGCTCAACTAATTATAAATATTAATATATATATTTCAATCAGATTTTTTCAATGGTCCTTAGTTATATCAGTTTTATAAACTCTCATATGAACATTATGGTTACAAGAGATGTATACTTATTCATAAATGTAGGGGAACAGACCAAATAGTCAAGGAATATCAAATACTCAAACTTTATTACTGCATTTACTTACACAAACTAACAAGTATAAAGTGAACACAGGGCTCTCAGACCCTTGAATGGGCTCTGGCATTTATACATGATTTTTTAATAATTCTTTCCTACCCAAATCCCAAGCATAGCTGATATGTTCACAGAGAAGTATACCAAAGTGTCAAGGGTGACAAAAACGAACAATCGGCTTTGCATTTAAAATAGGATAACATATCATTTCAAATAGTTCTCTTATCATTTCAAATAGTTTCACACCTCAGTCCCTTATGCCTGCGCCTTCCTCACAATCTGCCTGCGACTCTTACTAAATTGACATCAATTTGACTGATAATACTCTGATATTTCTTGGGCTTTTCTCATTTTTGTTTTTTAACAGGTGGGGCAGACTGCTCATTTCTGGCCTGCGCTGTGACTGCCTAGGGTCCAGGCTTGCTGTCTGTCTAGATGTTGGGCTTTGGGGGGGCCGCTGAGCCACTTGTGTGCTCCTCCCTGACAGCAGGTTCAGCTGTGGCTTCCTGAAATAGCTGCGCCCACTATCGTGGGGTAATTCTCTTGCTACTATAGGGATGGCTTATTTTTTTCCCAGCTTGCTCATCTCAGAGAATTTTATAACAGGAGGAGAGCTGAGAGATTACCTGCTTTCCTTTTTCATTTCAGTAATTTGGGAACAGGCCCGGGTAGGCCTAGCAGGTTCCAAAGTTTGATCCTTGGACCATCAGCATCAGCCTCCCCTGGGAAGTGTTTGGCAATATGAATTCTCAGGCCCCATCCTGCACATAGGGAATCTGAAACTCGAGGGGTAAGGCCCAGCAATCTGCATTTTAAGCAGCCCTCCAGAGGATTCTGATTCATGCTTCGTCTTAAGAAGCACTAACTTGAACAATTTGTCCGAGGCCATGCAGCTGCCAGACACAAACTCAAGTTTCCTGACATCCAATTTAGAGCTTTTCCTGCTCCATTGCTCTGCTTCTGCCCCTTCCTGATCTCACACTCATTGTATCCCCCATACCCCAACACCCTGGGCATTCTTTCGGAAGCTTGGTGTTTATTTGTTTAGTTTTAATGAGGCCCAGTCTAGACACCTTTCCTACCCTGTCAGCTTGCTGAGAGATCTAAGTTCATAGCTATTACCTAATTATATTAACTTCATGTCTAAGGATTATAACAACGATTTCTTTAGCTGGAAATTTTAATTTGACCAGGAAGCCTCGCCCTGAGCAGAGGTATTGTTAGTTCTCCTGGTTCATAGATTTTCCTTTGCTTTTCAAGCAAAGTTCAGCAGCTGAGCAGATGCATTTTCTTTGACTCTTCTGAGTAGACAAGAAAGGCTTTTGCCCTTTCATGAGCAATTTTCTTTTTCTAGTGACAGTTTTTATCTTATGCTGACAAAACCACACATCAGGATTACCCGTTTCAACTTCATTCTCAAAGCGCCGGCCTCAGTGCCCCTCATGGATCCTCCGTGTTGAGAGGATGAGGTCCTCCTAAACTCCTGAGGCTCCGTCTGCCTCAGGGGACCTGAGGCAGGACTGACCCCCTTGCCTGACTCTCCTCCGCTGTTACGGGATAACCTCCACGCGGTCGAGTTTCCAAGGGGGATCCACTGCAGTTGATCTCCCTTCCCTGCCTGGGTTTCTCTGGACTTGCGTTTTCAGGCTAGAAGCCTGCTGTGGTCACAAGGCCCTGACTGGAAGCTGTGTGTTTTATGGCTTTTTTCTTCTATGAAAGAAGTTTGCACAAGGATTGAAAGGGACTTTTGAGCTCAACCAGTTTTCTGCTTGGTGTAAGGCTTAACTTGGGCCTGGGAATCTCTGAGGTTGTGGAGTGTTTTCCTTCTTTACCGTTCTTGTCCTCTCCTTCCCAGGGGAGCCCTTTCAGTCTGGACCTGCTCCAGTGGTTAACCCAGGCCTCACCCAATCTGGAGAGCTCCTGGGAGGCAGGGGGGTTCTAGGTCTGAATTCTGGAATAAGGTATACTCTGGGGAGGCTCTAAGCCCACGCTCAAGCCCATCCCGAGGGGCCCAAAGGGCCTCCCCTCCACCTGGCTGCCCAAGGGCCCGCCGGGGTGAGACTGGCCCTGGGAACTGGCCAAACCCTGATGGACCACAGGGAGAGAGAGGTGAAGATTTCAGGAAATTTCTCCTTGGTGTTTGGATCCATGACATTTGTCAACCTGAGGTTAAATTTCAATACTGAAAACTGTCAATATTAATACTTATTCAGTGCCTCTGGTCTTAGATTTAAATGATTACATCTTGCATGGTGATTCTGTTAACATAAGAACCTGCTGTGGAGTCCCTCTTGATATGTAAAGAAGGACAAAGATAATAATAATAAAAACTTATGGTGTACGTGCTGTAGATTCCCAAAGGAGTCACTTTACAGGCAGTGCCACTAATCCTTCTATTCAACCAACAGGGTGGACACTTTTAGCCTTGTCCCAGTGAGGAGACGGAGGATGAGATTAACAATTTGCACAAGTAAAACACTTACTAGGTGAGGAAATTCAGTGCTGTTTTCTTTTTTCTGTGGAGGTTTGGTATAGTGGTTGAGACCTCAACTCTTAAACTGCCAAGTTCCAGTTGTAGCTGGCCATGCAGTATTACAAGACCGAGCTATCCTCAAGCTCCCTGTACCTCAGTTTCCCCATCCATAACATAATAATGGCATCTATTTCATAAGCTGATACCAAGATTTAAAGAATTAGTATACATTAAGTACTTAAAAGGTGCCTGGCACAATCACTGTATGTATGTTGGCTACTGTGAAAACGCGAAGCTGCAAAAAAGCACTATTTCACATTATTGGGCAAATGAGCAAATCCTTTAAAGTAGGTTTTTTGACATGTCTAATACTCATTTTATGGCTTTTTTTTCCTTAGGGCTTGGTTATAAAACAATTCAATGCTTAGTTAAGAGTCCAGGAGGGGATATGTAATTTCTTCTTAGAACAAACACACCATTTATCACTCCTTTGTGCCCTCTCCTCCTCTTGCACTCCTCTCAGAGTGCTCCCTGGCCACCCTGCACCTTTGTAACTCATGTGACTGCAGATCACACAGCAGCCAGTGCTGAGTCCCATTTGCAGTACAAAGAGACTGCCAAGAAGGAATGGGCTTAATTAGTAAGAGATGTTCAAGGTAGAGCCTTTACAAAAGAGCTAACTGGACTCTGTTACAGGGAAGAAATAGGATGAAAGCCACTATTACAGGAGCCAGGATGATGCCTATGTTTCCATAGCCTTTGCCTGCCATAAGACATCAGCTTAGATGTCCCGGCTCCAGTTTCAGGGGGAGTTCAAAGCTGAGGTTTATGCCTAGGAAGGGGCTTGGAGATTATGTCATCAGATCTGTAACAACTCTGGGCAGTTAACATGGCAACTGGGGGAAAATATAAGTGAAGAAAACAGAAACCCATCTCCCAGAGCTATAGGTGAGAAACAGATGGGGCAGTGGCCAATCCCAAATACATTTAGAGATTTCTAGGACTGAGCCTGGAGGTAAAGCACTATGGGGACACAGTATTGACTGATGAATTTGGATGGTGAAGTAGAAATAGCTAAACAGAGGTGGTAGCAGCTCACCTGAGCTGGGACTTGACCAGGTTTCCAGGTAAAACGGAAGGTTACCATGAGAGACAGAATCAGAAATCCCATTTGTGATGTTAGCATTGTCATTTGCCAGTTTTGTGATATTGGGCAAGTCTCTACATCTCTGGGCTGTAGGTTTTCAAGGTCATGCTTATTATTCTCAGTAACCTCCACAAACGCACTACGTTTCATCCAAAAGCTTTAAGGAAGAGATGGAGAATCTTCTCTAACAAATTATTAAAGGCTCCGGAGAGACTCTTTAGAGATGGGGTCAATATTTATATGACTTAAACTGAGCTTTTGCTTTCCCTTAATTTGCATATCCTACCAAGCAGTGGGTGGGGATCTTGAAATTTGTGGCTATTCCACAGACAATTTATAAACTACAATTAGGTGATTATTAACTATTTCCTGGCTTTATTTGCAGCCATTAGTGAGGCTTTCATCTTTTTTCTAGAATTGATCATCCGAGTGGGAGTTTAGGGAAAATTCTTTGCCCAAACTCAACGTGTAAACTCTATTCTGAGTTTTTAAATGTTGTTACAGTTCTTGAGGTTGAGTGAAATTTGTTAGGATTCTTGAGAGTGCATGGTATTTGATATGATAGGTAAACTGAGCAAACTTGATCATTTATTTGTTCAACAAATATTTAATGAGTCGTGACTCTGTTCTAGGCACTATACTAAATGCTGGGGGGGAGGCAGTGACCAAGGTAAATTCACCATGACAGTCAAAAGTCTACCTGTGTGATAACTAGTTCCATGGGCATTTATGACAGGTCAGGGTAAGTTTCATGAAAGAAGTGTAGGAAGCATGGCAGAAACTGTTAGCACTCACTTATTTATCTGCTTTTCTATACTTCTCAGCCCCTTGCATTTGGGAAGGTTGTGTGATTAATTTTCACCAAAGGCATGTGAGTGGAAGTGATGTGTCATTTCCATCCAGGACATACCTTCTCCATGCTCTTACCTTGCCTTGATGACTTTGGAGGCCGTACATTTCAGAGAGCATAGCTTCAAGATGGAGGAGGGCAGCCTAGTCTGCTTCAGACTATGATGTGAATGAGAAATAGACTTGTAATGTCAATGTCATAAAAGACAAAGATGGACTATGACAATATTCCAGATTAAAGGAGGCAACTACATGCAATATCTGTCCCTAGAATGGATTATGTACTGGAAGGGGAAAAATGTTACAAAGGACACAATCATATCAGATGACAAAATTAGAATACAAATGTTAGATTAGATTTTTTAAAGTATTATGTTCATGTAAACCTGTTAAAATGACAATTGTACTATGGTTATGTAAGCAGCTTCTCTATTCTTAGGAAATACACACTGAAGTATTTGGGGTAAAGGGCCATACTTTGTGTAACTTACCCTCATATACTGACACAAATGGGGGGTAAATGAATAGGCAAATCTAGAAAAAGGGTATATGGATGTTCCTTGTACAATTATCAGTTTTGCAACTTTTTGTAAGTTTGAAATTATTTCCAAATTAAATGTTAAAAAAGAAAATGTTATTAAGTCACTAAAGTGTTGGGATTTATTATTGCCACAGCATAGCCCACACTTTCTTGTCTAGTATAGATGGAACTGGGAATACATTGCAGACCTAACAAGTTAATTTAGTGGGTGAGGGGAAAGTTCCCAGAGGAAGATGGTTTGAAAAATAAGTAGGAATTAACCAAATGAAGAGGGAGGAGTAATCCAAGCAGAAGAACTATATACAAGAAAGCCAGTAGTAGAAGAGAGTACAGAGAATTAGTGGAACAGGAAAAATATGGCTAGGACATATAATCTGAGGAGGGAAGAGGTGAAAAATGAAGCTGGAGATGTAGACAGGGCCAGGTCATGAAGGGCCTATAAGCCATGTTAAGGCATTTGGACTTTTTACTCAGGGCAGTGGAAAACCATGAAGAGTTTTAAGCAAGAGAATGGCATGGTAAGATTTACATTTTGAAATGGATTGGAAGGGAAGAAGACTATTTCAGCAGAGTTCAATAGGGAAGTGGCTGTAGGGATGGAGAGGTATGGAGATGTGAGGTTTGAGAGTTAAGAGATAAAGTCCATCGTCCTGGGTGATTTATGGTTAAGAACTGGGGGCTGAATAACTCTGTAATTCTGTCTTGGGGAATCTGGTAGATGGGGCTACCAGTCCCCCAAACTAAGAAACCCAGGAAGAGGGTTAGGTTTATTAGGGGAAAATAATTGCTTCAGTTTGGACATTTCAGTTGAGATATCCAGTGGAGTAATGGTCAAGAGATAGGTGAATGGGCAGGGGGCTCATAAAAGAGTTCAAGGCTACAGGTAGAGATGTGGGAGCTCTCAGCGCTTTTATGGGTATGGAGGAAGGTAGAGGGGAGAAGAAGGCTTAAGGCAGAACTTGCAGGGACACTGAGTGTATGGAAGGGTAGAGGACTTGATAATGAGCCTGAGTTCTTGCAGTGCCAGTGGATAGTGCTTGCCATTCTTGTGACTCAGGTTCTTCTCTTGAAAATTGGTCCTAGTTCATCACAATAGTGAAGCTCTTAGACAAGGGCTTAGTTTCAATTTGGGAGCTTCAAGATAGTGTTTTTACATTTACAAGGGATTTCTCTGCATGTTTAGTGGTTAATGTATTTCCTACAGAGATCTGTTGATACTTCACTTTTTAGATAAGGTCGTAGAATTGAAGCAGTCAAAATGCTTTGCTTCCGGTTTCTCAGGGATTTGGCTGCCAGGCTAGGAATGGGATGCCCAGGTTTTGGCTTTTAGACTTAGTGTAAGTCTACTATAGACAAGTTAATTATTCAGAGGTCAGGACATGTTACATATACCTTCTTACATTCTTTTTGGGCTTTAATCCTCAATTTCTGTGATTCAACTAGCTGGTACTCTCCTTTTCACAGATGCATGTTTTGGAAACCTACATGGAAACACACATTTTTAGTCCATCAACTGATCACCAGTCTTCAACTCCTGACTCCTACTCATGCTTCATGACTAAGTTCAGGTATGTTCCTGGAAGCATTGCTCACTTCTCCTCCCAGGCTGGGCTAAGTGCCTACGGGCAAATTCCCAACATTCTAGTGACATGTTTCCTGTGGTTCTGTCTCACTAGATTATGAGCACCCTGAGGGCCAGGACTGCATCTGACTTGTTCATCTTTGAATTTCTAGTACAATGAGCAGTGCTCATAGAAGGTGCTCATACTCAGGATTTGCTCAACATAGCAGAACTAATTGAAAACAGACACTCCTTATTGAAGGGGCTGAAGGCTCAGATGGTTAGTTAGAACAACCATCTCCAACTTAAGGCACACATGTCTCAGAAGCTGCACGGGATGATACATGAGAGAAAAGAGAAATATTCAACTTCAGTTTAAGGACATAGCTACTATTTATCCCTTCACTTAAATTACTACTTTTGAGTATGTTTTATAATACATGAATTTATTGGTATGTTATATGTATATGCATGTATTTATGTATATGAGTAATTATATTTGCATTTATATACGTTGGAGATTCATGTTCAAAATTTGTATTTTGAGCATAGTAAGTTGTGAGTGTGATTCCTTTGTGGGTATGTCATTGGCTATTTCACAGCTGCAGGATGAGCCAGCGATCCCACTTTTGGGCACAGATCTGCAGGAAATGAAGTCACCATCTCCAAGATGCAGCTGCCCCCTCATGTTCAGTATAGCATTAGTTGCAATAGTTAAGACATGGCAACACCTGTCTGTTGATGGATGAATGAATAAATCAAATGTGGTATATTTCTATCTTTTTCCATGAAAAAGGAAGGAAATCCTGCCATTTGTGACAATGTGGATGAACCTTGAGAGCATTATGCTAAGCAAAATGTCAGACAGAGCAGAATACTGGATGATCTCACTTACATATGGATCTCAAAAGAAGCAAACTCATAAACATAGAGAGTAGGTTGGTGGTTGCCAGGAGTGGGGGTGATGAGGAATGGAGGTGGCCCAAGGGTACAAACTTCCAGTTATAAGGTGAATAAGCTCTGGGGATCTAATGTACAGCATGGTGGTTATGTTTAACAGTACTATATTGTATACTTGAAATTTGCTGAGAGTAGATCTTAATTCAAACCACACCAAAAAAAGGAAAAAGATAAAAATGTGAGGAGAAGGATGCATTAACAAATCTTATTGTGGTGATCATTTCATAAAATATACACATATCAAATGCACCACATAGCACACCTTAAACTTACACACTGTTATAGGTCAATTATATCTCCATTAAGCTGGGGGAAAGGAGAGCCTGTAGACTTAGCCCCATATTCCCGTCAGCCTCCTTTCATGCAATTGTCAGCGTTCAGAGTTGGACATTGAGCCCAAATCCCTCTTCTCTGTCAGTTTCTCCTTTGCACACCCACACTACCCTGCATAGTATTTGCGTTTGGCACAAACTAATTTGGCCTGGCTGGCAATTTAGTCTTATAGGATACAGGTGGCTAGTCATCTTTTATAAAACTAGCACACAGCAGACACCTAATTAATAATGATGATGGTAATAATATAGTGACTATTGAACTAGACACCTTCTGATAGAACCACATCAATGTCTTTGTTCTAGGACTTGAGAGATGACTGTGTGTGTCATGAAAATGAATATCCAGGTAAGCCAGCAGACCTGAGGGGCTGATATTGGTAGGACGGCTGGAACTTAATGCTTCCTGAGAAGATAGGAGGGAGGAAGGGAGAGAGAGAAAGGGGATGAAGGTAGGAATGAGAGATTTTGAAGGTATGGATTTCCTGGAATAAGGACTACTGTTGTATACTTTACAGGTCATTTAAACTTCAACTTCCACCCCCACAAGAAAAGTATTGATCTCCTTTTATAGATGAGAAAACTAGATCCCAGAAAGGTAAAGTAACTTGTTCAAGATTACACACTCAGCAAGTGGCAGAGCTAGGACAGACTCAGGTCTGAATGACTGAAGCCAATGCTTTAAGCCCACAATCTCACCCCTCAGGGCACAGCAATTCTGAACAGTTAGCTTGATCATATAGTCAGGAAGCCCTGAAGAGAGACCTGTAGGACTTTCTTCCCACCTTAAACAGAAAAACTAGAAGATGGTGCTGCATGGACCACCTTGTGACAATTGAGGAGTTAGGGGCATACCTTAGGATTTAGCTGGAGTAGACAAAGTCTGTATTCACTTCACAGCTGGACACTCTCTCTTTTGTCTCCTTCCAGAATGTTCTTTCTTGCTTGGTATATTTAGTGTTGCACTATTTGAATTGTTGAAGGTACAGCATCTGGTATTTTGTGTGCATTTTCTCTGAAATAAAGGGAAAAAAAGAAAAGGTTTTATTGTTCTCCCTGAAGCAAAAACTGTCACTCTCTGTACCAATCCTCCCTTCTTTTTAATTTTAAAGCATTTGTTTGGCACATTCTCCTCTCTTCAGACTGTGTCTGCCTTGATGAAATTCAGGTTTCAAGAGTGTCTGCTCTAGTTCCAGCAGGATTTCGAGGACTTTTAAATTTGTCAGCCAGTCCCTTTAAGCAACGGGCTACCCTTTCAATAATTAAAGGAAAAACCTCAGAGCTACTAACAACCTGCCCTTCCTCTCTTTTTCATACTGGTTCCAGCATTTTTGATTAACACTACCACTGGATAAATTAGAAGACAAAATCTCTGTGGGTGACCAGGCAAAATTTATTAATCATATAACCCTAGCAGACAGCATAGCGCTAGGACAAATATTTGTGCTTCTATCACTGGTACTCTCTGATCACTGCCAAGTAGTGACAGATTTTAAGGACAATCACATTAAATATTAATCAAGCTTGAAAGATGCAGCCACACAGAGGCATTCTAACGACTAGGCATTTCCTGCTCACTTTGCACTAACAGCTTCTTATGCCAGCGTATTATTGAAAACATTCTTTCATAAAAAATTACCTTTAGCATGCCTAAAAATCTAAAATGGCCCTTGTCTGGCAGGTGACCTGAAGAGGCACAGCTCCCACTAGATTACACCCTGGACTTCAGGCTTCCCTGGCCCTGCTCACCTTCCTGATTCTAGCTTCTCTCTTGCTGCTGGGGTGTGAGCAAGTGCAAGACATTGGCTTGACAGATAGTGAGAACTCTTGGAGGTTAGGGAAGTGAGCCAGTACACAAAGAGGGCTGCCTGGAGAGAGGCAGGATGCTTAGGCTGGGCCTGGGAGCTCAGGAAGGAAGGGAGGGAGACAAGAAGAGAATACTGTAGGAGAGGGGCCTGAGCCACTGGTGAGAACGTGGGGTTGGCTGTATCTACCTGACGGGCTGGAGAGTAGCAGGAAATAACATTTGCTAAATCAGGTGGGTTGGCAAAGACAAAACATTAAGAAAGAAATTCGTAATGTTTTAATGACATTTTCTATTTGCCTGAGGGGGCTCCTCAAAAACAGAAAGTATCTGGAAGGGCAAGAGTTATCAGGCTATATACTCCAGGAAGCTGGCCCCAGACAGAAGGGAATTAAGAGGAGAATTAGATTGCCCAGATGGGCAGTCCAGGATGATGGGCCCAGGGGTCCTCAGAGGATGCAGAGAGGAAGAATCAGCACTTCAATCCCACCACAGATAAGCCCTGAGTTGCTCAGCTTTACCCACAGCAGAGGAGGTGCAGAGGCTCCAGAACTGTTCAGAGATCCTAGGTATTAATGTTGAAGAAAAATATAGAGTTACCAAAAAAAGAAGTGGTCTGATAGCTCAGTCAGGACCTCCTGGGACTTACCCAACTTGGGGTCAGCTTTTTAGCTTTATGGTTTCAGAAACATGAGTTTGTGCATTTGTTCTGAGAAGGCCGGGCTAAAAGAACTGACTCACACTCACTAAAGTCATGTGAGCTTGATATGTAAGTGGAAAATCCCTGTTACTTATTTATAATGAGAATACATAATTATTGGAGTAGAGCAGAGGTATGTGTATATTTGTGTATGTGCAAATATTGAATTGGCTGGTTGGTCCCTTCTCTCTTTGTAGGCAAATGCACAAGTTATAATTTAAAAATTTGTTTGTTAAATATAAGCCCATAAAAAGGACACATTGTCCTCTGGCAGTGCTAAGACTATACCAGCAAATTACTATTGTTTGACTTGTCCACTTCCTCTCTTTCTATTTTCACACAACTTTCTGTACAATTAATTAGGTTCTAAGTCATTTCTTGGAGATTAAAATGCCTCCAGTTAGGGTTTCTTAGTGGGTGGGCAGGAGTGAGAGGCCTGCAGTTGAGCTACTAGTTAGAGAAACTCAGATTATCATCTCTTGGTAACTCTTTGCCAAGCAACCAACCCATGACATTTCTCAGCACTCCCCTCTTCCCTTATTATTGGGAAAACCCACAGAATCAGGATTTTGGGAGCTAGAGGAGGCCTTAGAAATAACCTCAGTTTCTTTGGTTGGTAGTAACAATTTGCTCTTTTGATCACTTGTATTGACTGCTCATAAATCTCCATCTTTTCCTCTTTGTTTGCCTGAGGAGTAGATGTTCTCCTGTGAAGGCTAATTACTCTCCCTCCCACATGCTGGATCCCATTTCCTTTATTGTGACCATTTAATTTATTTTCCAAACTGAGACATGATTGAGAGGAAAAGGGGGTATTATTAATAATGCAGCCAGGACATGAGGCAAAACCAGGACTGTCCTGAGAAATATTGGACACACAGTCATCACCATTTTTGCTGACCCCCTCCAACTTTAAACCTTGATTCTTGATTTGTAATAGTTCTTGTTTCAGTTGCTTCTTTGATATCTCCTTTTCATCTGCTTAGAAATCCTATCCATCATCCACATTTATTGTGAGCCATCTCTGTGATAACCTTTAGGAGTTTGGGGTGCAGTTTTCCCCTTAGGTAAGGCTTCTCTCTTGCCTTAGGAAGGAGTGTGTGAGAGGAGGGAATGAAGGGCAGAAGCTGTTTCCTCCAATGCTCCCCAAAGCAGATATTTTTCTGCTAAGCATGGTGAGGAAGAGGCTCGAGGTAAGGATGCTGAGAGAAATCATGTTGCCATAAGCAGTCTTTGCTGCGGCTTCTGCTTCTTCACTATGATCCACTCAATCTCGCCTGCTGGCTTCTACCCCTACACAGAATCCCCCTGACTTCCTTCATTCGCCCCTCTCCTCCTCAGCCCTAGGACTCGTCCCTCACAGCCACCCTTCCCCTTAAAACGCTCGTCTTTGCTTCCAGTGCTCCCTCCCGGGGCAGAGCAGAGGTAAATGAGTGCATGAACGCAGGGCCACCTCACTCATCTTGGTCTGCCCGCTGGCACGGAGCAGGGAGTCCGGCCTCCATGACAGCTCAGGGAATACCTGTTAATTGGGACGAAAGCGTGGAGCTGTAAGTGGAGCTCAGAGTTCTGTCTCAGCTCTCTCTTTGTTCTGCCCCGGGAAGACTGAATATTTTTGGCATTGCCATCTTTCCACCTGGAAAAAGGAACAACCAATGTGCTTGGAGAATCTCTATTCACACAGTGGGAGCCAAATTTTCATCAGGAAGTCCCCAGAGTTGTTCTTCATGGGAGATAAAGTGCCAGGATTTGGGGATATAGGGGCATCCTGATTTCAGGGACTGATGAAATCAGAAGTTACATCTAACATTCTCTCATTTCTGGAGTTTGACCCTCCTGTCCCTTAAAGGTTAAATGTCCTACACAAAGCCACTGACAATATAATGAGTGAGATATCTGGTGGAGGGGGTGCTGCCCAGTGGCCCCTTGTAAGTGGTGATTGAAGTGGCTAGGCCTCAGGGTTAGTGATCAGAGAAACCTTTACTGGGGATTGGTGAAATTTGTCCCAAGAACCAACTCTGGGGATTTGGCTATTAGCAAACCTGGAACCATTTCCTGACCCCTTTCCATCTTCTGCCAGAAATCTCCAAAGGGTCAAGAAAAATTGAGTTCATTCCCCCTGAATTGCTTCCATTTCATTATTTTAATGTCAACCTTGTCTTGATTTCTCACTCGCAACCTGACTAGCAATGAGGAAGAAAATATTGATCATATCCTAAGAAGCTGCTCAAGACTCTCTCTAGGGTATTGAACACACAGCATTTGGGCAAGGCCAATAGTTCAGAAAGTACTTCAGGCTTCTGGACATTTAGCTGCATGGAAACTTCCATCTTAAAACAGATGACATACTTTTTCTCACTGGCAGATGCAGATCCAGGTCCTACCACTTCCCAGGCTAGGGTCTACTCTTGACTCTTTTTTGTTATAACCAGCACTTCTCTCCCAGCTTTGGGGCACATTTTCCTCCATCAGCCTGTCCCTGCAACTCTTCTCTGAAAACTGCTCCCAGTCACTGGAGTTCCTTTCCCCCCACATGCAGCCTTGCCAGGGCCTGGAAGTTTAGTTCCCTGGGACAGCTCTTAGGCAATGACTGGCAGGTGTGGAGTATGAAAGACCAGCTCCCTTGTTTGGGGTTAGGACAAACTCAGGCATAATTTATGCTCCAGAGTTTGCCTGTGGGATCAGGCAGTAGTCCCTCTCCCTGGGACTTTCCCTGAAATGCACCCTGGCTTGTTTTCTTTCTCTCCCAGCCCTGCTTTCCCCATGGCCTTACCTGTTTCTCTGGGGAGCACTTAGTGCTGAATTACTGGCCCGTGAATCCTCATGTCAGGCTCTGCTTCTGGGAAACCTGACCCAAGACAGTATCACCTCATTGAATTCTCACAGCTGTTCTGTGAGAATTAAATTAAAAAATTTTTGCTTTCATTAGTCTCCTTATAAATTAAGAAATGATGATCCCTAGAGTTTAAATAGTTTCCTCAGGATCACACAACTAACTAGCAAGGCGCAGAGCTCGGATTTAAATCCAGAACTTTTGACTCTAAATCCTGGATCTGGTTAATTTATTTAGAAGAATTTTGGTTTGGGGGAAGACAGGTTTGTATGAACAAACAAATAAACGCTTTTTCTTTTTTTTGCCTGAAATGCAGTGACATGCAGCTGAATGAAAGTAAGTTTAATTTTGTGTTTTCTATCCAGATAAGTTTAATTTTGCAAGCTTCATGTGGCTGGGAGCTGTATTTATGTAGCTTGCTCTCACTGGCTGCCAACAACATGTGAAAAGTCTATCTGCACACAGCTGACTGCTCCTTTCCACACTCCCCAAGACCTTGGCAAGCCTCCTTGGTGCCAATCAGCAGCCCCGGGTCATGTAAAAAGTGGTGGCAGCCATAGCTTTCCACTGCAGAGTCCCTCATTAAAATTTGTGCTTGGTGAAGTAGCTGGTCCCAGATCGCAGATCCTGGCTAGTGGTGGGGAGCTCTGTGCATGCAAACAACGAATACACACAGCTTGTTAATGACACTGTCAGAAGGTGGGTTGCCCTTCCAGGTATTTCTAGAGAAATTTGGGTCATTTATTGCACATGCAGACATTTATTCACTCATACCTAAGCCATATTGTTTCTCTGTGAGAGTTTTATTAATAAGCAAAACTTTGCAAAGTTTTTCTAGTTGGTAACTCTGAAGAGAGAGGACTAGAGTCTGAGCTATCTTTGAATAAACCCAATTTGGGTAGTAGGGGGAATTCCAAAAAGTATAAGACCATCTTCTGCCCTTAAGAGAATCCCTGTGATCTGACCCTTATCAAGGGTGATAACAGTGGTGTTGATGACTGTAATACTCATCCAGAAGCTGCTGTGTTACAGTTGACAAGGTATTTTCATCTTTATGAACTCATTCTTCCCACGGTCCTTTCCCTGGAGTGAAAACTCAGCAGTTTTGCTCCATACTAATTTATCATAAACAAACAGAGAAGTCAGCTCTGCTATTACTGATCCAATCAAAGTTCTGAGGCTATCACCTGTGAATGAACAAAGCCTCAAATTACATGGGAAAAAACCCTTATGTATCTACCCTTTCTCTATATCTTCACAGATATGAAGCTGCAAAAGGCTAAAAACAACTTACCTGGATACTAGTTCTCTCAAGGTCTACTTGAATGAACTTCTGGTAGAATCATATTTCTAACTTCAGAAATGTACACCCACATGCAGAACCTCAAAAATAAGGGATAAAAAGCTTTTGCTTAATAGATTTTTGATAGTGTAAGATAATGATTAAAAAGAAATCTGTTGTGACCTGGCTAAATTATAATGATGATGGTTAAGATTTATGGAGTTCCAACTATGTGCTGGAAACTCTGCTAAGTGCTATGTATCCATGAGGTACAGGATGAGGTCCATGCCCTCAAGTAGTTTATACTCAAGTTGGGAAGACTCACTTAGACTTAGTGGTGGATGCTTGGCATAGAGAAAAAGCTTTGTGGATGAAGAAATTACTCTGGTCTGGTTTAGTCAGAGATGATTTAGAAAGGAGGTGGGATGATTTAAAGACTTAATATTTGGATAAGCAGAGGGGCATGAGAATGCTCCAGGCAGGGGTAGTAGAGGGAACTAATACTCACAGATGGGGATTCATGAGTCTTATTTAGAAAAGAATGCACAGAAGGGTATGAGTGGAGTGACATGTTGATGTAAGAGAGGGCAGAAACATAAGCCTAAAAATCCAGGTAAAACTTACCTGCCAAACCAAAAGTTAGATCACTGGTAACAACACTGTACACTGCATAATAATTAAACATGGTAAATACAATAGTAATGATGATTGGTGCCAATATTAAATGCCCAGTATTTATGTGGTCCTGCAGTAGAAGTTTCATGTTCTGTTTTACTTAGTCACTCTTTAAATCAGTAAGTATTCATTGCCCACTCTAATTCTCAAAGCAGTCTGATAAGGCACTTCTTATTACTCCCATTTTAAAAATGAAGAAACTGAGGCTTAAAGGGGCTGAGTAACTTATGCACATGACTAATTAACGGCAGGACCGAGATTTGGCCTCATGTCTGTCTGACAAAGCCTGCATTTTTGTACAATGCTACACTGTAGGTTTCTGCATCTTTTTAGAGGCAGGAATAATGGAAGTTGGGGAGGTGAGAAGGTCAGAGCAGTGAGAGTCCAGAGGTAGGGCAACTATTATAATAGGCCAAATGCTGAAGTGGTGACTGTGGTATAGAGAGAAAAATGAGGAAGGGGTTTGTGGTGGACGTGGAGGTGAATGAAAGGAAAGATGAATTCCAGTGAAGGGATAAGAATGTTCAAGAATGTTCAGGACTTTGTGTTTGAGATAGAGAGGGAGGACTCATAGATGTTCCCAGAGATTCAAGCCTGGGACTTGGATGTGTGCAAGATTTGATTACGATAATCCATCATAACTCCATGATTTCTTAAACATACTATAATATGTGCATCCAAAAAACAAAGTCCTTCAAAGCAATGACCTTGGGAGATTTTGGTCTTGTTCTGACAGCATTGCCATTGCTAAGCAGTATTGGGAGCTATCCTTTTAGCACTTTCCTCAGCCACAGGGAAGGTCTCCTAACTTTAGCTAAGGATGCCATTTCTCTGCATGACCACACACCTGATTTCACAAATTTGGCTTCAAATCACTTAACTTTTTTAAAATAATAACTGTTAAGGGATTATATTACTTAAGGTTCACCAGAGCAACAGAACCAATAGGATTATATATATATAATAATATATGTTATTATATATATGGAAAGCCAGGAAAGCTGGTAGTGTAGTTTAGCCTGAGTCTGAAAGCCTGAGAACCAGTGGAGCTGATGGTGTGAATCCCAGTCTGAGGTCAGGAGGAGACTGATAGCTAGCTCAGTGGACAGACAGAAATGGGTGAACTCTCTCTTCCTGTACCTTGTGTTCTATTCAGTCCATTGATGGACTGGATGATGCCCACCCACACTAGGGAGGGTGATCTGCTTTACTGAGTCCACCAGTTCAAAGGCTAATATCACCTGGAAACCCTCACAGAATACCCAGAAGTGAAGTTTAACTAAATATCTGGGTTCCCCATGAGCCAGTCAAGTCGACACACAAAATTCATCATCACAAGGATAAAGCTCTGCCACTCTTGAGGGTGTTCTCAGGCTCTTCTCACTCCTAAGGAGATGCCTGGGCAACCCACGCACCAGGCAGTCCAGGTTTGAATTCTGACTCAGCCTTCTCAGCCAAGTTATTTAATCCCACTGGGCTCAGGTCCTTCAGCTGTAAAATGGATATTCCAACTCCTTCCCCAGGGTGTTGTAGTTTTAATTAGGATATTTTCTAAAGCAAGTAACAGGAAAGTCAACTCAAATGTACTCAATGTGGAAATTTATTTGCTCACTTAAGGGGAAGTCCAGAGGTAGTGGACTCTATGCAGAATGAGATTAGGGACCACATTTAAGTTTTTCTCCAGTTCTTTTGTGTCTGAACTTTTCTGATAATTAGTTTTGTTGTTAGGCTGGTTTCCTTCGTGTTTACAAGAGGGTCATCAACAGCAACTGGGGCAACTTGATTTCTCCCTCATGTCTAGGGCAGGAGAGGGAAAAACCTCTTCCCCACCAGTTGAATATATACACTTCTGCTCCATCTGTCTGGACACTCTCAGGACACATGCCCATGTATGGACCCATAGCCAGCATCAAAATATCATGTAATGGGGTGGCCTGGGTATTAAGAAGGATTAAATAGTACGACCCATGGGCATTTCTGGCCCATAGCTAGCACTCAATAAAAGTTACTTATTTTTCCTAATAACACATTTTCCATTTACAAATACATACCTGACTATATGTGTAATGTCCGTTCTCTTTACTGCTTCTCTTCACTCTGTCCTCTAGTCCAGGGCGTAATCTCAACATCCCATCAGAATGAATCACAGGGCAGTGCACAAACTGGGATGGTAGCCTGGGCTTATTTAGAACATGAAAAGCAACTCCATTTTTAAGTACGAAGGCAGAAATTAAGACAAAACACCAAGAAAGAAATGCTGAGTGGGGGCTGGGAGGGAATTACGAATTAGAAGATGAGACGCCAAAGTGTTATTGACTTTACTTTTGCTCTCTGCTGCTCCTAGTCTGTCTCTGCCTTCATAATGACTCAGTGTGGGGAGGGTGGCTCTTACCAGCAATTAGAGGGAAGTTTTAAACAACTCATCTATCCAGGCATACTTAGGACCCCATTTCATCTTTATATATTTGGCAACTAGCTGGGAAAGACCAGAACCGAGGCTTTCACACCTATTTAGCACCTGGTTCAGCATCACTTGGCACCTGTCGAATAGGTCTCTACCATTTAGGGGGAATTTGCACTGATTACTGTACTAATTAAGCAGAAGTCATTGCTACTCACAATCATTAGACTAAATCATTTTCTGGGGAAAAGTCTTGACAAGCAGCTGCCCAATTGAAATGGATTTGAAGGCACCCCATGTGCACAGACTCATGCCCTGGCAGTTGCTCATGTGCTGTCACCAGTACAACGTGGAATCTTATGACCAGTTCTTGATGGTGACTGAGCCCGGGGTTAGCAGGCATTCTCAAAGCTAGGGACATGGGCTGTGGAGTTGTAAAAGGTGAGATACTCAAACTTAATTGAGGTAAACTATTCTAAGTACCAAGCTTAAGGGACAAGTCCTGCTTTAAGTAGACATTTCACACATGCTTTAGCCTACAATTCATTTTCTTTTTATTTCCTTTGAATACATACTTTTGGGGTGGGCAATTACCTGCCCCAGTAACTTTCTACATCACCCTGTAGGTTGCTTAGTTCATTTTATGGACTCATTTTGTGACTTGAGTGTAGTAGGTTGTCTGAACTATGATTCTTAGGATTTATGTGAACCTGGCATTTGTTGGACAAATTTTTTGAGAGAAGGTAGGGATATGTGTGTGTGTAGTAAGGAGGACATATAGTGAGAGCTTTGATATCCAACACATTGGGAGTGCTTGTGAGCATTGGAGGACCTTTCCTGTGGGTGACAGATTCTCATAAGAGACTGAGAATTCTTTAAATAACAGCATCAGGTACTATGGCTGGATAAATGCTTTGGAATCAAGGCACAAAGTTCATCTGAAGACCTGCCCTTCTATCTTTTTTTTATAACATGGCTATTGCTTTTTATAGAACGTTGTTTTAGAAGTCAGGGAAAGGAACTAGCTGGGTATTATGAAAGATATAGCATGGGGAAGAATCTAACATGTATATATATATGTGTGTGTGTGTGTGTGTGTGTGTGTGTGTGTGTGTGTGTGTATGTGTGTGTGTATGAGTGTGTTTGGGGACACTGCTTTGGGGGAAGGCTTGTGACATTGTATTGACTATTCTGAGATGCTAATGAGCATCACAAGGTCAGTAAATTTTCCTAATATTGTACATGCCAAATATATTTCTGTCCTCACCAGTTGCTCCTGGAACTGCAAGAGGTCATTTCGTTTGAGGGGGAGGAGGTGGATATCTCCATACCATTATAAATAGTGTTGATGTTCTGGGGCAATTGCATCTCCCTTTGTGGAAGTTCAGGAAAAGGAATTCAGTCTGAAGCCAGTGGAAAATTCCAAATGTTGATGCAACCCTGTAGAGCTGATGCTGTGGCAGTGACAATCTCTCCATCCAGTGACCTCCTCGGGGGCCTGTCTGTTGTAGGCAGTATCCAATAAGGGAGAAATTTTTCCTAAGTAAAAATATGGACAATATCTTAAAGTTTGTTCTAATGGAAAACTATTGGCAAACATGTGGTAGGGTAGGGCTGGGAAAATTAAGGAACACTGATGGAGGGGAGCTTTGGCAGGAAGCTCTTAAAAGAGATGATTTGAGAGTTTAGTTGGGGGGGACCTAGATAGAGAGATGACCATGAGGATATGAGCCCTTTCAAAAATACAGAGAAATCTTGGTGTTTGATGGAGTGAGGGAGGAATGCTCAATCCATTTTGTTTTTTGAGTTGAAGGGAAGGGTGACCAGGAAAAGCCAGATACAGGTAGCAGACATTTGCGTGACATTTAACTATTATTCTGCTAGGGACCCCTATCCTTTAATGTAGTGCTTGGTACCTGCTATGTGTATATTAACTATTGTGCATATAATGTGGGAATGGACACAAAGGTGCCCTGGAAATATTTAAGTGCTACCCAAAAGTTAGATATCATAGCTTTTTAATAACTTGTCAAGCTCGTTTCCAGGGGGAGGTGAGACGGGCTGCAGATGGAAAATGGTGCAGAGACAGGGAAAGAGCTTGGAGATGGGAGTGAGGGAAGCTACAGAGTGGCTCTCCAGTGGCAGAGACGGGCTCTGTACCACTTGATTTAGAAAGAGAAGGACATTTTCATCTTTTGACTAATGCTTTGTTTGGAGACTGGTATTGCCTGAACCTCTGTGTCCAGTCAAAGGAATGGTGCATCTCTGTAAGTTTTGTTTTCTCTGGTTTGAGAGACAAATATGGCTGGCCTGGCAGCTCATTTCCTCTCCCTCCTGGCATCTCCACAGACTGCTGGCTCTGCAGTCAGGAGTAAGCTCAACAGATGAGCAGGCTACTGGGCTTCAAAGGCCCCATCCCAACAAGGCCATCAGGGAGCTTTGCTTATACCACAGTCACGAAGCTGCTTCCGGCCCCTCTAACTGTGCAGAGCATTCCCAGGATGGGCCTCTTACTGGGAAACTTGGAGCATGTGGACTGTCTGCCCTTGGCCTGAGCTGAATGATGGTGAAAAGTCCAGGATTCCATGTGCTCTGCTGCTTCTCTGCTTATAAGATTTCCCCTGTAAATTCCATTTTATATCTGTGCAGCATGACCCCTTCACTCCTTGGGAATTAGGGTCATTTTCAAAATGAGGTTCAGCCTTCTCAGGCACCTGGAATGGCAGAAGGACAATCCCCTGCCACGAGGGATTAATAATAATGGGATCTTTTTCCTGGGAGCAACTGTTTGGCCTGTCAGCAGGAGAAAGAGTAGGAAGGAGAGAGGCAGGAAAGGTAGACTAATCTTTCTTGATGCTGAAAAGAAGCCAATTTCCAGCCTTTTCTGTTGAAAAGGATGTTATTGATTTATGCTTTTCTCCCACTTCCAGAAGCTTTCTAGAGCTGCTGAACTGCTGGGGGCTGGGTGCTTATGGTCAGAGAAAACGGAGATGGGATTGCTGTGGTAAGGAAGGTCCTCTCTGGCTCCTAAGTGAGGACAGAATGAGAGGCATCCCTGATGGGAACGTGTGAACCACTGGAGCGGCTTGTTGATTGGCTTGGGAAGACGCACGACAGATCTGTGGGCGCAGAGGCTGCAGTGGGGACTGCTCATACTTGGAGGGTCATCTACCTTTTGGGGACCTCCAGTTTAGTTGTCTGTTTCTTCCAGAAAGTGCCGCAGAGAGTCCATCTGAGGTCCGTGGGTGATGGCCTCCCTGTCTGCTCATGGGTGAAGTGCCCAATCTGGGCAGGGGGTGCTGTCTTACTGGCAGGGGCTGGCTGGCTAATGTAACTATAGAAGGGATTGATTTCTTTAACTGCTGAAAGGCTGCCTTCCTGCAGATGGAAGGTGGCAGCTCTTGATCCAAGAGCATCGATTTGCTTAGTTGGTTGGCTCAAGTTGTAGAAAAACTCCACACAGTTGGCTAGCTAAGGAAGCAGAGAGTCAGCCAGGCGATTAAGCTGGGATTGGGTCTGACGTGAGTAGAGCCTGCAGCTCTTAACAAACGTCCTCCTGTTCCCACAGCTCTGGGGTTGTGACCTCAGGGTGGGGCTCAGACAGCCCTGTCTTACAGTTCCCATCAGGCATTAGCTGTGTGGACTCGGTCAGCTGCTTAACCTCTTCTCACTCACTTTCATACTCACAGAATTTTTCCTGAGACCTTTAGAACATGTGCACACACTGCGTCAGGCCCCAGGGATAAGGGCTGTACAATAGTTTGGCCCAACTATAAATTCCAGTCACCACCAGTTCCACTGTCTGGGGTTTCTGCGCAGTGAGCGACAGCTCCATTCTGGGAAATGTCTGGGTCCTCGCACACCTGAGGCAGGTTTGGCTTCATTTCTGTTCTGTATATGTGGAAACTGCCAAGATGGGAGGGAGGCTGCCCATTTTCCCTCTCTGTTTAACTGGGAAAGAAACTTGGACCCAAGATGGCTCCTCGCATTCTGTGAAAAGTGCTATTTTGTCTTTCCTCAGAAGGAGTCTTGAAGCAACCAGAAGCTCTGCCTAGAATAGAGTGGCAGATGTCACCTGAGAAAGGCCCTGGCATAAATCACAGGGATGCCAGGAAGAGGGCAGTTCAACTAGAACAACCTGCCAAGAAACTGGGTTGTGTTTTCTTTTCCTTTTCTTGCAAATCAGACACTTTAGAACTGAAAACCTTAGCCCCTGCTGCTGCCTTCTTCAAACAGAGATAAAGAACAGCTCTGGACCCTGAAGCTGGCTCTTTAAATCTCTCTCTGTCCATGCCTGGCTGTGCCAAGCTTGTGGGCACTGTCACTGCATCCTCTCCTAGGCTGCCTGAAGCCATGATCACTTGGTGCTAGGTGCTGAGCATATTCCAAAATCATAGTCCCTTCCAGCTAAACATGGCAGTTTAACCCATGCAGTCAGCTCTTCTTCTTCCTGAAGCCTCACTAAAACACCTGCCACAGAATACAATGTTATGAAACATAGGATAGAGGAAAGGTGAGAAATTGTGAAAGACATCACTGTGTTATGGGAAGATGGAAAACAGATGAATGAATGGTGACTGGCTCACCAAACAGGGGGACAGCTATGGCCTTTGTGCCCACAGAGAAGGCACTGAGGAGAAGCAAGCCAACAGCCGCAGGGGTGCAGCAGGGGCCCACACACCATGGGGCAGTGGGGTTGATTGAAAATCTGTCCAGGTTCAGTTGGAGCCCAGGTCCCTCTCCAACCCCTGCAGAGAGGCAAACACCAAACCCCTCCCCAGCTCGTCCAACTTCTCCCCTTACAAACTGCCCCGGGGGCCGCTCAGGCCCTGAGCACGTTGTGAGCCGTACACCAGACAAAGGAGGGACACACAGGCTGAAGATGGGAAACAAGGACATGTCTGCATTCTGAACCAGGAGGCCCTCCAAGCTACCCTCCCCTGCCTTGCCCTCCAAATGCTGACAGCCAGGGCCTAACTGCCCTGGGGAGAGGCGGCTGCTTCTCTGGGGAAACGGAAAAGGAAATGCTAGGTCCTGATATTTGAGGACCCCCTTAAATCTCAGAAGTTGAGAAGCCAGATTTAGGCTTTCGGAACTGCTCATCACTTCTATTTTTAGTTATGTCTTTCCAATTAATTAATTAATTAATTTGAAAATTACCAGAAAGTTAACTTGCCTGAACTCAAACTGCAAACTCTGTCTCCCCTGTGGTGGGCAGCAGCTGAAATCTCGGGTCCATATTTTAACCTTAGCTGATCTCCTTAGAGACTGCCTGCACATGTGGTTAGGGGGGCAGCCAGAGATGGGGTGGGAGTTTGAATATAGACCTGGGGGCTTCCCCCGTCTGAATCTCTCCTTCCCAGAGAGCCCGTCACTTTGTTGTTCAGGACTCTGGGTATTCAAGCCAGTAGGCCTGGGGGTTGCTATTAGAATTCTTACCCTCTGTGTGTTATGATATGTGACTTGTTCTTAGGCTAGAAACTACAACAGAATGAGAAATGACCAGTGTTCCCAAATGTCAGCTCTTCTCTAATATCTGGCTACTTTTGGTCACTCTTCAGTGCCTTCAGATAGTTGTTTTTTATATTTTGTTCAGGATTTGCTGGGGGAGGGTTAGTCTATCATGAGGTAATGGGAATTATGTTTTGGTATTTATCACCTTTCAGTGACTTATTCTCCCATCACTTTTCTCTGTCTCACATTTAAATATGAATGAACAGCTAAGGATCAGCAGAAGTTTGAGGACACAACATTAAAGACAATGAAACAAAAAGAATCGGGGGAAGACTGGGGAAGGGAATGCTCAGAGGAAATAGAGATATTGCCCAGAACGAAACAAAATGTAAAATAAACCCTCCACAATAATATCCTTAGAAAGACAAAAAATATTTCACCTGCTGAACAAAAGCAGGCTACTATTTATAAAAAAGAATCAGAGAACAAGAAAGATCTTAGAAATTAAAAACTAGAATTATAGAAACATTCAATAGTGGGAGAAATCTTCCATAACATAAAACAAAAAGACAGATGTGGACAATAAGAAAAGAATATTAGAGTATCAATCTGAAAGGGCAACATCTGACTAATAAAAGACCTAGAAAGGGAGAAGAAAGAAGATGGAGTAGAGGATACTGTCAAAGAAATAATACAAGAAAATGTCCCTGAACTGTGGGTCATGAGTATCTGCAGCCTAGACCAGGGGTTGGCAAACAATTGTCCATGGAACAAATTTGGCCTGCTGCCATGTTTTATAAATAAAGTCTCATTACAACACAGCCATGCTTGTTTGTTAACGTGTTGTTCTCAACTGCTTTGCTGTAACGGTGGAGTTGAGAAGTTGTGACAGAGACTATAAGGCCCACAAGCCTAAAATATTTACTATCTTGTCCTTTTCAGGAAAAGTTGGCTGATTCCTGATCTAGATGAACAGATCCTTGCATTGGCCAATACAATGAATATAAAAACTCAGATCCCCCCCCCAAGGACATTACCATGAGTTTTTAGAATACTAGAGATAAAGACAAAATCCCAAGAGAATCCAGGGAGAAAGGAGGGTCACATATGAAGGATCAGAAATCAGAATGGGATTGAATTTCTTAAAAGCAACAGTGGTTTCAAGCAAGTGGGTTGATAACTTTAAAATACTACAGGAGAAACAACTTTCAACCTGGAATTCAATCTAGTGCAAGGACAGGATAAAGGTGTTTTCAGGCAGCCATGATTTAAAAATTGTACCTCTGTCTTCTGTGGAGGATATGCTTCAGCACAACAAAGCAGTAAAGCAAGAAAGAGGAAGTCATGGAGGCCTCTGAGCCAGACAGTTGGGGGGGATCCCTGGTGACAGCTGTGTGCCAGGCTCAGATGGCAACTGGTACAGGTAGGAGCCAGGGGTGGGAGGGAGGGTCTCCAAAGTACATGGAACCGATGGCTTGTCTATGTAGAGGAGGAAATTTCCTTCTGCCCTCTTAGGCTCTGTGGCTGGGCTAAGAATGAAACTGCTTTAAGACAGATTAGCAGGAGAAAAACATACAAATTTTTAAATATGTTTATGTGTACACCATAGTCTTCAAAAGGAAAAAGAAGACTCAAAGAAGCCATTCAGCCTGAAAGCTTATTTACCTTTTTACAAGTAGAATGGTAAATTGTGAGAATGTGACCAGACAAAGGGGCCTGGGCTCAGGGCAGTAAATGTGGGATAGTGACTAGGAAATACACGGGACACTCACGGAGGATCGGTATACTGTAGGAGGTTTGTCTGTACAGGATGACAAATTGGTCTCCGTACTAAAAGGGTTTATTGAGACTTTACATATGTGCCAGATAAGGATTGAATCTTGAGACAGGAAGTTTCTGCTTCACCAGCAGAAACAACTTGTCTGCCAGACTCAAGAAATGGAAGACATCTATGAAAAGTTTCCAGGAAAGAAGTTCTTTAAATTCACATTGACTACAGATAAGGAAGGTGGGCTAACTTGAAGCCGGCCAAGTCTGGGGATAGTTAGTCCAGAGAGGAGGCTTGTGGGCTGGTCATTGATGATAGTCAGACACTGGCCACATGCAAGGGGGACACGTTGGTCCTGGGGACCTTCTTGATGCTTGTTGAAATTACTTCACCCAGGAATGTGGAGTTTCTGGTTAGCTACACCCCACAGCTACTGACTGATTTCCTTCCCTTGTCTCTCTACCTCATTCTCTGGCCCTTATGTAATTTAATTGTAGGTCATTTCAGAAGTTTTCCTTATAAAGATCCATTCTGGCATTAATTCCTAGACTCTGGTGATAAGACTGTTCTCTTCCTGGCACAGGAAGGGCACCTTTCTCATGGGGTATTTTATGACCTACTTTTAGGAAGAAAGAAGGAGCTGAGAGAGCTCTTTCTGCATCTGCTCTTTCTCAAGTGACTTCAGCTCAAAATAATCAATATGCCAAAGCAGCATATTTTGGGGTGGCATGTTCTGAACCCCTTTACGTGTCAGACCAAGTAGAGGAAGCATTGAGAGAGGTTCTACAGACTGTTGAGTGTTTGGGAACACTTGGCAGTAGTTATACAGTAAACTAAGCAAATCAAAAATGCAATTATTTCAGGAAAAACAAATTGTATGAGAAAGAAAATGTAATTATAGTACCGACTCAACAGTGAATAATATTTATATAATCTGCCAGGTGTCCACAGTGGTTCCCTCTCCTGCTGGGTGGCCCAAGAAACACCTCCTTCCTCTCATCCCTCCAGCCGTGGGGGAAGCAGGAGCTGGAGTAACCCATCTCTGCTCTTCCAGCAATTCTAGCACTTTCTGACTATATCCTCTATTGGATTGTCTAGCATATGTTTATGGAGTCTGACCTGTACAGAAGTCAATATATCTAAAACTGATAAATCAAGAAATAACAGAGTAAGTATTATGTTAAAAGCATGAAAGTAAATACCAGAAAAAAAATACAGCGAAAGAGTTGAAAGTGTTTGCCCGTGAACTTATGGGTGGGGGTCAAAGCAAGGGGATATATTAAAGAAGATGAAAAAGAGGGGATGATTATTTCAAGAAACTAGTTAATAGCCTTTCTGATTCTGAAAAACAAAGTTTGGGGACAGTTTGAAAGAAACAGATTATGACAAAACGGGTCTACCTCCTCTATCCAAGCAGAATTGTTGAGCCTTCCCTTGTCCACCTTTGCGACCCCCAATCGGTCAGTGTGGGAGCCAAGACGAGGAGTCCCTCCAGAGAGAGGGGAGATGGGAGAGCCAGCCCAAGCACCTGGCGGGACATCAGAACTGGCACAGGGATGTGCTGAGGCTTGAGGAACAGTAATCTGTCTGACGTCTGCGGCAGGTGTTTTCCTGAACGGCGCTATAATCCTCACCTGCTGTTAAGAGAAGGTGGGTTTTGTGCACCAGCCTGTATCAGAGATGTTAGGGGGACTAAAAGAGAAAGGGGCCACTGTCCATGTGTCCGTACTTGGTGAATAAGACTCAGGAGAGGGTTTGCGCTGGTGTGGAGCTGGAGCTCAGACGGAGCGGCTAAGAACCACCATGAAAACGGAAGCCGCATTTCATCCGGAGTGCTTGGGAGTGCTGAGGACAGACCTGGACTTCCCGCTGCTCCATCTTCCATGGATTCCACAAGTATCTGCTGAATACCTTTTATGTGTCAGATACCGTCTGGGCACTGGTGACACACGGTTAATAAGACAAAGTCCTTGTCCTTATTTTATTTTTCTCAAATTGATTCCAGTGCTGTTTGTGTTACCAGTCTCTCTTTAAGAGGTTGTCTTTCATCTGCTTCACCTTATTGGCTAAGTCCAGGCCACAAGCCCTCAAAGGTAAGGTCCTATAAGCCGATACACTTCTGCTGGCCTCATCAGTGATGACCATCTACTGTGCTATATACCAGCTCTCCTGCCAAACTCCCTATGTACCTAACTTAAGGTGACAACATCCTGTGTCTGTCTGACCCTAAAGCTCTGTCCTGGACCAATTGCCATCACTCAAATATTAGCATCTTAAAAGCCTAAATTACTTTCCAAGAAAAGTACTTCAGACCCAGCCAGTAAAAAGTTATTTTAGAATCCATATCTATGGGACAAGGACAATATTTAAGCATTCTTTCTCCCAGAAGAGTTTTTTGATTGTCCTTTAGATCAAGTGCACTTAGGCTTAAATAACATCATGGTTAAAACATTCTCTTTCAAATGTTCAGATATTTGTTTTCAAACTGTAGTCCCTTGTTTACCCAAGTCTCTAGAAAGTACTTTCTGGGCTGCCACCAACTTTTAACATGTTAATACACAAGGGAATGCATCTTCAAATACAGACAATGAAATCCAGTTTTTCACAGAGCTTCCTGAAGGTCAGATGGGGGTGGGGGTCAGATTGAATATGACATGGTCTAATAGTCTCATGCAAAATGTCTCCATGCTTACTGGGATGTAACTTAGGCCATCTCCAGGGACTGACTACTGCAGAGAAATCCCTGGGAGAAAGAAAAATGTTAATTTCTTTTCCAATTACCAGTATGCTCTTTAATTCAAATGAAATGTCCCCAGTGTGCTAGATACTTTATGAGACCTGACACAAAGACCTGCTCCAGCCCTCAAGGGATTTCCATCAAGGAAAGCTGTGACACATTCTGGGGCCATAGAGGGCCAGACAAATAACACAGAGCAAAAGGAGAGGATACTTGCACTTTTTCTCCTGTGTCAGAGACCAGAGAGACTGAACCCCGATTAAACTTTCTTCTCATTTATAGAGTCTTTTGCTGTGGGTAGAGAGAGTAGATGGAGCAGGAGTAATGCTTCTTTTCCTTTCATGTGCACAAACTCACCTTGAAATCAAGCCTTCATATGTCAGCACCTACGAGATAAGTAGGTACGGCCTGTGTGGTACAGGTTCTTCCAGAAATTCTTGCAGCCAATTTTCTCTCCTACAAAAATATCTCAGGAATTTTTAAGGAAAGTCAACTCCTTTTGAACAACTGCCCTGCTCATTATCTGCTGTGTGGGGTGATCCACAGGAGAATGGCCATGGGTAGCAAGTCTAGATGTCACTGGTTTGATCCGGGTCTGCTAGAAGGAGTTGTTTCTCCTGCTGCGCCTGTCTGTGATGGTGGCGGCGGCTTCAGCTCTGACCTAGGTACCAGTTTGGGTATGTTATGCTAAGTATACTTATCAGTTAAGATTATTTTGGTCAGGCTGCAAGTAATAGAAAGCCCTTGTTAAAGGATATATCTTTTTAAAAAGGTAAAATTATGACTTCCATACAAATATGGAATGAACACATGTCAGTGATTTTATTTAACTCATTAAAGAGAGAATTGGTAAGATTACAACTAATTCAAAGGAAAATCTGAAGAGCAGAGACATGTACAGGCAATCAGGAATACTAAAATGAATTTGCTTATTAGAGCAAAACTGTGGGAGAGCAGTCACACCTCTGCCAGACAAAATTCATTTGCATGTTTATGGACAAGAGTCATTTGCATTGCTGGCAGTTCCATGTAATTTACAGAGTTGTGAACTAGCTCAACAACACCAAAATGTGCAGAGAACCCATAGAATCAAGTAACCTGGCAGTGTATACTAGACAATGCCTAATTTTCCTTTGAAGACAATTGGTCCATTTTAAAGGCTTTCAAATTTTTCCTTTTACCCTATAGTGGCTTAAATCAGTAAGGCACTGATTTTTCTCAAGTACCAAGCAGCCTAGAAATAAACAGTCCTGGGCTGTTACAATGGTTTATGGGGATATTAGACCCAGTTACCTTCTACTCTCTGGCCTTCCATCCTTGACGTCATTCCCATCGTTTCAAGATGCCTGCTGTGTCTCCAAGCATCTCTTCCTGAATTCTGGGCAGGAAGCTGGAAGATTCCTGATTCTTCTTTTGAAATTTTCTCTTCATATCTGGGAAAGGAAAAGCTCCTTCAGGATCTCATGGCTACCCCTAGCTGTAAGAGACCCTGGGAAGGTGAGTATTCTGACTTTCTTCACTCTGTAGCAGAAGGAAACATGGGAAAAGCTGGCACCCAGTGGTTTGGGGCAGCCAGTATGTATCTACCATATTATACCTAGTCCCTTATTGGTAATTCCAAATGGGGGTCCTAGCAAGTTTCTTCACTTAGTACTATAGATATTTTATTTACGATTTTAAAGACATTTAGATTAGGTATATGTAACTAATTACAAGTGTAAAGGTAAGACTACAAAATACTGAGCTTAAATATAAAAACCCAACTTGCAATTAGAAGGATTACGTACCAAAAGCTCCAAGTTCAGAGAATTCTTTGGGCATGAGGAATCTTTTGGAAAGAAAGGTCCAAGAAGTTGAGTTGATACATAGAAGGAATTTTTTTCTTTCCTTCTTTTTTATTGGAGTGAAAATTGAATCTGAAAATCTGACAGCTAGAGGTTTGCATGATGTCAGTGGAATTTGTAGCAGTGGAATATTTGAAGTGTTGTTTTTGATCCAGGATAGTTATTCTTTTGTGCCTTTTCTCTTAGATTTTCTATTCTTTCTGATAGGCAAACAGGCTCAAGTGTGTGAGCTTTGTGTTCTAGGCAGTACTCTGGAAAGCCTTACTGTCATCTGGAATACTTTGCCCTCCACTTTGGGAACATTACAACTCAGTCTCATTGACCTGTGTCACTGCAACCTTCTGCATCCATTTTTGTTCTGTAATCATTGCCTCTACTTTCTGCAAGTAGGTCAGGGGTTCAGACAGCTCCTACTTGGAAACAAATTTCATTAGTGTAGCCTAGTGTCCCCCTAAAATATCTCAAATGACATTTGACATTCAGATGGGATTTTAAGTATGATTAACTGAATGTTATTATTTAAGTATCCAGAACCAACCCCAACTGTTTTGCACCATCCATCCCATGTCATTCAGGGAAGTAGTAGGAATTGTTAAACCATGGAAGTCTAGATGTACAACTCATTTCTGTCTTGAAGGCTGCACCATCATCCCTGGCTGGTGTGACCTATAGTAGAAGAAAAATTCGTTTTTTCTCTACCCATTTGTCTCAGTCTATTCAGTCTTCTATAACAGAATGCCATAGACTGGGTGGCTTATGAACAACAGAAATTTATTTCTCACAGTTCTGCAGCCTGGGAAGTCCAAGATCAGGGTAGCAGCAGGTTCAGTGTCTGCTGATGACTATCTTTTTGCTGTGTCCTTACTTGGTGGTAGTAAGAGATCAATGAAGCATTTCTTTTAAAGGGCATTAATCCCATTCATGAGGGCTCCACCCTCATGTCCTAATCACCTCTCAAAGGCCTCACTTCCTAATACCATCATGGTGAGGGCTAGGTTCCACAATATGAATTTTATGGGGACACCAACACTCAGTTTACCACCATGTTACATTCATTCTCTGGGTCCTTGTAAGTTGGACTGACAAAAGGCAGATGAACAAGAGAAAAACAAACAGAAGTTTATTAGTCTTTGCATTGATCAAATACACATGGGAACACTTAGCAATGAGGAATTCAAAGCTGTGATTAGAACTTGGGCTTATAGAGCATCCTAACAAAAGAACAATACATTTTTAGAAAAGTGACAAGATGAAGGAAACGATTTCGAGTTCCTAGGATGACAAACTGTGGGAAGGTAAAAAACTGTGGGGAAACGAAATGGAAGATAAGCACCAGTTAGTAAAGTTTGCTATGTAGATTCTTCTGGTGCCATTTGGAGGCTGATAATGGTACAGTTATCTCTGGTGATTAAATTTTGTCCTTCCTGGCAGAGAAGGGGGGGACATCTTTACAGATGCACATTCTGCTATGGACAAATAGGGGAGGGCCGAGAGCTTTTTCCCAATTGCCTTCACTCTAGATGGTCGTCATGCCAAAATGGCATGTTTTGGGGTGGAAGCCCCTGCTGTACCGAGACCCACGATGTCTCAGAGGTCTTTTCTATGGAACCAGCATCAACACTGTCCTTTAAGTTCTTTCTGCCATGTGAGCCTTACTGGCTCCCAGTTCTACCTTTCGGCTTTCTCCTTTCTTCCTGTTTTTATGTGACTGTTTTCTTCTTTCTCCTTTCTCTTGTGCCATTTCTCATCTTAGCATCAATTTCTCAGTTGTGGTTCTAAGTTCCTCTCCTTTTTGGCTGTCTGCATCTCACTCTCAGTGAGAGGGCCTCTTTATTTCCTTTCAGAATGCAATCAAGAGGACAGTCTCCTCAGGAAACACACTCCCCATTTCTGGGGATTCCTGCTTTTTGCATGCAAAACCAGGTAGCTTGCTTTACTTCAAAACATCTGTAGCCACAGCTGGTGGCAGAGGCCTGCAGGGATCCAAACCACCTCAGTTCAAAGGCTGTTTGCTGATTAGCACCTTGAAGAGACCCAGGAAAATATACCTCAAGGCTTTTAACCTTTCTTGTGGGGTCACAATACAAATTTCTCACTTACATTTTGATGTGAGGCTGGAGAACTGTCTGGCTCTCTGGGAAATGTCAGTGCCAGTGTAATAAAGGAGAAAGAGGAGTTGCTGGTTGGAAGTCACTGGGCTCCTCTTAGCACCACAGAGCCACTGTGGACAGTTCTGCCAAGGGCAGCCTCCAAGGAACTCATGAGCAAGCTGGGAGTAAATGAGTGCCTGGTGAGAACAGGAATGCCTGGTTGTTCTCTCAGTGTGCTTTTGGGAAGAGCCCTGAACCCGAAATGAGGAGATTTGATTCTAGTCTTGGCTTTGCCTCTGCTAAGATTGGTAGATCTTACTTTCCATGACCTCTCCAGGCCTTACTTTTTTTTTTTATATGCACAGCTGTAAGGAAAAATGTTTTTTGATTAACTTAAAAATGTTATTAAAGAGACACAACAGTGCATGCAATTATTATATTTAATTAAATAGATTCTGTTTCTTTTCCTCATTACTCAGTACTATTGTATATAATTTATTTTGCCTTCTTCACCATGTAGCAAACATATATTAGAAACTTTTAGGAAAAAAAGTCATTCTTTTTCTCATTTTCTGTACCTTTATTTTCATTGTCTATATTAAAATAAGTATGGTTTAGTTTTTTTGTTTTTTTTTTAAATATCATTAATGTACAATTACTTGAACAACATTATGGTTACTAGACTCCCCCCATTATCAAGTCCCCACCACATACCCCATTACAGTCACTGTCCATCAGCATAGTAAGATGCTATAGAATCATTACTTGTCTTCTCTGTGCTATACTGCCTTTCCTGTGTCCCCCCACCTACATTATGTGTGCTAATCATAATGCCACGTTTTCCCCCTTATCCCTCCCTTCCCACCCACCCTCCCCAGTCCCTTTCCCCTTGGTAACTGTTAGTCCATTCTTGGGTTCTGTAAGTCTGCTGCTGTTTTGTTCCTTCAGTTTTTTCTTTGTTCTTATACTCAACAGATAAGTGAAATCATTTGATACTTGTCTTTCTCTGCCTGGCTTATTTCACTGAGCATAATACCCTCTAGCTCCATCCATGTTGTTGAAAAAGGTAGGATTTGTTTTCTTCTTATGGCTGAATAATATTCCATTGTGTATATGTACCACATCTTTGTTATCCATTCATCTACTGATGGACACTTAGGTTGCTTCCATTTCTTGGCTATTGTAAATAGTGCTGTGATAAACATAGGAGTGCATATGTCTTTTTCAAACTGGGCTGCTGCATTCTTAAGGTAAATTCCTAGAAGTGGAATTCCTGGGTCAAATGGTATTTCTATTTTTAGTTTTTTGAGGAACCTCCATACTGCTTTCCACAATGGTTGAACTAGTTTACCTTCCCACCAGCAGTGTAGGAGGGTTCCCCTTTATCCACATCTTCGCCAACATTTGTTGTTTTTTGTCTTTTGGATGTTGGCCATCCTAACTCAGGTGAGGTGATATCTCGTTGTTTTAATTTGCATTTCTCTGATGATTAGCGTTGTGAAGCATCTTTTCATGTGCCTGTTGGCCATCTGAATTTCTTCTTTGGAGAAGTGTCTGTTCAGCTCCTCTGCTCATTTTTTAATTGGCTTATTTGCTTTTTGTTTGTTGAGGTGCGTGAGCTCTTTATATAATTTGGATGTCAACCCCTTATCAGATATATCATTTATGAATATATTCTCCCATACTGTAAGATGTCTTTTTGTTCTACTGATGGTATCCTTTGCCGTACAGGAGGTTTTTAGCTTTATATAGTCCCACTTGTTCATTTTTGCTTTTGTTTCCCTTGCCCAGGGAGATATGTTCATGAAGAAGTTGCTCATGTTTATGTCCAAGAGATTTTTGCCTATATTTTTTCCTAAGACTTTTATGGTTTCATGACTCAAATTCAGATGTTTGATCCTTTTTGTGTTTACTCTTGTGTATGGGGTTAGACAGTAATCCAGTTTCATTCTCTTACATGTAGCTGTCCAGTTTTGCCAACACCAGCTGTTGAAGAGGCTGTCATTTCCCCATTGTATAACCATGGCTCCTTTATCATATATTAGTTGACCATATATGTTTGAGTTTACATCTGGACTCTCTATTCTGTTCCACTCATCTATGGGTCTGTTCTTGTGCCAGTACCAAACTGTCTTGATTACTGTGGCTTTGTAGAGGGGCTTGAAGTCAGGGAGTGTAATTCCACCTGCTTTATTCTTCCTTCTCAGGATTGCTTTGGCTATTTGGGGTCTTTTGTCATTCCATATGAATTTTAGAACTATTTGCTCTAGTTCATTGAAGAATGCTATAGGTATTTTGATAGGGATTGCATTGAATCTGTAGATTGCTCTAGGCAGGATGACCATTTTGACAATATTAATTCTTCCTAGCCAAGAGCATGAGATGAATTTCCATTTATTAGTGTGCTCTTTAATTTCTCTTAAGAGTGTCTTGTAGTTTTCAGGGTATAGGTCTTTCACTTCCTTGGTTAGGTTCAGGCCTTACTTTTTAAAATTATTAAATCAGCAGTCTCTAGGATCGTTTCCAGCTCCAAACATGTGATTCTATTACAGCCTTGAGGTTCCCATACTCAGTGAACTATACCAACAGAAACCCACTGAAGAACAAGGATATTCTTTTTAAGACTGGTGTTCATAAGATATGTTTAACATGACAGACACTGAAAATGCAGTGCAGGCATTGCAGGAAGGAGTACCAGTGCTTTGTAGCTGGCCTCCAAGAAGTCCTTCAGTATTAAGCCAGACTGAACATCCTATACTCTTTCTCATACATCCTTGGAGTGATAGCTTAAAAAACTTCAGAAAAGAAACTTCAAACTTAGAAAGGTCTTTTTTCTTCTCTCTTTTGTTTTTACAAAGAAATGTATTCATTATAGGAATAGTCCCAAGCTCACTGGAAAAGATGTTCATACAGGTGAATAAAATAGAGATCAACCTTGGAGTGGGTGTCCTCCATACCCGTTAGGGTTACTCCTTCTACTTCCTTGGGGCATCCAAGCATTGCAGGCTTTATCTCTCATCATTTATCGCCCCCACCCAAAATAAAAAGGCAGAAGCTTGTCGCGCAGCAGACACATGATTGAAACAAAGATCTTGGACCATCAAGAGTAAATACCTCCCACTGTAGGCCCATTGAGGAAAAGGTCAGTGAACAAAAAGAGAGACCCTGATATTGTGATTGTGAACTTACTGATGCAGAGAATGGAAGAAAATAGAGTTTTAGAAAGTAAGGCTTTAAACAGCAAGCAAGCAAAAAACAACTCCCTTTGATCCAAACAATGCTGAAGTTCCTGATAACACTAACAATAATAATTATAATTACCAGCCAGAGATCTACTGAGTGCAGATGGTTAGATATACTGTTTAAGTGCTTTCCTCACCCAACCTTCACCTCTGCCCTCTCAGTAACTAATATTATACATGAAAAAACCAAGGCTCAGAGAAGATACATGCTGACATTCTCTAAGAGAGTAAATCAGAGCACCAGGATTCTTATTCACATCTATAGGTGAAATTTTAACAATGGAATATTTAAAGTGTGGTGTCTGATCTGGGAGGGTTATTCTTTTGTGCCTTATCTGATTCTAGATGTCATGCTCTCAACTGCTTTCTCTGGCATCTCTAATTCTTGTCAGGATGTTCTGGCCTCACTTAGCACAACTGCTGCCATTGCGACAATAAGAGCTAGCACATTTCCCAAACGTTTCTTCTGGAACCCTGAGGTCCATAGATATGTACTAAGGTTCTGTGAGGGGTACTCTGCAACTGGAGTTAGCCTCTGGGTGCCTGTTTGAAATCCCTGGCTTCCCCCAACCCCATTTTAAGTCTGTGAATAGTTTATTTTTCCCCATTGAGTTCAAATCTTCTTTTCTTTCCTTCTCCAAATTACATCCCCATCTTTCTTTCTAAAGCAATTAGAATCTGTTACAGAAAACTAAATCTGCAAGTGTTTCTGGCTAAAGCAGAAAATTCATTGTATTTGTCTAATTGTAACCCAGATAGGAAACAACACAAGGATGAGATTTTTATTACAGTTCCCATCCAACTTACATCTCTAATCCCATTATCAGCCATTTTTCCACCTACCACTGCGAGGTTGTGCACAGCTCCCTCAGGAGGGGCAGGACTGGGTGGGAGGAAGGGTCTGGGATGATTGCCTGGGTATTTCTACGTCCTTGTTTATGGCTCAATCAAAACATTGTGCCCAGTTCCTAGAAGTTGAGGATTTTAATGGTGTACTTGCAGTTTTCTCCATTTTGAATGGAAAATTTTTAGCTACAAAGGAAGAAGAAACATGCTTCTCTCACATGTATTCACAGAGTTATATTTTGGATTTGAGTGTAAAAGTAGATGGTGTGTATTAGCCAGACTTTCAAGATCAAGAGTTTCAAACTCAAATGTCCATAAGAAACAATCAGGTGATATAACTAAGCTGAAGTGCCCTGGGTCAGGGAAACAAGAGGGGTAGGTAAGAATTGTACAAAGCACATGGCCCCTTTTAGGGGCATTCCCTACTCAGCCTTGACTGGTTATTGCCTCCTAGAATTACAGGTTCAACATAACTAGATCTTTCAGTTTTTAAAGAAAAACCATAAATCCAGAAATTTATATGAAACTGCTCAGATTTTTCATGTTGGCAATTACCTTTACAAATTAAAAAACACTGTGTAGAAGAAAATCACTGCATAGGACAAAGCCAATTTGTCACTGTCAGCTGCCATGTTGTAACCTCTACTCTAGAACTTTATTGAGTGAAGGTAGAACCAGGATTTAGGTAAAGAGAAGAGAGGAGCATTAGACATTTTGAAGTTTCAGAGCACTGGGTGACATGCTGGTGAGTCAGCCTTACATCCCTGTCAGAGCTACGAAAAGCCAGGATTGGATGTTTGAGGTTCTTGGACAAAGGCTTAGTGACCACATGTTGGGAATATAGACAGAGTTTCTACTTGACATATGTTGACCTTTGGTTTTCTTCTAGCTTCAAAGGCTGTAATTTTATGCAAGTGAGAACTAGGTGCTATGAGAGTTAAATGGAGGGACAGGTTACTTTGGTTGTAGGAATCAAGGTTCATCATTCTTGATGCAATTGCTCCTTGAGATGTCTTTTAAAGGAAGGTTGGGAGGGGATGGCTGGAGACTCATCTGCTTGGTGCTCAAGTTTCTGAGAGGAAATTAATCAGAGCAAGAGAAACACAACCCAGTTGACATAAAGATAAGGCATTTAAACTGGACTTAAAGAATAGGAAGGATTTCAACAGAAAGTAAGCATGGATGGGAAAAACAGTAATCTTGGAGGAAGCAGCAGTTGTGAGTAAAGTCATAAAGATGGGATATGTATACCAAGTCCAGGCAGCCTCCAGTAATCAGCTTCGACTAGTTCTTTTCTTTATTTAACATATACTGCATAGCTTCTAAGGGCTTTACAAATAATAACTCTTTCAATTCTTGTAATATCACTGTATAGTTGTTAAAACCAATAATACTAATTAAACTCCATTTTATAGATAAGGAAGCAAAGTGTTCTATTGTTTTAACATTTGTTATGTTCTGCTAATGGCAGGATATAAGACAGTTATCCCTGGATAGATGAGAAGCACAACTCCTTATTACTTACAACCACCAAAGAAAGAAGACTGCCACACAGGGGCTTGCACCCAAAGAAAGGGTAATAGCAAGCTAGAACTGTAGGAGGTGGCTTATGTCTGAGCAGCCAGGTGGGGTTAGCTAGGTTTCACTGTCTTCTTGTGGATTGGGTATTTTTAATGATTCTGCAAGTGCAAAGAGGAAGGAGCTGTCTTTCAATGTTTGTCATCAGGGTCTCATGACAGTTGGGTATGTAGGTTGCCACCCAAGAGTGTTAGAGCCCTGTAAGGGAAACAACTGGGGTATGGATTTAGCAAACTGTCTACAGAGGGGACTTGAGAGGTTTTTAGCTATGATCTCAAAACTGGCTTAAATGCACTTGTAGAATATGTTATCCTGAGGCAAAGAGACACAAAGTAACTTGCCCAAGTTCACCCATGAGTAAATGGCAAAGACAGGATTCAGCACCAGGCAGTCTGGTTCTAGAGTCTATGTGAGAGTCTTCTCCTAGACAAGACTTCAAGTCAAGGAGAAACTTGAAAGCCAAACAAAAAATTTTGGGCTTTCTTTGCTTGAGTGACCACAACATCAGTGATGGAGGGATATCGCTGGAGGACAAGGGCAGGCATGTGGAAGGATATATGGTGTGAGGAAGGGGCCTTGGCTATGAAGAAGCTGCCATCCTTGCAAAAATGTCATCTTTTATCTCCACACACATTTTTCCAACCTTTCTTTCTGGGTGGTCCCTTCTTCCACTAAAATATGTGTAGTCTCTACTGATCCTTCATGTGGAGGCCATGGCAATATGGGAACAATTTTTATAAACAAGGGGAAAAGGACCTTTATGAGTTTGTCAGCACCTAATATTTAAAATTCCTGTTTAGAAGACCCTGAGCCCCTATTTCTGGACAAAGGCCTCTTGCTCTGTTTGCCTTCATGGTTCCTCTCTACCATTGTTTTTGAACTCAAGCTGGGTTTCATTGAATGGCTGACTACAAATGCAAACCTCTTTGTTTAATTCCCTCAATGTCTGCTGAACTCCTATATTCATGCTGAACAAATAAAGCATTGATGTTAAGGAATCATCTGTTCATGTATCTTTGTCTTAAAGAAATTACCTTGGAGTTGTAAGGGAGGGAGACTGTGAAGCTGAGAGAATTCCCCAAACAGCTCTGCTTGGGGAAGCGTGTTTTGTACCTTATGTTTCCTGCTTAGGCTGGTGTGCTGGTTAAGTATGGAAGTGGGGCTCTCCTTGGGCCCTGAAGGGCTGATTGCTAGCCTGTTGTTCCTTAAGATGTCTTTAAAAGGAAGGGGAAGGTGGGAGGCAGATTGCTGGAGACTCACCTGCATGGTGCTCAGATTCCAGAGGAAACTAGCCATGGCGAAGGAAGCACAACCCAACTGACTCAAGATTGTTGAGAGCACTTATGGGATTTGTTGTGAAAGTGCTCCCTCTGACTTCAGTTATACAAGAAGTCTATTTCTGTCCATTGCCAACCAGGAGGGTGGCATCTTAGACAAGCACAGAGTCTGAAGCCTCTCACAGACACCCTGGGGTTCTTGCTTTCCTTATACCCAAAGCTGAACAGGGCCAGCTCCTGCCTGATTTCTGAAAGGGGTGACAGTCTTTCTGGTAGCTCACAAATGTTTTCTTTCTACAGTAGTAATAACTTCTGAGGTTTGCTTAGGGCTGTGTGTTCACGGAGATTTTTACGTATTTTGTGTCTTTGGAACCTCAAACAACTTTCTAGGCTGATATCACCCTCCCACACTGAGGCCGCTCTCTCCTATGTGTCCTACCTTGACTTGCCTTTAGACTTTAGCTGGTCTGTTTCTACTTTCTCCTCGTGCCCAGAAAATATAGTCTCAAGCATTTCTATGGACTGTTGTGAATTGAATCCAGGCTCATAGTTCTTTCCCAGCTGTCTGTCTAATTAGTTTGTCATTAGAGGTAAGGCAGCGTGAATGAAAACAAGTTGATTTGTTGCTCCTGTCAGGGCTACTGTCTTTCTTGCATTTCATTTTTTAATTAAGATCTCAAAAGCAGTTCTTTTTTTAAAAAGTGTGTTTCTGTAATGGTGGAGTTGGAGGCTTTGTGCCAGCTGTGCAGGGAGTTTTTTGCATGTATATGAGGGGAAACAATCTTCCAGTTGTACCAATCAAGTTCATCATTCACGTAACCAAGGGATGGCCTTTCCACCACCTACCACACACTTACTGAAGGGTTTCTACAGCTCAGGCAATGTGTTAAGCCCTGGAATTTCAGATGAAGATAAGGATTCCCAGTGCTGAGCATGGGACTGGGGGTCTAAGGAAGAGACCAAAAGGGAACCAGCAGTGGCAGGTGATACTAGGGGAGTAAGTGAGGAGAGGGTCAGGTGAGCAAAGAGTAAGAGAAAGGGAGCAGAAAGAGAAAGATAGATATAGGTAAATATATACAAATCAGACCTTTCCAATGCTGGAAATATATAACTACATGATAGAATGGTTCAGGAGAAATAATAAAGCTTCAGCCAGCCCTATGTCAATGTGGAATAACATGGAGAAAGTTCACCCCCCAGGTTTATTGAGATATAATTGTAATATAACATTGTGTAAGTTTAAGGTGTACAAGGAGATGGTAGGATATATATATATACATATATATGTGTGTGTGTGTGTGTATATATGTAACATATATGTATCTTTGTATGTATATAGATATGTGTGTGTGTATCCTATATTTCAAAATGATAGCCACAGTAAGGTTAGTTTCTGTATTCATCACTGTGGGGAAGTTGGGGTTCCTATGGCCAGGATCCTCACTGAACTTAAACCACCTGATGATGTAACTGGCCTGTTGCTGGGCTACCGCTTCCACACCTTTAGGTGATAAGCTATTATTGCACTATATAGAGAGCTCGGCCCAGTGCCCTGAGTGGAGGTAGAGATGTTAGTGCTCGACCTACCTCTGGAGAACAAGCCAGATAATAAACTCTTTCACCCCAAACAATGTTTTGCTGTCAATTTCTTTGGTCACGCAGAATCCATAGCGAACTTGCCCGGGGCTGAAACCCATTGGCAAGATAATCACTTCACACAAATACCATTTTTTTGTGTGTGAGTATAGAGACTTTTTAGATTTATTCTCTCAGCATCTTTCAAGTATACAATGCAGTATTGTTAACTATAGTCACCATGCTGTACATTAGATCCGCAGAACTTACTCATCTTACAACTGGAAGTTTGTGCCCTTTGGCAACCTTTACCCATTCCCTACACTCCAATCTTCCATGCCTGTCAACCACCATTCTCCTCTTCATTTCTATGAGCTTGGTTTTTATTTTAGATTACACATGTAAGGGAGATCATACAGTATTTGCCTTTTTCTGTATGACTTATTTCACTTAGCATAATGCCCTCAAAATTTATCCATGTTGTTGGAAATGGCAGGATTGCCTTCTTTTTTTATGGCTGAATAATAGTCCATTGTGTTATGTATATACATATACATATATATATATATATATATATATATATATATATATAATGTTTTCTTTATGCATTCATCCATCAATAGGCACCTGATTTATTTCCATGTCTTGATTATTGTAAATAATACTGAATGAACATGAGAGCCCAGCTATCTCCTTGAGATAATGATTTCATTTCCTTCAGATATATACCTAGAAGTGGGATTTCCAGATCACACAGTAGTTCTATTTTTAATTTCTGAGGAGCCTTGATATTGTTTTCCATAGCAGCTGTATCAATTTATATTCCCACCAACAGTGCACAGGGGTTCTCTATTTACCAGCACTTTGTCTCTTGTCTTTTTGCTAAGGTGTGAGGTGATATCTCATTGTGTTTTTGACTTGCATTTCCCTGATGACTAGTGCTGTTGAGCACCTTTGTATGCACCTGTTGGCCATTTGAATATTGTCTTCAGAGAAATGTCTACTGAGGTCCTTTGCCCATGTTTTAATCATATTGTGTAGGGTTTGGTGGTTTTTTTTTTGCTTTTGAGTTGTATGAGTTCCTTACAAATTTTGGATATTAACTCTTTATCAGATTTTTGGTTTGCAAGTATTTTCTCTCATTCTGTAGTTGTTTTTCCTTTTTTTTTCCCGAGGTATGCCTTTAATTTATTTTTCAGTTTCCTCTGCAGGATTAAAAAGTCTCTTTCTCATCTCACTGTCATGCTCCTTGCTCTTGGTCCTCTTTTCAATAGATTCATTCTTCAAGCATCTTCTCATCTCCCGATCTAGATCATTGCAATGACCAAAAATTTCAGAAGCTGTGCCGACTTGCGGCTGCACCGAATGGCTGAAGTGGTATTCACCAGCGAAGACTCACCACTCGAAGGCCTTGGGCTGCGCACCAGAACCCGGTCAGCTCTAGGCTGTGAGGCCCCAGCGCCCTCTGCAGCTCACCCGGCTTGGCTCTGTAGTTGTTTTTTCATTTTGTTTATCATTTATTTTGTTGTCCAGAAGTTTAGTTTGATATAGTCCCACTTGTTGATTTTTGCTTTTATTACTTGTGCTTTGGTATTATACCCCCCAAAATCATTGTTGAGACCATTGTCAAGGAGCTTATTCCCTGTTTTCAATTAGGGGTTCTACAGTTACAGGTTTTGCATTTAAGACTTTAATCCATTTCAAATTAGTTTTTTTTTTGAGTCCTGTAAATTAGGGGTTCAGTGTCATTCTTTTGCATGTCAATATCCAGCTTTCCCAACACTATCTATTGAAGAGACTATCTTTCTCCACTGAAGATTCTTGGTTCCCTTGTTAAATATTAGTTGACCATGTATATGTGGGTTTATTTCTGGGCTTTTAATTCTATTCCATTTGTCAATATTGTTTCTTTTTTGTTATGACACTATATACTGTTTTGATTAGTAATAGCATTATAGCATAGTTGGAAATCAGGAAGTGTGATGCCTCCATCTTTGGTCTTTCTCAAGATTGTTTTGGCTTTTGGGGTCTTTTGTGATTCTATACAAATTTTAGTATTTTTTTTTCTATTTATGTAAAGAAGTGCCATTGGAATTTTGATACAGGTTGCCTTGAATCCATAGGTAGCTTTGGGTAGTATGGACATTTTAACAATTTTAATTCTTCTGATACATGAACATGGGCTATTATCCCAATTTTTTGTGTGTCTTCTTCAATTTCTTTCATCAATGTCTTGTTTCCAATGTATAGATTTATTCCTAAGTGTTTTATTATTTTTGATACTATTATGAATAAGGTTGTTTTCTTTCTTTCTTTTTTAGGTAGTTGGTTGTTAGTGTATGGAAGCACAATTGATTTTTCTATATTGATTTTGTATCTTGCAACTTTATTGAATTTGGTTACTAGTTCTAACAGTTTTTGGTGGAATTTTTTTGGATTTCCGAGATATATAATGCAAACTGACAATTTTATTTCTTCCTTCCCAATTTGATTGTCTTTGATTTCTTTTTCTTGACTGATGGCCCTGAATAGGATTGCAGAGCTATGTTGAATAGGAATGGTGAAAGTAGATACTCTTGTCTTTTTCATGATCTTAAAGGAAAAGCTTTCGAGTTTTTCACCATTGAGTGTGATATTAATTGTGGGCTTGTTTTATATGGCTTTCCATATGTTGAGGCCTGTTCCTTTTATACTCAATTTGTTGAGATTTCATCTTTTTTTTTTATCATGAATGGATGTTGAATTTTGTCAAATGCTTTTTTTCATCTGTTGAGATGATCACATGATTTTTATCTTCCATTCTGTTAATATAATGTATTGAATTTATTGATTTGCATGTATTGACCTGTTCTTGCATCTCAGTGATTGAATCCTACTTGAATATGGTATATGATCCTTTAATATACTGTTGAATTTGTTTTCTAGCATTTTGTTGAGAATTTTTGCATTCCTTGGGAATGTTGGCCTGAAATTTTCTTTTCTTGTAATTTGCTTACTTGGTTTTGTTATCAGGTTAATGCTGTCCTTGTAAAATCAGTTTGGGAGTCTTCTCTCCTCTTCAAGTTTTTGGGAAGAGTTTGAAAAATAGGTGCTAGTTCTTTACTGTTTGGTAGAATTCACCAGTAAAATCATCTGATCCTGGACTTTTCTTTTTGGGAGGTTTTGATTACGTATTCAATCTCCTAACTCATTATTATTCTGTTCCGATTTCCTATTTCTTCATGATTCAGTCTCAGTAGGCTTTATATTTCTAGGAATTTATCCACTTCTTCTAGGTTGTCCAATTTGTTGGTGTGTAATTGTTCATGGTAGTCCTTTGAATTTCTGTGTTATCTGTTGTAATCTCTCCCCTTTCATTCAAAATTTTATTTATTTGAGTTTTCTTTTTTTTCTTGGTTAGTTTAGCAAAGGATTTGTCAATTTTGTTTATCTTTTCAAAGAACCAACTCTTAGTTTTTTTAATCTTTTGTATTATCTTCCAATTCTCTGTTTCATTTATTTCTGCTCTTTATTATTTTCTTCTTTCTGCTAACTTTGAGCTTTTCTTTTCCTAGTTCCCTGAGGTCTAATAAATTGTTTATTTGAGATCTCTTTTTTCTTTTAATATAGGTATTTATTGCTGTAAACTCCCTCTTAGAACTGCTTTTGCTGCATCCCAAAGTTTTGGTATGTTGTATTTCCATTTTCTTTTGTCTCCAGATATTTTATAGTTTCCCTTTTGATTTCTTCTTTGATCCATTGGTTGTTCATGAGTATGTTGTTTAATTTCTACATGTCCTCCCTTTGTGTAAATTGAAGCCTGAAACTTGCATTCAAGGAGAACACAAAAGGAATGGGCTTGGTGTAATTTCTGCCAGCTCAAAATCTTGTTAATCTGACTGTTAGTATTTCTTAGAGCTGTGGAATCAGAAAGGCAGGAGACTATGCTTATCTCATGATATAAGCATAAGATTTCTGTACAGAATTAAAGTTTGGGTTTTTTAATCTGCATCAACATCTTGCTCACACAGTAGATGTTCCTTGGTTTCAGTATGTGTCAATATAAATGCATTGAGAAAGAACTATTCTGACTTCAGGATGATGTAGATCTGGTGGGACAATATGCTTAGATATAGCTAAGGTCAAGTTGAAGCAGCTTTTTGAGTTAATATTATTAGAAATGGATTTTCCTAACTAAAATATAGTTTAATAATTTTCTAGAAGAGCACATGGGCGGTTTCTTGATATGATTCATTTTCTGTCTCTTAATCTTATTCTTTTTCTTAAAAATAGTTTTCTTTTTTCTACTCTTAAATAAATATTTATTGATTGTCAGAATTTTGTTAAATAAAATCTATAGTCCTTCTGCCTAGAATACATTTTGGCATATTTCCTTTTAATTTGTTTGGATGTGTTCTCTTTGGTGTTGCTGTGATCATGTCATATTCAAAATGGTATATGCCTCTCAGGAAAATATCTGGTTCTAAAATTATAAAAGCAAAAACATGTTCTTTGTGGAAAGTGTGAAGATGCAGAAAGGTATAGAAAGGTTCAGATTCTGGCAATATGGCCGAGTAGATGTTCATAGAAACCCATTCCAGTGCAGAGATAAGATAGGGGTTAAAACCGATGGAAGGTCAGAAAACACTCCCCCTCAGTAAAACTGAGACTAATCCCTCCATCCCCTACCCTGCTGATCGGCAGTATACCTAGCATGGAGGCAAAACTAGGAAAAAACCTGCCCTGTTGGTGGTCCAGGATGAAGGATAAAGAAAAAATTCTGCCTATGAATTCCTTAAGTCATAAGCTTCTACTTGACAAGTGTAGGGATAGACAGAATTCCTGCTGTTATTTGACTTGCAAAACCTTAAGTAGACAAATTAACTTAAAGTGGTCTTGATTAGTTGTGTTCTCGTGTGCTTGGCAGAAGCAAATGCAAATTACCTCTGGAGGGACTCATTTTAAACTCAGGCCTCAATGAATTCCATGGATAAAATTTCAAGGAGTTTGAACTTACAGGTATAAATCACTGAACATATGAGGAAACAAGTTGTGAGGGAGAGTCAGCACAAACCAGTAACCATACAATTAGACCAGCAAAGACTGCAAATTAAAATTATCAGTGATAAAATATAAAAGAAGTGTGTTTGATATTTAAAACATCTAAAGCGAGGTCACTGAAAATATATAAAGGGACAATATCTTCTCAAATTTGTAAAAGAACCAAACAGAATTTTTAGAAATGAAAAATACAATGATGAAAATTAGAAAACTACTGTATTGGCTCAGTAGCATATTTGACAAAACTGAGTTGAGCTGTAGTAAGTTGGAAGATGGATCTAAGTAAATTTACTAAGGTACATTGCAGAGAGACATGAAGATGGCAAACATAAAAGAGAAGTTAAGGGCTATGGATAAAAGAAAGAAAAGTTCCAATATATATCTAATCAGAGTCCCAGGAGAAGTGAATTGAAAGAATTGAGAGAGAGAATATTAGAAACTATAAGAGCTGAGAATATTTCAGAATTAATAAAGTATACCAATCCCAGATTCAGTATACTCAGTGAATCCCAACATAATAATTAAGAGAAAGTCCACTCACACATCATTGTGTTTATATTGATATGCATCTCATGTTGTGAAACAGCAGAACACAATTGCAAAAAAAGCTCTCAAAAGCAGCAAGACAAAACTAGGCAAAGAAGGTACAACTGATTTTCAATAGCAACAATAGACACCAGAAGACAGTGGAAAATTTTCATAGCTAAGAGAAAATAACCAGTTATCTCATATTTTATGCTTAATGGAACTATTTTTTTAATGAAGGTAAATGAAATCATTTTCTGACAAACTGAAACTGAAAGGATTTACTCCCCACAGATTCTCTCTCAGTAAAATAATTTCTAAAGGATGTGCTTCAAATAAAAATAAATTTGTTCCAGAAGGAAGTTCTGAGATTAAAGAAAGAATAGTGAAGAAATAAAATGGTAAGCACATCTATAAATATTAACAAACATTTATTAATTAATAACAATAATGTCTAATTTGAGAAGCCTAAATATCAGAAGAACTCAAATTCTATGTAAGAATTGGATATAATTCATTAATCCACTGAGTGCATATGAGAGAGAATATGAAAGAGAATTATTGTTCTAATAGTCTTGTATTGTTCAGAAAAAAAGATAAAGAATCAATTAATTAGAGAAAAATATGGTGAAGTAGAAAGGCAAGGCAGAACCCTCTTTCTGAATACACATAAAAGAAGAAAATACAGCAAATACAACTAAACCTGAAAATTACCCAAAGACTGCAGGACAGACCACCTACTCCTGGGGAAGAAGAGAAGCCCCCCACAGAAAAGGGTGAAGTGGCAGAGCCAAGCCCTCCCCACACCCAGCCCACAGTCAAGAGAAAGAGGAACAGAGTGGCTAGGGGATAGAAGC